>NC_086444.1:855766145-856411145 GCF_028390025.1 Pseudophryne corroboree | reverse complement strand
AGTATGGTCTCCAGTTCTTATAATCAAGGTTATTGTTGGTTCAAATATTGACTCACATAAAATTCAAAACTCAAATAGCTGGTCTGACAATCACAGGAATATAAAAGATGTGACTTCCCCAAATAGATCTCAAGGAACAAATCCTGGAGGAAATTTAGGCTGTATCTGGAAGTCACAGAGTATATATACTGCTCAAAAAAATAAAGGGAACACTAAAATAGCACATCCAAGATCTGAATGAATTAAATACTCTTATTAAATACTTTGTACTTTACATAGTTGAATGTGCTGACAACAAAATCTCACAAAAATTATCAATGGAAATCAAATTTATTAACCCATGGAGGTCTGGATTTGGAGTCACACTCAAAATTAAAGTGGAAAAACACACTACAGGCTGATCCAACTTTGATGTAATGTCCTTAAAACAAGTCAAAATGAGGCTCAGTAGTGTGTGTGGCCTCCACGTGCCTGTATGACCTCCCTACAATGCCTGGGCATGCTCCTGATGAGGTGGCGGATGGTCTCCTGAGGGATCTCCTCCCAGACCTGGACTAAAGCATCCGCCAACTATTGGACAGTCTGTGGTGCAACGTGGCGTTGGTGGATGGAGCGAGACATGATGTCCCAGATGTGCTCAACTGGATTCAGGTCTGGGGAACGGCCAGTCCATAGCATCAATGCCTTCGTCTTGCAGGAACTGCTGACACACTCCAGATACATGAGGTCTAGCATTGTCTTGCATTAGGAGGAACCCAGGGCCAACTGCACCAGCATATGGTCTCACAAGGGGTCTGAGGATCTCATCTCAGTACTTAATGGCAGTCAGGCTACCTCTGGTGAGCACATGGAGGGCTGTGCGGCCCCCCAGAGAAATGCCACCCCACACCATTACTGACCCACTGCCAAACCGGTCATGCTGGAGGATGTTGCAGGCAGCAGAACGTTTTCCTTGGCGTCTCCAGACTCTGTCACGTCTGTCACATGTGCTCAGTGAGAACTTGCTTTCATCTGTGAAGAGCACAGGGCGCCAGTGGCGAATTTGTCAATCTTGGTGTTCTCTGGCAAATGCCAAATGTCCTGCACAGTGTTGGACTGTAAGCACAACCCCCACCTGTGGACGTCGGGCCCTCATACCACCCTCATGGAGTCTGTTTCTGATCGTTTGAGTAGACACATGCACATTTGTGGCTTGCTGGAGGTCATTTTGCATGGCTCTGGCAGTGCTTCTCCTGTTCCTCCTTGCACAAAGGCAGAGGTAGCGATCCTGCTGTTGGGTTGTTGCCCTCCAACGGCCTCCTCCACGTCTCCTGATGTACTGGCCTGTCTCCTGGTAGCGCCTCCATGCTCTGGACACTACGCTGACAGACACAGCAAACCTTCTTGCCACAGCTCGCATTGATGTGCCATCCTGGATGAGCTGCACTACCTGAGCCACTTGTGTGGGTTGTAGACTCCGTCTCATGCTACCACTAGAGTGAAAGCACCGCCAGCTTTCAATAGTGACCAAAACATCAGCCAGAAAGCATAGGAGCTGAGAAGTGGTCTGTGGTCACCACCTGCAGAACAACTCCTTTATTGGGGGTGTCTTGCTAATTGCCTATAATTCCCACCTGTTGTCTATTCCATTTGCACAACAGCATGTGAAATTGATTGTCAATCGGTGTTGCTTCCTAAGTGGACAGTTTGATTTCACAGAAGTGTGATTGAGTTGGAGTTACATTGTGTTGTTTAAGTGTTCCCTTTATTTTTTTGAGCAGTGGATATATATATATAATTTTTTTTATAAAGAAGGTGCAGCAACGTCTTTTTTTCTTGTGGAAATTAAAATCTGCTAGTGTGAGTAAGGGGACTTTGTTAAATGTTGATCGTAGTGTTGTGGCGAGGGTACTGACCTACGGGATTACCGTATGGTTCGGAAATTGTACTGTTTCAGAACGAAAGGCCCTGGAACGGGTGGTTAGGACAGCGGGTAGAGTAATTGCTGTCAGGATGCCCGGTATTTATGAGATTTATGAAAAGAGGATCCTAAGAAATCTATGGCCATTTTGGGGGATTCTAGTCATCCTAACTATCCAATCTTTTCAAGATTGCCATCAAATAGGCGCTTTAGGGCTGTTTATTCACGCACAATGAGGTTGCACAACAGCTTCTTTCTGAGTGCAGTACGTATGTTAAATTGTCAAAATGTTTCAATTCAAGGTCTTGAAATGTAACTAGCTGCACGTCTACGTCTGTTATGTGATATGGTTTTGCTTGATTTTTTCGTTGACATCCCTTGGTGTTTGTTAATGACAATAAAGATATTATTATTATTATTATTATTATTATTATTATTATTATTATTATTATTATTATTTTGTACTCATACACATATTGTGCCACACTGTTGGTGATATTGGGCCTAATTCAGAGTTGATCGCAGCAGCAAATTTGTTAGCAGTTGGCCAAAACCATGTGCACTGCAGGGGGGGGGGCAGATATAACATGTGCAGAGAGCATTAGATTTGGGTGGGGTGTGTTCAAACTGAAATCTAAATTGCAGTGTCAAAATAAAGCAGCCAGTAATTCATCTGCACAGAAATAAAATAACCCACCCAAATCTAACTCTCTCTGCAAATGTTATATCTGCCCCACCTGCAGTGCACATGGGCCCTCATTCCGAGTTGTTAGCTCGCAAGCTGCTTTTAGCAGCATTGCACACGCTAAGCCACCGCCTACTGGGAGTGAATCTTAGCTTAGCAGAATTGCAAACGAAAGATTCGCAATATTGCGAAAAGACTTCTCTGTGCAGTTTCTGAGTAGCTCCAGACTTACTCTTCCAGTGCGATCAGTTCAGTGCTTGTCGTTCCTGGTTTGACGTCACAAACACACCCAGCGTTCGCCCAGACACTCCACCGTTTCTTCAGCCACTCCCGCGTTTTTCCCAGAAACGGCAGCGTTTTTTCACACACTCCCATAAAACGGTCAGTTTCCGCCCAGAAACACCCACTTCCTGTCAATCACACTCCGATCACCAGAACGAAGATAAAACCTCGTAATGCCGTGAGTAAAATACCAAACTTCTTAGCAAATTTACTTGGCGCAGTCGCAGTGCGAACATTGCGCATGCGCAATTAGCGGAAAATCGCTGCGATGTGAAGAAAATTACAGGGCGAACAACTCGGAATGAGGGCCATGGTTTTTCCTAACTGCTAACAAATTTGCTGCTGCGATCGACTCTGAATTACCACCATTAAAATGCAGTGTTTAATTATTATTTTGTACTCATACACGTATTGTGCCATACTGAAGGTACATTCTGTGTGTGCTGTACCCCACTTCATTTGTATTTGTGGATAGATATGGAGGACAAACAATTGAGAGGAGAGCAGGAGGCACATACTAGTGGTACAGGTGCTGCCAGCAGTCATGATGATACAAGTCCGTCAACATTATCTATTAAGACCGATGCCCAGGGGCATAGAGGGCTTAAATCAGGGCATGTAAAATCATTTAATTTTAAAGTGGTAAAGAAAAAAAAATCTAAAGGAAGGTTAGCTGCAGAGGCAATAAGACAAACTGTGCATTCAGAATCAGAACCATCTGACATTCTTGAGGAACGTTTAGGGGTGTCCACGACCCGTCCGATATGTGTGAGTGTGACATTTCTCACTGTCCACATAGAGAAGCCTCTTTCACTTCTTCCACCATTTCTGCACCTTCTGCAGATGTGGGGAGCAGTACAAGTAAAGATGGTGATGATGAGGAGGACATAATAGAAATTGAGGATTCGTGTGTGGAAGTGGAACAGGATGAGGGGGATATGTGTGTACTACTACTATCTGACACTGAGGATGTTGATGATGTTGTTTGTGTAAGCCAGCCTCCAGTGGCTGCAGTTGTTGACTGTGATAAAAAAGAAAGCCTGGACAGAAGACCAAAAAAGCCACATCTTGGATGTGGGATTATTTTTACCCCAATCCTGACAATGTTTGTGAAAGCATCTGCTCCATTTGTTAGGCCAAAGTAGGTAGATGTAGGAATGTAAGCCATCTAGACACCTCCTCCATGTTATGTCATTTGTGGCGAAGACATGAAATTTATTTTACAAGATTGTATTGTAATTAACATCCTCATCATCAACATCCTCATTACTGATCGGAGGTAGTCTTTGTAAAAAATTGTTTTGTGGGGGCCCAAACAAACCAATAATTTCAGCCACAAGTGATGGTGCCTGTTGCTGAAATGATTGGTTTGTTAAACTGTGCATGCCCTGTTTAATATATACAACAAAAGTGAGGGTGGGAAGGCCCAAGGACAATTCCATCTTGCACCTCTTTTCTTTGCATTATGTGCTGCTTGGAGCATTGCTGACTGTGACAACAAACATTTGTTTAGTTTATTAAACTGCCACCCTGCCTGCCACTACAGTGCCATTCTGTTTCCTAGATGTGCCATGTTTGTGCCGCGCACTGCTTTCTCTTAGCTTACTTACCTCCAGCTACCTCTGTGCAACCTCTTGGCCTCACCTGGATGAAAACAATTTTGTGAGTTGTGAGGTGGTCAAAATTGACTGGAAATGAATGTTATTGAGGTTAATAATACTGTAGGAACAAAAACAGGCCCAAAGTCTGTGATTTTAGCTGTTTTTATGATTTAAAAAAAAAACAGATCCAAAACAAAAACAGATCCAAAACTCGCAATGGAGTTATGGTGCTCACACATGGTGCTATCTGTGCTAGGTACGATTTGAGCTATACTATGGGGGTCATTCCGAGTTGCTCGCTCGCAAGCTGCTTTTAGCAGCTTTGCACACGCTAAGCCGCCGCCTACTGGGAGTGAATCTTAGCTTATCAAAATTGCGAACGAAAGATTAGCAGAATTGCGAATAGACACTTCTTAGCAGTTTCTGAGTAGCTCCAGACTTACTCGGCATCTGCGATCAGTTCAGTCAGTTTCGTTCCTGGTTTGACGTCACAAACACACCCAGCGTTCGCCCAGACACTCCCCCGTTTCTCCAGCCACTCCCGCGTTTTTCCCAGAAACGGTAGCGTTTTTTCGCACACACCCATAAAACGGCCAGTTTCCGCCCAGAAACACCCACTTCCTGTCAATCACACTCCGATCACCAGAACGAAGAAAAAACCTCGTAATGCCGTGAGTAAAATTCCTAACTGCATAGCAAATTTACTTGGCGCAGTCGCACTGCGGACATTGCGCATGCGCATTAGCGACTAATCGCTCCGTTGCGAGAAAAAAATAATGAACGAACAACTCGGAATGACCCCCTATGTGTGCTATAAGATTTGTACTGTAGTTGTATGCTATTTGAAATACATGCAATTTGAACTACACCCAAATTTGACTATACTACATTATGTAATGTATGCTAATTCGATGTAGTTCAGAAATACCTGCCTGCACATACTATTTAGCCGTGCGATATTGACTAGGCGGGAGCGCGCATCACATCGCAAGGGACAATACAGATGGTGCGATTTGAAGTAGATGAGATGCTATTTGAACTAAAAAAGATCAAGTAGCATGCGAGAATCGCACCGTGTGTGGGCACCATAAGAGCAAAACAAATACAGAAGGAGATACAGATCTAAAACAAGAACTAAAACTCAGAGATTTGCGCCGGAGTACATCTCTAATGATTACTGCCCAATCTGCTTTATTATTCCCTAAAACGTATTAATATTTGTAATGAAATGTCATATACAGTATAGAGATGAGCGGGTTCGGTTCACCGAGAACCGAACCCCCCCCCCCCCCCCCCCCCCCGAACTTCACGTGGTTTACACGGGTCCGAGGCAGCCTCGGTTCTTCCCGCCTTACTCGCAAAACCCGAACGGGGGAAAATGTCATCATCCCGCTGTCGGATTCTCGCGAGATTCGGATTCCATATAAAGAGCCGCGCGTCGCCGCCATTTTCACTCGTGCATTGTAGATTGAGCGGAGAGGACGTGGCTACGTTCTCTGCCTGAAAAGCCCAATATCAGCTAAATATCAGCTCAATATCTGTGCTCAGTATCAGTGCTGCATTGTGGTGAACAGTATACTACAGTACAATAGTCCATTGCTGTATCTTGCTGCTCCGTGTCAGTTCTAGTATCCTCATCAGTGCTCAATATCTGTGCTCAGTATCAGTGCTGCATTGTGGTGACCAGTATATAATACTGCAGTACAATACTCCATTGCTGTATCTTGCTGCTCCGTGTCAGTTCTAGTATCCCCATCAGTGCTCAATATCTGTGCTCAGTATCAGTGCTGCATTGTGGTGACCAGTATATAATACTACAGTACAATAGTCCATTGCTGTATCTTGCTGCTCCGTGTCAGTTCTAGTATCCCCATCAGTGCTCAATATCTGTGCTCAGTATCAGTGCTGCATTGTGGTGACCAGTATATAATACTGCAGTACAATACTCCATTGCTGTATCTTGCTGCTCCGTGTCAGTTCTAGTATCCCCATCAGTGCTCAATATCTGTGCTCAGTATCAGTGCTGCATTGTGGTGACCAGTATATAATACTGCAGTAAAATGGTCCATTGCTGTATCTTGCTGCTCCGTGTCAGTTCTAGTATCCTCATCAGTGCTCAATATCTGTGCTCAGTATCAGTGCTGCATTGCGGTGACCAGTATATAATACTGTAGTACAATGGTCCATTGCTGTATCTTGCTGCTCCATGTCAGTACTAGTATCCTCATTCGTCCTCAATATCTGTGCTCAGTATCAGTGCTGCATTGTGGTGACCAGTATATAATACTGCAGTACAATAGTCCATTGCTGTATCTTGCTGCTCCGTGTCAGTTCTAGTATCCTTATCAGTGCTCAATATCTGTGCTCAGTATCAGTGCTGCATTTTGGTGACCAGTATATAATACTGCAGTACAATGGTCCATTGCTGTATCTTGCTGCTCCGTGTCAGTTCTAGTATCCTCATCAGTGCTCAATATCTGTGCTCAGTATCAGTGCTGCATTGTGGTGACCAATATATAATACTGCAGTACAATGGTCCATTGCTGTATCTTGCTGCTCCATGTCAGTTCTAGTATCCTCATCAGTACTCAATATCTGTGCTCAGTATCAGTGCTGCATTGTGGTGACCAGTATATAATACTGCAGTACAATAGTCCATTGCTGTATCTTTTTTTAACATCAATAATTTTTATTGGATTTTATATCGAATGCAAAAAGAAAAATGGGGGGGGGGGGTACAAAAAAAAAAATAGGGTGAGGAGGGATGTACACGTCAATGAAATAAAACATACATATGAGACAGGTAACATAGCGACTAAGCAGGTATTCAGGTATCATAGTCATACTAACAGATAAAAGTGTACAGAGCTAAGTCAATAGGATTTACCAACTCCGGCCCTAGTATCGGGGGGGGGGGGAACTGATAGTATTACAGACATAACAGCCAGTATAAACCAAAAGGAAAAGTATGGGAGATGGAACACTTAAGAAGTAGTAGATTTCTCATTCAGGCTAAATTGTAAAGGGAATGTCTTCCCTGGGTGTGATATGAGAGCAGAACCTTCTCCCTCCATGATGTATTCATGCCAATGGAACCATTGCATAATGGGAGAGGAAGCAGAGGGGGAACAAGGCACATATTCAGTTTCCATGGTGTAATGGAAATTAACTTTATAAAATACTTTTAGAGTAGGAGGGACTACCGCTTGTTTCCAGGCTTGGGCCAAAGTTGCCCTTGCTGCTAAACAAATGTGTCCTAATAAGTACCTTTGGGAGGCTGAGACCTCCAGGGGATACATATGGAGGAGAGCCAAAGCGGGGGATGGGCTTAAAGATAGACATAAAACTTTATTTATCAGCGTAAATACTTCTGCCCAGAAGGTTTGGAGAAGGGAACATGATCAGAAAATATGATACAAATGCCCTATTTCACCGCAATTTCTCCAACAGAGTTGTGAGCAGGAAGGCCAAAATGTGTGCAGTCTATCCGGAGTCAGGTATAATCTATTCAGTAATTTAACATGCATTTCTGAATGGTTTAAACAGCGTGACATGCGGAATGTTAAACGATATAATTTCTCCCATTGTGTCTCTGCTATGGGAATACCTAAATCCCTCTCCCAGCGCTTCTGGGCATTAGACTTTTGGTATGGGACCAATGAGATGAGTGTATTGTACCAATAAGTAATATCTTTAGTGGATGTAAGCAATACCACACAGGATAGAACAGATTGAACTAAAGAGCCGGGGGGAGTTTGTACAATGGGTAAACTCTTAAACCAGTGTCTGATTTGAAAATAATGAAATAGTTCAGTACTCGGGAGGGAGAATTTGTCGTGCAACTGGGCAAATGAAAGAAAGGCAGTTCCATCTAATAAGTCTCCGAGGGTATAAATATTACAAGCATTCCACGCAGAGATATGTAAATTGGGAATTAATTTACTCACAGCTTTAAGTGAAAGGGCAGTGTAGGGGGTAGTAGCGCCAGGTAGCTTACTCATCAAACTCTCCCATATTCGTAGAGAAGAAGCCGTAGAGGGAAGGATGGCCAAATCGATGGGACGTAGGACTTTAGGAGTCCACAACAGATCTGCTAAGGGGTAACCTATGCATCCAACATCTTCAATGTGGGCCCATAAGGATACGGGGTTGGAGGGGTTCCAAGATTTCAGTTGAGCAAGCAAACAAGCTTCTTGATATAGATTCAGGTCGGGTAGTGCGAGACCTCCTCTGTGTCGAGGGAGTATCATTCTAGCGTGTGCCAATTTTGGGGGGTGCGATTTCCACAGGTATTTTGTCAAGACAACTCTGCCTTTATCGAGATAAGGTTTGGGGAAGGAATAAGGTATGGTGCGAAATAAATACATAAGTTTAGGTAGTAGGGACATTTTAAAGGCAGATAGACGACCCAGCCAAGATATCTCATACAAAAGCCACGAGGATGTCAGGGTCTGGAGAGTGAGTATCAGGGGAGGGAGATTTAAATCGAAAACAGTAGAGGAGGAAGGAGGAATATGTATCCCAAGATATGTAAGTGAGTTAAATTTCCAGTTGTATGAGTATTGAGATCGTAAAGCAGCCGTGAGTGTGTCTGGTAAGTGGACAGGTAAAGCGTCAGTTTTAGTTGTGTTCAGATTATAGTATGAGGCCTCGCTAAAGCCGTGTAGTAGCGAGTGTAGGTGCGGGAGGGAGGAGGAGGGGCGAGATACAAAGAGAAGAACGTCGTCGGCAAAGAGACAGCTTATGGGAGAATCCCCCATGGGTCAAACCAGGGAATGCAGCATCCGATCTGATTTTAGCTGCCAGGGGTTCAATGCCAAGAACATATATCAAAGGTGAGAGAGGGCAACCTTGGCGGGTTCCATTAGTAATTGGGAAGGCGTCCGACAAGAATCCATTGCTAAACACCCTCGCTAACGGTAGGGTATATAATGCTAAGATTGACGCCAAAATCTGGGCCGAAAAACCAAATTTAACTAAAACAGTACGCATATATAGCCAATTTAATCTGTCGAACGCCTTCTCAGCATCCAATGAGAGTAACAGAAATCCCTCGGTGTCAGAGGCCCTATCTTTCAAATTGAAGACCCTGCGGGTGTTGTCAGAGGCCTGTCTTCCAGATACAAACCCAACCTGGTCAGGGTGAATCAACAAGGGTAAATAAGCATTAAGTCGGGATGCTATCATTTTAGCATAGAGCTTAATATCACTATTAAGCAATGCAATTGGTCGGTAATTGTGGCAGTGGGCAGGGTCTTTCCCAGGTTTGGGGATAGCTACCACCTGGGCCTCCAGCATTTCCTTACGGAAGGCACCAGTACTGGATATATAATTGAATAGAGCGGTTAAGATAGGAGAGAGACGGTCCGTAAAGGAAGCATAAAAATCGTTAATGAACCCATCGGGGCCAGGGGCCTTATTCTTAGGGAGGGATTTAATCGCAGATTCGACCTCTAGTGCGGTCCAAGGGGCATTTAAGGCATCTAACTGATCAGGGGTCAGAGTGGGGAGGTTGACAGATGAAAGAAACGCCTGTACCGAGTCAGGAGTAGGCTGGAATGTGAGGGGATCGGAGTGTAAATTATATAATTTAGTATAGTAGTTTGCAAATTGGTTAGCAATATCTAAAGGGTTTGCAAGCTTAGAGCCTGAAGAGGAAAGAATAAATTTAATTCTGTTGCGAACACGTTGGGCACGAAGTCTGCGAGCAAGCATTTTACCAGGTCTGTTACCCACTAAATAGAATTTCTGTCGTAATCTATTGAGGGCCACTTGGGTTCTAAAAACTAAGAGTTTTTGTAGTTGGCTGCGAATGTCAGAGAGTTCCTTACGCAAAAGCCGGGTGGGGTGCTTCTTATTCTTATCTTCAGCTATTTTAAGTCTCTGTTCCAGATCTAGTTGGAGTTGTTTGGCTTGTTTTTTAAGCGTAGCTCCAGCCTGAATAGCGGAACCGCAGACAACTGCTTTAAACGCACACCAATAATTTGGCAAAGAGGTGTCTGAGGGGGAATTAGTGTCTGTATAAAGAGATATGCAGTCAGAGATATATTTTTTTGCCAACGGGTCACACAAGAGATGTGGAGATAATCGCCATGGTCTAGGGGGCATGGGAGCAGAATTAATGTGCCATTTCCAATATAGCGGTGCGTGGTCGGACCAGGTGATAGGTAGGATATCGACCGTACCAGAATCCTGTAAGGTCCATTTATCACATAACACAAGGTCAATTCGTGAATATGAATTGTGAACCGATGAAAAGAACGTGTAGTCTCTACCGGAGGGGTTGCGAATGCGCCAGATGTCATATAAATCGAACTCCGCTAACACATTACGTAGCGCTAATGAAGGGCCAAGGCGGGTTTTGGATGCAGCTGAGGAAGTCTGGGACGATTTATCTAGTTTGGGATCTAGTACTAAGTTAAAGTCTCCTAGGAGAATTAGGGAGCCGACCCGGACCTTTTGGATAATCAAGCATAACTTCCGAATAAAGGCCACCTGGTTTGAATTAGGTGCGTATAGTGAGACTATAGTAACAGATTTACTTTCCAAAACACCCGTGAGAATCAAGTAGCGACCTGCTTTTATCTGCAATTTGAGAGTGGAGGGTAAAAGGGACATTATCTCTAAATATCAGAGCTACTCCGCTTCTTTTAAAGGGGCCGTTAGCAAAATATCCTATAGGGAACCTGTGGTCTTTCAATACAGGGGGGTTGTGGGAGGAAAAATGAGTTTCTTGCAAGGCGACTATATCAGCTTTATACTTATGGAAAGAGGATAGAGCTAATCTACGTTTGTTGGGGGAGTTTAAACCTTTAACATTTAATGAGAGAATACCAACCATAATTATTCAGTCATAGTACCATGTAAGTGACGGCATCCCATCAGGAAGGGGGTGGGGAGGGGGGGATAGAAAAAACAAGAAGGGGCGATAGACTCAAAAACGGTATAACAAAGGGAAAGGAAAAATAAAACGACCCAGTACATCGGGTCTGCATAGCTACTGCAGGGGTAAAATAAATGCAGTAGATAAATGAGGGGCAGGCGGACTATTCAATCCACCCAGAGTCAGTGAAAAAACAAAAAGCTAATGTGTAGGGAGAATAGAAGCACATCTCCATCTAAATAAAGGTGGCACATGGGAAATAAACATATATTAAAGAGAAAAAATGAAGCACAAAATGTTATGGCATATCTTGCTAGCGGAGATGTATCCTTCTGCTGTAATCAGCGTGTGCTATAAAGATAGGCCATTAAACACATAAGCTGGGGTGTAAACTGAACAACCACATATAAATAGGAGAGTATGCACTATAAGAACCAGCAGGGAGAAAATGCAACTCACCTAGAAGAATTCAATAAACAGAACAGCAGCAATAGACATGAACATAATAAAGTCAATATCTCTAACGAAAATATAGAAAGGCATATTAGAACAATAATTAATTACGTAGTGCGTTCAAGCAGTGGACCATTCCGAACGAGGTGGAGGACGTCTCTCAGGAGGGGATGGTAGTTTCACTGAGATGTCCCAGTCTTCGAGCAGTTTCACTCCGGCTTTCAGCTCTGATATAATAAACGAAGAACCTTCGTAAAAGACAATCAGCTTCACTGGAAAGCCCCACCTATATCGAATATCTTGGGCCCGGAGGGCGGAAGTGATCGGAGCTAAGCTGCGCCTCTTAGAAAGGGTAAGTGCGGAAAAGTCCGGAAACAGTTGCAATCCTCCTAGAGTGTCAGAGTTCTCTGCGTCGCGAGTTGCTTGGAGAATACGTTCTTTGACGGTGAAGAAGTGCACCCGGAGTAAAGTATCTCTAGGTGAGGAGTTGGAGAGAATCCGAGGCTTAGGAAGGCGATGAATTCGGTCAATTAGCAGTTCTGCATCGGGTACGCCAGGTAGAAGTTTACGGAACAGGGTCATAGCATATTCCGTCAGATCCGAGTTATGTACCGAGTCAGGTATTCCACGTATTTTAATATTGTACCGTCTGGAGCGATCCTCTATGTCCGCCATTTTGTTTTTGAACGTTTCCAAGTCGCTTTGTTGTTGGTCATGAGCTGTAATGAGTTCATTGTGTGACGTCACCAGTTCTTCCAATTTGCGCTCTAAAGTGTCGGTTCTGTCCCCGATGGCTGTTAGCTCAACCTTGACTTCACGTATAGCAGCTGTGAGGTCGTGAGTTAGGTCTGATTTGAAGGCCATCAAGACCTGGCAGAGGGTCTTCACAGTAAGGGGAGCATCAGAATTAGGATCCACGCCCGACACTGAAAGCGAGCTGGTCAGGTCCGTCGGATAGGGGCTTTTCGTAGAAGGGACCGACACTCCTCGAGCTGGCGGTTGTTTCCGGATTGGGAAAGATACCTGAGGAGGCAGCGAGTTTTTTGCTTTTTTTAGGCGGCATAATGAGAGAAAAGAAAAAATGGAGAAAAAATAAATGACCGGAGAGTAATGCAGCAGATGGATACTTCTAGGCTGGTGCGTTATAAAGTAGACAGGGTACTGGGTTTTAAACGTAATCACATGTTAAGCGATAAGACTCTGGGTGGAAAAGGCACATATTAGGGATCACATTTTGACGAGCTGTAGGAGTGCAGAGACGAGGGCCGCCTCAAACCCGATAATGATGGTAGGAAAACACCAGACGGAACTGGAGAACAGTCTCGAATTAGTGTGAGAGGGCACGATTAGATGGCAAAGCGGGCCGTTTCAGCTGTAGCCAGCAGTGTATAATATGTCTTCAATAAGCTGAGGGCACTTGCAGATGTACAGCAGGCAGGGTTTGTGAGACTAAAAGACTACCACAGAGCTGCTATGCAGTGTCTCTGAAGTATGCTGCCTGTGGAAGTAATATCAGTGAAAGGCTTTTCAAGATAACCGCCGCCAGAATTACAAGCAGGGAGTTTTTCTTTGTACCTGCTGTCCCAGACACAGGAGGGGGACTTCTAACCTTTTACAGGTACCTGGGGGTCTGGAGCGGGTCTCCGCTGATCGTAGGGTGTGTGGGGCGCCCGCAGGAAGCCAGCCGGGTCCCGCCGCGGCCGCGATCAGGTCCCGGAGCTCGTCGTCGGGACGCCTCCAAACTCGAGGCCCCGACTTCCGGAAGTCAAGTATGCCACGGACTCGTAGCGGCGTAAGTGATCCCACGGTGGCGCTCGGCTCTGCTCCAGGTAGCCCACTGCCGTCAGCAGCTCCCTGGGTTACAGCAGGGGCTAATAAAAGCTTTTTTAGGCAACTTTGAGGGCACTTAGTAGCACTTATTTGCAGGAGCTCCAGCTCAGCATGTCTGTGCAGTACAGCGTCCAAGCCACGCCCCTCCCATTGCTGTATCTTGCTGCTCCGTGTCAGTTCTAGTATCCTCATCAGTGCTCAATATCTGTGCTCAGTATCAGTGCTGCATTGTGGTGACCAGTATATAATACTGCAGTACAATAGTCCATTGCTGTTCTCGCTGCCCAGTGTCAGTTCTAGTATCCTCATCAGTGCTCAGTATCACTACTCATTGTCTTGTGCTGCATTGTGGTGACCAGTATACTACAGTAAAATATTCCAGTGCTGCTCCGTGTCAGTTCTAGTATCCTCATCAGTGCTCAATATCTGTGCTCAGTATCAGTGCTGCATTGTGGTGACCAGTATATAATACTGCAGTACAATAGTCCATTGCTGTTCTTGCTGCCCAGTGTCAGTTCTAGTATCCTCATCAGTGCTCAGTATCACTGCTCATTGTCTTGTGCTGCATTGTGTGGTGCTCAGTATACTACAGTACATTACTAATAGTCCAGTATCTTGAGCGATCCTCTATGTCCGCCATTTTGTTTTTGAACGTTTCCAAGTCGCTTTGTTGTTGGTCATGAGCTGTAATGAGTTCATTGTGTGACGTCACCAGTTCTTCCAATTTGCGCTCTAAAGTGTCGGTTCTGTCCCCGATGGCTGTTAGCTCAACCTTGACTTCACGTATAGCAGCTGTGAGGTCGTGAGTTAGGTCTGATTTGAAGGCCGTCAAGACCTGGCAGAGGGTCTTCACAGTAAGGGGAGCATCAGAATTAGGATCCACGCCCGACACTGAAAGCGAGCTGGTCAGGTCCGTCGGATAGGGGCTTTTCGTAGAAGGGACCAACACTCCTCGAGCTGGCGGTTGTTTCCGGATTGGGAAAGATACCTGAGGAGGCAGCGAGTTTTTTGCTTTTTTAGGCGGCATAATGAGAGAAAAGAAAAAATGGAGAAAAAATAAATGACCGGAGAGTAATGCAGCAGATGGATACTTCTAGGCTGGTGCGTTATAAAGTAGACAGGGTACTGGGTTTTAAACGTAATCACATGTTAAGCGATAAGACTCTGGGTGGAAAAGGCACATATTAGGGATCACATTTTGACGAGCTGTAGGAGTGCAGAGACGAGGGCCGCCTCAAACCCGATAATGATGGTAGGAAAACACCAGACGGAACTGGAGAACAGTCTCGAATTAGTGTGAGAGGGCACGATTAGATGGCAAAGCGGGCCGTTTCAGCTGTAGCCAGCAGTGTATAATATGTCTTCAATAAGCTGAGGGCACTTGCAGATGTACAGCAGGCAGGGTTTGTGAGACTAAAAGACTACCACAGAGCTGCTATGCAGTGTCTCTGAAGTATGCTGCCTGTGGAAGTAATATCAGTGAAAGGCTTTTCAAGATAACCGCCGCCAGAATTACAAGCAGGGAGTTTTTCTTTGTACCTGCTGTCCCAGACACAGGAGGGGGACTTCTAACCTTTTACAGGTACCTGGGGGTCTGGAGCGGGTCTCCGCTGATCGTAGGGTGTGTGGGGCGCCCGCAGGAAGCCAGCCGGGTCCCGCCGCGGCCGCGATCAGGTCCCGGAGCTCGTCGTCGGGACGCCTCCAAACTCGAGGCCCCGACTTCCGGAAGTCAAGTATGCCACGGACTCGTAGCGGCGTAAGTGATCCCACGGTGGCGCTCGGCTCTGCTCCAGGTAGCCCACTGCCGTCAGCAGCTCCCTGGGTTACAGCAGGGGCTAATAAAAGCTTTTTTAGGCAACTTTGAGGGCACTTAGTAGCACTTATTTGCAGGAGCTCCAGCTCAGCATGTCTGTGCAGTACAGCGTCCAAGCCACGCCCCTCCCATTGCTGTATCTTGCTGCTCCGTGTCAGTTCTAGTATCCTCATCAGTGCTCAATATCTGTGCTCAGTATCAGTGCTGCATTGTGGTGACCAGTATATAATACTGCAGTACAATAGTCCATTGCTGTTCTCGCTGCCCAGTGTCAGTTCTAGTATCCTCATCAGTGCTCAGTATCACTACTCATTGTCTTGTGCTGCATTGTGGTGACCAGTATACTACAGTAAAATATTCCAGTGCTGTTCTTGCTGCCCAGTGTCAGTTCTAGTATCCTCATCAGTGCTCAGTATCACTGCTCATTGTCTTGTGCTGCATTGTGTGGTGCTCAGTATACTACAGTACATTACTAATAGTCCAGTATCTTGTGCTGCATCTTGCTGCTGTAGGGTGCTGTGGTAGTGTCCTGTCACTGTGCATAGGTCATCATCATTCCTGTCACAGTGGTGTCTGGGGGGTGACAATTCCAGAGGGCTTTTGTGCTGCTCGCTAATACTAGTACAGTGTCTTGTGCTGCATTGTGCTGCTCAGTGTCAGTTCTCCGTAGTATCATCAGTGCTCAGTATAATCAGTGCTCAGTATAATCAGTGATCAGTAAAATCAGTGATCAGTATAATCAGTGCTCAGTAAAATCAGTGCTCAGTATAATCAGTGCTCAGTAAAATCAGTGCTCAGTAAAATCAGTGCTCAGTATAATCAGTGCTCAGTATAATCAATGCGCTGTTAGACGTGTGCCCGTTATCCGCCATTAGTGCAGTGGGATTTAGACAATTGATGAAGTTATTGTGTCCCCGGTACCAAATCCCATCTAGATTCCACTTCACTAGGCAGGCGATAGCGAGATTTTGCCAATTAATTCCAGTGATTTGGATGTAGCATTACAGTGATTTTACCAATTAATATCAGTGATTTATAGTTATTAATTACAGTGCTCTTGCCAAATAATTCCAGTGATTTGGACATATAATTACAGTTGGAATTGTTTGTGTCGCTTGGCTTAGTCATACAGCTACCTCATTGCACCTCTTCGACATCTTTGCATGAGGTGCTGTTTGGGGCCTAGTTTTTGAAAAGTGCCATCCTGTGTGACACTGCCGTATGAGTCCAGGGGTACTGCTGTATTAGTCCTGGGGTACTGCCGTATAAGTCCACCAATTGCAGATTTTTTTAAAAAGTGACTGGAGCATGCTGGAGATGTTGTCAGTGGACCGAACAATTGCGGCCCACTCTTGACATTCAGCCACTGTGTGAGACTACTAGATGGGCCTGGTGGTTGTGTCGCCTAGCTTAGGCCTACAACAACCTCGGTGCACCTTTTTTCGTCTTTGCATCATGTGCTGTTAGGGGCCTTTTTTTGATATCTGCCCTCCTGTCTGACACTGCAGTGCCACTCCTAGATGGGTCGCTTAGCTTAGTCATCCAGCGACCTCGGTGCAAATTTTAGGAATAAAAATAATATTGTGAGGAGTGAGGTGTTCAGAATAGACTGGAAATGAGTGGAAATTATGGTTATTACGGTTAATAATACTATAGGATCAAAATTACCCCCAAATTCTATGATTTAAGCTGTTTTTGAGGGGTTTTTGGAAAAAAAACACCTGAATCCGACAAAAATTCTTAAGGAAGGTTTTGCCAAAACGCGACCGCGGAACCGAATCCAAAACCAAAACACAAAACCCGAAAAATGTTCGCTGCACATCTCTAATTACAGTATTAGGATGCTGATAATAGGATTTTAATACCTACCGGTAAATCCTTTTCTCTTAGTCCGTAGAGGATGCTGGGGATGCTTCAAGAACCATGGGGTATAGACGGGATCCGCAGGAGACATGGGCACACTTTGAATGGGTGTGAACTGGCTCCTCCCTCTATGCCCCTCCTCCAGACTCCAGTTATAGAAACTGTGCTCAGGGAGACGGACATTTAGAGGAAAAGGATTTATTTAATTATTTTAAAACTAAAGTGAGATACATACCAGCTCACACCTCAAACATGCCGTACAACATGGCATTCAACAACGCATGCAACGGCATGACCAACAACAGTCACAGATTGACTGAACTCAACGCAACATGAGCGATACAGCCCGCACTGGGACCGGCGCCCAGTATCCTCTACGGACTAAGAGAAAAGTATTTACCGGTAGGTATTAAAATCCTATTTTCTCATACGTCCTAGAGGATGCTGGGGATGCTTCAAGAACCATGGGGTTTATACCAAAGCTCTAGAACGGGCGGGAGAGTACGAATGACTCTGCAGCACCGATTGACCAAACAATAGGTCCTCCGCAGCCAGAGTATCAAACTTGCAAAACTTCGCAAAGGTGTTTGATCTTGACCAAGTAGCAGCTCGGCAAAGTTGTAACGCCGAGACCCCTCAGGCAGCCGCCCAGGATGAGCCCACCTTTCTGGTAGAATGGGCTTTCACCGATTTAGGTAACGACAATCCTGCCGTAGAATGAGCCTGCTGAATCGTATTACAAATCCAGCGCGTAATAGTCTGCTTAGAAGCAGGAGCCCCAATCTTGTTGGGAGCCCACAGGACAAACAGAGCCTCTGTTTTCCTAATCTGAGCCGTTCTGGCGACATAGATCTTCAAAGCTCTGACCACATCGAGAGACTTTGATTCCGCCAAGGCGTCAGTAGCCACTGGCACCACAATAGGCTGGTTCACGTGAAATGATGAAACCACTTTTGGCAGAAATTGCTGACGAGTTCTCAACTCCGCTCTATCAGCATGGAAGATTAAATAGGGGCTTTTGTGAGACAAAGCCGCCAACTCAGACACCCGCCTTGCGGACGCCAACGCCAACAACATGACCACTTTCCAAGTAAGGAATTTTAACTCAACCTTGCGCAAAGGTTCAAACCAATGCGATTGCAGGAACTGCAACACCACATTAAGATCCCACGGTGCTACAGGAGGCACAAAAGGAGGTTGGATGTGTAGCACGCCTTTCACGAAGGTCTGAACTTCTGGAAGGGAGGCCAATTCTTTCTGAAAAAAGATCAACAAAGCCGAAATCTGTACTTTAATGGTGGGAATGACTTCACTGGGAATACCCTTTCGGGCTAGGATTTGGCGTTCAACCGTCACGCCGTCAAACGCAGCAGCGGTAAGTCTTGATACACGCACGGCCCCTGTTGCAACAGGTCCTCCTGAAGAGGAAGAGGCCAGGGATCTTCTATGAGCAACTCCTGAAGATCTGGATACCAGGCCCTTCTTGGCCAATCCGGAACATTGAGTATCGCCTGAACCTTGTTCTTCTTATAATTTTTATCACCTTTGGAATGAGTGGAAGTGGAGGGAACACATATACCGACGGAAACACCCACGGTGTCACTAGGGCGTCCACCGCTATCGCTTGAGGGTCCCTTGACCTGGAACAATATCTCTGAAGTTTCTTGTTGAGGCAGGACGCCATCATGTCTACTTGAGGAATTCCCCAACGACTTGTCACTTCTGCAAAGACCTCTCGATGAAGACCTCACTCCCCTGGATGGAGATCATGTCTGCTGAGGAAGTCTGCTTCCCAGTTGTCCACTCCTGGAATGAAGACTGCTGACAGAGCGCTGGCATGTCTTTCCGCCCAGCGAAGAATCTTCGTGGCCTCGGCCATCGCCGCTCTGCTCCTTGTTCCGCCCTGGCGGTTTATGTACGCCACTGCTGTCACGTTGTCTGACTGATTTAAGACGGGCAGACCTCGAAGAAGAGGTTCTGCTTGCAGAATGCCGTTGTAAATGGCCCATAATTCCAGAATGTTTATGTGTAGACAAGCTTCCCGGCTTGACCACTTCCCCTGAAAATTTCTTCCCTGTGTGACTGCTCCCCAGCCTCATAGGCTTGCATCTGTGGTCACCAGGATCCAATCCTGTATCCCGAACCTGCGTCCCTCCAGAAGGTGAGAACTGTGCAGCCACCACAGAAGGGAGATTCTGGTCCTGGGAGATAGAATTATTTTCCGGTGCATGTCCAGGTGAGACCCGGACCACTTGTCCAACAGGTCCCACTGAAACACCCTGGCATGGAACCTGCCATACGGAATGGCCTCGTAGGCCGCCACCATCTTCACCAGCAACCGAGTGCATCGAAGAACTGACACCTTTGCTGGTTTCAGAATCTGTTTTACCATGTTCTGTATTTCCAGAACCTTTTCCACTGGAAGAAAAACTCTCTGCAATTCTGTATCCAGAATCATACCCAGGAACGACAGCCATGTCGTCGGATCCAACTGTGATTTTGGCAGATTTAGGAGCCAACCATGCTGTTGCAGAATCGTCAGTGAAAGGGCAACATTTTTCAGCAATTGCTCCTTGGATCTCGCCTTTATGAGGAGATCGTCCAAGTACGGGATAATTGTGATTCCCTGCTTGCGCAGGAGAACCATAATTTCCGCCATTACTTTAGTGAAAATCCTCTGAGCCGTGGACAGACCAAACGGCAACGTCTGAAATTGGTAATGACAATCCTGAACAGCAAATCTCAGGTAAGCCTGATGTGAAGGATATATGGGGACATGCAAGTAGGCATCCTTTATGTCGACCGACACCATAAAATCCCCCTCCTCCAGACTGGAGATCACTGCTCGGAGAGATTCCATCTTGAATTTGAATTTTTTTAGAAAGAAATTGAGGGATTTTAGGTTCAGAATCGGTCTGACTGAGCCATCCGGCTTCGGGACCATGAACAGGCTCGAATAAAAGCCTTCCCCCTGTTGTGACGGGGGTACCCTGACAATTACTTGATTTTGACACAACTTTAGTATCGCAGCGCATACTACCTCCCTTTCTATAAGAGAAGCTGGCAAGGCCGATTTGAAAAAACGGTGAGGGGGCACGTCTTGAAACTCTAATCTGTATCCTTGGGTTACTATTTCTACTATCCAAGGATCCAGGTCCGAGTGCACCAAGACCTGACTGAAAAGTCTGAGATTCTCGCAGAGGAGCCCCAGCATCATGCAGTGGATTTGGTAGAAGCCGGAGAGGACTTCTACTCTTGGGAACTTGCCACAGCCTGTGACCTTTTTCCCCTTCCTCTTCCTCTCGCATCAAGGAAGGAGCACCCTCGTCCTTTTTTGAATTTATTGGGCCGAAAGGACTGCATCTGATAGTGAGGCGTTTTCTTCTGCTGTGCAGGAACATAAGGTAAAAATGACGACTTACCCGCGGTAGCCGTAGACACCAGGTCAGTGAGGCCGTCACCAAACAGGACACTACCGGGGGGGCGTGGCCTGGACGGGTATGGAGTAGCACGTCCACTGTGCAGCACTCCAGCCCTAATATCCTGAAGATATATCCTGCTCTCCCCCCCTGGGTCTGATTGTGGGACCATAGCTGGCTGATTACTTGGAGCCCCCCCCCCCCCCGGAGAGGATTTGGACCTGTGGCTGCTGTCTGCTGCAGTTTTGAGCCGTCCTGAGCCTGTGCCCTGGTGTGCGCTGGGCCCGCGTGTGAAGCCGCGGGCTCGCGCTCCCCGTCATCCCGGAAGTTCGGCTCCCCGCTTCCCGTTGCCGCCCGCCGCAGACGTCCGGAGCTTCGCTGGCGGGTGTGAGGGGTGAGGAGACAGTGCCTGCCGCTCCGTCTACCCGTGCGGCCGCATGAGGAGATTCCTTGTGCGGCAGTTCCATCTATCCTGCGCCGCCTGCCGCTGCCGGCCCGCTGCTTGTTTCCTGGACCCACTGACGTTACCTGCAGAAAGAAATACATGGGAGCGCTGTCGCTGGGAGCCACTGTTGGGTGTTATAGAGGCTGGGTGCATCCTCTTCCCCCTCCTCCGGTTCTGTTAGGCCACCCTGACTGTTGATAGCTGCCTGTCTAAGCGGCCATTTTCCGGACCCCCTGCTGCTGTATGCCCCCATTCACATTGGGACCCAGGTATACGGGGTACACGCTCACTGTTGCGGGAAGGATTACCATTTGGAGCCTCAACTGTGCCGGCTGGGTGGTCATTGGGCTGTATACACCCTTTCCCCCCTCCTCCTGCTTCATTCCTCTGGCTCGTTGACCCTGCCCTCCCCATCGGTGGCGCGAGCTTCCCTGCTGTGCCTAGCGGTTGTTGTCTATCTCTACATATCTATATACTCTCTTGCTCCCGCTGGCCTCTCCGTGGGGTGTTGGTGCGGGCGCCCCCCTCTTGCCTGTATTTGCTTTGATATATCCTGCTGGCTGGAAGGAGCGACACCGTGTTGTCCAAAATGGTGAGAGGCCGCCAAAATAGTGCGGAGGCGGGAGCGATGGATAAGTTTGTCCGTAACCCTGGTCCTCAGCAGCAGAGGGGTGAGACTGTAAGATCTGAGGCATCGCCCCCATCTCCTGCGTATAGTTCCGCCTCCTCTGACCCTCCGGACGCTGCACTGCAGAGAGTATTGGATGCGGTGACCGCCAGCGAGGCACGTCTGGCTGATAAAATCTGGCAAGTGCAGTCTGATCTCTCCATTATTCATCAGGACCTTCAGCGGGTGAGAGAGAGAGTGGGAGAGGCCGAGACCCGTATATCCAATGTTGAAGACTCTGTCGGCCCGCTGGGTCATCGCACTGATGCTTTGGAATCTCAATTGACAGATGTGCGCAAAAAGCTGACGGATATGGAGGGATGTCTACGGTGCAATAACGTCCGCTTCATTGGCCTGCCCGAGAAGGGCTCAGCTCCTGAAGAGTTTCTCGTAAAATGGCTCCAGGATGCCTTTGGATCTGAGGAATTTTCGCCATACTTCACCGTTGAACGGGCTCATAGAGTTCCGATGCGCCCGCTACCTCCAGGGGCTCCACCCCGCACCTTTATTGCTAAGTTCCTCCACTTCCGTGACCGTGACACTGTTTTGAGGCTGGCTCGTACCAAAGGTCCTTTAAAATGGAATGGGTCGTCCATATCGGTTTTCCCGGATTTCGCGGTGGATGTACAAAAAGATAGGGCTCAATTCCTGCCTGTCAAGAGGAGGCTCCGTGAACTTAACCTGCCATATGCCATGCTCTTCCCATCTAGACTGCGGGTGGTGGCCGATGGGGAAACAAAGTTTTTCGCAACTCCTCGTGAGGCCATGGTATGGCTGGACAGACGATTCCCGGTGAGGCGTCCCCTTGCGGATCCTTGACTTTCCAGTATAGCTCTGGAGGCAGACTTTGTTTTGTTTTTATTTTCCTTGTTATTCATTCTGTCTGCTGTGATTATATAAGTCATTTACTGCGTGGCGACGGGATGCAGGAGTGTTTGATTAATAATGATATCTATTTCATCTCCTGCTGTTCTGCTCCCGCGGTTTAGACAGGTTATATGGTTATGCGCTTGACTGCTCTGATATTTCTGTTATGTTTTTTTTTTTTGGGGGGGGGGGGGGTTGGGGGGGGCTACATCTATGGCTTGGTTTATTTGGTTCTATGATATCCGTGCATGTTTCACTTTGTGTGTTGATTGGACCTAGGGGGTGGATCTCTATGATTTCCCCTCAAATTTTTCTGGGGGGGGGGGCGGTGGTTGGTGGCTGGAAGCTACCTCTTTCTTTCTCCCGAGAGTCATTATATTCTTGGCCCCCGATTAAGGTGTGTTTGCACTAATTAATGGTGCAACGAAGTTTTGTTTATTTTTATTTCTAGGTATTTGCACTTAGTTTTGGGATCCAAGTATGCTGCATGTTGGGGGTGGTATACAGGATGGGGGGCGAGGGAAGGTTTTGGGTTGTACTTATTTTTTGTGTGGAAGTTTATGTTTTGAATGTTTGTGGTTTGCTGCTGTACTACTTAAGCAATGGTGTCTGGTAATTGAACTTATGCATGGCGGACTTGGCTGGCTGCGGGGGGTTGTGCTTATTGTATCTCTGACATCCTATGGCTGGGCTTAAAGTATTATTGTGGAATGTGAGAGGGCTTAATGATAAAGTTAAGAGGTCCCTGGTACTCCGACAGATTAGACATTATGCCGCTGATATTGTCTGCCTTATGGAAACTCACTTGGTGGGTGGTAGGATTCTCTCCTTGAAAAGACCCTGGGTGGGATGGGCGGTACTCCATGCACACCTCTGCCTCTCGTGGAGTTTCGGTCCTTATTAGGAGGACTGTCCCCTTCGTGCTGGAGTCTGTACAAACGGAACCTTGGGGGAGATATGTGTTTTTGAAATGTAGATTATTTTATGTCCCTGTCCTCCTTCTAGCTGTTTATGTGCCCCCTCCATACTCTCCTGAAGTCCTTAAGAAAGCTGCTGGGTTCATGGCCTCATTCCCCGGGATATCTGTTATTTGCCTTGGGGACTTCAACAATGTGCTAGATGCGGCGAAGGACAGGCTCTCTATGTCTCCATCTGCTGCGTGTCCTGGGAATTCCACTTTTGCAAATGAGGTGTCGGGATTGGGCCTGGTCGATCCTTGGAGATTGAGACATCCGTCTCTTAAACAATATTCCTGTTTCTCTCACTCTCATTCTTCGTTCTCCGGGATTGACCTGGCCCTCCTCTCGAGTGATATGGTTCCCCGGGTTGGTAGTATAGGATATGTGTTAGGGTCTCCTGCTCTGTGCTGCCACGTCGTCATGGCAACCGGGAGACAAGTGCTAGCGGAGTAACCTGAGCGTAGCTGATACTCCGGTTCGGGTCTTTTGCTGTGCAGTGGTTACAGGCTCTGTGCACGGCAGGGGATCCGGTGCTGGTTTTTGTGCTCACAGTCTGTGAGGTCTGAGTGGGGCGTGGACAGCACCTGCTATATAAACCCTCTTCTCAGGTTAGGCAGATGCTGCTGAATCTTTGTTGTTAGTTAGTTCCTGAAAGCTAGCTAGTACTGTGTAAACTTTGTATTTGTTTGTTGCTTACTGCAAATAGGCCTTGGGATTTGGTATTACACTCTGCCAATCCAGACCTAGCAGTAAGACTGGAGTCAGTCGTTTAACCTGCTGGGGTTCTTTTGCTACTCTGTGAACCTAGCAAGTTTGCGGCTGTATTCTCAGACTTGCCTGCCAAAATCCTTTCTCACTGTGCAAGGTGTTCAGGTGTCAGTTTAGTGGCAGTAAACTGAACCAGTGCACTGCAAGTGAAGGATAGGATTGTGGAGACTCTCCTTGTGTCTATTATTCCATCTCTGATCAAGGAGTTTACTGCCACACCCGTTGGTAACCCTTTAGGGTTTTGCTGTTGCCCTTAGCAACAGCATTTCGGGTTCTCTACGTATTAAATCACAACATCTCGCTTCTTTCCATCTGAGCATTCCTAATACTAGGGAGACACCCAGTTTCTTAGCCTTTGGGCTTCTCTGTTCACTTTGTGTTTATTTTGTTACCCTATCACCTTCTGTGTATGTAATGTCATATTCCCCAGTCTGTCTGTGAGTTCATTTGTTTTGCATCCCTCTCCGTTCAGACACCAGTACATTCCTGCTGGCACTGGTGTACATAACAATATGAGACATGGTGTATATCAGATCACTTCCCCTTGACCTTTACTTTAGACTTTAACTGCTCTAGGGGCCAAGCCGTATGGAAATTTAACCCGTTTTGGCTCGTACACATGGGGGACGGCTCTGATTTGGTGGCTGCATGGCGAGAATTCTTTGTACTGAATAGTGCCGAAAAAGCTCTCTCTAATTTATGGGACACATTCAAGGCCTTTCTGAGGGGAAGTTTGATTAAACTGGTGTCTAATTTGAAGTCCTTTTATAGGCGACGGGAGGCTGAGCTGGAGGCCCATAGTGTCGCTGCAGAATTACAATACTTACAAGATTCTTTGAATAGTTCTAAGCTAGCCTGGTTATCGTCTCAGAGAGAATGGAAAGATTACCTAATGGAAAAGACTCAGCATAGAGTCCTTTTCTCCTCCCATACTTTATACGCTACTGGTGATAGGCCGGGCACATACCTGGCCTCCCTGGCCTTGGGTGATAGACCTACTAGTGTTGTGGTTGAGATTGTGACCCCTGATGGTGTTCCCCTGACACAGACTCCACAAATTGCGTCTGAATTTGTATCCTACTACAGACGCTTGTACGATTCTAAATTGGACTGTACTCCGTCGCAACTGAACGATTATTTAGACAGTGTTTGTTTCCCCACCTTATCCAGTGAGGCTTGTGACCTTTTGGAGGCACCTATCTCATCTGTTGAAATTATGGCCGCTGTTAAGGCCTCCCCTGGTGGTAAAGCCTCGGGTTTGGATGGCATACCTTCTGAGGTCTATAGGCATCACTTGGATTTCTTTGTCCCTCGCCTGCTTGAGTTGTATGGCCAAATCTTTGCTCAGGAGTCTCTCCCCCCGTCTACGGTGGAGGCAGTGATTGTGGTTCTCCCTAAACCTGACAAGGATCTTAGGAAAGTTGAGTCCTATCGCCCTATATACCTTTTACCCACTGGCTAAGGTGTTGGCTGGTAGATTAAATGCAGTTATTTCCCACATAATACACCCGGATCAGACGGGATTTATGCCCAATAAATCGACTTCAATTAACCTTAGACGTCTGTTCACTCACCTACAAATCCCCCGCGAGGACCCGTCCTCCTTTATAGTCGTTTCGTTGGATGCCGCTAAGGCTTTTGATTCTGTGGAGTGGGATTATTTGTGGGAAGTTATGCGTAGATTTGGCATAGGCCCAAACTTTATTAAATATGTTCGATTGATGTATTCCTCTCCTTCGGCGAGGGTGGCGGTAAATGGTTTCGTATCTCACTCCTTTCCCCTATCTAGGGGTACACGACAGGGATGTCCACTGTCCCCTACTCTGTTTGCTATGGCCATTGAACCCCGTGCATGCCTCCTGAGGGCGGACGTGGGGATCTCTGGCTTTAAGGTGGGTGCCCGTGAGGACAGAGTGGCCTTATATGCCGATGATGTTTTGTTGTTTGTGGATCGCTATGCTGAGTCTATGCCTAGCATTTTGGAAATTATTACTGAGTTCGGGCGATACTCTGGGCTCCTGATTAATTGGGAGAAATCCTTTATTACCCCACTTAGGGGCGAAGTTCCTACTTCCCCGTTAGTTGCTCTCCCACTGCGGTGGGTGGACTCAGGGCCGGTGCAAGGTTTCTAGGCACCCTAGGCAAAGCTACACAATACTGCCCCTGCCTCTACCGATACCCTCCTCCAGCTGCTCACATATAGATGTAGCCATGCTCATCTATGCCGCGATGCGTACGCACGCATCGCGGCATAATGCGAATGTGCCACACTTGTGACTGCACTACACTGCTGCGGAAAGTCACAGTGTAGCACATTTGCATTTTGACCTGATGACTGTGCACATGCATATGCATCGCGGCATAGATGAGCGTGGCTACATCTGTGTGTGTATATATATATGTAACACTCTATTACTGAATGAAATAAATGATCTGTTTATTGTTAAATACAGCATATAAGTATAGCTGATGTATTGATGTTTTTTTTATCGTTTTTAAGTGTATAATATTAAAATATATAAGTTTATTTATTGTGGTAAAGATTGGACATGAGGGAATGTCAGAGACTTTTCTGGAAGCTCTCGTGACTATGGAGGTGTGTCAGGGTAACGGATCCAGGGAGAGCGAGACTGAGTGAGGGAGCTCGAGCCGCGCTGCAGGGGGCGAGAGACGAGAGGAGGTATGTGAGGATCGGCCACGGGAGAGGAGAGGAGAACCACTCAAGAAAAAACGGAGCCGAGTGGCTGGTATAGAAACACCGTAATACATCCCCCAAAAGACACTCACCATCAGAGGAGGGAAACGAGGACCGTGTGGTGGTCGGGTCCCGGAGAGCGGAGGGTCCCGGTAATAGACATCGATAGAGAGGGGAGGCGGCAAGTGACGGGTATCGGAACTGAGAGTCATGGCAGGGCAGCAATGAGAGAAAGCTCCAGTCAGATCCGCCTACAGGGAGGTGATCAACCCTCCTATAACAGTGACTGAGGGAGGCTAGAACCAGAGGAAGGAGGCGGTAACATACTCCCCATATAAGGTAACAGGGAGTAGATTTTTCTATAATCGGCAAGAGAAAGGCCCCTCACAGAAGGGAGTTTAATACCTCACCCAGTGCATAGGCACTATACCGAAGGGGATTTATTCTATTACCTTCCCCTATGGTATGTAATCAGCGCTGCATGGTGTTGGATGAAGATAATAACGTCAAGTGACAGTCCTCAGTGTAAAGGGACAATAATCTTTGGCTTTGCATAGTTTATAATCTTCAGGGAATTACTTCAGTCAGACTTTGTCCCACACGATGAAATTAACCCATCTACAGCTTCAGCTTGGTGTGTAGCTAATATATCAGTTGTCAGCGACTGGAGCTTTGCATCCGGAATTTTCCTAAGATAACCGCCCCGGTTAATTAATGACACTAGAATAACAACTAAATAAATACTGTCAGGTTACGCAGACACCAGTCATGAATATTAGCCCACGACCGTGCAGCAGATTCATGACAGATAATCGGAAGCAAAGGTATCATAGTTAATTCCGGCTCCATTTCATTGTCTAACATTGTTTAATGTTTGAATGTATTCAGCTTTGTGCCCCATTTAAAGTGGCAGTACCCGGAATCCGGAATCGGGGAAGTGGCCGCTGAGAGAAGGAAGCACCACTGGAGCATTAACCGGCAGAGCAGCTCTGGAGGGAGGAGCTGTCCAATGGAGGCCTGCTTTCCACATAGAGCCAGGCTTTTAAATGTGAGTAATTGTTGGGAAGCCGCCCAGTAGGGGGAGGACAATAGAGCAACCAACTTTTAAGTAGCAGTGTCTGCCAGCCTAGCAGCTCCAACACAGGGAGAGAGACTTATTGTGCTGGGAGGAGATTTAACTGTCCCACCGGGACACTGCCTTACTGAGGATAGGCTCATAATCGGTATCCGAGTCAACCATTATCCATGTCTATCCCCACTGGCATAAAGTAGATCCAACGTAACCCTCTGAGTGATGACTGTGTCGATACCAGGACTAACACTCAGTTATAAATATTATTATATTGGAGGAGCCACATCGCTGGAGGTAGGCCAGGCAAGGGAACCTCCTCTACTAGATTTCTGCAATATCTTCCCCGCTAAGGGTCCTAACAAAAAAATATATAGATATATACGGTAAATTGCTTAGCTGCTCGTGTATGAGAAATGCCCTGTTGAACTCATTCAACTTTATTGTGTTGCTAAGCATTATTTGGATTGTAGAGTACCTTGAATACAATACCACAATCCTTCACCAAGAGGATCTGCAGTAATTGTGGAGCAATACCGGTAATAGCCACTAGCATCGAAGAGACAATTAATAGTGAGTACACGGATGGTGCCATATCTATTACCGAGACCATATGATATATATTTATATATAATAACTTCAACAATTTGTGGAAACTATATAGCCAGTGGAATCTCTAATTATCATTGTCAACCCAACGCTCTCAGCTACTATTGATCCTATTCTTCAGGGCCCCAACGTGTGCACCTACGAAACATTTGAGGGTAGGGAACATAATAATAATAAGTGTAGTCCTGTCACCCCCATAACGGTTATATGTAATATTGTGGGGCCCCAAGGTTTTTTTCTTGATAACCGGTTTCACATGTTTTTTTTTGTAATGCATGCAGACATTATTGTATACACATAGAGTATATAAGTATTGAAATGTTTATAGTGATATATTTATACTGGTGAACAGATAAAATATAAGTACTAAAAGTGGTTGGTTGTGTGGTATTCCTATTTACTTGACTTACCTGTAGCTGAGGATTCCGGAGACGCTAACTTGTACTTGTCTGAAAGACAAAAGTGAAGAACCTAGGTAAGGCTAAAGTAATAATATATATATTGTATTAATCCTACGGGATACTAAAAGTAGTAACATTTTATCCTAAGGGCTTTCCCAAGCTAGCCCACATCAAAACAGCTTGGGTGGAGGCACTCTTTAGTTGTAAGTAGTGGTAACCTTACTTCCCCAAGGGAATAACGAGTAGAAAGGGGTTACATTTGGAGGCACTGCTGAGATCCCGACAAAAGATAACACCCACTCATGAGTTCTGGTAACAAGTGGGTCATGGAGGAGGTAACTGTGACAGATATATATAGATGGTGTAGGGAGAAGGGAGTGGAACCTATATGCAGTTTTGTTCTTATTGGATCGCTTAACGCAGTTAATGATGACTTGGCGGTAAGGGCAGTGGGAAACTTTTATGGCATAAGTCAGCCCTGTGTGGTGGATCGGTGGAAAGGACAATCTGGGGATACATATGCTATATTGATTAGTAATAGGAACCCATTGGATAAGACTTTAATCCCCTTCATGGTAGTAGTGGAAGGGGCTGTTGGAGGGAAAGTACAAGTGATATGGCCTGAAGGGGAGGAGATGGTAGCAGCTGAGGCCCTATCGGGAGGTGATTCAGGTACCGGGCCCCTACTGGTAGTGGATTCCCCGCCTACTGCTGACCCCCAAGAGTCTTCAGTGAATAAGGAGGATGTCTCGGGAACAGGAGTAGAGGCGGTCGTAGACAAGATGGTCAGTCAACTGGAGCGTTGGCATTATGAGGGAGGATACCGTAGACTCAGAATATTCTCGGGAATTACACCAGTACCGGCTGGAGAAGAGACTTATGACACTTGGCGAGAGGCTGCCATTCAGCATTCGGAAGAATGGCATTGCCCAGAGCATATAAAAAAACAGAGAATAGTAGAGAGTTTACGGGGACCTGCTATGCGGGTAATTCAGGCTACTAGGAGGAGTAAAACAACAGCCACTTTAAAGGATTACATCGAAGCTCTGGACTTCTCATATGGAACACTCGAGGATGTGGGTGATTTGTTAGCTCGACTAAATAGGACGTACCAGGAGCCGGGGGAGACTTTGACCCACTATATTTATAGGGTGGATAGACTAATCTACCAGATTGTCGACAAAGGAGGCATTGAAAAGGGAGCCGTAGATGAGCGACGTATGAGACAGGTGTTAAAAGGAGCCATGACTAACCATCCAGTGGCCCAGCGATTACGATGCACAATGGCTCAGGGACCTCCTCCTACTCTCACTGAATTGGTCAAAGAGGTTAAATTAGAAGAGATTCAGATAGATACCCGAGAAAAAAATATAAAAAGAGTGAAGGTGGTATTACCTACTCCATCCCCCCCTAATATGGATGAGAGGCTTTTGAAGCTGATTGAGGAACAAAATAAAAAGATCGATCAGCTGATTGCTCTACAATCCAGCCCACAGTCTAATACAGGATGGCCTGTCATGAGAGGACGGGGAATGAATCAGGGAAGTAGAAGTAGGAATCACATTATATGCTATAGCTGTGGTCAGCCAGGACATAGGTCCTTTGAATGTCCCGGTACTGGAAGCGGCCGGGGAGGAAATACAACTCACCCCCCTCCACCACCAGATCACCAACTGGAAAACTTCAGTGGGAGTGCTGTGACCCCCTCACAGGCTCCCCGATTTTAAACGTTCGAGCGATGGGGAGTGCACAGTGGGTAGACAATATCCCAGAAAGTCTTATGGGGCCTGCCCCACTCATCAAGGCTATGATTAACGGCCACGATTGTACAATATTAATGGACAGCGGATCGCAAGTGTCTATAGTATTTGAATCCTGGTATCGGGAACATTTGGCTGAAGTCTCCATTCAACCCCTTAGTGGCCTTACTGTATGGGGATTAAGCGAACAAAAATACCCCTATTTAGGGTATATTATTACCCAAATTTCTTTCGAACCCGGGCTGATCACCCCTAATGACACAGTTCCGTTGATAGCATTGGTATGCCCTGACTCTCCGGGGGATAATGGACAGTTATCGGCCATAATAGGGACCAATACTAACCTGTTTCGCAACTTAATTCGATGGTGTGGGAAGCAAGAGAAGGGCCATCAATTTGGTGTAGTAGAACAAAATCATGAAGACACTTACCGATGCCATAGAATTGAAAGTTGTCGTGTAGTCCCCGATGGGAATATGAACTTCTTGGATGTTTCCTCTTCGGATAGTGACTTAGAAGTATGCTTTAAGGGCAGTGATATTGATCCAGACAGCAAGCAACTTCTGATGGAACAGCTACGGTTAAGGGAATCCGTCTTCTCTAAGAGTGACTGGGATCTGGGTACAGCTACTGGAGTAGAACATCACATTACCCTTACGGATAACACCCCTTTCAGGGAGAGGTCAAGAAGATTAGCTCCAGCTGACTTTGACGACGTAAGAGAGCATCTCCGTAATTTATTGGAGAACAATGTTATAGCCGACTCGGAAAGTCCGTATGCATCCCCTATAGTGGTCGCTCGCAAGAAGAGTGGAGAGATACGGCTATGCATCGATTATCGCACATTAAATAGTCGCACTGTGCCGGATCAGTATACAGTTCCAAAGGTGGACGAGGCCCTAGATTGCTTAAACGGGAGTAAATGGTTCTCTGTGCTGGATCTCCGCTGCGGCTACTATCAGATTCCAATGAGCCGGAATGACCGAGACAAGACTGCTTTCATTTGCCCGATTGGATTCTTTGAGTTTCTAAAGATGCCTCAAGGCATAAAAGGAGCCCCCGCTACTTTTCAAAGAACCATGGAAAAGACCGTCGGGGACATGTGCTACCGGGAGGTATTGGTGTACCTTGATGACATCATAGTTTTCGGAAAAGATCTAGAAGAGCACAATGAAAGGCTACTTAAAGTACTCGATCGACTTCAGGCACGTGGGCTAAAATTGTCAATTGAAAAATGTAAGCTCTGTCGGTCTTCTGTCAAATATTTGGGACATATAGTGAGCAGGCAAGGCATAGCCACAGATCCGGAAAAAGTGGTGACTGTTAAGAACTGGCCTCGACCTGAAAACCTGAAAGATCTAAGATCATTTTTAGGATTCTGTGGTTATTATCGTAAATTTGTGCCACAGTATGCGGTAGTTGCCAAACCCTTGACTGAATTGACTCGAGGGTATCCTCCTGTTAATCAACGATCACGCCCTACAAGGGAGGATAGGGAACATCAGTATTATAAGCCTCGAGAACCATTTGGTGAAAGATGGACAGCATCTTGTGAGGAAGCATTTACTCAGCTGAAAGATCTTCTCACCAAATCCCCTGTATTGGCCTATGTACAACCAGACTTACCTTATGAGGTTCACATAGATGCTTCCTTTGAGGGCCTAGGGGGGGTGTTGTATCAGTTACATGGTAAACATTTACGCCCCATCGCTTATGTTAGTCGAGGATTGTCAACCAGTGAACGAAATTATCCTGTACATAAGTTGGAGTTTTTGGCTCTTAAATGGGCTGTGAGTGAAAAATTCCACGATTACTTATATGGAGTGCAATTTACTGTACACACGGATAACAATCCGTTGACTTATATACAATCATCTGTGAAATTGGACTGTACTGGCCATCGGTGGCTGGCTGCTCTGACTAACTATGAATTTACTATCAAATATCGTCCCGGGGCCAAAAATCATGATGCTGATGCTCTATCCCGGCTATCTCATGAAGATAGTGAAGTAAAGGAGGATGAGTGGATCGAAGTGCCTGCAGCCTCGGTTAAGGGGTTATGCCAACATATAAGTATTAATCGACATAACGAATCAGCTGCCATTTTGTCCACTGGAGCGTCTGATGCGGCCATTCCTCCCTCCTATTGTTGGTTAAGTCGTATGGAATTGGAGGGTGTAGATAGGATAACACCGGAGCAGATGGCTAGATCTCAACGAGAGGATCCAGATATAGTTGCTGTGTTGAGACTGGTAGAGAATCCCCATCTTCCTGTGGTGTGGTCGCAAATGTCACCAATCTCCAAAATATTATGGCGACAACGTCCTAAGTTGAGGATCGTGAAAGAAGTGTTATATAGAACTGTTAGGAAGAATGATGGAAGATTTAACCTGCAGTTGATTTTGCCTACGCGGTATAAACAGATGGTACTGAATTCATTACATGATCAGCATGGCCATTTGGGATACGATAAGACTCAGGGATTAGTGGCTGATCGTTTTTTCTGGCCTTTTATGAACCAAGAAATTGAGAAATATTGTCGGACATGCAGTAATTGTATCCTGAGAAAAACCCTACCTCTCCAACGGGCTGCTCCTTTAGTGAATATCAGTAGCTCGGGGCCGATGGAGTTAGTATGCATAGACTTTTTAACTTTGGAAGGACCTGAAGGATCAGATAGTCATCTATTGGTGGTAACTGATCACTTTACACGTTATGCTCAAGCTTATCTAACATCCAATCAAAGAGCAGGGACAGTCGCACACACTTTATGTGAAAAGTTTTTTGTTCATTATGGACTACCCGCAAGGATTCACTCCGATCAAGGAAGAGAGTTTGAGAGTCGGTTAATTAAAGAGTTGTGTAACTGCTGTGGAATTCAAAAATCGCGGACCACACCCTACCATCCTCAAGGTGATCCTCAACCTGAGCGATTTAACCGGACCCTGTTAAATATGCTTGGTACTCTCGGAACCCAGAGGAAATATAAGTGGAAAAGATATGTTTCTACCTTAGTGCACGCATATAATTGCACCAGAAATGAGACCACCGGATTTACACCGTATTACCTCATGTTTGGTCGTGAAGCTCGGCTGCCTGTAGATGTTTGCTTAGGGACACAGGTTAATTATTCTGTTGGATCCTCACACTCTCAGTACATTAAACAACTAAGACAACAGCTGAAAGATTCTTATCAAATAGCGGAAGCTGCATCGAAGCACATGGGAGAAAAGAATAAAACACACTTCGACCGTGGCTTAAATGAACAGTGTTTGCAGCCAGGAGACCGTGTACTAATACAATTGCTGGGGGTACCCAAGAAAAAGAAATTAAGTAATAGATGGAGAAGTGAGCCCTATGTGGTAGTGAAAAAATTACCTAATATTCCTGCTTATCAATTGGAACGGGCTGATGGGCAGGGATCAGTAGTAACCTATCATCGGCAGCATTTGCTCCCCATTGGTCAAGATATAAGGTGGGGGGAGTATCTTGGAAGTGACCTTCCTCCGAGTGATCGAGGTGGTTTCAAAGGGATGAACATTGATCAGGGTGATGAAGGTATATTGGCCACAGAGAATAGTGACAATATGGATGACTATGCTTCAGGATGTTATTATCGAGATCCCGAATATGTACGGGAGGAGAGTGTTTCGGAACAGACGCATCAACACCCTGAAGTGATTGATTCAACTTTTACAGGGGAAGTGAATGAGGGAAGTTGGGGAGTAAGGGAAGCTTCCGAGTTGTTCGATGTCTCCCCCGGAAGATTAGAGATAGTGCCTGAAGGACTAGTTAGTTCACCTCGACCCCAAAGAGTTCGTAAGCCCCCAAGAATTTTAACTTATGAGCAGTTGGGCAACCCCACGGAAGTTCCTTTGATAATACACCCTCATTTGATAATGACATGGCCGTATTTTGGTTATAGTATGGGCAATTAATAGATGGATCAGTATAGTTATTAAGTATGGTGATTGTCACTCCTTTCAGAAGTGCCAATCCCCAGGGGGAGAATGTAACACTCTATTACTGAATGAAATAAATGATCTGTTTATTGTTAAATACAGCATATAAGTATAGCTGATGTATTGATGTTTTTTTTATCGTTTTTAAGTGTATAATATTAAAATATATAAGTTTATTTATTGTGGTAAAGATTGGGCATGAGGGAATGTCAGAGACTTTTCTGGAAGCTCTCGTGACTATGGAGGTGTGTCAGGGTAACGGATCCAGGGAGAGCGAGACTGAGTGAGGGAGCTCGAGCCGCGCTGCAGGGGGCGAGAGACGAGAGGAGGTATGTGAGGATCGGCCACGGGAGAGGAGAGGAGAACCACTCAAGAAAAAACGGAGCCGAGTGGCTGGTATAGAAACACCGTAATACATCCCCCAAAAGACACTCACCATCAGAGGAGGGAAACGAGGACCGTGTGGTGGTCGGGTCCCGGAGAGCGGAGGGTCCCGGTAATAGACATCGATAGAGAGGGGAGGCGGCAAGTGACGGGTATCGGAACTGAGAGTCATGGCAGGGCAGCAATGAGAGAAAGCTCCAGTCAGATCCGCCTACAGGGAGGTGATCAACCCTCCTATAACAGTGACTGAGGGAGGCTAGAACCAGAGGAAGGAGGCGGTAACATACTCCCCATATAAGGTAACAGGGAGTAGATTTTTCTATAATCGGCAAGAGAAAGGCCCCTCACAGAAGGGAGTTTAATACCTCACCCAGTGCATAGGCACTATACCGAAGGGGATTTATTCTATTACCTTCCCCTATGGTATGTAATCAGCGCTGCATGGTGTTGGATGAAGATAATAACGTCAAGTGACAGTCCTCAGTGTAAAGGGACAATAATCTTTGGCTTTGCATAGTTTATAATCTTCAGGGAATTACTTCAGTCAGACTTTGTCCCACACGATGAAATTAACCCATCTACAGCTTCAGCTTGGTGTGTAGCTAATATATCAGTTGTCAGCGACTGGAGCTTTGCATCCGGAATTTTCCTAAGATAACCGCCCCGGTTAATTAATGACACTAGAATAACAACTAAATAAATACTGTCAGGTTACGCAGACACCAGTCATGAATATTAGCCCACGACCGTGCAGCAGATTCATGACAGATAATCGGAAGCAAAGGTATCATAGTTAATTCCGGCTCCATTTCATTGTCTAACATTGTTTAATGTTTGAATGTATTCAGCTTTGTGCCCCATTTAAAGTGGCAGTACCCGGAATCCGGAATCGGGGAAGTGGCCGCTGAGAGAAGGAAGCACCACTGGAGCATTAACCGGCAGAGCAGCTCTGGAGGGAGGAGCTGTCCAATGGAGGCCTGCTTTCCACATAGAGCCAGGCTTTTAAATGTGAGTAATTGTTTGGAAGCCGCCCAGTAGGGGGAGGACAATAGAGCAACCAACTTTTAAGTAGCAGTGTCTGCCAGCCTAGCAGCTCCAACACAGGGAGAGAGACTTATTGTGCTGGGAGGAGATTTAACTGTCCCACCGGGACACTGCCTTACTGAGGATAGGCTCATAATCGGTATCCGAGTCAACCATTATCCATGTCTATCCCCACTGGCATAAAGTAGATCCAACGTAACCCTCTGAGTGATGACTGTGTTGATACTAGGACTAACACTCAGTTATAAATATTATTATATTGGAGGAGCCACATCGCTGGAGGTAGGCCAGGCAAGGGAACCTCCTCTACTAGATTTCTGCAATATCTTCCCCGCTAAGGGTCCTAACAAAAAATATATAGATATATACGGTAAATTGCTTAGCTGCTCGTGTATGAGAAATGCCCTGTTGAACTCATTCAACTTTATTGTGTTGCTAAGCATTATTTGGATTGTAGAGTACCTTGAATACAATACCACAATCCTTCACCAAGAGGATCTGCAGTAATTGTGGAGCAATACCAGTAATAGCCACTAGCATCGAAGAGACAATTAATAGTGAGTACACGGATGGTGCCATATCTATTACCGAGACCATATGATATATATTTATATATAATAACTTCAACAATTTGTGGAAACTATATAGCCAGTGGAATCTCTAATTATCATCGTCAACCCAACGCTCTCAGCTACTATTGATCCTATTCTTCAGGGCCCCAACGTGTGCACCTACGAAACATTTGAGGGTAGGGAACATAATAATAATAAGTGTAGTCCTGTCACCCCCATAACGGTTATATGTAATATTGTGGGGCCCCAAGGTTTTTTTCTTGATAACCGGTTTCACATGTTTTTTTTTGTAATGCATGCAGACATTATTGTATACACATAGAGTATATAAGTATTGAAATGTTTATAGTGATATATTTATACTGGTGAACAGATAAAATATAAGTACTAAAAGTGGTTGGTTGTGTGGTATTCCTATTTACTTAACTTACCTGTAGCTCAGGATTCCGGAGACGCTAACTTGTACTTGTCTGAAAGACAAAAGTGAAGAACCTAGGTAAGGCTAAAGTAATAATATATATATAGTAATAATCCTACGGGATACTAAAAGTAGTAACATTTTATCCTAAGGGCTTTCCCAAGCTAGCCCACATCAAAACAGCTTGGGTGGAGGCACTCTTTAGTTGTAAGTAGTGGTAACCTTACTTCCCCAAGGGAATAACGAGTAGAAAGGGGTTACATATATATATATATATATATATATATATATATATATATATATATAAGCTTTCCAAAGATGGCGGCACTCTCGGGACTATATAAATGAAAGTCAAAGACACTAAAGTCTGTTCACTGTTTCGGTCCACTGGACCTTTATCTAGAACCCGGGTTATTGATAAATGACCAGCGGACCAAAACGTTAAACAGACCTTAGTGTCTTTGACTTTCATTTATATAGTCCAGAGAGTGCCGCCATCTTTGGAAAGCTTATATGTGGTGTGAAAATACCTTGGAGGGCACCAGGGCAGTTAAATGGTATAGTATCAGGAGAGTGTCGTATTTATGAATTGCTATATTGGCACTCAGTTCAGAAACAGTTACATGCATCAAAAGAACATGTATGCTGAAAGCAGTTTGTGGATTAGAATAATAATAATGTATCAGTCTAATGGCACTTGAGTTGTAACAAAATAACAAAACTTTAACTGATTTTAACCACACAGGACTGGCAGCATGCTAGCAACATTGAAATGATACATTATTATCCTAATCCACAAGCTGCTTGACATACTAGCAGAGTGTTAAAACTGCAAAGAAATCTGTGACCGCAATGGAAGCGCAGGCAGACAAATCTTATTACATACAGGTGATAAGGAAATGAGGAAGGTGGAGCAGGGGGAAAGAGCATTGTATCTTGCTTAGTTTATAGTAGAGATGAGCGCCGGAAATTTTTCGGGTTTTGTGTTTTGGTTTTGGGTTCGGTTCCGTGGCCGTGTTTTGGGTTCGACCGCGTTTTGGCAAAACCTCACCGAATTTTTTTTGTCGGATTCGGGTGTGTTTTGGATTCGGGTGTTTTTTTCAAAAAACCCTAAAAAACAGCTTAAATCATAGAATTTGGGGGTAATTTTGATCCCAAAGTATTATTAACCTCAAAAAACATAATTTACACTCATTTTCAGCCTATTCTGAACACATCACACCTCACAATATTATTTTTAGTCCTAAAATTTGCACCGAGGTCGCTGTGTGAGTAAGATAAGCGACCCTAGTGGCCGACACAAACACCGGGCCCATCTAGGAGTGGCACTGCAGTGTCACGCAGGATGTCCCTTCCAAAAAACCCTCCCCAAACAGCACATGACGCAAAGAAAAAAAGAGGCGCAATGAGGTAGCTGACTGTGTGAGTAAGATTAGCGACCCTAGTGGCCGACACAAACACCGGGCACATCTAGGAGTGGCACTGCAGTGTCACGCAGGATGTCCCTTCCAAAAAACCCTCCCCAAACAGCACATGACGCAAAGAAAAAAAGAGGCGCAATGAGGTAGCTGTGTGAGTAAGATTAGCGACCCTAGTGGCCGACACAAACACCGGGCCCATCTAGGAGTGGCACTGCAGTGTCACGCAGGATGTCCCTTCCAAAAAACCCTCCCCAATCAGCACATGATGCAAAGAAAAAGAAAAGAAAAAAGAGGTGCAAGATGGAATTATCCTTGGGCCCTCCCACCCACCCTTATGTTGTATAAACAAAACAGGACATGCACACTTTAACCAACCCATCATTTCAGTGACAGGGTCTGCCACACGACTGTGACTGATATGACGGGTTGGTTTGGACCCCCCCCAAAAAAGAAGCAATTAATCTCTCCTTGCACAAACTGGCTCTACAGAGGCAAGATGTCCACCTCATCTTCACCCTCCGATATATCACCGTGTACATCCCCCTCCTCACAGATTATCAATTCGTCCCCACTGGAATCCACCATCTCAGCTCCCTGTGTACTTTGTGGAGGCAATTGCTGCTGGTCAATGTCTCCGCGGAGGAATTGATTATAATTCATTTTAATGAACATCATCTTCTCCACATTTTCTGGATGTAACCTCGTACGCCGATTGCTGACAAGGTGAGCGGCGGCACTAAACACTCTTTCGGAGTACACACTTGTGGGAGGGCAACTTAGGTAGAATAAAGCCAGTTTGTGCAAGGGCCTCCAAATTGCCTCTTTTTCCTGCCAGTATAAGTACGGACTGTGTGACGTGCCTACTTGGATGCGGTCACTCATATAATCCTCCACCATTCTATCAATGTTGAGAGAATCATATGCAGTGACAGTAGACGACATGTCCGTAATCGTTGTCAGGTCCTTCAGTCCGGACCAGATGTCAGCATCAGCAGTCGCTCCAGACTGCCCTGCATCACCGCCAGCGGGTGGGCTCGGAATTCTGAGCCTTTTCCTCGCACCCCCAGTTGCGGGAGAATGTGAAGGAGGAGATGTTGACAGGTCGCGTTCCGCTTGACTTGACAATTTTGTCACCAGCAGGTCTTTCAACCCCAGCAGACCTGTGTCTGCCGGAAAGAGAGATCCAAGGTAGGCTTTAAATCTAGGATCGAGCACGGTGGCCAAAATGTAGTGCTCTGATTTCAACAGATTGACCACCCGTGAATCCTTGTTAAGCGAATTAAGGGCTGCATCCACAAGTCCCACATGCCTAGCGGAATCGCTCCGTGTTAGCTCCTTCTTCAATGCCTCCAGCTTCTTCTGCAAAAGCCTGATGAGGGGAATGACCTGACTCAGGCTGGCAGTGTCTGAACTGACTTCACGTGTGGCAAGTTCAAAGGGCATCAGAACCTTGCACAACGTTGAAATCATTCTCCACTGCACTTGAGACAGGTGCATTCCATCTCCTATATCGTGCTCAATTGTATAGGCTTGAATGGCCTTTTGCTGCTCCTCCAACCTCTGAAGCATATAGAGGGTTGAATTCCACCTCGTTACCACTTCTTGCTTCAGATGATGGCAGGGCAGGTTCAGTAGTTTTTGGTGGTGCTCCAGTCTTCTGTACGTGGTGCCTGTACGCCGAAAGTGTCCCGCAATTTTTCTGGCCACCGACAGCATCTCTTGCACGCCCCTGTCGTTTTTTAAAAAATTCTGCACCACCAAATTCAAGGTATGTGCAAAACATGGGACGTGCTGGAATTTGCCCATATTTAATGCACACACAATATTGCTGGCGTTGTCCGATGCCACAAATCCACAGGAGAGTCCAATTGGGGTAAGCCATTCCGCGATGATCTTCCTCAGTTGCCGTAAGAGGTTTTCAGCTGTGTGCGTATTCTGGAAAGCGGTGATACAAAGCGTAGCCTGCCTAGGAAAGAGTTGGCGTTTGCGAGATGCTGCTACTGGTGCCGCCGCTGCTGTTCTTGCGGCGGGAGTCCATACATCTACCCAGTGGGCTGTCACAGTCATATAGTCCTGACCCTGCCCTGCTCCACTTGTCCACATGTCCGTGGTTAAGTGGACATTGGGTACAACTGCATTTTTTAGGACACTGGTGAGTCTTTTTCTGACGTCCGTGTACATTCTCGGTATCGCCTGCCTAGAGAAGTGGAACCTAGATGGTATTTGGTAACGGGGGCACACTGCCTCAATAAATTGTCTAGTTCCCTGTGAACTAACGGCGGATACCGGACGCACGTCTAACACCAACATAGTTGTCAAGGACTCAGTTATCCGCTTTGCAGTAGGATGACTGCTGTGATATTTCATCTTCCGCGCAAAGGACTGTTGAACAGTCAATTGCTTACTGGAAGTAGTACAAGTGGGCTTACGACTTCCCCTCTGGGATGACCATCGACTCCCAGCGGCAACAACAGCAGCGCCAGCAGCAGTAGGTGTTACACGCAAGGATGCATCGGAGGAATCCCAGGCAGGAGAGGACTCGTCAGACTTGCCAGTGACATGGCCTGCAGGACTATTGGCATTCCTGGGGAAGGAGGAAATTGACACTGAGGGAGTTGGTGGGGTGGTTTGCGTGAGCTTGGTTACAAGAGGAAGGGATTTACTGGTCAGTGGACTGCTTCCGCTGTCACCCAAAGTTTTTGAACTTGTCACTGACTTATTATGAATGCGCTGCAGGTGACGTATAAGGGAGGATGTTCCGAGGTGGTTAACGTCCTTACCCCTACTTATTACAGCTTGACAAAGGGAACACACGGCTTGACACCTGTTGTCCGCATTTCTGGTGAAATACCTCCACACCGAAGAGCTGATTTTTTTGGTATTTTCACCTGGCATGTCAACGGCCATATTCCTCCCACGGACAACAGGTGTCTCCCCGGGTGCCTGACTTAAACAAACCACCTCACCATCAGAATCCTCCTGGTCAATTTCCTCCCCAGCGCCAGCAACACCCATATCCTCCTCATCCTGGTGTACTTCAACACTGACATCTTCAATCTGACTATCAGGAACTGGACTGCGGGTGCTCCTTCCAGCACTTGCAGGGGGCATGCAAATAGTGGAAGGCGCATGCTCTTCACGTCCAGTGTTGGGAAGGTCAGGCATCGCAAACGACACAATTGGACTCTCCTTGTGGATTTGGGATTTCAAAGAACGCACAGTTCTTTGCGGTGCTTTTGCCAGCTTGAGTCTTTTCAGTTTTCTAGCGAGAGGCTGAGTGCTTCCATCCTCATGTGAAGCTGAACCACTAGCCATGAACATAGGCCAGGGCCTCAGCCGTTCCTTGCCACTCCGTGTGGTAAATGGCATATTGGCAAGTTTACGCTTCTCCTCCGACAATTTTATTTTAGGTTTTGGAGTCCTTTTTTTTCTGATATTTGGTGTTTTGGATTTGACATGCTCTGTACTATGACATTGGGCATCGGCCTTGGCAGACGACGTTGCTGGCATTTCATCGTCTCGGCCATGACTAGTGGCAGCAGCTTCAGCACGAGGTGGAAGTGGATCTTGATCTTTCCCTAATTTTGGAACCTCAACTTTTTTGTTCTCCATATTTTATAGGCAGAACTAAAAGGCACCTCAGGTAAACAATGGAGATGGATGGATTGGATACTAGTATACAATTATGGACGGACTGCCACGGTTAGGTGGTATAAAAAAACCACGGTTAGGTGGTATATATTATAATAATAATACAATTATGGATGGACGGACTGCCTGCCGACTGCCGACACAGAGGTAGCCACAGCCGTGAACTACCGCACTGTACACTGGTTGATAAAGAGATAGTAGTATACTCGTAACAACTAGTATGACACTATGACGACGGTATAAAGAAAGAAAAAAAAATACCACAGTTAGGTGGTATATATTATAATAATAATACAATTATGGATGGACGGACTGCCTGCCGACTGCCGACACAGAGGTAGCCACAGCCGTGAACTACCGCACTGTACACTGGTTGATAAAGAGATAGTAGTATACTCGTAACAACTAGTATGACACTATGACGACGGTATAAAGAATGGAAAAAAAACCACGGTTAGGTGGTATATATTATAATAATAATACAATTATGGATGGACGGACTGCCTGCCGACTGCCGACACAGAGGTAGCCACAGCCGTGAACTACCGCACTGTACACTGGTTGATAAAGAGATAGTAGTATACTCGTAACAACTAGTATGACACTATGACGACGGTATAAAGAATGAAAAAAAAACCACGGTTAGGTGGTATATATTATAATAATAATACAATTATGGATGGACGGACTGCCTGCCGACTGCCGACACAGAGGTAGCCACAGCCGTGAACTACCGCACTGTACACTGGTTGATAAAGAGATAGTAGTATACTCGTAACAACTAGTATGACACTATGACGACGGTATAAAGAATGAAAAAAAAACCACGGTTAGGTGGTATATATTATAATAATAATACAATTATGGATGGACGGACTGCCTGCCGACTGCCGACACAGAGGTAGCCACAGCCGTGAACTACCGCACTGTACACTGGTTGATAAAGAGATAGTAGTATACTCGTAACAACTAGTATGACACTATGACGGTATAAAGAATGAAAAAAAAACCACGGTTAGGTGGTATATATTATAATAATAATACAATTATGGATGGACGGACTGCCTGCCGACTGCCGACACAGAGGTAGCCACAGCCGTGAACTACCGCACTGTACACTGGTTGATAAAGAGATAGTAGTATACTCGTAACAACTAGTATGACACTATGACGACGGTATAAAGAAAGAAAAAAAAATACCACGGTTAGGTGGTATATATTGTAATACAATTATGGATGGACGGACTGCCTGCCGAGTTCCGACTGCCGACACAGAGGTAGCCACAGCCGTGAACTACCGCACTGTACTGTGTCTGCTGCTAATATAGACTGGTTGATAAAGAGATAGTATACAATACATACAACAATATACTACTATACTGGTGGTCAGGCACTGGTCACCACTAGTCACACTGGCAGTGGCACTCCTGCAGCAAAAGTGTGCACTGTTTAATTTTAAATTAATATAATATTATGTACTCCTGGGGGCTCCTGCTATAACAACCTGCAGTGCTCCCCAGTCTCCCCCACAATTATTATAAGCTTTGCCTTTTATACATTGATGTGCAGCACACTGGGCTGAGCTGAGTGCACACAGACTGAGTCACACTGTGTGACTGGCTGCTGCTGTGTATCGTTTTTTTTCAGGCAGAGAACGGATATAGCAGAGAACGGATATATTATATTAAAATAAATAAAAGTTAACTAACAACAACTGCACTGGTCACTGTGGTAAACTCTGTCTGACTCTGCACAATCTCTCTCTCTCTTCTAATCTAATTTCTAATGGAGAGGACGCCAGCCACGTCCTCTCCCTATCAATCTCAATGCACGTGTGAAAATGGCGGCGACGCGCGGCTCCTTATATAGAATCCGAGTCTCGCGAGAATCCGACAGCGTCATGATGACGTTCGGGCGCGCTCGGGTTAACCGAGCAAGGCGGGAGGATCCGAGTCTGCTCGGACCCGTGAAAAAAACATGAAGTTCGTGCGGGTTCGGATTCAGAGAAACCGAACCCGCTCATCTCTAGTTTATAGTAGGAATAAGATCCACAGGTTCTCAAACTCGGTCCTCAGGACCCCACACGGTTCATGTTTTGCAGGTCACCTGTAGATTTTTAAAATGTGACAGTTGGTGATACACAGAGCAGCTGCCGGGTGACATGGAAAACGTGAACCGTGTGGGGTCCTGAGGACCGAGTTTGAGAACCTGATAGACTCTACATACGGGTGTCACTCACAGTATCTCCATGCGCTTGTGGAACTAGTGCCAATGGCTGGCTATGTCTATACTATAAGATGGGTGATGCTACAAAATAGACCTATTTTTGTGCTTAAAAGCTTCACCCAAAAGAGGAGAGCGGATTGTCATGGAATATTGCACAGAATATGAGTAATAAAGATGAAATTCTATTTGATAGTCAGTTCTAGCATACTATTGTCATATGCAAATCACACAAAACATGCTTAATATTAGGGTTTAAACAAAAAACACACTTAATTTTACGAAGAAGTCTGATGACCTGTTTTGCTTTAAAGTCACATTCACAGCTAGTAATTACACAGTGACCTTAGGGTTAGGCTGAGGGAGAGGGGGGGTTAGATTTAGGCTGTGGGGAGGGGATGCTAGGGTTAGGCAGCACCTGGTAGTGTTAGGGAGGGACTTTGGGGAGCGAGGGTTAGGCACCACTGGGGAGGGTTAGGATCAGGCTGTGGGGAGGGGATGCTAGGGTTAGGCACCACCTGGTAGGGTTAGGGTTAGACTTTGGGGAGGGAGGGTTAGGAACCTCTGGAGAGGGTTATGCTGCGGGTAAGGAGGGCTAGGGAGGTAAGGAATTAGGGGTAACATACTTATCCAGTAAGTGTAATGGATTCTGAGCATTGGGATGCCACTATCCGTATTCTGACTGCCGGCATCCCAAGTCCTGGGGTCCCGATACCATCCCCCCAGGCACAAAGGCAGCCAACAATGAAGCTGTTCTTAGGAGTATAAACAACTGCCATCTTAGTAGCTATCAAGTAATATTCGTTTGGAGCTATTCATTTTTAATAAAATTCAGTACTGTCAAACTGTTTTAGGGAAGGTACTTGTGGACATTTTTTTTGGGGTTAAAGTACCTCACATGTTAGTACTTTCAGTTGTCTTACAGTTAGGTAACCATATATGGGATTTATTTCTTTTTTAGAATGTTTGTAGATGTTTGTTAGTGCATCTAAATACAGAGAACTTTTTGCCCAATTCTGACGATAGTTGGTGTGACTGGAATATAAAGACATTTGAAAGGAGAAATGTTTTGAATGTAGCATGGGGGGGGGGGAAAGAATATATGTGGGGTATGTGATCGCAGGGTGGGGGTGTAATCGCGAGGGGGGATTTAATATGCAAGATGATATGGCAATTGCAGGGGTTTTATATATATACGGAATGCATTGGCAGTGGTGTGTATAATATGCCAGAGGCAATGGTGGGAGGCAATCGCGGGAGGGGGAGGGGGAGGGGGGGGGAATAATATGCGGGAGGCAACCGCAGGAGCGGGCAACATGCGGGACTCAGGAGGCAGTTGTGGGGGTGTAATATGCCGGAGGGAATCGCAGGGGGGTGGGAAACATGCAGGCAGCAATGAGGGGGGATGCAGCCACGGGAGGGAGGCCGGGTAACACGTGGGACACAATCGCGGGGGGATTGTGTGTCTTTAATATGCGGGAGGCACTCACGGGAGGGGCGCTGGTAATATGCGGGATGCAATCGCGGGATACAGAGGGCGGGTCAAAAGCGGGATGCAATCACAGGAGGGGAGGCAGGTAACATGTGGAAGACAATTGTGGGGGGGGGGGGGAGCGCGGGTAACATGCTGGATGCAATCACGGGAGGTAACATGAGGGTTTCCGCATTAAAAGGGTGCTGTTGTGGTGCGGGGTGGGAAAGTGCTGGGTTCTATCACGGAGGCGGTGGGGGATTGCATACAAAGGAGCAGGCAGCACACAGTGCTACCCATATTACACTTACCCATGTTAGATGTTACACTGACTGACATCAGTGCCTTGACGGATGGTAACAGCTGCTCCTCAGTCTCTATCTAAACGAAGAGCTCAGCTGAGCTAAGGGAATGAAGGACGCAATAGTTCATCAGCAGTGTGCGACGCCGCCCCCAAGTGGCCGGCGCCCATAGGCAACTGCCTAAAGCTGCCTAATGGTGGCGCCGGCCCTGGGTGGACTCTTTCAAATATCTGGGCATTTGGGTGTCTAATGATCCTCAGAAATTTTCCTCCCTAAATATTACTCCACAGATAGCGTATCTTCGTGGCCGGGTGAAGGCATGGGGGAAGCTGCCTTTAACAGTCACGGGGAGGGTTAACATGGTAAAAATGGTTTTCCAGCCCAAACTTCTGTATGTTTTGCAGCACTCTCCCGTTTATATTCCGCAGAAGATTTTTAAACAAATAAATGGGTTGCTTTCCTCCCTGGTGTGGGCTAGTAAGCGGGCACATTTGAGACTGGATACTCTGACCAGATCGCGGGAATTGGGGGGTCTGGCTGCCCAGGGCGCCCCCCCCTGCGCCCTGCAGTGCCGTGTTATGTGTGGGAGCATGGCGCGCAGCGCGACCGCTGCGTGGTACCTCAAACGCCGTCTTCTGCCATCACTGAAGTCTTCTGATCTTCCTATACTCACCCGGCTTCTGTCTTCTGGCTCTGTGAGGGGGATGAGGGCGCGGCTCCGGGAACAAGCAGCTAGGCGCACCAAGTTATTGAACCCTCTGGAGCTAATGGTGTCCAGTAGCCTAAGAAGCAGAGCCCTTGATGGAGAGCTCCTCAGTGTGCATCCAGTCTCACTGGGCACAGAATCTAACTGGAGTCTGGAGGAGGGGCATAGAGGGAGGAGCCAGTTCACACCCATTCAAAGTCTTATAGTGTGCCCATGTCTCCTGCGGATCCCGTCTATACCCCATGGTTCTTGAAGCATCCCAGCATCCTCTAGGACGTATGAGAAAAATATTTAACTGATAAGTAGTTCTGTTAAGATCTAACTTTTGCAATGAATGTAATAAGTATGGCTAGCTGCCTAGGAGATTAAATTATTTTATATTGCTCAAAGAAAAGTATTTGGATTTTGAGAGCATTTATAACACAGCATGCAAATATTAGCATATGAAAGGAACACATTTTAATCTAAATTAGCTGTAATATTCTGTATGCATTAAACCCCCTCCATTCAAAAGTATTCAATGAATAAATTAAATTTCTGATATTTGCACAGAAGTTTATAGGAAACGTCGTTGTAATCGTTGTAATCGTTTTCAGTGATAGTTTTAAGAGTATGGTACATATTAGAGCAGACTGTGGTAGCCACTAAACCTAAAATATAAGTTGATTCAGTAGAAAAAGGCATACATTCACAATCAGAAATATATACATATTTATATAGCCATATTATTCACTGTAGTAAAGAAAGTATTTGTTTTCACATCAGTCCTTAACACATTGCAGCATACAGACTAAAGTATATTCTACATAGGCACATTTTACTCAGCAGCCAACAAATCTGCTAGTATGTTTTGGACTGTAGGAGGGTACTGGAGCCAGGGTCTGATCAAGGCTGATCAGGCTGCAGCCTGGAGCATAGAGTCCTAGGGGGGCGCAGCAGGTGCGGACGTCATGCGCACAGACCCTGCCACCTCCCACAACGCCGGTCAGCGGCTGCCCCGCCACCTTGTCATTCAACACTCGGTTGTGTCTATGTTGCCTTCGTGCAAAGGACCTAGACGTGACAAAACGAGTGGGCAGGAGAGAACTTCCGCCCTTACAGCTCCTAAATGTTTTCTTCGTTCTCCGTCCGTTTGGGGTATTTTTTTTTCTTTCTATGCAGCATTGGACCCTCGCGGGCTTGCTTCGCTCGCCACGCATCGGGCACGGTGTCTCGCTCCGCTCCGCTGCGCTCGCCACACTTTTCTATTCCAAATAGATTGTGACATGGACCCAGGGGGTTATGGGAAAGGTCCTCTGCACGAAGAGAATCTAGACGCTACCTTCAACACTCCGTCTCTCTCCTCTCTCCTGGTGGTGCTGCTGCTTACCACGACCCGCGACGCTAATACTAGCGGTCGGGAGCCGTGCCATCACTGCACTGTGTCTGTCCCCACCACCCCTGGCTTCCCAAGTTCCTCGTTACTAAGCGCAGTGCGCGCGATGTGACTGCTCTTCCTAGGACAGTAGCCCAGTAGGAATCGATAGATTCACCACATCAGTGTGACTGTGAGTCCCACTCTCAGCCAGAATTCATAACTGTAAGTAAACACTTACTAAACAGCAGCTGCAGTAGGGGAAAGAGAAATGTTCATTTCATATTATTATCATTAGTCTATGTTTCTCTTACGTCCTAGAGGATGTTGGGGACTCCGTAAGGACCATGGGGTATAGACGGGCTCCGCAGGAGACATGGGCACTATAAAGAACTTTAGAATGGGTGTGCACTGGCTCCTCCCTTTATGCCCCTCCTCCAGACCTCTGTTACATCATGTGCCCAGTGGAGACTGGATGCACTACAGGGGAGCTCTCCTGAGTTTCTCTGAAAAAGAATTTTGTTAGGTTTTTTATTTTCAGGGAGCACTGCTGGCAACAGGCTCCCTGCATCGTGGGACTGAGGAGAGAGAAGCAGACCTATTTAAATGATAGGCTCTGCTTCTTAGGCTACTGAACACCATTAGCTCCAGAGGGAGTCGGAGGCAATATATATTAATATCCCCCGCCAGTATTGAAAAATTGAGCGGGACCGAAGCCCGCCGCTGAGGAGGCGGAGCTTGATCCCACAGCACTAACCAGCGCCATTTTCTCCACAGCACACCGCAGAGAAGCTGGCTCCCCGGACTCTCCCCTGCTGAACACGGTGACACAGGGCAAAAAAGAGGGGGGGGGGGGGGCACTTGTAAGGCGCAGTGAGTGTATAGATATATACATATGATTACATAAAAGCGCTGTTTATCTGGGAATTTTGGCGCTGGGTGTGTGCTAGCATTCTCTTTCTCTCTGTCTCTCCAAAGGGCCTTATTGGGGAACTGTCTCCATATAAAATATATCCCTGTGTGTGTGGGGGTGTCGGTACGCGTGTGTCGGCATGTCTGAAGCGGAAGGCTCGTCTAAGAAGGAGGTGGAGCAGATGATTGTGGTGTCTCCGTCGGCAACGCCGACACATGATTGGTTGGACATGTGGAATGTTTTAAATGCAAATGTGACTTTGTTACATAAGAGATTAGACAAAGCAGAGTCCAGGGATAATACAGGGAGTCAATCAATGGCTTTGACGGTGTCACAGGGCCCTTCAGGGTCTCAAAAACGTCCCCTATCCCAAATAGCAGACACTGATACCGACACGGATTCTGACTCCAGTGTCGACTACGATGATACGAGGTTACACCCAAGGGTGGCCAAAAGCATTCATTATATGATTATTGCAGTAAAATACGTTTTGCATATCACAGATGACCCCTCTGTCTCTGACACGAGGGTACACATGTTTAAGGAAAAGAAACCTGAGGTAACCTTTCCCCCATCTCATGAGCTGAATGCGTTATTTGAAAAGGCTTGGGAATCTCCAGATAAGAAACTGCAGATTCCCAAAAGAATTCTTATGGCGTATCCTTTCCCTGCACAGGACAGGGTACAGTGGGAATCCTCGCCCAGGGTGGACAAGGCTTTAACGCGCTTATCCAAAAAGGTGGCGCTACCGTCTCCAGACACGGCAGCCCTCAAGGATCCTGCTGATCGCAGACAGGAAACGACTTTAAAATCAATATATACACATACGGGTGCATTACTCAGACCGGCAATAGCATCGGCTTGGGTTTGCAGCGCTGTAGCAGCTTGGACAGATACCTTGTCAGCTGATATTGATACCCTAGACAGGGATACCATTTTATTGACCTTAGGTCACGTTAAAGATGCAGTCTTATATATGAGAGACGCTCAGAGAGACGTTGGACTGCTAGGTTCGAGAGCCAACGCCATGGCGATTTCTGCTAGGCGAGCATTGTGGACCCGACAATGGACGGGTGATGCCGACTCAAAAAGGCATATAGAAGTTTTGCCTTACAAGGGTGAGGTTTTGTTTGGGGAAGGTTTCACGGACCTGGTTTCCATGGCTACCGCGGGTAAATCTACCTTTTTGCCTTATGTTCCCCCACAGCAAAAGAAAACACCACAGTATCAGATGCAGTCCTTTCGGTCGCATAAGTCCAGAAGAGGTCGGGGCTCTTCCTTCCTCGCCAGAGGTAAGGGTAGAGGGAAAAGAATGCCTGCTATGGCTAGTTCCCAGGAGCAGAAGTCCTCCCCGGCTTCTACTAAATCCACCGCATGACGCTGGGGCTCCACTGAGGGAGTCCGCGCCGGTGGGGGCATGTCTGCGACTTTTCAGCCACGTCTGGGTTCAGTCGGACGTGGATCCTTGGGCGGTGGAAATTGTATCCCAAGGCTACAAGCTGGAATTCGAAGACGTGCCTCCTCGCCGATTCTTCAAATCGGATTTACCAGCTTCTCCCCCAGAGAGGGAGATAGTTTTAGCTGCAATTCAAAAGCTGTGTCAACAGCAAGTGACTATCAAGGTTCCCCTAATTCAACAGGGAAAGGGGTACTATTCAACCCTGTTTGTGGTCCCGAAACCGGATGGCTCGGTTAGACCCATTCTAAATTTAAAATCCCTAAACCTGTACTTGAAAAGGTCCAAGTTCAAGATGGAGTCGCTCAGGGCGGTTATCTCCAGCATGGAAGGGTGGGATTTTATGGTGTCACTAGACATAAAGGATGCATACCTTCACGTCCCCATATATCCTCCTCATCAGGCATACCTGAGATTCGCTGTACAGGACTGTCATTACCAGTTTCAGACATTGCCGTTTGGGCTTTCCACGGCCCGAGGGTTTTCACCAAGGTAATGGCGGAAATGATGGTGCTCCTGCGCAGGGAATGAGTCACAATTATCCCGTACTTGGACGATCTCCTGATAAAAGCGAGATCAAAAGAACAGTTGCAGAAAAGCGTGTCGCTCTCCCTGAGAGTGCTGCAACAGCATGGCTGGATTCTAAATCTACCAAAGTCACAGTTGGTTCCTACGACTCGGCTGTCGTTCTTAGGCATGATTCTGGACACAGAAGAAAAGAGGTTTTTCTCCCGATGGAAAAAGCCCAGGAACTCCAGAACATGGTCAGAGACCTGTTAAAACCGAAAAGAGTGTCAGTACATGAGTACATCAATGCACTCGAGTACTGGGGTAAATGGTGGTGACCTATGAGGCCATCCCCTTCGGCAGGTTTCATGCGAGGACTTTTCAGTGGGACCTTCTGGGCAAGTGGTCCGGGTCCCATCTTCAAATACATCAGAAAATAACCCTGTCCCCCAGGGCCAGGGTGTCTCTCCTGTGGTGGCTGCAGAGTGCTCACCTTCTTGAGGGTCGCAGATTCGGCATTCAAGACTGGGTTCTGGTGACCACGGACGCGAGCCTCCGAGGATGGGGAGCAGTCACACAGGGAAGAAATTTTCAGGGCCTGTGCTCAAGCCAGGAGGTTTGTCTACACATCAACGTCCTGGAATTGAGGGCCATATAAAAACGGCCTACGACAAGCGGAGATTCTTCTTCGCGACCTACCGGCTCTGATTCAATCAGACAACGTCACAGCCGTGGCTCATGTAAACCGCCAAGGTGGGACAAGGAGCAGAGTGGCAATGGCGGAAACCACCAGGATTCTGCGCTGGGCAGAAAATCACGTAAGCGCTCTGTCAGCGGTATTCATTCCAGGAGTGGACAACTGGGAAGCAGACTTCCTCAGCAGACACGATCTCCATTCAGGAGAGTGGGGACTTCATCAAGAAGTTTATGCAGAGATAACAAGTCTTTGGGGACTTCCTCAAATAGACATGATGGCGTCAACAAGAAGTTTCGGAGGTATTGTGCCAGGTCAAGGGACCCTCAGGCAGTAGCGGTGGATGCCCTGGTGACACCATGGGTGTTTCAGTCGGTCTATGTGTTCCCTCCTCTTCCTCTCATCTCAAAAATATTGAGAATCATAAGACAAAAAAGAGTACAGACAATACTCATTGTTCCAGATTGGCCTCGAAGGGCCTGGTATTCAGATCTTCAGGAGATGCTCACAGAAGATCCATGGCCTCTTCCTCTCAAGGAGGACCTTTTGCTGCAGGGGCCCTGCGTGTTCCAAGACTTACCACGGTTACGTTTGACAGCATGGCGGTTGAACACCGAATCCTAGCTGGGAAAGGTATTCCGGAGAAAGTCATCCCTACTCTGATAAAGGTGAAGGAGGTGACGGCGAAACATTATCACCGTATTTGGAGGAAATATGTATCTTGGTGTGAAGCCAAGAATGCTCCTACGGAAGATTTCCACTTGGGCCGTTTTCTCCACTTTCTACAGACAGGAGTGGATATGGGCCTAAAGTTAGGCTCCATTAAGGTACAGATTTCGGCCCTATCTATATTTTTCCAGAAGTAATTGGCTTCTCTCCCAGAAGTCCAGACTTTTGTAAAGGGAGTTCTACACATCCAGCCTCCGTTTGTGCCCCCATTGGCACCATGGGACCTTAACGTGGTGTTACAGTTCCTAAAATCTCACTGGTTTGAGCCTCTTCAAACAGTCGAATTAAAATTTCTCACTTTGAAGGTGGTCATGTTGTTGGCCTTGGCATCTGCAAGGCGGGTGTCCGAATTGGCGGCCTTGTCTCATAAGAGCCCCTATCTCATTTTCCATGTGGATAGAGCTGAGTTGAGGACTCGTCCTCAATTTTTGCCTAAGGTGGTGTCATCGTTTCATATGAACCAACCTATTGTGGTGCCTGTGGCTACGGGAGACTTGGAGGATTCCAAGTCCCTTGATGTAGTCAGGGCCTTAAAATTTTACGTAGCCAGAATGGCTCGGATTAGGAAAACAGAGGCAGTGTTTGTCCTGTATGCAGCCAACAAGGTTGGCGCTCCTGCTTCTAAGCAGACTATTGCTCGCTGGATCTGTAACACGATTCAGCAGGCTCATTCTACGGCTGGATTGCCGTTACCAAATTTGGTAAAGGCCCATTCCACTAGAAAGGTGGGCTCTTCTTGGACGGCTGCCCGAGGTGTCTCGGCTTTACAGCTTTGCTGAGCGGCTACTTGGTCGGGTTCAAACACTTTTGCAAAATTCTACAAGTTTGATACCCTGGCTGATGAGGACCTCATGTTTGCTCAATTGGTGCTGCAGAGTCATCCGCACTCTCCCGCCCGTTTTGGAGCTTTGGTATAATCCCCATGGTCCTTACGGAGTCCCCAGCATCCTCTAGGACGTAAGAGAAAATAAGATTTTAAACCTACCGGTAAATCTTTTTCTCCTAGTCCGTAGAGGATGCTGGGCGCCCGTCCCAGTGCGGACATATTTCTGTTTTCTGCATGACTTGTATATAGTTGTTGCTTACATAAGGGTTATGTTACAGTTAAGTTCAGTCGTTGGCTGATGCTGTTTGGTTCATACTGTTAACTGGTTGCGTATATTCCAGGTTATACGGTGTGGATGGTATGAATCTTGCCCTTAGATTAACAAAAATCCTTTCCTCGTACTGTCCGTCTCCTCTGGGCACAGTTTCTCTAACTGAGGTCTGGAGGAGGGGCATAGAGGGAGGAGCCAGTGCACACCCATTCTAAAGTCTTTAGAGTGCCCATGTCTCCTGCGGAGCCCATCTATACCCCATGGTCCTTACGGAGTCCCCAGCATCCTCTACGGACTAGGAGAAAACGATTTACCGGTAGGTTTAAAATCTTATTTTCTCTAACGTCCTAGTGGATGCTGGGGACTCCGTAAGGACCATGGGGAATAGACGGGCTCCGCAGGAGACTGGGCACTCTAAAGAAAGATTTAGTACTACCTGGTGTGCACTGGCTCCTCCCTTTATGCCCCTCCTCCAGACCTCAGTTAGAATCTGTGCCCGGCCAGAGCTGGGTGCTTTTAGTGAGCTCTCCTGAGCTTGCTAATAATAAAGTATTTTAGTTAGGTTTTTTTTTATTTTCAGAGAGCTTCTGCTGGCAACAGACTCTCTGCTACGTGGGACTGAGGGGAGAGAAGCAAACCTGCTAACTGCGGCTAGGTTGCGCTTCTTAGGCTACTGGACACCATTAGCTCCAGAGGGATAGAACACAGGACCTGACCTTGCGGCCGTTCCCGGAGCCGCGCCGCCGTCCCCCTCGCAGAGTCAGAAGCCGGCAGAAGCAAGAAGACATCGAAATCGGCGGCAGAAGACTCCTGTCTTCACATGAGGTAGCGCACAGCACTGCAGCTGTGCGCCATTGCGCCCACACTACCCACACACTCCGGTCACTGTAGGGTGCAGGGCGCAGGGGGGGGGCGCCCTGGGCAGCAATTAGGATACCTCTTGGCAAAAAGACACATATATACAGCTGGGCACTGTATATATGTACGAGCCCCCGCCATTTTATTACACAGACCAGGGACAGAAGCCCGCCGCTGAGGGGGCGGGGCCTTCTTCCTCAGCACTAACCAGCGCCATTTTCTCTTCACAGCTCCGCTGAGAGGAAGCTCTCCAGGCACTCCCCTGCAGTATCAAGGTAGAAAAAGGGTAAAAAGAGAGGGGGGGGGCACATAAATTTAGGCGCAAATTATCATAAACAGCAGCTACTGGGTAAACACTAAGTTACTGTGTAATCCCTGGGTTATATAGCGCTGGGGTGTGTGCTGGCATACTCTCTCTCTGTCTCCCCAAAAGGCCTTGTGGGGTCCTGTCCTCAATTAGAGCATTCCCTGTGTGTGTGCGGTGTGTCGGTACGTTTGTGTCGACATGTTTGACGAGGACGGTTACGTGGAGGCAGAACAAGTGCAAGTGACTGTGGTGTCGCCGCCGACGGCGCCGACACCTGATTGGATGGATATGTGGAAGGTGTTAAATGATAACGTAAGCTCCTTGCATAAAAGGTTGGATAATCAGTCAGGGTCTCAACCTGTGTCTGATTCTGCAGCTCGGAGGCCGTCAGGGTCTCAAAAGCGCCCACTATCCCAGTTGGTTGACACAGATGTCGACACGGATTCTGACTCCAGTGTCGATGACGATGATGCAAAATTGCAGCCTAAAATGGCAAAAGCCATCCGCTAAATGATTATAGCAATGAAGGATGTATTGCACATATCAGAGGTAAACCCTGTCCCTGACAAAAGGGTGTATATGTATGGGGAGAAAAAGCAAGAGGTGACTTTTCCCCCTTCACATGAATTAAATGAATTATGTGAAAAAGCGTGGGATTCCCCCGATAAGAAAGTGCTGATTCCAAAAGGTTACTTATGGCATACCCTTTCCCACCAACGGACAGGATGCGCTGGGAATCCTCCCCTAGGGTAGATAAGGCTCTGACACGCTTATCTAAGAAGGTGGCCCTGCCGTCACAGGATACGGCCGCCCTAAAGGATCCTGCAGATAGGAAGCAGGAAAGTATCCTGAAGTCTGTTTATGCACACTCAGGTACTATACTGAGGCCGGCAATTGCGTCGGCCTGGATATGTAGTGCTGTAGCAGCATGGACAGATAATCTGTCTGAGGAAATGGATACCTTAGACAAGGATACCAATTTACTGACCCTGGGGCATATAAAAGACGCTGTCCTATATATGAGGGATGCCCCGAGGGACATTTGCCTACTGGGCTCTAGAATAAATGCAATGTCAATTTCTGCCAGAAGGGTCCTGTGGACTCGGCAATGGACAGGTGATGCCGACTCCAAAAAGCACATGGAGGTGTTACCTTACAAGGGTGAGGAATTGTTTGGGGACGGTCTCTCGGACCTAGTTTCCACAGCTACGGCTGGGAAGTCAAACTTTTTGCCATATATTCCCTCACAGCCTAAGAAAGCACCGTATTACCAAATGCAGTCCTTTCGATCACAGAGAAGCAAGAAGGTCAGAGGTGCTTCCTTTCTTGCCAGAGGCAGGGGTAGAGGAAAGAAGCTGCACCATACAGCTAGTTCCCAGGAACAGAAGTCCTCCCCGGCTTCCACTAAATCCACCGCATGACGCTGGGGCTCCACAGGTGGAGCCAGGAGCGGTGGGGGCGCGTCTCCGAAATTTCAGCCACCTGTGGGTTCTCTCACAGGTGGATCCCTGGGCTATACAGATTGTGTCTCAGGGATACAAGCTGGAATTCGAGGTGATGCCCCCTCGCCGTTACCTCAAATCGGCCCTGCCAGCTTCCCCCATAGAAAGGGAAGTAGTGTTAGCGGCAATTCACAAGTTATATCTCCAGCAGGTGGTGGTGGTAAAGGTTCCCCTCCTTCAACAAGGAAGAGGATACTATTCCACAATGTTTGTGGTACCGAAACCGGATGGTTAGGTCAGACCCATATTGAATTTAAAATCCCTGAACATTTATCTGAAAAGATTCAAGTTTAAAATGGAATCGCTCAGAGCGGTCATTGTAAGCCTGGAAGAGGGGGATTTTATGGTGTCTCTGGACATCAAGGATGCTTACTTGCATGTCCCCATTTATCCACCTCATCAGGAGTACCTCAGATTTGTGATACAGGACTGTCATTACCAATTCCAGACGTTGCCGTTTGGGCTCTCCACGGCACCGAGAATATTTACCAAGGTAATGGCAGAAATGATGGTGCTCCTTCGAAAGCAAGGAGTCACAATTATCCCATACTTGGACGATCTCCTCATAAAGGCGAGGTCCAGAGAGCAATTGCTAATCAGCGTAGCACACTCTCAGGAGGTGTTGCAACAGCACGGCTGGATTCTGAATATTCCAAAGTCGCAGCTGATTCCTACTACGCATCTGCCTTTTCTGGGCATGATTCTGGACACGGACCAGAAGAAGGTGTTTCTCCCGGCGGAGAAGGCTCAAGAGCTCGTGACTCTAGTCAGAGACCTCTTAAAACCGAAACAGGTGTTGGTGCATCGCTGCATGCGAGTCCTGGGAAAGATGGTGGCATCATACGAAGCCATTCCCTTCGGCAGGTTCCATGCGAGGATCTTTCAGTGGGATCTGTTGGACAAGTGGTCCGGATCGCATCTTTAGATGCTTCGGCTGATCACCCTGTCCCCGAGGGCCAGGGTGTCTCTTCTGTGGTGGCTGCAGAGTGCTCACCTTCTCGAGGGCCGCAGGTTCGGCATACAGGACTGGGTCCTGGTGACCACGGATGCGAGCCTCCGAGGATGGGGGGCAGTCACTCAGGGAAGAAACTTCCAAGGGTTGTGGACGAGTCAGGAGGCTTGTCTGCACATAAATATCCTGGAACTAAGGGCCATATACAACGCCCTGAGTCAAGCGGAGCCTCTGCTTCGCAACCAACCGGTGCTGATTCAGTCAGACAACATCACCGCAGTGGCTCATGTAAACCGCCAGGGCGGCACAAGAAGCAGAGTGGCGATGGCAGAAGCCACCAGGATTCTTCGTTGGGCGGAGAATCACGTGCAAGCACTGTCAGCAGTGTTCATTTCGGGAGTGGACAACTGGGAAGCAGATTTCCTCAGCAGGCACGACCTCCACCCGGGAGAGTGGGGACTTCATCACGAAGTCTTCACTCAGATTACAAATCGATGGGAACTGCCACAGGTGGACATGATGGCGTCCCGTCTCAACATAAAGCTACAAAGGTATTGCGCCAGGTCAAGAAACCCTCAGGCGATAGCTGTGGATGCCCTGGTAACACCGTGGGTGTTCCAGTCGGTCTATGTGTTTCCTCCTCTTCCTCTCATACCCAAGGTGCTGAGAATCGTAAGAAAAAGAGGAGTGAGAACAATACTCATTGTTCCAGATTGGCCAAGAAGGACTTGGTACCCGGAACTGCAAGAAATGCTCACAGAGGACCCATGGCCTCTGCCTCTCAGACAGGACCTGTTGCAACAGGGGCCCTGTCTGTTCCAAGACTTACCGCGGCTGCGTTTGACGGCATGGCGGTTAAACGCAGGATCCTAGCGGACAAAGGCATTCCGGATGATGTTATTCCTACGCTGATAAAGGCTAGGAAGGACGTGACAGCAAAACACTATCACCGTATATGGCGAAAATATGTTGCCTGGTGTGAGGCCAGGAAGGCCCCTACAGAGGAATTCCAGCTGGGCCGGTTCCTGCACTTCCTACAGTCTGGAGTGACTATGGGCCTGAAGTTGGGGTCCATAAAGGTCCAGATTTCGGCCCTATCCATTTTCTTTCAAAAGGAACTGGCTTCTCTTCCTGAAGTTCAGACGTTTGTTAAGGGAGTGCTGCATATTCAGCCCCCTTTTGTGCCACCAGTGGCACCTTGGGATCTCAACGTGGTGTTGGGTTTCCTGAAATCCCACTGGTTTGAGCCACTTAAGACCGTGGAGCTAAAGTATCTCACGTGGAAGGTGGTCATGTTATTGGCCTTAGCTTCGGCTAGGCGTGTGTCAGAATTGGCGGCTTTGTCTTGTAAAAGCCCCTATCTGGTTTTCCATATGGACAGGGCAGAATTACGGACTCGTCCGCAATTTCTGCCGAAAGTGGTGTCATCGTTTCATTTGAACCAACCTATTGTGGTGCCTGCGGCTACTCGTGACATGGAGGATTCCAAGTTGCTTGATGTAGTCAGGGCTTTGAAGATCTATGTAGCCAGGACGGCTGGAGTCAGGAAGACTGACTCGCTGTTTATCCTGTATGCATCCAACAAGCTGGGTGCTCCTGCTTCAAAGCAAACTATTGCTCGCTGGATCTGTGGCACGATTCAGCAGGCTCATTCTGCGGCTGGATTGCCGCATCCAAAATCAGTGAAAGCCCATTCCACAAGGAAAGTGGGCTCTTCTTGGACGGCTGCCCGAGGGGTCTCGGCATTACAGCTTTGCCGAGCAGCTACTTGGTCGGGTTCAAACACATTGGCAAAGTTCTACAAGTTTGATACCCTGGCTGAGGAGGACCTTGAGTTTGCCCATTCGGTGCTGCAGAGTCATCCGCACTCTCCCACCCGTTTGGGAGCTTTGGTATAATCCCAATGGTCCTTACGGAGTCCCCAGCATCCACTAGGACGTTAGAGAAAATAAGATTTTACTCACCGGTAAATCTATTTCTCGTAGTCCGTAGTGGATGCTGGGCGCCAGTCCCAAGTGCGGACTTTCTGCAATATGTGTATATAGTTATTGCTTACTAAAGGGTTATGTTATGTGGCATCAGTTGAGTGATGCTTGTTTGTTGTTCATACTGTTAACTGGGTAAGTTTATCTCGAGTTATACGGTGTGATTGGTGTGGCTGGTATGAGTCTTACCCTGGATTCCAAAATCCTTTCCTTGTAATGTCAGCTCTTCCGGGCACAGTTTCCTTAACTGAGGTCTGGAGGAGGGGCATAGAGGGAGGAGCCAGTGCACACCAGGTAGTACTAAATCTTTCTTTAGAGTGCCCAGTCTCCTGCAGAGCCTGTCTATTCCCCATGGTCCTTACGGAGTCCCCAGCATCCACTACGGACTACGAGAAATAGATTTACTGGTGAGTAAAATCTTATTTTTTGTAGAACTACAAGTCCCAGCAAGCCTCCCCGCAAGCTGGTACTTGGAGAACCACAAGTACCAACATGCGGGGAAATAACGGGCCCGCTGGTACCTGTAGTTCTACTACAAAACAAATACCTCCCAAAAAAACACAACACACAACTGTTGACAGTAAAGCTTTATTTTACATACATGCACACTTACACACTCACGTACTTACCTATTGTCCCATGGAGCCCCTCGGTCCCCTTGTCCCGTAGAATCCACGGTGGACCTGTTAAAAGATGCCCAAAATACTCACCTATTATCCGGTGTAGTTCTGTCCTCTTCAGGCCATGTAGCATTCAGGGGGTTAAAAAAAAAATGACAAAACCCGAACCCTCGCACTAAAGGGGTTCCATGTTTACACATGAAACCCCTTTTTCCGAATGCCAGGAACCCCGTGATTACTGTCACTGGAGATCCCGCCAGCCTATCAGGGAGTGCCACGTCATGGCGCTCTCCTGATTGGCTGTGTGCTCCTTGCCTGTCAATCAGGCTCAGCACAGCGGCTAGAATGGGTACTTTACGGTCTACGGTTAACCGCAAAGTTAATTGGGGTCACTCTTGTGGATGACCCCAATTAACTTCGCGGTTAACCGAAAGTTCCCATCAGGTACCAGCGGGCCCGTTATTTCCCTGCATTCTGGTACTTGTGGTTCTCCAAGTACCAGCTTGCGGGGGAGGCTTGCCGGGACTTGTAGTTCTACCACAAAAAAACAATATTCTTATTTTTACACAAAGGCTATCAACCTCCCATCCACCGCCCACGGATGGGGGTACAGCCTCGGGCTTCACCCCTGGCCCTTCGGTGACTGGAGGGGGGGCCTCTCTGGCTAGTGGAGCCCGGTGCTGATTTGAAAAATACGGGGGACCCCTACATCTTTTGTTCCCCGTATTTTTTTAACCAGGACCGGACGCAGAGCCCGGTGCTGGTTGTATAAATATGGGGGGAACCAACGCAATTTTCCCCCTGTATTTTTACAACCAGGGCCGGCTCAAAGAGCCCGAGGCTGGTTAAACATAGGAGGGGGGACCCCACGCAATTTTTGTAAACATTTTTAACTCTTTAAACACCTCATCATGTGCACAATGAAGCCCTGCACGGATCTCACTGATCCGGCCGGGCTTCAATGTGTTATGTCCAGCAGTGTTTTACTAATCACTCCAGTAAAACACTGCCCGACAATACGAATCACATCGACATCGGAAAATACGACTATAGAAAACTCGGCAGCTTAGTAAATTTGCGTAGATTAATTCAAAAAGTTGCAGTAAAATCCGTCCGATAAAAAACGAGATTAAACTCCCATCAAATTGGCACAAACACGAATTTTAGTAAATATACCCCCTGGCCTTAATTTCTCCGCCCATGTTAAATCTGCTCCAACTGCAGTACTACATGGTAATGTCATGGTTAAATGGCTCCTCTTTTGATTTGCCCCCCGAATCAAGCACGTGTTGTACAAGCAAGTCATAATCTGTTCGTTGAGCAATCTTGAACTAAAATCAGTCATACTAAACTAAAATGATCTGCACACGTTAAACTTCCATGCATTGTCCAGTAATCAAAACAATTGAGATGCCAGTAAATACAGTAGACAGCATTATCCTTTTTCTACATGTTACATTGTTATTTCATTATATTTCATAAGATATACTATTAACAAAGCATTCCAAAATGTATATTGCTGTGGCTATGCAGCAGGTGCTACCTTTCCAGATCAGGACAACCCACCTGTGAAGAACCGTGGCACACTCCACCGGCAGCAATCACAATGCACACCTGAAGAGAGGTGTGCAATCAGAGAGGTGAGCATCCGCATATACTCCATGCATGCTCAGGGTAAGGATTTGGTTAAAAAAAAATAATGATAAAAAAACAACAAAAAACCCAAAGAAGCCTTTCTGCTGTGCTCTGATCCCAGTTTTCTTCTGTCCTACCGAAAGGGTTCTTATCAGGGAAGCGTTCTCCCACAGACACCTTTCTCACACAGGTGTGATGGCAGAGGAGATAGAAACTCAATTTGGCCCTACTAACAGTAGGAGTGACCAACACAGAGATTCCTGTATCCTGATGCACTTTATTGAAGCTTGCTTTATTACCGACCTGTACCTTCAAAAGAATACACGTGTTGTACCCCTGTGGGGTGAGGGTCGGGCATATGCGGATGTTTGTCATTACTGGTAACAACTGCTTGATGGACCACCCACAGCGTAATGCTGATGAGTTTTCCCAAATGCAGACACAGAAATGCACACAGTTTTGATGCAAAAGAACAATATTTATTTCTCAGTCTGGTGTATTGGTAAAACCTTTTGTGGTTAAATAGTCACAGTAAAATTAAATGTTTTTGCAGCAGAATCTCACAAAAATATTCTCTCAGTTTTAACATACTGTAACTCTGACTCAGCAATAGTAAAGCATTCTTTAAAGACATCTACTATATATATTTCAAAGGGGATGCGGTTATGTGATGATCACTATACCGTCGCTGGAATCCCGCCCTGTTGAAAATCCGACAATCGGCATGCCACTTGTGGGTGTCCACGACACTGATAGAGTGGGAATAGAACCTGTGGCGAGCGCATCGGTATGGTGACTGGCGATATCCCAACTGCCGGTCACCCATACCCAACCCTTTCAAAGATATTTACAAATATTTCCTGAAATGCTGAAGAATCTATATGAAATTGAAGTGAATGGTCACTTATTAAATAGTAGGCAGACAGCTCACCCGAACCCCTAAACCGGCAATTATTTAATTAATAGTAAAGTCCAGGATACTTTATACGTTATGAACCCTCCTTAAACAACTTTTATGTTGGCAACGAAGTGGCTTTAGGCTCTTTATTCTTTGCACAGTTGGGGCCCGCAGTGTTGCTGGTGTTGTACTGGTGTCAAAAGTCTACATACCAGTGGGAGGTCAGACCAGTTTGGCTGTCATCTGACAGGGATTTTTATAGAAGTATGTTGTCATATTTCTTGAACATGACAGGTCTTCCTTCTCTGCTGCTCCTTTTCTCTGACGTCCTAGTGGATGCTGGGAACTCCGTAAGGACCATGGGGAATAGACGGGCTCCGCAGGAGACTGGGCACTCTAAAAGAAAGATTAGGTACTATATCTGGTGTGCACTGGCTCCTCCCTCTATGCCCCTCCTCCAGACCTCAGTTAGAATCTGTACCCGGCCAGAGCTGGGTGCTCCTAGTGGGCTCTCCTGAGCTTGCTAGAAAAGAAAGTATTTGTTAGGTTTTTTATTTTCAGTGAGATCTGCTGGCAACAGACTCACTGCTACGTTGGACTGAGGGGAGAGAAGCAAACCTACCTGCTTGCAGCTAGCTTGTGCTTCTTAGGCTACTGGACACCATTAGCTCCAGAGGGTTCGAACACAGGGCCTGACCTCGATCGTCCGTTCCCGGAGCCGCGCCGCCGTCCCCCTTGCAGAGCCAGAAGACAGAAGAAACGACGAAAACGGCAGCTGAAGACTCCTGTCTTCATTAAGGTAGCGCACAGCACTGCAGCTGTGCGCCATTGCTCCCGCAGCACACCACACACTCCGGTCACTGTAGGGTGCAGGGTGCAGGGCGCTGGGGGGGGGCGCCCTGGGCAGCAATTATAATACCTTTTGGCACAAATTATACACATAATACAGTCTGTCACTGTATATGTGTGCAAACCCCCGCCATTAAGTCTCACAAAACGCGGGACAGAAGCCCGCCGCTGAGGGGGCGGGGCCTTCTTCCTCAGCACACCAGCGCCATTTTCCCTTCACAGTTCCGCTGGAAGCAGCTCCCCAGGCTCTCCCCTGCAGTATCTGGATACAAGAAGGGTAAAAAAGAGAGGGGGGGCACTTAAATTTAGGCGCAAATAAGATAAGTAAGCAGCTATTGGGAAAAATCACTTATTATAGTGTACATCCCTGTGTTATATAGCGCTGTGGTGTGTGCTGGCATACTCTCTCCCTGTCTCCCCAAAGGAATTTGTGGGGTCCTGTCCTCAGTCTGAGCATTCCCTGTGTGTGTGCGGTGTGTCGGTACGGCTGTGTCGACATGTTTGATGAGGAGGGTTATGTGGAGGCGGAGCAGAGGCAGATAAGTGTGGTGTCGCCCCCGACGGGGCCGACACCTGATTGGATGGATATGTGGAAGGTCTTAACCGACAGTGTCAACTCCTTACATAAAAGGTTCGATGACGCAGCAGCCTTGGGACAGCCGGGGTCTCAGCCCGCGCCTGCCCAGGCGACTCAGAAGCTGTCAGGGGCTCATAAACGCCCTCTAGCTCTGATGGTAGACACAGATGTCGACACGGAGTCTGACTCCAGTGTAGATGAGGATGAGACAAATGTACAGTCTACAAAAGCCATCCGATGCATGATTACTGCAATGAAAGATGTATTGCACATTTCTGATATTAACCCGGTTACCACCAAGAGGGGTATTATGTTTGGGGAGAAAAAGCAGCCAGTGACTTTTCCCCCATCTGATGAATTAAATGAGTTGTGTGAAGAAGCGTGGAGTTCCCCTGATAAGAAACTAGTAATTTCTAAGAGGTTACTGATGGCGTACCCTTTCCTGCCAACGGATAGGTTACGTTGGGAAACATCCCCTAGGGTGGACAAGGCGCTAACACGCTTATCTAAAAGGGTGGCACTGCCGTCTCAGGATACGGCCGCCCTATAGGATCCTGCGGATAGAAAGCAGGAAGCTATCCTGAAGTCTGTGTATACACACTCTGGCACTCTACTGAGACCTGCTATTGCTTCAGCCTGGATGTGTAGTGCTGCAGCAGCATGGACTGATACCCTGTCAGACAACATTGATTCCCTCGACAGGGATACTATTTTGCTAACCATCGAACATATAAAAGACGTCGTCTTATATATGCGGGATGCACAGAGGGACATTTGCCTGCTGGCATCTAGAATTAATGCAATGTTAATTTCTGCCAGGAGAGTATTATGGACTCGGCAGTGGACAGGTGATGCTGATTCTAAAAAACACATGGAGGTTTTGCCTTATAAGGGCGAGGAATTGTTTGGGGACGGTCTCTCGGACCTCGTATCCACAGCAACTGCTGGGAAGTCGACTTTTTTACCTCAGGTTCCCTCACAGCCTAAGAAAGCACCGTATTATCAAATGCAGTCCTTTCGGCCTCAGAAAGGCAAGCGGGTCAGAGGAGCATCCTTTCTGGCCAGAGGCAAGGGTAGAGGAAAGAAACTGCACCAGGCAGCCAGTTCCCAGGAACAAAAATCCTCCCCTGCTTCCACTAAGTCCACCGCATGACGTTGGGGCTCCACAGGCGGAGCCAGGTGCGGTGGGGGCGCGTCTCCGAAACTTCAGCAACCAGTGGGTTCGCTCACAAGTGGATCTCTGGGCTGTACAAATTGTATCTCAGGGATACAAGCTGGAGTTCGAGGCGACTCCCCCTCGCCGTTACCTCAAATCAGCCTTGCCAGCTGCTCCCAGGGAAAGGGAGGTAGTACTGGCGGCAATTTACAAGCTGTACCTCCTTCAACAGGGCAGGGGTTACTATTCCAAAATGTTTGTGGTACCGAAACCGGACGGTTCGGTGAGACCCATCCTGAATTTAAAATCCTTGAACACTTATATAAAGAAGTTCAAGTTCAAAATGGAATCGCTCAGAGCGGTCATTGCAAGCCTGGAAGAGGGGGATTTTATGGTGTCGCTGGACATTAAAGATGCTTACTTGCATGTCCCATTTACCCACCTCACCAGGAATACCTCAGGTTTGTGGTACAAGACTGTCATTACCAATTCCAGACGTTGCCGTTTGGTCTCTCCACGGCACCAAGAATATTTACCAAGGTAATGGCCGAAATGATGATACTCCTTCGGAAGAAGGCAGTTCTAATTATCCCGTACTTGGACGATCTCCTCATAAAGGCGAGGTCCAGAGAGCAGTTGTTGCTCAGCGTAGCACTCTCTCAGGAAGTGTTGCAACAGCACGGCTGGATTCTGAATATCCCAAAGCCGCAGCTGATTCCTGCGACGCGTCTGCTTTTCCTGGGCATGATTCTGGACACAGAACAGAAGAAGGTGTTTCTCCCGGTGGAGAAGGCCCAGAAATTGTCATCTCTGGTCAGGGACCTCTTGAAACCAAAACAGGTATCGGTGCATCACTGCACGCGAGTCCTGGGAAAGATGGTGGCTTCTTACGAAGCAATTCCCTTCGGCAGGTTCCATGCAAGGATCTTTCAGTGGGATCTGTTGGACAAATGGTCCGGATCGCATCTTCAGATGCATCGGTTGATCACCCTGTCCCCAAGGGCCAGGGTGTCTCTGCTGTGGTGGCTGCAGAGTGCTCATCTTCTCGAGGGCCGCAGGTTCGGCATACAGGACTGGGTCCTGGTGACCATGGATGCAAGCCTCCGAGGATGGGGGGCAGTCACTCAGGGAAGAAACTTCCAAGGACAGTGGTCAAGTCTGGAGACTTCACTACACATAAATATACTGGAACTAAGGGCCATTTACAACGCCCTGAGTCAAGCAGAGCCCCTGCTTCAAAACCAACCTGTACTGATTCAGTCAGACAACATCACGGCGGTCGCCCATGTAAACCGCCAGGGCGGCACGAGAAGCAGGATGGCAATGGCAGAAGCCACAAGGATTCTTCGATGGGCGGAGACTCACGTGCTAGCACTGTCAGCAGTGTTCATCCCGGGAGTGGACAACTGGGAAGCAGACTTCCTCAGCAGGCACGACCTCCACCCGGGAGAGTGGGGACATCATCAAGAAGTCTTCACACAGATTGTAAATTGCTGGGAACTGCCACTGGTGGACATGATGGCGTCCCGCCTCAACAAAAAGCTAAAAAAATATTGCGCTAGGTCAAGGGACCCTCAGGCGATAGCTGTGGACGCACTAGTGACACCGCGGGTGTACCAGTCGGTTTATGTGTTCCCTCCTCTTCCTCTCATACCCAAGGTACTGAGGATAATAAGAAAGAGAGGAGTAAGAACTGTACTCATCTTTCCGGATTGGCCAAGAAGAACTTGGTACCCAGAACTACAAGAAATGATCTCAGAGGACCCATGGCCTCTGCCTCTCAGACAGGACCTGTTACAACAGGGGCCCTGTCTGTTCCAAGACTTACCGCGGCTGCGTTTGACGGCATGGCGGTTGAACGCCGGATCCTAGCGGAAAAGGGCATTCCGGATGAAGTTATTCCTACGCTGATAAAGGCTAGGAAAGACGTGACAGCAAAACATTATCACCGAATATGGCGAAAATATGTTGCTTGGTGTGAGCCCATGAAGGCCCCTACAGAGGAATTCCAGCTGGGTCGATTCCTGCACTTCCTACAGTCAGGAGTGTCTATGGGCCAAAAATTAGGATCCATAAAGGTCCAGATTTCGGCCCTATCTATTTTCTTTCAAAAAGAACTGGCTTCACTGCCTGAAGTTCAGACGTTTGTTAAGGGAGTGCTGCATATTCAGCCCCCTTTTGTGCCTCCAGTGGCACCTTGGGATCTCAACGTTGTGTTGGATTTCCTAAAATCACACTGGTTTGAGCCACTTAAGACCGTGGAGCTAAAGTATCTCACGTGGAAGGTGGTCATGTTGTTGGCCTTAGCTTCGGCTAGGCGTGTGTCAGAATTGGCGGCTTTGTCATGTAAAAGCCCATATCTGATCTTCCATATGGACAGGGCAGAATTGAGGACTCGTCCCCAATTTCTCCCAAAGGTGGTACAGGTTGAGTATCCCTTATCCAAAATGCTTGGGACCAGAGGAATTTTGGATATCGGATTTTTCCGTATTTTGGAATAATTATTATTTATTTATTATTATTTATTACCAGTTATTTATATAGCGCACACATATTCCGCAGCGCTTTACAGAGAATATTCGGTCATTCACATCAGTCCCTGCCCCAGTGGAGCTTACAATCTATATTCCCTATCACATGTACACGCACACACATTCATGCTAGGGTTAATTTTTGTTGGGAGCCAATTAACCTACCAGTATATTTTTGGATTGTGGGAGGAAACCGGAGTACCCGGAGGAAACCCACGCAAGTACGGGGAGAATATACAAACTCCGCACAGTTAGGGCCATGGTGGGAATCGAACCCATGACCTCATTGCTGTGAGGCAGTAATGCTAACCATTACACCATCCGTACTGCCAATTACATACCATAATGAGATATCATGGTGATGGGACCGAAATCTAAGCACAGAATGCATTTATGTTACATATACACCTTGTACACACAGCCTGAAGGTCATTTTAGCCAATATTTTTTATAACTTTGTGCATTAAACAAAGTGTGTGTACATTCACAGAATTCATTTATGTTTCATATACACCTTATACACACAGTCTGAAGTTCATTTAATACAATATTTTTAATAACTTTGAGTATTAAACAAAGTTTGTGTACACTGAGACATCAAAAAACAAAGGTTTCACTATCTTAGTCTCACTCAAAAAAGTCCGTATTTCGGAATATTCCGTATTTCGGAATATTTGGATATGGGATACTCAACCTGTATCAGCGTTTCATTTGAACCAACCTATTGTGGTGCCTGCGGCTACTCGGGACTTGGAGGATTCCAAGTTGCTGGACGTAGTCCGGGCCTTGAAAATGTATGTTTCCAGGACGGCTGGAGTCAGGAAAACTGACTCGCTATTTATCCTGCATGCACCCAACAAGCTGGGTGCTCCTGCTTCAAAGCAAACTATTGCTCGATGGATCTGTAGCACGATTCAGCAGGCTCATTCTGCGGCTGGATTGCCGCCTCCAAAATCGGTGAAGGCCCATTCCACAAGGAAGGTGGGCTCTTCTTGGGCGGCTGCCCGAGGGGTCTCGGCATTACAGCTTTGCCGAGTTGCTACTTGGTCGGGTTCAAACACATTTGCAAAATTCTACAAGTTTGATACCCTGGCTGAGGAGGTCCTTGAGTTTGCTCATTCGGTGCTGCAGAGTCATCCGCACTCTCCCGCCCGTTTGGGAGCTTTGGTATAATCCCCATGGTCCTTACGGAGTTCCCAGCATCCACTAGGACGTCAGAGAAAATAAGAATTTACTCACCGGTAATTCTATTTCTCGTAGTCCGTAGTGGATGCTGGGCGCCCGTCCCAAGTGCGGACTCTCTGCAATACATGTATATAGTTATTGCTTCACTAAAGGGTTATTGTTATGAGCCATCCGTACATGGAGGCTCAGTTGTTGTTCATACTGTTAACTGGGTATGGTTATCACAAGTTGTACAGTGTGATTGGTGTGGCTGGTATGAGTCTTACCCTGGATTCCAAATCCTTTCCTTGTTGTGTCAGCTCTTCCGGGCACAGTTTCCCTAACTGAGGTCTGGAGGAGGGGCATAGAGGGTGGAGCCAGTGCACACCAGATAGTACCTAATCTTTCTTTTAGAGTGCCCAGTCTCCTGCGGAGCCCGTCTATTCCCCATGGTCCTTACGGAGTTCCCAGCATCCACTACGGACTACGAGAAATAGAATTACCGGTGAGTAAATTCTTATTTTTAGTGCTCTGAGATTGGTCTGAAATTGCACAGCTTTCATCCGCCATTTGAATTCCAACACTTTGACATATGAAACTACGGTACTGTAGAGATGTGACAGAATTCAAAAGGCTGTTGCAAAGCTCTGATTGGCTCAACTATCAGGCCTCGGATTGGACAAGCATACATTACTGTAAGCCTTTTAAGTAGAGATGAGCGGGTTCGGTTCCTCGGAATCCGAACCCCCCCGAACTTCAGCCTTTTTACACGGGTCCGAGGCAGACTCGGATCTTCCCGCCTTGCTCGGCTAACCCGAGCGCGCCCGAACGTCATCATCCCGCTGTCGGATTCTCGCGAGACTCGGATTCTATATAAGGAGCCGCGCGTCGCCGCCATTTTCACACGTGCATTGAGATTGATAGGGAGAGGACGTGGCTGGCGTCCTCTCCGTTTAGATAGAGAGTGAGACACTTGATTTACTAGTAATTTAATTTTAGTAATTTTGGGGAGCATTAGGAGTACTCAGAGGGGGAAATTTACTAAGCTCCCGATTTTGACCGAGATGCCGTTTTTTCATCAAAGTGTCATTTCGGTAATTTACTAAGCAATAATCACGGCAGTGATGAGGGCATTCGTAATTTTTTGCAAGTCCAAGAAAAAAATTACGAATGAATACACCATCGGTCAAAACGCGGCTGTTTAAGTATGAATCTCTGTAATTTACTAAGAAGTGCAAAGCAAAAAAAAAACAAACACTGCCGTGAAAAATTACAACTCGTAAAAAAGTGCTAAAAAAAAACAGACCTGCTTTTTTTTCCCGTGATTGGATAGGCATGCAGGGATCCATGAGATCCGTGCATGTATATCAGTGGGAAGGGGTGGGAAAGTTGTTATTTTATTTAAAAAAAATTGCGTGGGGTCCCCCCTCCTAAGCATAACCAGCCTCGGGCTCTTTGAGCCGATCCTGGTTGCAGAAATATGGGGAAAAAATTGACAGGGGTTCCCCCATATTTAAGCAACCAGCATCGGGCTCTGCGCCTGGTCCTGGTTCCAAAAATACGGGGGACAAAAATAGTAGGGGTCCCCCGTATTTTTAAAACCAGCACCGGGCTCCACTAGCTGGACAGATAATGCCACAGCCGGGGGTCACTTTTACATAGTGCCCTGCGGCCGTGGCATCAAAAATCCAACTAGTCACCCCTGGCCGGGGTACCCTGGGGGAGTGGGGACCCCTTCAATCAAGGGGTCCCCCCCCCCAGCCACCCAAGGGCAAGGGGTGAAGCCCGAGGCTGTCCCCCCCCATCCAATGGGCTGCGGATGGGGGGGCTGATAGCCTTTGTTGTAAAAGAAAAGATATTGTTTTTAGTAGCAGTACTACAAGTCCCAGCAAGCCTCCCCCGCATGCTGGTACTTGGAGAACCACAAGTACCAGCATGCGACGGAAAAACGGGCCCGCTGGTACCTGTAGTACTACTACTAAAAAAATACCCCAAAAAAGACAAGACACACACACCGTGAAAGTAAAGATTTATTACATACATGCACACAAACATACATACATACTTACCTTATGTTCACACGCAGGTCGGTCCTCTTCTCCAGTAGAATCCAAGGGGTACCTGCTGAATAAATTCTACTCACCAGATCGCGGGTCCCAGGGTCCTCGGGGCATCCATTTGTAATCCACGTACTTGCATAAAATAAGAAAACGGAAAGCCGAGCCACGAACTGAAAGGGGCCCCATGTTTTCACATGGGACTCCTTTCCCCGAATGCCAGAAACCCACTCTGACTGAGGTCTAAGTGGGTTTCTTCAGCCAATCAGGGAGTGCTACGTTGTAGCACTCTCCTGATCGGCTGTGTGCTCCTGTACTGAGTGACAGGCGGCACACGGCAGTGTTACAATGTAGCGCCTATGCGCTCCATTGTAAACAATGGTGGGAACTTTCTGCCCTGCGGTTGACCTAAAGTGACGTCACCGCTGAGCAGAAAGTTCCCACCATTGGTTACAATGGAGCGCATAGGCGCTACATTGTAACACTGCCGTGTGCCGCCTGTCACTCAGTACTGGAGCACACAGCCGATCAGGAGAGTGCTACAACGTGGCACTCCCTGATTGGCTGAAGAAACCCACTTAGACATCAGTCAGAGTGGGTTTCTGGCAGTCGGGAAAAGGGGATCCATGTGCAAACATGGGTCCCCTTTTAGTGCGTGGCTCGGGTGTCCGTTTTGTTATTTTTTTCAAGTACGTGGATTACACCTGGATTCCCCGAGGACCCTGGACCCCTGGATCTCGTGAGTATAATTTCTTCAACAGGTACCCCTTGGATTCTACTGGAGAAGAGGACCGACCTGCGTGGGAACATAAGGTAAGTATGTATGTATGTGTGTATGTATGTAATAAAATTATACTTTCACGGTGTGTGTGTCTTGTGTTTTTTTGGGTATTTTTTTAGTAGTAGTACTACAGGTACCAGCGGGCCCGTTTTTCCGCCGCATGCTGGTACTTGTGGTTCTCCAAGTACCAGCATGCGGGGGAGGCTTGCTGGGACTTGTAGTACTGCTACTAAAAACAATATCTTTTCTTTTACAACAAAGGCTATCAGCCCCCCCATCCGCAGCTCATTGGATGGGGGGGGACAGCCTCGGGCTTCACCCCTGGCCCTTGGGTGGCTGGGGGGGGGACCCCTTGATTGAAGGGGTCCCCACTCCCCCAGGGTACCCCGGCCAGGGGTGACTAGTTGGATTTTTGATGCCACGGCCGCAGGGCACTATATAAAAGTGACCCCCGGCTGTGGCATTATCTGTCCAGCTAGTGGAGCCCGGTGCTGGTTTTAAAAATACGGGGGACCCCTACTCTTTTTGTCCCCCGTATTTTTGGAACCAGGACCAGGCGCAGAGCCCGATGCTGGTTGCTTAAATAAGGGGGAACCCCTGTCATTTTTTTTCCCATATTTCGGCAACCAGGATCGGCTCAAAGAGCCCGAGGCAGGTTATGCTTAGGAGGGGGGACCCCACGCAATTTTTTTTAAAATATTTGACAGTGTTTAATATAAAAAAAACAAAAAAAATGAACCCCAGCACGGATCACACAGATCCGGCCGAGATTCATTGTAAAAAAGTCGGCAGTGTTTTGCTAATCACTGCCGTAAAAATAGAAAAAAAACCACGAATGACATCGACATCGGAACAAAAGAAAAACCCGAATACGACAGCTTAGTAAATTAGTCGTAATCAATTCAAAAAGTTGCAGTTTTACACTTTTGATGTCATTCGTGATTGAACTTTGACCTGAAACGGGAAAATACGAATCTTAGTAAATTTACCCCAGAGAGTGCAGAGTTTTGCTGATAGTTATACTAGTGACCACCAGTTTTATTTATTATTTAAAATCCGTTCTCTGCCTGAAAAAAAACGATACACAGTCACATACCATATCTGTGCTCAGCCTCAGTGTGCCCTCAGTGTGCTGCATCATCTATGTAATACTGTATATCTGACTGTGCTGAGTGCTCACTGCTCACACAGCTTAATTGTTGGGGAGACTGGGGAGCAGTTATAGCAGGAGTACATAACAGTGCACACTTTTGCTGCCAGTGTGACTGACCAGTGACCACCAGTATATTGTCTGCCTGAAAAAGTTAAACACTCGTGTGGTGTTTTTTTTTTTTAATTCTATAAACGCATTCTGCTGACAGACAGTGTCCAGCAGGTCCGTCATTCATTATATTATAATATATACCTGCAGTAGTGATATATATATATTTTTTATATCATTATCATCCAGTCTATACTAGCAGACGCAGTACGGTAGTCCACGGCTGTAGCTGCCTCTGTGTCGGCAGTGCTCGTCCATAATTGTATACCTACCTGTGGTGGGGGTTTTTTTTCTATCTTCTTCATACTAGTAGTTTAGGAGTCTGCTGCTGACAGTGTCCAGCAGGTCCGTCATTATATAATATATACCTGTCCTGCAGTAGTGATATATATATATATTTTTTATATCATTATCATCCAGTCTATACTAGCAGACGCAGTACGGTAGTCCACGGCTGTAGCTACCTCTGTGTCGGCAGTGCTCGTCCATAATTGTATACCTACCTGTGGTGGGTTTTTTTTTTTCTATCTTCTTCATACTAGTAGTTTAGGAGTCTGCTGCTGACAGTGTCCAGCAGGTCCGTCATTATATAATATATACCTGTCCTGCAGTAGTGATATATATATATTTTTTATATCATTATCATCCAGTCTATACTAGCAGATGCAGTATGGTAGTCCACGGCTGTAGCTACCTCTGTGTCGGCAGTGCTCGTCCATAATTGTATACCTACCTGTGGTGGGTTTTTTTTTTCTATCTTCTTCATACTAGTAGTTTAGGAGTCTGCTGCTGACAGTGTCCAGCAGGTCCGTCATTATATAATATATACCTGTCCTGCAGTAGTGATATATATATATATATATTTTATATCATTATCATCCAGTCTATACTAGCAGATGCAGTACGGTAGTCCACGGCTGTAGCTACCTCTGTGTCGGCAGTGCTCGTCCATAATTGTATACCTACCTGTGGTGGGGTTTTTTTTTCTATCTTCTTCATACTAGTAGTTTAGGAGTCTGCTGCTGACAGTGTCCAGCAGGTCCGTCATTATATAATATACACCTGTCCTGCAGTAGTGATATATATTAAATTTTTTATATCATTATCATTCAGTCTATACTAGCAGACGCAGTACGGTAGTCCACGGCTGTAGCTACCTCTGTGTCGGCAGTGCTTGTCCATAATTGTATACCTACCTGTGGTGGGTTTTTTTTTTCTATCTTCTTCATACTAGTAGTTTAGGAGTCTGCTGCTGACAGTGTCCAGCAGGTCCGTCATTATATAATATATACCTGTCCTGCAGTAGTGATATATATATCTTTTTTATATCATTATCATCCAGTCTATACTAGCAGATGCAGTATGGTAGTCCACGGCTGTAGCTACCTCTGTGTCGGCAGTGCTCGTCCATAATTGTATACCTACCTGTGGTGGGTTTTTTTTTTTCTATCTTCTTCATACTAGTAGTTTAGGAGTCTGCTGCTGACAGTGTCCAGCAGGTCCGTCATTATATAATATATACCTGTCCTGCAGTAGTGATATATATATATTTTTTATATCATTATCATCCAGTCTATACTAGCAGATGCAGTACGGTAGTCCACGGCTGTAGCTACCTCTGTGTCGGCAGTGCTCGTCCATAATTGTATACCTACCTGTGGTGGGGTTTTTTTTTCTATCTTCTTCATACTAGTAGTTTAGGAGTCTGCTGCTGACAGTGTCTAGCAGGTCCGTCATTATATAATATATACCTGTCCTGCAGTAGTGATATATATATATTTTTTATATCATTATCATCCAGTCTATACTAGCAGACGCAGTACGGTAGTCCACGGCTGTAGCTACCTCTGTGTCGGCAGTCACTCGTCTTCCATAAGTATACTAGTATTCATCCATCTCCATTGTTTACCTGAGGTGCCTTTTAGTTGTGCCTATTAAAATATGGAGAACAAAAATGTTGAGGTTCCAAAAATAGGGAAAGATCAAGATCAAGATCGACTTCCACCTCGTGCTGAAGCTGCTGCCACTAGTCATGGCCGAGACGATGAAATGCCATCAACGTCGTCTGCCAAGGCCGATGCCCAATGTCATAGTACAGAGCATGTAAAATCCAAAACACCAAATATCAGTAAAAAAAGGACTCAAAAATCTAAAATAAAATCGATGGAGGAGAAGCGTAAACTTGCCAATATGCCATTTACCACACGGAGTGGCAAGGAACGGCTGAGGCCCTGGCCTATGTTCATGGCTAGTGGTTCAGCTTCACATGAGGATGGAAGCACTCAGCCTCTCGCTAGAAAAATGAAAAGACTTAAGCTGGCAAAAGCACAGCAAAGAACTGTGCGTTCTTCGAAATCACAAATTCTCAAGGAGAGTCCAATTGTGTCGGTTGCGATGCCTGACCTTCCCAACACTGGACGTGAAGAGCATGCGCCTTCCACCATTTGCACGCCCCCTGCAAGTGCTGGAAGGAGCACCCGCAGTCCAGTTCCTGATAGTCAGATTGAAGATGTCAGTGTTGAAGTACACCAGGATGAGGAGGATATGGGTGTTGCTGGCGCTGGGGAGGAAATTGACCAGGAGGATTCTGATGGTGAGGTGGTTTGTTTAAGTCAGGCACCCGGGGAGACACCTGTTGTCCGTGGGAGGAATATTGCCATTGACATGCCTGGTGAAAATACCAAAAAAATCAGCTCTTCGGTGTGGAAGTATTTCAACAGAAATGCGGACAACATTTGTCAAGCCGTGTGTTGCCTTTGTCAAGCTGTAATAAGTAGGGGTAAGGACGTTAACCACCTCGGAACATCCTCCCTTATACGTCACCTGCAGCGCATTCATCATAAGTCAGTGACAAGTTCAAAAACTTTGGGCGACAGCGGAAGCAGTCCACTGACCAGTAAATCCCTTCCTCTTGTAACCAAGCTCACGCAAACCACCCCACCAACTCCCTCAGTGTCAATTTCCTCCTTCCCCAGGAATGCCAATAGTCCTGCAGGCCATGTCACTGGCAATTCTGACGAGTCCTCTCCTGCCTGGGATTCCTCCGATGCATCCTTGCGTGTAACGCCTACTGCTGCTGGCGCTGCTGTTGTTGCTGCTGGGAGTCGATGGTCATCCCAGAGGGGAAGTCGTAAGACCACTTTTATTACTTCCACCAAGCAATTGACTGTCCAACAGTCCTTTGCGAGGAAGATGAAATATCACAGCAGTCATCCTGCTGCAAAGCGGATAACTGAGGCCTTGGCATCCTGGGCGGTGAGAAACGTGGTTCCGGTATCCATCATTACTGCAGAGCCAACTATAGACTTGTTTGAGGTACTGTGTCCCCGGTACCAAATACCATCTAGGTTCCATTTCTCTAGGCAGGCGATACCGAAAATGTACACAGACCTCAGAAAAAGACTCACCAGTGTCCTAAAAAATGCAGTTGTACCCAATGTCCACTTAACCACGGACATGTGGACAAGTGGAGCAGGGCAGACTGAGGACTATATGACTGTGACAGCCCACTGGGTAGATGTATGGACTCCCGCCGCAAGAACAGCAGCGGCGGCACCAGTAGCAGCATCTCGCAAACGCCAACTCTTTCCTTGGCAGGCTACGCTTTGTATCACCGCTTTCCAGAATACGCACACAGCTAAAAACCTCTTACGGCAACTGAGGAAGATCATCGCAGAATGGCTTACCCCAATTGGACTCTCCTGTGGATTTGTGGCATCGGACAACGCCAGCAATATTGTGTGTGCATTACATCTGGGCAAATTCCAGCACGTCCCATGTTTTGCACATACCTTGAATTTGGTGGTGCAGAATTATTTAAAAAACGAGAGGGGCGTGCAAGAGATGCTGTCGGTGGCCAGAAGAATTGCGGGACACTTTCGGCGTACAGGCACCATGTACAGAAGACTGGAGCAACACCAAAAACGCCTGAACCTCCCCTGCCATCATCTAAAGCAAGAAGTGGTAACGAGGTGGAATTCAACCCTCTATATGCTTCAGAGGTTGGAGGAGCAGCAAAAGGCCATTCAAGCCTATACAACTGAGCACGATATAGGAGGTGGAATGCACCTGTCTCAAGCGCAGTGGAGAATGATTTCAACGTTGTGCAAGGTTCTGCAACCTTTTGAACTTGCCACACGTGAAGTCAGTTCAGACACTGCCAGCCTGAGTCAGGTCATTCCCCTCATCAGGCTTTTGCAGAAGAAGCTGGAGACATTGAAGGAGGAGCTAACACAGAGCGATTCCGCTAGGCATGTGGGACTTGTGGATGGAGCCCTTAATTCGCTTAACAAGGATTCACGGGTGGTCAATCTGTTGAAATCAGAGCACTACATTTTGGCCACCGTGCTCGATCCTAGATTTAAAACCTACCTTGGATCTCTCTTTCCGGCAGACACAAGTCTGCAGGGGTTCAAAGAACTGCTGGTGAGAAAATTGTCAAGTCAAGCGGAACGCGACCTGTCAACATCTCCTCCTTCACATTCTCCCGCAACTGGGGGTGCGAGGTAAAGGCTTAGAATTCCGAGCCCACCCGCTGGCGGTGATGCAGGGCAGTCTGGAGCGACTGCTGATGCTGACATCTGGTCCGGACTGAAGGACCTGCCAACGATTACGGACATGTCGTCTACTGTCACTGCATATGATTCTCTCCCCATTGAAAGAATGGTGGAGGATTATATGAGTGACCGCATCCAAGTAGGCACGTCAGACAGTCCGTACGTATACTGGCAGGAAAAAGAGGCAATTTGGAGGCCCTTGCACAAACTGGCTTTATTCTACCTAAGTTGCCCTCCCACAAGTGTGTACTCCGAAAGAGTGTTTAGTGCCGCCGCTCACCTTGTCAGCAATCGGCGTATGAGGTTACTTCCAGAAAATGTGGAGAAGATGATGTTCATTAAAATGAATTATAATCAATTCCTCCATGGAGACATTCACCAGCAGCAATTGCCTCCACAAAGTACACAGGGAGCTGTGATGGTGGATTCCAGTGGGGACGAATTGATAATCTGTGAGGAGGGGGATGTACACGGTGATGAATCGGAGGATGATGATGAGGTGGACATCTTGCCTCTGTAGAGCCAGTTTGTGCAAGGAGAGATTAATTGCTTCTTTTTTGGTGGGGGTCCAAACCAACCCGTCATTTCAGTCACAGTCGTGTGGCAGACCCTGTCACTGAAATGATGGGTTGGTTAAAGTGTGCATGTCCTGTTTATACAACATAAGGGTGGGTGGGAGGGCCCAAGGACAATTCCATCTTGCACCTCTTTTTTCTTTCATTTTTCTTTGCATCATGTGCTGTTTGGGGAGTGTTTTTTGGAAGGGCCAGCCTGCGTGACACTGCAGTGCCACTCCTAGATGGGCCAGGTGTTTGTGTCGGCCACTAGGGTCGCTTAGCTTACTCACACAGCTACCTCATTGCGCCTCTTTTTTTCTTTGCGTCATGTGCTGTTTGGGGAGTATTTTTTGGAAGGGCCATCCTGCCTGACACTGCAGTGCCACTCCTAGATGGGCCAGGTGTTTGTGTCGGCCACTTGGGTCGCTGAGCTTAGTCACACAGCTACCTCATTGCGCCTCTTTTTTTCTTTGCGTCATGTGCTGTTTGGGGAGTGTTTTTTTGAAGTGCCACTCCTAGATGGGCCAGGTGTTTGTGTCGGCCACTAGGGTCGCTTAGCTTACTCACACAGCTACCTCATTGCGCCTCTTTTTTTCTTTGCGTCATGTGCTGTTTAAGGAGTGTTTTTTTGAAGGGCCATCCTGCGTGACACTGCAGTGCCACTCCTAGATGGGCCAGGTGTTTGTGTCGGCCACTAGGGTCGCTGAGCTTAGTCACACAGCTACCTCATTGCGCCTCTTTTTTTTCTTCTTTGCGTCATGTGCTGTTTGGGGAGTATTTTTTGGAAGGGCCATCCTGCCTGACACTGCAGTGCCACTCCTAGATGGGCCAGGTGTTTGTGTCGGCCACTTGGGTCGCTGAGCTTAGTCACACAGCTACCTCATTGCGCCTCTTTTTTTCTTTGCGTCATGTGCTGTTTGGGGAGTGTTTTTTGGAAGGGCCATCCTGCGTGACACTGCAGTGCCACTCCTAGATGGGCCAGGTGTTTGTGTCGGCCACTTGGGTCGCTGAGCTTAGTCATCCAGCGACCTCGGTGCAAATTTTAGGACTAAAAATAATATTGTGAGGTGTGAGGTGTTCAGAATAGACTGAAAATGAGTGGAATTTATGGTTATTGAGGTTAATAATACTTTGGGATCAAAATGACCCCCAAATTCTATGATTTAAGCTGTTTTTTAGGGTTTTTTGAAAAAAAAACACCGAATCCAAAACACACCCGAATCCGACAAAAAAAATTCGGTGAGGTTTTGCCAAAACGCGTTCGAACCCAAAACACGGCCGCGGAACCGAACCCAAAACCAAAACACAAAACCCGAAAAATTTCCGGTGCACATCTCTACTTTTAAGGCCTGAAGGCAGTATTAACTTACTGGGTGGGTTTCCAGCAATGCCAGAGACTTCCACCAAGTGGGCTCTCTTGAGATTTAATGTATGTAACAACTGGGTTATTATTATTACATTTTATTTATAGGGCGCCACAAGTGTTTCGCAGCGCCGTACAAAGGACAGTACAGGGAGACAAAACTTAGCATAACAGTAAATAAATAACAAAAATGGAGTGCAGGTGACAAAGAGCAACACAGTTCTCAAAACATAATACAGCTTAGATGTAAGTAGCGAAGGAGTAATCATTGTACTACTTGGGGCTGGCGGCCATAGATAGAGATGAGCCTTTACCAGCAGGAGAGAAAGCAGGTAAAGATGGTCGCAGGGCCGGCTCAACCATTAGGCAGCTTTAGGCAGCTGCCTAGGGCGCGGGATGTAGGGGGTACCGCTGAGTCTGCCTATCACAAAATTAAGACTAAGTCTCTGACAGAAACATCCTTGTTGTACTTAATGCAGAACCTATAAGTCACATTTCATCTGAAGGGCTGGGAAGTGGGTATTGGTGGTGGTTGAGGGCAGTAGGCTGAAGTTTTGCCTAGGGTGACGAGAAACCTTGCACCGGCCCTGGATGGTCGCTGAGTGAAATGTGTCAAGAAGAGGGTTTAGACAAGAGGAAAGAGGGCCCTGCTCTGAAGAGCTAACACTCTAGTGGGGAGGGGCAACAGACAGATGACATGAGGTGCAAGCAAGCAGGTAGAAGCCTGATGGTGGTATGCGAGCAAAGCAGAGATGTCCAAGGCATGGGGCGGGGGGATGGAGGAGCAGCCTAAGGACTAGGTTATGCATTGGGTTCTTCATCAGAAACACTTATGCTACTTAGAGGTCTGTTTACTAAACCTTGGATGGAGATAAAGGGCAGTATTCAGTTGTTTGAAAAGTAATTTGGGTGTCTGTTTTCTCTAACGTCCTAGTGGATGCTGGGGACTCCGTAAGGACCATGGGGGAATAGACGGGCTCCGCAGGAGACTGGGCACTCTAAGAAAGATTTAGTACTACTGGTGTGCACTGGCTCCTCCCTCTATGCCCCTCCTCCAGACCTCAGTTAGAATCTGTGCCCGGACGAGCTGGGTGCTACTTAGTGAGCTCTCCTGAGCTTGCTAATAAGAAAGTATTTTAGTTAGGTTTTTTATTTTCAGAGAGCTTCTGCTGGCAACAGACTCTCTGCTACGTGGGATTGAGGGGATAGAAGCAAACCTACTAACTGCGGCTAGGTTGCGCTTCTTAGGCTACTGGACACCATTAGCTCCAGAGGGATCGAACACAGGACCTGACCTTGTCGTCCGTTCCCTGGAGCCGCGCCGCCATCCCCCTCGCAGAGCCAGAAGTCAGAAGCCGGCGGGTTGAAGCAAGAAGACGTCAAAATCGGCGGCAGAAGACTCCTGTCTTCATATGAGGTAGCGCACAGCACTGCAGCTGTGCGCCATTGCGCCCACACTAACCCACACACTCCGGTCACTGTAGGGTGCAGGGCGCAGGGGGGGGGGCGCCCTGGGCAGCAATTGATTACCTCCTGGCAAAAAGCAGCATATATACAGTTGGACACTGTTATATACATGGGCCCCCGCCATTAATTTTACACAAAATCGTGGGAGAAGCCCGCAGCTGAGGGGGCGGGGCCTTCTTCCTCAGCACTCACCAGGGCCATTTTCTCTCCACAGCTCCGCTGAGAGGAAGCTCCCCAGGCTCTCCCCTGCACGATAGAGAGGGTGAAAAAAAAGAGGGGGGGCACATAAATTTGGCGTAAAAACAATATATACAGCAGCTACTTGGTTAACACTACGTTACTGTGTGATTCCTGGGTCATATAGCGCTGGGGTGTGTGCTGGCATACTCTCTCTCTGTCTCTCCAAAAGGCCTTGTGGGGGAACTGTCTTCAAATAGAGCATTCCCTGTGTGTGTGGTGTGTCGGTACGTGTGTGTCGACATGTCTGAGGTAAAAGGCTCCCCTAAGGAGGAGATAGAGCAAATATGTGTGTGAGAGGGTGTCTCCGTCGACAACGCCGACACCTGTTTGGATATGTGTAAGTGCTGAGGTGAATTTATTGCACAAAAGATTAGAGAACAGACAGGGAATCTACCCATGTCTGTCCCTATGGCGCAGAGACCTTCAGAGTCTCACAATGCTCACTATCCAAAATAATAAACACTGATATCGACACGGAGTTTGACTCCAGTGTCGACTACGATAATGCAAAGTTACAGCCAAAATGGCTGAAAGGTATTCAATATATGATTATTGTAATAAAAGATGATTTGCATATCACTGATGACTCATCTGTCCCTGACACAAGGGTACACATGTTAAGGGGAAGAAAGCTGAGGTAAATTTCCCTCCTCTCATGAGGAAAAAGAGCGGGAATCTCCAGACAAGAGACTGCAGCTTCCCACAAAGGATTCTCAGGCAGTATCCTTTCCCCACTAGGGCCAGGATACGATGGGAATCTTCCCCTAGGGTGTCACGTTTGCACAGAAGGTAGCACTAGCTATTCTCAGGGATCCTGCAGATAGCGTGCACATTCTAGTACACTACTCAGACCGGCGATTGTGTCGGCATGGGTTTATAGCGCTGTGGCAGCGTGAACAGGTACTTTATCAGCAGAGATTGAGACCCTAGTATGCATATAGATATATATATATATATTAAAGATGCTGTCTTAAGAGATGGGTTTATATATAAAACATGCCCAAAGAGACATGGGTATACTGGGTCCTAGAGTCAAAGCTATGTCGATTTCTGCTTGACGTGTCCTGTAGAATATGCAATGGACAGATGATGCCGACTTAAGAGGCATATGGAAGGCTGAGGATTGTGTGGAGAAGGGTTCTCGGACCTGGTCTTCACAGCTATAGCTGGTAATTCTGATATTTTGCCTTATATTCCTGCACAGCCTAGGAAAGCACAACGTTATTAAATGCAGCCTTTCGAATAAAGAAACAAGAAAGTCCGAGGTGCGTCCTTTCTTGCCAGAGGCGGGGGCAGAGAAAAGAAGCTGCACAACACAGCTAGTTCCCAGGAACAGAAGTCCTCCCCGGCCTCTACAAAAATCCACCGCATGTCGCTGGGGCTCCACAGGCGGAGCTAGGCCCGGTGGGGGCACGCCTTCGTAAGTTCAGCCACAAGTGGGTTCACTCCCTGTTAGATCCCTGGGCAATAGATATTGTGTCTCAGGGATACAAGCTGGACTTTGTGAAGATGCCCCCTCACCGACGGCCCGGCCGGCTTCCCCCCACGAGAGGGAAACAGTGTTAACTGCAATTCACAAATTGTATCTTCAACAAGGTGGTGGTCAAGGTTCCCCTCCCTCAACAAGGAGGGGGTTATTATTCGACCATGTTGTAGTCCCGAAACCAGACGGTTCGGTCGGACCCATATTGAATTTAAAATCCCTGAACCTGAAAGGGTTCAAGTTCAAAATGGAATCGCTAAGAGCGGTTATTGCAAGCCTGAAAGGGGGAGATTTTATGGTGACTCGGGACATAAAGGATGCATACCTTCATGTCCCCATTTATCCACCTCATCAGGCGTACCTCAGAATTGCGGTACAGGATTGTCATTACCAATTTCAGACGTTGCCGTTTGGTCTCTCCACGGCCTTGAGAATATTCACCAAGGTAATGGCGGAAATGATGGTGCTCCTGCGGAAGCAAGGTGTCACTATTATCACGTACTTGGACGATCTCCTCATAAAAGCGAGATCAAGAGAGCAGTTGCTGAACAGCGTATCACTTTCTCTGGAAGTGTAACGGCAACACGGCTGGATTCTATATATTCCAAAGTCGCAGTTGGTTCTTACAGCTCATCTGCCTCTCCTAGGCATGATCCTAGACACAGACCAGAAAAGGGTTTATCTCCCGATAGAGAGAGCTCAGGAGCACGGGACACTGGTCAGGAATCTATTAAAACCAAAACAGGTGTCAGTGCATCACTGCACTCGAGTCCTGGGAAGGAGGGTGGCATCATACGAGGCCATTCCCTTCGGCAGGTTCCATACGAGGACCTTCCAATGGGACTTACTGGACAAGTGGTCCGGATCACATCTTCAGATGCATCGGTTAATGATCCTATCCCCCAGAGCCAGGGTGTCTCTCCTGTGGTGACTGCAGAGTGCTCACCGTATCGAAGGTCGCAGATTCGGCATTCAGGACTGGGTCCTGGTGACCACGGATGCAAGCCTCCGAGGGTGGGGGGCAGTCACACAGGGAAGAAATTTCCAAGGGCTGTGGTCAAGGCAGGAGACTTGCCTTCACATCAATATCCTGGAACTAAGGGCCATATACAACGCCCTAAGTCAAGCGGAGACCCTGCTTCGCGACCAACCGGTTCTGATTCAGTCAGACAAGATCACCGCAGTGGCTCATGTAAACCGCCAAGGCGGCACAAGGAGCAGGGTGGCGATGGTAGAAGCCACCAGAATTCTTCGCTGGGCGGAGAATCACGCAAGCACACTGTCAGTAGTGTTCATTCCGGGAGTGGACAACTGGGAAGCAGACTTCCTCAGCAGACACGACCTCCACCCGGGGGAGTGGGGATTTCATCAAGAAGTCTTCGCGCAGATTGTAGGTCGGTGGGAACTGCCACTGGTGGACATGATGGCATCCCGCCTCAACAAAAAGCTACAGAGGTATTGCGCCAGGTCAAGGGACTCTCAGGCGATAGCTGTAGACGCACTGGTGACACCGTGGATGTTCCAGTCGGTTTATGTGTTTCCTCCTTTTCCTCTCTTACCCAAGGTGCTGAGAATCATAAGGAAAAGAGGAGTGAGAACAATACTCATTGTTCCGGATTGGCCAAGAAGGACTTGGTATCCAGAGCTGCAAGAAATGCTCACAGAGGACCCATGGCCTCTGCTCTAGGGCAGGATCTGTTGCAGCAGGGACCTTGTATGTTCCAAGACTTACCGCAGCTGCGTTTGACGGCATGGCGGTTGGACGCCGGATCCTAGTAGAAAAGAGGGATTCCGGATGAGGTTATTCCTACACTGATAAGGGCTAGGAAGGACGTGACGGCTAAACATTATCACCGTATACGGCGAAAATATGTTGCTGGGTGTGAGGCCAGGAATGCCTCTACAGAGGAAGTCCAGCTGGGCCGTTTCCTTCACTTCCTACAGTCGGGAGTGACTTTGGGCCTAGAATTGGGGTCCATTAAGGTCCAGATTTCGGCCCGATCCATTTTCTTTCATACAAAACCTAGCTTCTCTACTTGAAGTTCAGACGTTTGTAAAGGGAGTGCTGCATATTCAGCCCCTTTTTTGTGCCACCAGTGGCACCTTGGGATCTTAACGTGGTGTTGAGTTTCCTGAAATCTCACTGGTTTGAGCCGCTTAAGACCGTGGAGTTAAAATATCTCACGTGGAAAGTGGTCAAAAATTGGCGGCTTTGTCATGTAAAAGCCCCTATCTGGTTTTCCATATGGACAGGGCAGAATTACGGACTCGTCCGCAATTTCTGCCAAAGGTGGTGTCATCTTTTCATGGGAACCAACCTATTGTGGTGCCTGCGGCTACTCGTGACTTGGATGATTCCAAGTTACTAGATGTAGTCAGGGCTTTGAAGATTTATGTAGCCAGATCGGCTGTAGTCAGGAATCCAGACTTGCTGTTTATCCTGTATGCATCCATCAAGCTGGGTGCTCCTGCTTCAAAGCAAACTATTGCTTGCTGGATCTGTAATACGATTCAGCAGGCTCATTCTGCGGCTGGCTTGCCGCCTCCAAAATCAGTAAAAGCCCATTCCACAAGGAAGGTGGGCTCTTCTTGGGCGGCTGCCCGAGGGGTCTCGGGATTACAGCTTTGCCGAGCAGCTACTTGGTCGGGTTCAAACACTTTTGCAAAGTTCTACAAGTTTGATACCCTGGCTAAGGAGGACCTTGTGTTTGCTCATTCGGTGCTGCAGAGTCATCTGCACTCTCCCGCCCGTTTGGGAGCTTTGGTATAATCCCCATGGTCCTTACGGAGTCCCCAGCATCCACTAGGACGTTAGAGAAAATAAGATTTTACTCACCGGTAAATCTATTTCTCGTAGTCCGTAGTGGATGCTGGGCGCCCGTCCCAAGTGCGGACTTCTTCTGCAATACTTGTATATAGTTATTGCTTAAATAAGGGTCATGTTATGGTTGCATCAGGTTTGTCTGATGCTCTGTTGTTGTTCATACTGTTGACTGGGTAAGTTTATCACAAGTTATACGGTGTGATTGGTGTGGCTGGTATGAGTCTTACCCTGGATTCCAAAATCCTTTCCTTGTAATGTCAGCTCTTCCGGGCACAGTTTCCTTAACTGAGGTCTGGAGGAGGGGCATAGAGGGAGGAGCCAGTGCACACCAGTAGTACTAAATCTTTCTTAGAGTGCCCAGTCTCCTGCGGAGCCCGTCTATTCCCCCATGGTCCTTACGGAGTCCCCAGCATCCACTACGGACTACGAGAAATAGATTTACCGGTGAGTAAAATCTTATTTTTTCCTATCTAATAGACAGGAAAAAAACAAACACCCAACCGACTTTTCAAACAATTGAATATCCCCCAAAGTGTGAGGAGATAAAGTACCATTTAGCTTCTAACTGCCATATGTCACAGGCTGTGTTTGAAATTACAGGAGCTGGTTGGCTGGTACTTTATCTCTGTCCAAGGCTTAGTAAATAGCCCCCTTAATTGGTTACTGGACAGCTTATTTGAATGGTATACACAGTTTTCATTTTCTCAGCCAGGAAGTTGGGACTCTGCAATAAACAATTATTGCTAGTTTCTATTTCTAATAAATGTCTGTATCTGTTCTCACCAACAGATGTATTATTCCAGAGGGAACCATGAGAGCAGGACAGACAGTTAATGACTTCCAGCTTTACATTAGTAGCATTCCCATAAAGATTGTCAGCTGATGCAGGTGAAAGCAACATTAGGCACTTCATCACTTCCTGACCCACACACATAACCTTCAATGCTTCCCTATCCAGTTACATTCCCTCTGCACAGTCCCCATAACCTCACATTTTGTCTTCCAACATTGCTGGGTGATCATATCATACAACCCACTAAGAACCTAGCAATCTGGGGAAACATTATGTAACAGGTTGCATCTATCCTTGTGTATCAATACCTATTTCCCTATAGATTGTAAGATTGCGAGCAGGGCCTTCCTACCGCTATGTCTGTCTTTGCCCTGTTTTGTTCTATAACCGTTGTTCTAATTGTAAAGCGCAACGGAATATGCTGCGCTATATAAGAAACTGCTAATAAATAAAATAAATAAATCATGATGCAAGCAGTTAGGACTCCATACCTAGTTAGTGGAGTGATGCTACATTGTTGTAGTACAATATAAATTATATTAATAAAAACTCAGATATCAGATCAACTACTATATACAAATTAATAGAGATGAGCGGGTTCGGTTCTCAGAGAACCAACCCCCCCCCCCCCAAACTTCACTACCCGAGCCCGGATCCGAGCCAGTGATCCTGCCATATAATTCCAGTGGTACTTGCGTATGTCCAGTCCAGTGATCCTGCCGTATATGTCCAGTTATACTGCCGTATATGTCCATTGATACTGCCGTATATATGTCCAGTGATCCTGCCGTATAATTCCAGTGTTACTGGCGTATAAGTCCAGTGATCCTGCCGTATAATTCCAGTGATCCTGCCGTGTATGTCCAGTGGTACTGCCATATAATTCCAGTGATAATCATGTGCTGTTTGGGGCATGGTTTTCTAAAGTGCCATCCTGTCTGACACTGCCGTATTAGTCATGGGGTACTGCTGTATTAGTCCAGGGGTACTGCCGTATAATTCCACCAATTGCAGAATTTTTTTAAAATGACAGGGACGTGCAGGAGATGCTGTCGGTGGACTGAAAAATTGTGGGTCACTTTCGACATTCAGCCACTGCATGCCACTACTAGATGGGCCAGGTGGTTGTGTCGCTTAGCTTAGTCATACAGCAACCTTGGTGCACTTCTTTTTCTTCTTTGCATCATGTGCTGTTTGGGGACTATTTTTTAAATCAAAATTGCCTCTAATCACTACACTAGGCAATAAAATGTTTAATAGTATAATACTGAAGACAAAAAACATATGATGGGGATATATATAAACCAATTGAACGTCATTTATAGACAAGATAACACATATTCAAGACTGTAGGGAGGATGTATGACTAACATAGTGGTGTATTCAGTTAGGGTCGGATCCATTCCGACATGCATTTGTCGGAATGGATCCGACAACCCCTATTCAATCTTATCTCAATTCGACTTTTAAAAAGTCAAATTGAGATGAGGGACCCAGAGGAGGAGGGGGGGGGGGAGCCGCGGGGAGACCAGCGGGGACAGCCGGCGGGCAGACTGAAAAGATCAGCGCTACACTAGCGCTGCAGGAGGATGTGGCACAGCCGCCCGACCTCACGGCAGTGTCCACCCGGCTCCAGCAAGCGTGACCTCACTTGCTGGAGCCGGGTGGAAGCTGCCGTGAGCGGCGCGGTTGTGTGACATCCTGCTGCAGCGCTGTGCTGTAGCGCTGATCTTTGGCCCCGTTTTCGACACAAGCACGTGGATCGGCAGCTATTCCGCCGATCCACGTGCTTTTCAACAAGTCAAATTCCTTGACTTGTTGAATATATTGAATAGGTTGGAACCCGTTCCGACCTAAAAAAAAGTCGAAAACTACCGTCTTTTCGACAGACGGTAGCTTTCAACGTCAATTGAATATACCAATTAGTCAATCACACAGTTTGTTATCAATGTGAAACACAGCAACAAGGTCGTTACAAAATCATTTTTGAAAGTGACTGATAAGCTGAAGACACTGCCAAGGAGCAGAGTATTCCTGGCTGTATATTGATTTATCTTCCTGCAAATACATGAGAGAATTCAAGTTTTATATTAGAAGGATTTATTGCAGAATCTCAGTTGTAGAATTGGAATAACTGTGCCAGATAATCATTAAGTAATATAATGGTCTCTTTGGGATAAACTTTCAGTGTGGCAGTGAAAACCCAATCTTTGCTTTTCCAAATGATAATTGGAAAATCTAACTCATAATATAAGACAAAATAATTATAAATGCAAAAGGAATATTAATTAATTTAATGCTATAGTATTAATATATACCAACAGCACTCAATAGGTACTGATAATAATAGGTACCCTAGCTGCTCAACAATTAGAGGGGTCCAGCCTCACACAAGTATCAACCATATATTATTGTTAATGTGCCCCAGGTACTGTTAATATAATATACCTGACAAGGTATTGTCTATGTCATTGGTCTTCAACCTGTGGCCCACCAGCTGCTATGGAACTACACATCCCAGCATGGCCTGCCACAGTTTTGCTATTAAGGCATGCTAAAACTGAGGAAGGGTATGCTGGGATGTATAGTTCCACAGCAGCTGGAGGGCCACAGGTTGAAGACCCATGGTCTACGTGTCTGAGGTGTAGTTGTTGCTTGTATAGCATGCATAAATGGTAATCAAATCATATAGTAAGTCCAGTTACAAAAATTCAGATTAATAAAAAATGTAGTACAGTAACATGTTTGAAGGTAAAAACTGATAATAAAACATAAAGTCAAAAGTTCCATATGGAGATACTGTAGTCTTGCCAAGTCTCTCTTTGGTAGTCCCTGGCATAACAGCTGTGTTATTGGTTGATAGGGTCTTTAAGGGGTGGTCTTCAGGTTGCCGAATGTCGAGATCCCGGTGCCGGTATACTGTATACAGTATACCGGCGCCGGAATCCCAACACCCGGCATACCGACAGATATTCTCCCTCGTGGGGGTCCACGACCACCCTGGAGGGAGAATAAATAGCGTGGCGCACGTAGCGCGCCACCGAGCCCACAAGGGCCTCATTTGCGCACGCCACGCTGTCGGTATGCCGGCGCTCGGCTTCCCGGCGCCGGTATGCTGGTCGCCGGGAGCCCGACCGCCGGCATACCATACTGCACCCGTCTTTAAGTAAGGTGTTAACAGTGGTGCAAGTGGGCGGGTACGGGTGGGTACGGCGTACCCGTAAGAATTTAGCCGTGGGTACGCCGTACCCACACCGACGGGCCGCCGCTCCTCTTCCTTCCCTCCCTCCCCCACGCCGCACCGCCGCACATGCCGCACCGCCGCTGATGTGAGGGCAGGAGAGGCAGGAGAGTGCAGCCTGCGCCTCTCGTTCCCCTCAGTCTCCGGTGGGTGTTTCAGTTTACTTCAGTGCGATCCGTGAGCCAATCAGAGCTCGCACCCGCGAGCTCTGATTGGCTCACGGATCGGCGCTGAATTAAACTGAGACACCCGCCGGAGACTGAGGGGAACGAGAGGCGCAGGCTGCACTCTCCTTCCCTCACATGACAGACAGGAGGACAGCGACGGCAGCGGCAGCGGTGAGTAGGGGAGGGGGGCATGTTATACCTGGCACTGGGGGGGCATGTATACCTGGCACTGGGGGCATAACTGGCACAGGGGGGCATATATACCTGGCACTGGGGGATATCTGGCACTGAGGGGGCATGTTATACCTGGCACTGGGGGATATCTGGCACTGGGGGCATATCTGGCACAGGGGGGGTATATATACCTGGCACTGGGGGATATCTGGCACAGGGGGGCATGTATACCTGTCACTGGGGGCATATCTGGCACAGGGGGGCATATATACCTGGCACTGGGGGATATCTGGCACAGGGGGGCATGTATACCTGGCACTGGGGGCATATCTGGCACAGGGGGGCATATATACCTGGCACTGGGGGATATCTGGCACAGGGGGGCATGTATACCTGGCACTGGAGGATATCTGGCACTGGGGGCATATCTGGCACTGTAGGGGCATTTCTGTATCTGGCACGGGGGGCAATGTATATCTGACACAGTGGGGGCATTTGTGTATCTAGCACTGTGGGGCAATGTGTATCTGACACTGTGAGGCAATGTATGGCACTCTTGGGGCATTTCTGTATCTGGCACTGTGGGGCAATGTGTATCTGGCACTGTGGGGCAATGTGTATCTGGCACTCTGGGGACATTTGTGTATCTGGCACTGTGGGGCAATGTGCATCTGGCACTGTGGGGCAATGTGCATCTGGCACTGTGGGGACATTTGTGTATCTGGCACTGTGGGGCAATGTGCATCTGGCACTGTGGGGCAATGTGTATCTGGCACTGTGAGGCAATGTGTATCTGACACTCTGGGGACATTTGTGTATCTGGCACTCTGGGGACATTTGTGTATCTGGCTCTGTGGGGCAATGTGTATCTGGCACTGTGGGGTTATATGTATCTGGCACTGTGGGGCAATGTATATCTAGCACTGTGGGGCAACGTGTATCTGACACTATTGGGGTCATACGTGTATCTGCCCCTCCCCCATATGTGTATCACGCCCCCATTTTCATTGGCCACGCCCCATGTGGCATTTGGCCACACCCATTTTTTTGCGCGCGCACACAGTACCCGGAAGACATTTTTTCTACTTGCACCACTGGGTGTTAAAAAATGCCACTGTGAGCAAAGCAAAATGCAAGCATCAGAAGAACTAAAAAGGGTAGACCAGCAGACACCTATGGAGAAATCCAGTAAGTACCATAACTTACCACACTAGTCCGTACAATTGTGTCCATGACTTCATGAGTCAAGGCCCAATTTAGGGTGTCCCTGATAGCTTCCCCAGGCCAGTGGGCCTTCCCTGGAAGACTTGAAAGAAAACTTTACTCTTCTTAGGCTTGTTACTGAAAAATTCCATTATATTCATTTTTAGTCTACTAGCTTAACCTTACTGTTCTCTATTTCTTTTAGTCTCCTAATTTCCTTTCCATTACTGATGCACATAATATCATGATTTAAGTTACTCATTTTCAACATATAGAGATATTGTACATACTGTAATGTACTGAAAAGTAGCTGTATCAGCATAACGTGCTGACAATTAAATCAAATATTGACATAGATGTCCACTAAAGTGCTTATATTAAATAACAGAAAGACTTATACAAACTGACAAATCGAGTGCTTATATTAAATAACAGAAAGACTTATACAAACTGACAAATTGGCTTTAAAATAAAAGGCTGAAATCATTGTTGAGCCTTGTATAAGACAGATAAAGTTAAAAGGAGATTAATATGGTTCCTTTAGCATTGAAGAAAATCAAAGAAACAATGGGGATTGCTTTTGTTGCCACACTCTCTCTTTTCGCTATTGTTAATTGTAAAATGTAAAACTTAGCAGTTATTGTCAGGAAAGCAAACTGTTAATAAAACAAAGAAATCAGTTACAGTGTGACCCATGACATGGTCACTCCAATGTAGGGAAGAAACACATCGTTGCTCAACAATTCATTACTTTTAAGGACACAGAGGAACCATAGTTTTCTTTTAGACCATCTGCAGATATGTCCCAGATTTGATCAGTTATTTTCATGATTTTAGGAATTAAGAACCTCATATAGTAAGGATTGTAAATTCTGCTAAACAGCAAGTGGGAGCGTGGCGGCGGTGTTTTCGGGGTGGCTGTGTCACACGCAGCCGCTCCGCCCAAAAAAATGGTGGTGGGTCTCCGCGATTGAGGCTTCCATAATTTCTGCGATCATGCTGTAATTGCAGCGCAAGCGCAATTACAGCGTGATCGCAGTGGGTGGGTGGTGGCCTGCATGCTGGGCGGTCTTGCCCTGTGATGGGCGGGCCCCAGCATGCACAAGCGGAGAGTGAGAGAAAGACTGGAGGGGAAAAGGGGACAGTGGGAGAGGCTGCAGGGGAACAGTGGACACTGGGAGAGACTGCAGGGGAAAGCAGACAGTGGCAGAGAATGCAGGCAAACAGTGGACAGTGGAAGAGACTGCAGGGGAAAGGGGGATGCTGGAAGAGACTGCAGGGGAACAGCAGACAGTGGGAGAGGCTACAGAGGAAATGGGGAAACTAGGAGAGATTGAAGGTGAAAAGTGGACACTGGGAGAGACTGCAAGGGAAATTCAGACACTGGGAAAGACTGCAGGGAAAAGGGGGGACACCGTAAGAGACTGCAGGTGAAAACTGGACACTGGAAGAGACTGTAGGGATACAGTGGCAGAGACTGCAGGGGATTGGGAGTACCTCTTTACTGTAGTGTGCTCCGCACCCAGCTGATTCACCTTTTCTCCGTGGCCAATGGAAGCATGGAAGAACTTAGCAAAACACAAAAGAAGAGTTTGGGTGGGGCTACTGCTGAGCCGAGAAAAGAAAGCAGATCTGGTGGGAGTGCCTTTGGGGGAAACCTGAATGTGAAGAAGGCTTCCCCAGGGCAGGGCAGTTTCCTTCCTTATTATCTGGCCCTGCTGCAGGCACCAATGATTCCAGTCACTGCTTCACAGGAGAAGTTTGTAGTCAGGGTCATTAGAACCACCAGGCGCCCCCTCCATCTGCCCAGGTTGTATACAGGAGTACCACCTGTACTCCCTTATGGTGGCCGCATCTCTATCTGTTATGAGCCACGGCTGTGGCTCATTCCTGTTTTGCATTTTGGTTATGTATTTTATGCTATACTTCTGTTCATGTTCCCCGTGGGTGTCATGGGGTGTTCGGAGCTCACCCTTAAGGAAAGGGTACTGTTATGAACCACAGGTAGTGGTTCATTCCTATTTTATGTTTATAGTTGTCTTGCAGGCCAGGTTTTCCCGTTGCTCTGGTTTAAGAATACTCTTGTTGCTGCCGGTGGTGAGTCTGTGTAATTGCAGCTTGTTCCCATGTGTTCAGCCTCACCTGTCTGTTGATTGCACCTCTCAGTTGTGCAGCAGGGCAGCTGCACAACATAATTAATTAAGACTCTGTTATATTCTGCCTCAGTGCAATTCACAGACGCTGGTGATATTTCCTGAGTTCCAGACTTCTTGAGTTCTGAGTTAGTCTCTGCCAGTTCCTGAGCTCCTGTCTAGCAGTGTCAGTCTAGCTGCTTCGAGTGTCGGTTCCTGTGTCGATTCCAGTGTCTGATCCCGTGTCCTGCCGTGAAGCATTCCTGTCCAGAAGTCCTGTGGCTTAGTCTGTGCCCGGTCGAATATCTGGCTTCTTGGTGTCCACCGGTCTGTTGTTTGGGATTCTGCCTGTCCTCCAGTTCTGAGAGTCTGTGTCGGCTACATTGGGGGTTCCTGTCCGTTTGCCAGTATTTGTACCAGTTCCGTGAGTAGCGGCTTTGCCGCGTCCGTCGGCCTAGGCCGCAGTATTCTTTGGTTATATTTAGTTACTGGTGTTTTGCAGAGGGTTCTGCTTATGCTGTCACCGCCGGTACGCAAAAGTATTGTGTCGGCGTGTGGACAGCATTTCCTTTGTTGTTCTTTTCCTTTGGCGGTGTGCCGCACATACGTTTAGTTTTTAGGTAGTTTATAGCCCCTAGCGTGGTTGTTTCAGTTAGAGGTCCCCTTGTTATTACCCTGTCTCAGTTCACGCCTTGTCTCTCTTTAAGACCTGAGGGGGCATCGGAGTTGGGCAGACCTAATCCGCCCTTCAAACGCAGCTGCCATGGGCCCAAGAAACCATAGTCGTTCAGGCGTGAATTGATAACACGGGTAAGACAACGGAGGTAGGTTGCTAGGGGCTATTTCCACACCACACCTTATTTCAGTGTCACGTTCTGGTGCTCAGGACTCACTACGCAACATCTCCCTTGTTCTGAGCACCAGGAACCTAACACTATCTTCAAACCCCTTCTCATGTATGCTGCTGGACAGTGCTGTAGCCTGATGCTGACAGCCGCGGGGCAGGCAGAGAACCTTCCTGGCTCTTAAATATATTCATACACAGCACAGCGGCGGTCCTAGTGATACAGAATTTTACCGGTCCGGGTGGCAGACGGCATCCTGCCCCCTGCACAGCCTGGCACTGCTTCTTGGTGTGTGATTGAGGTTAATGGGTGCTGTGAGAGGGGGATTAATGAGTGCTGAAAGTGAATGTAATAATAGGTGCTGGGTGGGGAAGTTTAGTAGGCGCTGACAGGGTGGACAGGGTGTTTAGTATGCGCTGACAGGGTGAACAGTGTGTTTAGTAGGCGCTGACAGGGTGGGTGTTAAAGAATGCTGTGAGGATGAGTTGATTAATAGATTTTTGGAAAGGAATGAGTTAATGGGTGCTGGATGGGAGAAGTTAATGGATGCTGAGTGGCGGGTGAATTGGTAAATTATGTTGATGGAAGAAAGGCAAATGGGCATATTGGGTTCTCTGGTTCTGCAACAAAGGGAAATACATTTTCAGATGGTATGTGCATGTACAAAAATGATTTACCCCACTACCCACTATCATAGACTTTGGTAAACCGGTTTTATATAAATGGATTGAAGGAGTATATTGGGGAATTAAAGTCGGTTATGTCAAACTTTGCCTAGGGCATCTATAATCCTTGCACTGGCCATGGCTGTTGGATACTTGGGAGGAGATTTATCAAAGCTTGGAGAGAGATAAAGCAGAAAAAGAAAAAGTACTAAAAAATCAGCTACTAGCTGTTATTTTGCAAATAGTTGTGCCCTACAAAGAGTGCTGTGTATTACATAGACAGTCAAATTTAGACAATGAAAATATAGACACCAAAATGACACCATGCCGTTTAAAATTTATATACAGATTGAGTATCCCATATCCAAATATTCCGAAATACGGAATATTCCGAAATACGGACTTTTTTGAGTGAAAGTGAGATAGTGAAACCTTTGTTTTTTGATGGCTCAATGTACACAAACTTTGTTTAATACACAAAGTTATTAAAAATATTGTATTAAATGACCTTCAGGTTGTGTGTATAAGGTGTATATGGAACATAAATGAGTTGTGTGAATGTACTCACACTCTGTTTAATGCACAAAGTTATAAAAAATATTGGCTAAAATTACTATCAGGCTGTGTGTATAAGGTGTATATGTAACATAAATGCATTCTGTGCTTAGATTTAGGTCCCATCGCCATGATATCTCATTATGGTATGCAATTATTCCAAAATACGGAAAAATCCCATATCCAAAATACCTCTGGTCCCAAGCATTTTGGATAAGGGAGACTCAACCTGTAATGTGTTAGTATTAGCAGTGTTAGAGATCCATCTTATGGGGTTCACCTTGACGTGTTGGATGGCCTAAACTTTTTGACCAAAAATGCGTTAAGAACCTCTTTTGTACTGGATGTTTTTGTAGATTTTAGAGTGTGCACCTGGACTGTATGTTTCCTGCATAAAATAGTAACAAACAAAGGTGAATGCTAGTGACATACGTACAGTACAAGAGTAGTCAAAACAACCATGATCAGAACTTCAGACAATACTTACAGTATGTCTGGGCAGATTGACGCTACTACGGTGGATTCAACTGACCACTTTATAAACCCTTTTGCGACAGGAAAAAAATGTTAACAGGAAAATTGACTAACTTTAGAAACCACATTATCTCATTCTGAGCTCACATGCTGTAATTATAAATATTATGAAAAGTAGTAAATATCTTATAAAGTGAGCTTTGCTGCTGTGAAAAACAAAAAGGCAGAGAGCAGTGCTAAGAATCCCTTCTGTTAGTGACAGATGGGAATGCTTAAACACTAGAATAATTAGGTAGCCAGGGATATACTACTGTATAACACTTTTTTTAAAATGAATATAACATGTATAAGTATGTTAAATAAATAAGCTACAAAAATATTATTGTGTATGTCACCGTCAGTGCTAAAAGTAGGGTGATACGGGGTGGTACGGAGTACCATTTAGAAATATCGAGCTGGGGCATAATTTATAAGGGGCATTTTTGTGTGTGGGACACAAAATGGTGTCAGTGGCATAACTGTGGATGGCATAATATGTAATAGACATTACAGTGTGTGGCATAATGTTTAACGTTGTCTGGCATAATGTGTGATGGGCATTTTGGTGTTTGGCATAATGTGTAATAAGCATTATGGTGTGTGGCATAATGTGTAATGGGCATTAGGGTGTTTGGCATAATGTATAAGGGGCATTTCAGTGTGTGGCATAATGTGGCCATGCTGCTATTGTCATGTAGCCACTCACCTAGTTTTGTGTGACCACCCCCCTTCATGACACGTACCACGCCCCTTTTTACTATCAGAACTACTAAGAAAAAAATTCTACTTGGACCACTGGTCACAGTAGTAGTGCTCCCAATCAGGGTCGTAACTAGGTGTGTGCCGATGGTGCCTTGCCCACAGCGCAAGTGCAGTGAAGGTGCACCATCTGGCAGTACACCCATACCTACGGCTGTTTTAGTCAGTGATGGAGTAGTGAAATTTCCGCTGTCCGCTGGAGCCTGCCTCTGTAAAGGACCGGGAGTGTGCCATTTGGGCTGTGAGCTCCACCACCACCTCTGAAGTGGAGAGGGATCGCTCCTTCAGCCACCTGCTCCCATATAGGAGCCGCTGCTGCCTCTATTGATGCTGCCAGGGAGACCGACCGCCGCCTCTGTAGTGGAGAGGGATCACTCCTTCAGCCTCCTGGTCCCATACAGGAGCCGCTGCTGCCTCTTGATGCCACCAGGGAGACCTTGCCGCTGCCTCTGAAATGGAGAGAGAGCACTCCTCCAGCCGCCTGGTCCCATATAAGAGCCGCCGCAGCCTCTACTGATGCCGCCAGTGAGACTCTTCGCAGACTGAGCACTGGAGAGGGGACTGTGAGCACCAGTAAATGAGTGTCTGTGCCTGGCAGTCATGGATGCCGCATCGCCCTAACAGGTGACTTGAGACACACACTCACTCACTCTCTCTCTCTGTTGCTGTAATATGCAACAAAGGGTGACTCTGCTGCTATAATGTGTAAAACGGGACTCTGCTGCTGTAATGTGTAAAATGGAACTCTGCTGCTGTAATGTGTAAAACGGGACTCTGCTGCTGTAATGTGTAAAACGGGACTCTGCTGCTGTTATGTGTAAAACGGGACTCTGCTGCTGTTATGTGTAAAACGGGACTCTGCTGCTGTAATGTATAAAACAGGCCTCTACTGCTGTAATGTGTAAAACGGGACTATGCTGCTGTAATGTGTAAAACAGGTCTCTGCTGCTGTAATGTGTAAAACGGGACTCTGCTACTGTAATGTGTAAAATGGCACTCTGCTGCTGTAATGTGTAAAATGGGACTCTGCTGCTGTAATGTATAAAACAGGTCTCTGCTGCTGTAATGTGTAAAACGGGACTATGCTGCTGTAATGTGTAAAATGGGACTCTGCTGCTGTAATGTGTAAAATGGGACTCTGCTGCTGTAATGTGTAAAACGGGACTCTGCTACTGTAATGTGTAAAATGGAACTCTGCTGCTGTAATGTGTGAAACAGGTCTCTGCTGCTGTAATATGTAAAACGGGACTATGCTGCTGTAATGTGTAAAATGGGACTCTACATGCCGTACTGTGTAAAATACCTGCCTAATGTGTAAAAGGGGACCGTACCTGCCGTACTGTGTAAAAGGGAGCTCTGCCTGCCTACTGTGCGCTAAAATGTCTAGTTATGGCACTGCTCCCAATATAACAATATAAGCCACCCTCAATTATTAAATTCTACTAACACCACTGCATTCGGGATGTTTCATTTAACAGTATAAAACCAGTTTTAGGTGGAAACTTAGGGCCTGATTCAGAGATGTACACAAACACTGTCGCAGCTGCAAATCAGTACACAGCAGCTGTGCTAAAATTTGCAACTGTCGTTGCCGCCTGGATTTGGACAATCCACCTGAACCTTTCCAAATCCCAGCCACTGCATACAAAGACACAGCATCTGTAACAGAGTAGTCCATTATCAAAGTTCTGAATAGCCCTTAGGATATGCAGCATGGCTGCTGGGAGTAAGACCCCAGGGACATTGCAGCTGTATATTAGAGATGAGCGCCTGAAATTTTTCGGGTTTTGTGTTTTGGTTTTGGGTTCGGTTCCGCGGCCGTGTTTTGGGTTCGAACGCGTTTTGGCAAAACCTCACCGAATTATTTTTGTCGGATTCGGGTGTGTTTTGGATTCGGGTGTTTTTTTCCAAAAACACTAAAAAACAGCTTAAATCATAGAATTTGGGGGTCATTTTGATCCCAAAGTATTATTAACCTCAAAAACCATAATTTACACTCATTTTCAGTCTATTCTGAATACCTCACACCTCACAATATTATTTTTAGTCCTAAAATTTGCACCGAGGTCGCTGTGTGAGTAAGATAAGCGACCCTAGTGGCCGACACAAACACCGGGCCCATCTAGGAGTGGCACTGCAGTGTCACGCAGGATGTCCCTTCCAAAAAACCCTCCCCAAACAGCACATGACGCAAAGAAAAAAAGAGGCGCAATGAAGTAGCTGTGTGAGTAAGATTAGCGACCCTAGTGGCCGACACAAACACCGGGCCCATCTAGGAGTGGCACTGCAGTGTCACGCAGGATGGCCCTTCCAAAAAACCCTCCCCAAACAGCACATGACGCAAAGAAAAAAAGAGGCGCAATGAGGTAGCTGTGTGAGTAAGATTAGCGACCCTAGTGGCCGACACAAACACCGGGCCCATCTAGGAGTGGCACTGCAGTGTCACGCAGGATGGCCCTTCCAAAAAACCCTCCCCAAACAGCACATGACGCAAAGAAAAAAAGAGGCGCAATGAGGTAGCTGACTGTGTGAGTAAGATTAGCGACCCTAGTGGCCGACACAAACACCGGGCCCATCTAGGAGTGGCACTGCAGTGTCACGCAGGATGTCCCTTCCAAAAAACCCTCCCCAAACAGCACATGACGCAAAGAAAAAAAGAGGCGCAATGAGGTAGCTGTGTGAGTAAGATTAGCGACCCTAGTGGCCGACACAAACACCGGGCCCATCTAGGAGTGGCACTGCAGTGTCACGCAGGATGTCCCTTCCAAAAAACCCTCCCCAATCAGCACATGATGCAAAGAAAAAGAAAAGAAAAAAGAGGTGCAAGATGGAATTATCCTTGGGCCCTCCCACCCACCCTTATGTTGTATAAACAAAACAGGACATGCACACTTTAACCAACCCATCATTTCAGTGACAGGGTCTGCCACACGACTGTGACTGATATGACGGGTTGGTTTGGACCCCCCCCAAAAAAGAAGCAATTAATCTCTCCTTGCACAAACTGGCTCTACAGAGGCAAGATGTCCACCTCATCTTCACCCTCCGATATATCACCGTGTACATCCCCCTCCTCACAGATTATCAATTCGTCCCCACTGGAATCCACCATCTCAGCTCCCTGTGTACTTTGTGGAGGCAATTGCTGCTGGTCAATGTCTCCGCGGAGGAATTGATTATAATTCATTTTAATGAACATCATCTTCTCCACATTTTCTGGATGTAACCTCGTACGCCGATTGCTGACAAGGTGAGCGGCGGCACTAAACACTCTTTCGGAGTACACACTTGTGGGAGGGCAACTTAGGTAGAATAAAGCCAGTTTGTGCAAGGGCCTCCAAATTGCCTCTTTTTCCTGCCAGTATAAGTACGGACTGTGTGACGTGCCTACTTGGATGCGGTCACTCATATAATCCTCCACCATTCTATCAATGTTGAGAGAATCATATGCAGTGACAGTAGACGACATGTCCGTAATCGTTGTCAGGTCCTTCAGTCCGGACCAGATGTCAGCATCAGCAGTCGCTCCAGACTGCCCTGCATCACCGCCAGCGGGTGGGCTCGGAATTCTGAGCCTTTTCCTCGCACCCCCAGTTGCGGGAGAATGTGAAGGAGGAGATGTTGACAGGTCGCGTTCCGCTTGACTTGACAATTTTGTCACCAGCAGGTCTTTCAACCCCAGCAGACCTGTGTCTGCCGGAAAGAGAGATCCAAGGTAGGCTTTAAATCTAGGATCGAGCACGGTGGCCAAAATGTAGTGCTCTGATTTCAACAGATTGACCACCCGTGAATCCTTGTTAAGCGAATTAAGGGCTGCATCCACAAGTCCCACATGCCTAGCGGAATCGCTCCGTGTTAGCTCCTTCTTCAATGCCTCCAGCTTCTTCTGCAAAAGCCTGATGAGGGGAATGACCTGACTCAGGCTGGCAGTGTCTGAACTGACTTCACGTGTGGCAAGTTCAAAGGGCATCAGAACCTTGCACAACGTTGAAATCATTCTCCACTGCACTTGAGACAGGTGCATTCCATCTCCTATATCGTGCTCAATTGTATAGGCTTGAATGGCCTTTTGCTGCTCCTCCAACCTCTGAAGCATATAGAGGGTTGAATTCCACCTCGTTACCACTTCTTGCTTCAGATGATGGCAGGGCAGGTTCAGTAGTTTTTGGTGGTGCTCCAGTCTTCTGTACGTGGTGCCTGTACGCCGAAAGTGTCCCGCAATTTTTCTGGCCACCGACAGCATCTCTTGCACGCCCCTGTCGTTTTTTAAAAAATTCTGCACCACCAAATTCAAGGTATGTGCAAAACATGGGACGTGCTGGAATTTGCCCATATTTAATGCACACACAATATTGCTGGCATTGTCCGATGCCACAAATCCACAGGAGAGTCCAACTGGGGTAAGCCATTCCGCGATGATCTTCCTCAGTTGCCGTAAGAGGTTTTCAGCTGTGTGCGTATTCTGGAAAGCGGTGATACAAAGCGTAGCCTGCCTAGGAAAGAGTTGGCGTTTGCGAGATGCTGCTACTGGTGCCGCCGCTGCTGTTCTTGCGGCGGGAGTCCATACATCTACCCAGTGGGCTGTCACAGTCATATAGTCCTGACCCTGCCCTGCTCCACTTGTCCACATGTCCGTGGTTAAGTGGACATTGGGTACAGCTGCATTTTTTAGGACACTGGTGACTCTTTTTCTGAGGTCTGTGTACATTTTCGGTATCGCCTGCCTAGAGAAATGGAACCTAGATGGTATTTGGTACCGGGGACACAGTACCTCCAACAAGTCTCTAGTTGGCTCTGCAGTAATGATGGATACCGGAACCACGTTTCTCACCACCCAGGATGCCAAGGCCTCAGTTATCCGCTTTGCAGTAGGATGACTGCTGTGATATTTCATCTTCCTCGCAAAGGACTGTTGAACAGTCAATTGCTTACTGGAAGTAGTACAAGTGGGCTTACGACTTCCCCTCTGGGATGACCATCGACTCCCAGCGGCAACAACAGCAGCGCCAGCAGCAGTAGGCGTTACACGCAAGGATGCATCGGAGGAATCCCAGGCAGGAGAGGACTCGTCAGACTTGCCAGTGACATGGCCTGCAGGACTATTGGCATTCCTGGGGAAGGAGGAAATTGACACTGAGGGAGTTGGTGGGGTGGTTTGCGTGAGCTTGGTTACAAGAGGAAGGGATTTACTGGTCAGTGGACTGCTTCCGCTGTCACCCAAAGTTTTTGAACTTGTCACTGACTTATTATGAATGCGCTGCAGGTGACGTATAAGGGAGGATGTTCCGAGGTGGTTAACGTCCTTACCCCTACTTATTACAGCTTGACAAAGGGAACACACGGCTTGACACCTGTTGTCCGCATTTCTGGTGAAATACCTCCACACCGAAGAGCTGATTTTTTTGGTATTTTCACCTGGCATGTCAACGGCCATATTCCTCCCACGGACAACAGGTGTCTCCCCGGGTGCCTGACTTAAACAAACCACCTCACCATCAGAATCCTTCTGGTCAATTTCCTCCCCAGCGCCAGCAACACCCATATCCTCCTCATCCTGGTGTACTTCAACACTGACATCTTCAATCTGACTATCAGGAACTGGACTGCGGGTGCTCCTTCCAGCACTTGCAGGGGGCATGCAAATAGTGGAAGGCGCATGCTCTTCACGTCCAGTGTTGGGAAGGTCAGGCATCGCAACCGACACAATTGGACTCTCCTTGTGGATTTGGGATTTCAAAGAACGCACAGTTCTTTGCGGTGCTTTTGCCAGCTTGAGTCTTTTCAGTTTTCTAGCGAGAGGCTGAGTGCTTCCATCCTCATGTGAAGCTGAACCACTAGCCATGAACATAGGCCAGGGCCTCAGCCGTTCCTTGCCACTCCGTGTGGTAAATGGCATATTGGCAAGTTTACGCTTCTCCTCCGACAATTTTATTTTAGGTTTTGGAGTCCTTTTTTTTCTGATATTTGGTGTTTTGGATTTGACATGCTCTGTACTATGACATTGGGCATCGGCCTTGGCAGACGACGTTGCTGGCATTTCATCGTCTCGGCCATGACTAGTGGCAGCAGCTTCAGCACGAGGTGGAAGTGGATCTTGATCTTTCCCTAATTTTGGAACCTCAACTTTTTTGTTCTCCATATTTTATAGGCAGAACTAAAAGGCACCTCAGGTAAACAATGGAGATGGATGGATTGGATACTAGTATACAATTATGGACGGACTGCCACGGTTAGGTGGTATAAAAAAACCACGGTTAGGTGGTATATATTGTAATACAATTATGGATGGACAGACTGCCTGCCGAGTGCCGACACAGAGGTAGCCACAGCCGTGAACTACCGCACTGTACACTGGTTGATAAAGAGATAGTAGTATACTCGTAACAACTAGTATGACTGGCTATGACGGTATAAAGAATGAAAAAAAAACCACGGTTAGGTGGTATATATTGTAATACAATTATGGATGGACGGACTGCCTGCCGAGTTCCGACACAGAGGTAGCCACAGCCGTGAACTACCGCACTGTACACTGGTTGATAAAGAGATAGTAGTATACTCGTAACAACTAGTATGACTGACTATGACGGTATAAAGAATGAAAAAAAAACCACGGTTAGGTGGTATATATTATAATACAATTATGGATGGACGGACTGCCTGCCGACTGCCGACACAGAGGTAGCCACAGCCGTGAACTACCGCACTGTACACTGGTTGATAAAGAGATAGTAGTATACTCGTAACAACTAGTATGACACTATGACGGTATAAAGAATGAAAAAAAAACCACGGTTAGGTGGTATATATTATAATAATACAATTATGGATGGACGGACTGCCTGCCGAGTTCCGACACAGAGGTAGCCACAGCCGTGAACTACCGCACTGTACACTGGTTGATAAAGAGATAGTAGTATACTCGTAACAACTAGTATGACTGACTATGACGGTATAAAGAATGAAAAAAAAACCACGGTTAGGTGGTATATATTGTAATACAATTATGGATGGACGGACTGCCTGCCGAGTTCCGACACAGAGGTAGCCACAGCCGTGAACTACCGCACTGTACACTGGTTGATAAAGAGATAGTAGTATACTCGTAACAACTAGTATGACTGACTATGACGGTATAAAGAATGAAAAAAAAACCACGGTTAGGTGGTATATATTGTAATACAATTATGGATGGACGGACTGCCTGCCGAGTTCCGACACAGAGGTAGCCACAGCCGTGAACTACCGCACTGTACACTGGTTGATAAAGAGATAGTAGTATACTCGTAACAACTAGTATGACTGACTATGACGGTATAAAGAATGAAAAAAAAACCACGGTTAGGTGGTATATATTATAATACAATTATGGATGGACGGACTGCCTGCTGACTGCCGACACAGAGGTAGCCACAGCCGTGAACTACCGCACTGTACACTGGTTGATAAAGAGATAGTAGTATACTCGTAACAACTAGTATGACACTATGACGGTATAAAGAATGAAAAAAAAACCACGGTTAGGTGGTATATATTATAATACAATTATGGATGGACGGACTGCCTGCCGACTGCCGACACAGAGGTAGCCACAGCCGTGAACTACCGCACTGTACACTGGTTGATAAAGAGATAGTAGTATACTCGTAACAACTAGTATGACACTATGACGGTATAAAGAATGAAAAAAAAACCACGGTTAGGTGGTATATATTATAATACAATTATGGATGGACGGACTGCCTGCCGAGTGCCGACACAGAGGTAGCCACAGCCGTGAACTACCGCACTGTACACTGGTTGATAAAGAGATAGTAGTATACTCGTAACAACTAGTATGACCGACTATGACGGTATAAAGAATGAAAAAAAAACCACGGTTAGGTGGTATATATTATAATACAATTATGGATGGACGGACTGCCTGCCGACTGCCGACACAGAGGTAGCCACAGCCGTGAACTACCGCACTGTACACTGGTTGATAAAGAGATAGTAGTATACTCGTAACAACTAGTATGACACTATGACGGTATAAAGAATGAAAAAAAAACCACGGTTAGGTGGTATATATTATAATACAATTATGGATGGACGGACTGCCTGCCGACTGCCGACACAGAGGTAGCCACAGCCGTGAACTACCGCACTGTACACTGGTTGATAAAGAGATAGTAGTATACTCGTAACAACTAGTATGACACTATGACGGTATAAAGAATGAAAAAAAAACCACGGTTAGGTGGTATATATTATAATAATACAATTATGGATGGACGGACTGCCTGCCGACTGCCGACACAGAGGTAGCCACAGCCGTGAACTACCGCACTGTACACTGGTTGATAAAGAGATAGTAGTATACTCGTAACAACTAGTATGACTATGACGACGGTATAAAGAAAGAAAAAAAAATACCACGGTTAGGTGGTATATAATTATACAATTATGGATGGACGGACTGCCTGCCGAGTGCCGACTGCCGACACAGAGGTAGCCACAGCCATGAACTACCGCACTGTACTGTGTCTGCTGCTAATATAGACTGGTTGATAAAGAGATAGTATACAACAATATACTACTATACTGGTGGTCAGGCACTGGTCACCACTAGTCACACTGGCAGTGGCACTCCTGCAGCAAAAGTGTGCACTGTTTAATTTTAAATTAATATAATATTATGTACTCCTGGCTCCTGCTATAACAACCTGCAGTGCTCCCCAGTCTCCCCCACAATTATTATAAGCTTTTATACATTGATGTGCAGCACACTGGGCTGAGCTGAGTGCACACAGACTGAGTCACACTGTGTGACTGCTGTGTATCGTTTTTTTCAGGCAGAGAACGGATATAGCAGAGAACGGATATATTAAATAAAAGTTAACTTAACAACAACTGCACTGGTCACTGTGGTAAACTCTGTCTGCACAATCTCTCTCTCTCTCTCTCTCTTCTAATCTATTCTAATGGAGAGGACGCCAGCCACGTCCTCTCCCTATCAATCTCAATGCACGTGTGAAAATGGCGGCGACGCGCGGCTCCTTATATAGAATCCGAGTCTCGCGAGAATCCGACAGCGTCATGATGACGTTCGGGCGCGCTCGGGTTAACCGAGCAAGGCGGGAAGATCCGAGTCGCTCGGACCCGTGAAAAAAAAAGTGAAGTTCGTGCGGGTTCGGATTCAAAGAAACCGAACCCGCTCATCTCTACTGTATATGGGATCACATTTGCAGACATGTCCCCAACATGGTTGTGACATGCCTGTATAGTGGATATTATAATGGTAAAGGATGCCTGTAAAGTGGCATAATCTGAAATGGGCAGTTTGATGTGGTATAATGTGGAGGGCACTATCATGTTACATAATATGAACTCTGGCAATGTAATATGGAATAAAATGGTTTGGAGGTTATGCAGAGAGTAGCGAACATCGAGACTGATGGTTGTGATGGTGATCTGATGCTGTATCGTCGGATGCAGCACTTTACTTCTCCTGTATGGTATTGGCAGATAGATGAGTATCGCTGGTTGGTAACTTGCAATGATATGTGTTGCTTTTTTTTTATTAATGTTTTAGAAGGCGAGACATTTAAAAAAATAAATAAAAATCTTAACTATTTAGTAAGCAGCTTACACAAACAGAAAATAATCTGTACGTGTCTACGTCTGTCTGTAAATTTCCATAATTATTAGTCACAGATCTGTAAATTTCCATCCATCTTGTACTCTGTAAGTAAAGTCTACAAGGTTAGAATAATTGATTCTACTTTAAATACACATTAGAGTTTTGTTATTTAGATATGCTGGATTAAAGGTATAGTTTGGCTAGAGTTCCCTTCTTCTCTGGATTTGTATAAGCACTGTGTTATGTTAGATTTTGGGAGTGGCAATCAATGTATCCTTGCAGGTCAATCCCAAATACTCCTCCTTAATGAGAAAGATTTGATCTGGATGGATGAGATTTGCAGGATCTATAATTACTTTCAACATCTACAGTAAGTGATTATTTCTAGTTTTTATAATCTTCCAAGTAAATAACCTATGAAGACCAGAGAAGCCTTTTTCGTCTGTTTGTATTGCATTGGCATTGCTTGTATTTTTAGTTAATCATTGGTTAGATGTAATCTCACATGACCTGAGTGTCTTGACATGACATGATGTTATAATACCAATGTAGAACCAACCACATTTAAATAGATTAGTGTGATACCCACGTTGGGGTACCCCTGCTGCATGCTAGTGCAGCCCTAATGGTAACCTGCACTGCCTGAGAGACTTTCTTGGACAGGCATGCAGGGTTAATTCCCTTTCCTGGTTGCCTGGCACCGGCCACAGAGGAGGCTGAACTGTGGGGCACTAGGATCCAGGGCTGTGCAGTCGGCCTGCGGGGAGCGGGAAACGCTGGAGCCACCAGGAATGGGGGAGAGCTGCGCGCCAAATGAGAAGAGGAGGGACTCACCGTGAGCAGAGGAGAAGTCGGGTCCTGTGGCTGAGCGCAGCGGGTGAAGAAGATGGCGAGCAGCAGCTGGGGAGACTGAGCCGCATCGCGTGTGAGCAGAGCCGCGGGAGAGCCGCATACCTCCCAACATGGCCCCCTCCAGGAGGGACAGAATGCTCTGCTCCTGGACTTCCTTCTTAATTTATGATTGCTATCACCTGTGGTGTAACACCTTTCTTATCCATTTACCTGTTCAAAACAGGTGCTGGCAATCACAAATTAAGAAAAATGTCCAGAAGCAGAGCATTGTGTCCCTCCTGGAGAGGGTCATGTTGGGAGGTATGGAGCCGCCAGCCGTCACCAGGGAGAAGGAGATCTGGCGCTAGACGCGGCTGTGTCTAGCAGCTGCAGCAGGAACCGGGGAGCCGCGGCGTGTGGAGCAGAGACACGTGACGAGTGCAGGAGAAAAGCAACGCCGTGTGAGCAATAAAGGGAGGTTAGATGCTAGAATCAAGTGGGCTAAGGGACCTTTTCCGTTTGGGGGAGGAGTCACAACACAAGGGGGAGGAGCAAGGCCAGCGGGATAGTTCCTCTACTATCCACGCCACCAACTATTACCTGTAGTAATCAGGTGGCGAGCGAAGCAAGCCACCGAGCCCGAAGCGTGGCGAGCGAAGCGTGGCGAGCGAAGCGAGCCCGCGAGGGTACTTTTCGGGTACCCTGTTCGCCCGTAGCTCCTCCCCCTGGTGACGTGTCTCCTCCCCTAGATACGTCAGAAGGTCCCTTCTCCCACTCCGAAATAGAATCAACCATAAAGGGAGAGACGCCAATGCGCTGCAAGGGGGCAGACAAGGAGACCAAGAAGAGGGATTTCGGCAGTCTGAACAGGAGAGAGAGTCTGCAGCCACCAACCACCACTACAGAAGGAGCAGAAAGGAGAAGAGGTCCCCCGTCCCAGCTGACTAAAGGGAGACAGAGCGGAGGACCAATTGCTGGAACAGTGGTAAGCTCCAGCGAACTATCACACTCCCAGCAGTAAGGAGGGGGAGGGGGGAGGGCTAGACAGTCACTGTGTACCAGCCCACTCATGCCTACTATTATTACACCGCCACGCACCAGCGACTGTTAGCCACATCCACCCACTAGTCAGGCATAGCAGCGAGGCATCAACACACCATAGGTGTACTCAGACGTTACCCATTAAAGCGGTATCAACGCATGGGAGAGACTTATAAGTTCCACAAAGTGTGACTGCTACCACAAGCACCTGCCTCCAGTATATATTGATGTTAGATTATTGGGACACAGAGTTGCTTTGAAGGATGTGTGCTCATATCGGAACAGAACCTCCCCTGTATTTAACAAGTACCGTTCTTATGCTCCATACGGTGGCATTGCTCATACTGTGAATTGACACTTTATCCGGAATAGCCCTATTTCCTCCGACTTACCTTTTTGTGGATACAAATACCTTTAGGAGCACAAAGGCGTGTAGTTTTACTAAGTGACTTACCTTTCATGGATGCAAATACCTCTGGTACAGTCAGGGGCGTATCTACACATTGGCCAGGTTGGCACACGCCAGGGGCGCCCACCGAGCAGGCGGCACCACCCGACCGTGCCACCCTCTGCCAATGGGTGGAATCCCTTAAGCCGTAGTGTCTGGCAATACCTGTTGTGCCGAGCTGCCTTTGCATTGCCTGGGATGGAGGGCAGAGGACTGCTCAGCAGGCAGGAGCTGGCACCGGTGTCCATCACCGCAATGCACTACAGGGAAGAAACTGAAAATAAACTACAGCTCCCAGCAAACCTTGCTTTTGGGAGCTCCCAGCGGCAAGGGCTGCTGAAAGCTGTAGTTTTTCTTTCAGTTTCTTCACGTAGTTTGGTGCCATGCCGGACACCGGCACCAGCTCCTGCCTGCTGAGTGATCCTCCACCCTCCATCCCAGGCTGCGCGGCACAGCAGGTATTGCCAGAGACTACGACTATCTGCTGGGATGTTGTGGGGTGGGAACTAGGGCTGCGTGCTGCGTAGGGAGGCTGTGTATGTTTTGGGAGTGGGGGAGACTACTACTATGTGCTAAGAGTGGACTACAGCTATGTGCTCGGAGGGGGATGGGGACTATGGCTATGTGCAGGGAGGGGTACTATGGCTATCTATGTTGGCAAAGAACTATTGTTATGTGATGGGAGGGAGGTGGGGACTACTGTATGACTGTGTTGGGCGAGGTGGAGACTACGGCTTTGTGCTGGGGCGACTACGCCTATTGCTTGGGGAGGTGGGGGCTATGGCTATTTACTAGGAGGGGACTATGGCTATGTGCTGGGAGGGGGGTGGGGACTATGACTATATGACTGTGGTGGCATATCTGGCACTGTGGGGGCTTATCTGGCACTATGGGGGCATATGTGTATCTGGTACTGTTGGGGCATACCTGGCACTGTGGGGGCATATCTGGCACTATGAGGGCATATCTGGCACTGTGGGGGGGCATGTGTATCTGGCAATGTGGGGGCCTATCTGGCAACATGGGGACATATCTGGCAACATGGGGGAATATGTGCATCTGGCACTGTGGGGGCATATCAGGCACTGTGGGGGCATATCTGGCACTGTGGGGGCATGTGTATCTGGCAATGTGGGGGCCTATCTGACAACGTGGGGACATATCTGGCAACATGAGGGAATATGTGTATCTGGCACTGTGGGGGCATATCTAGCACTGTGGGGGCATATCTGACACTGTGGGCACTGTGGGGGCATAACTAGCACAATGGGGGCATGTCTGGCACTGTGGGGGCATGTGTGTATCTGGCACTGTGCGGTCATATGTGTATCTGGCACTGTGGGGGCATATGTGCATCTGGCACTATTGGGGGCATATGTGTATCTGGCACTGCACTATTAAGGTCATATGTGTACCACGCCCCCATTTTCATTGGCCATGCCCCATGTGGCATGTGGCCACACCCATTTCTTTGGCATGCGTCCGCCTTAGGCACGTGCACACAGTAACACTAACAATTTTTTTTCTACTTGCATCACTGGGTAGTGCACTGCACTGCACTTCTTTGCACTACTATTTGATTATACTTTCTGGCCTTGGGTGGCATTGCCTCCTCAGCCAGGCCAGGCACTGTTGATATCTCCTCAGTGTTATAAGAATTACTGTGTGGGCATAATGTGTAAAGGGAACTGCTACTGTGTGGACATGATGTGTGTAAGGGTTACTACTGTGTAGCGTAATTTGAATTGGGGGAACTATTGTATGATCATGCCCCTTTCCCACAAGATCATGTCCCTTGTTTGCACATGCACCTTCCCTATTTTAAATATGGGGGGCGCCAGTCACTTACTTTACCAGGGGCGCTCGGACCCCTAGATACACCCCTGGGTACAGTTAGTCTTTGTGGTTGTGTTACTTTTCAACTTACCTATTTTGCACACCTTCTTGCAAATACTTTACCTGGTATCCACTGACACTATTTGAGGAAAACACCATTACCGTGCAGGCTTCATTAAGTCCGAGACACTGATATTACACGGAGACCACCGTGCAGGAACTGAATGTTATTATTTGGTGCACAGCGCCACTCTGTGGACAGTAAATTCAGTACCAGAGTATTTCTTGCCTGACAATTCTCAAAGTTGGTAATTGTACTGTAATGATTGATGTTTGCCGTTATCAGATGCCTTAGTAGTAAGACTGATTAGGCTGATACTCAGTGTATGTGTTTCGTTCTAACCACCATTGACCTTACAGCGGTGAGTAATCGCCTCCTTCCAAATAAAATTGTTGTCACCAGCTATTTGTACTATCCTTTATCTGTGGGGTCCTCTTTGGGGTGTCCATTCTTCTGCCACAGGCTCCTGCAGAAGAAATCGTGAGAGGTCTGGGATCGGCAAGCGTCATCTGGAGAAAACAGGTACGACTCCAACACAGGGGTGCTATCTATCACATTAGACCCATGCTCAGTTGCAGACACTTGTGACCAGTGCTGCAAGTGATCATGAGCAGCATAAATATAGGATAGTGTAGAACTGTAAGTATCAGAATAATAACCCAATCCCCCATAACCCCCTTTAGCATTCCTTACACAACAACCCGGAAAAACCTTTGAAAAACAGCCTATTTAATGAAGCAAAACAACATACAAGAGAGCACAATGAATATTAATGAGATACAAATTTAATTGTTAATGTACAAAATAAAAGATAATGTTTCACAGTATTAAAAATAGAGAAACTACTGGTTACATAAAAACCTTTTCAAACAAACCTGGATACTAATTGGTTACACCTGCATTGCACAAATTAGCCTGCTCCTATTGGAGGATTCCCATTTCAATATGGGGCTTTTTGGACACTGAATGCAACTTTCTGTATGAATTTGTATTCCTTGCGCTCTCTTGTATGTTGTTTTGTTTACCTGGATTGATACACACAGAGTATCTATTGGGAGCTGCATTTTTCACTATGTGTAAAGGTGTAACTTTTTCAACAGATTTTAATTCCAATGTGCTTTTGCGCCTGATTGATGTATCCAGAAAAAGTTCTCTTTGGTAATATCTATACATCCTATTAATGAGCTCAAGCAATGACAAAGTTCACATAGTTGAGCGATTTTCTGCTACTGCAAGTGCATAAAATCCCTAATAACTGCTACAGCGCAAGCATTGCACAGAGTGTATGCGTGGTATCAGAAATGTGATGGGCATTCCGGGCGGTTACTGGTTACTTGTGCCTTAGACAGAGATGGTCCATCATATGGGTGTGTTATGAGGGTGTCACAGATGTGTCAGTAAAAGTGGTTGCATATGATGAAGGGTGTCCAGCTGAAGAGGAAGTGGGGGTTACTTAACAGTGTGCGGTATTGTCAGGTCTGGTGGGAGGCAGTGGCGTGGTGGAGGAGCGGCGACGGCACGCTGATGTAGATGAGCTTGCAGGCTGCGGCAATATGAAACCTGTGCTCTCCGTGAGCCAATCACGGCTCGTGGATCGGCAGCCAATGAGAAGCGGCTGCGGCAAGCAAATCAGGGCTCACTGCATCATAGCTCCGCCTACTCCCAGCGTCCTATATTAGACGCTGCCGAGCGAGAGCGCATAGTACGCCGGCGGAGAGAGAGCAGAGAAGAGCTCCAGAAGAGAAAAGAGCTCCAGTGGCCGCGGAACAGGCCAGAAACCAGCGGGATCATTGTTATTGATGTTTATTCTATTGGGATTATATGAAGATTTGATTTAGATTAGATTTGATTTAGTGTTTGTGTTGAAGGTGATAGAAGAATTGTTAGCAGCAGGTGACCATTTAACCAAAGTTCAGGTAAGGGGTTCCTCTATGGTGTTTGTAGCCTGATTGCTAGAGTAGGTAGGCATGTTGTGTTCACCCCTATAGGAACTGTAAGATCGTCTTGCAAGGTGACAAGAAGTTCAAGTGTGAGTATCACTCCGTGTCTGTTTGTCCTCTCATAAGGGCCGGTACGGTGGTCCTCACATGGCTGTGTGGGGACCGTACAACACCTCTGTGCGCATGTACTATGTAGGGGAAAAGTGGGTGGCTGAGGCTCATTGCCTATTATAATTATTCACTTATCCAGTGAAAATCACAGTCACCCCTAATGTGTTCTCTTGTCTCATGGAAAGAGAAATTCCGCTTTAATCCTTGTTTACCTGTCATTTAGTTCCCGCCTTCATTGCTCTCCAACCATTGGGGCCTTGTCACCTGGTCAAGAATTAGAAAGCCAGCACTGCAAATGAAGGTGGTGAGTACTGCCCTGCGGCATTCGAGTGCACGTTTTACACATACACAGACCTGCACACATTGGAGGCCATACACGGGTGGAGAAACTGCAACTGCCATAGGACTACTGCAAGTTTCAATAGTGCTACATATGATGTCTAAAGATGCAAGAATCAGTATTGCAATGCCTACAAATGCTGAAAGTGGGCATCTCACTCCTTGCAAATTCATACACAGATGCATAGGCGGATCCCCCCCCCCCCCCAAACCCACCGTCATTTCTGATTTATTTTAATTTTTTTTCAAAAGGAGAACAGCTGCAGTACTACTGCTATATCCGTCAGTCAAATTTGATAAAAGAGCCGGCAGGCACTAGGACCCGCCGCGGCTCTAACAGCAAGTCTGTGTGGTAACCAATGGGGAGGCTGGAGCTGCAGCTCCAGCCTCCCTCTGCTCACACCGCAACCTACCTCCCCCACGGCCAGCTGGCAAGAGTCCAGCCCAGGCGCGGGGTACTTCAAATGCCAGCATCGAGTAAGACTGTTACTTATGACAGCACAGAAGGCTTCATTAGCCCTCACTGCACCGCACCGCACAGTTTCCCAGCACTTTCTCCTCCACTTCCTTTACCACCATGCTAGGTGCAGTCAAACTCAACCTCTGCTTTGAGAAGGCGGCCTGTGTGATTGTGACAGGGTTGTCCTTAAGATGTCTTATGCTGCTTAAAGGAGATCCAGCTGGCTGCTTCTGCTGATCAAAGATGGGCAGTTCGTGTCCTGCAGTCTGAGTCTCACTGCAGTGCCCAAAACAAGGTATGCTGCACCTGCCACCACCAACTAAAAACTATAATAATTATATTGTGCTGGGGTGCCTTCCAGGCTCCAATAACTATTGGAACAGGTAACCAACATTTCAAGGCCCAATCAGCATTTTCATCAGGGTGAAATATTGGCAATAAACCAGGATGCGCTCCTACAGCCAATCATTACCTGATGGCGAATTCTGTGAGGCCATGCCCCCTGTGATACCACTCCCCTTATCTGGGAGCACGCGTGCCTTAGGTGCATGTAAGTATAACTATTACCGTTCCCCTGTCATGGTTCTCCCCCCTTTCATTTTCTTCTGGATCCGCCCCTGCACAGATGTACATCAGAATGACTTTGTTTTGGCATTTGCATAAAGTCACAAATGGGTGACCGCCACACTCCATCTATGAGTCAGCCCCTATGTGTGCACCAGTGCTCCCTGAATGTCCATCCAGTACACATCAAGTTCCATGCCTCATCTATGAGCTTTAGAGCAGCACGTGCAAACTAAAGGTATGCCTTGATGTACAGAGAGATGGAAACGCTGGGTGTGATTCAGATGCGGACACTAATGTCTATGTAGCTACGAATTTAAAAGCTACAGAACTGTGAGCCAACCAAGTGTAGCAGCTGCCCAGGAAAGAACAGAGACATTTACTGGAGCCATCGGAACATCTGCCTACTCCATTGCAACCGCCACGCAAATGTGGAGGAACATCGACTCCATGAGTGTGTTAATGGTGTCACAGAAAGGCTCCTGACACATTTGCATTTTTGCCACAACTCCCCATTACCACCCCCAAACAGTCCTCTGCTTTCAATCACTTTGCGATAAAAATGTCCTTGGCACACACGCAGTGAATTTGCAATGCTTGCCGATAACGGCTCCACTTCATACAAATCAGGATTGCGACTGCATCTGAATCAGGCCCATTGTTAGGTGGTGCACTAAAAAGGCCATTCTCCAACCCATTTCAACTGAATAACTTTTTCAGCTGCTTTCTTAGAATACTGCTCAGTAAAGTTTATTTGCAGCTTTAAATAAATAAGTGAGGGGATACTAATATGATTTACAGTTGTGTAAAAGGTCGACGCATTTTGTTTAATTTTTGGTGGCAAAAAAAACATGCGTCGATCATTTGTGTGTCGGTCATGTTCATGGGAATCTATTAAACCTGTTGACCTTTTTGTGTGTCGACCGGTTGTACCGGTCGACCATTTGTAGTTGTCGACCTAATGCATTCGTCCATATAGTGTCGACCTATTGACTGTCGACCAATACATTGCTGATCTACTAATCCACATCCTATACAGTGTTTTAAAATCCCGTGGATATTAAAATAATAATTGAAATAAATTGTTTTTAAAAATAGGTAGTATGCTCATCCCGTCCCAAGTTTTCAACCAGCACCAATGCTAAATATCCTAAATCGGTTTCCACTATACAATGTCCGTCAGAAGTGAGTTCACCTGCTTTACTGAAAAGCGACTGAAGTTTTTTCCATAGATTTGTTGCCTCTATTGGAGGAAAGTGCAAAAAACAGAATGGCTTTTTCCAACAGTATTTAGTTATTAGGGACCAGAGTCAACAACAACTTTACCACAATAGTGCTAATTTTACCAAAAGGGTAATAAAATAAACACACTTACTTAAAAAAAACCTCTAAATTAATTAGTTCGCAATACCTTTGTTCACCCTTTTAAATTTAGAGTTGTACAACCGGCATAACGACACCGTTTCTCCCTCTTGGGGGTCCACGAACCCCCTGGAGGGAGATTAGATAGCGTGGCACACCTAGCGCGCCACCATGCCCACAGCAAGGGGCTCATTTGCGCTCACCCCGCTGTCGGCAAGCCCGGCCGCTGGCAACTCATACCACACCCGTTAAGACAGTACTCTGCATTACAGCCAAGCATGGGCAGATTTTCCATAGGTTTCACAGTGAGTTTATCTGGTTAGCTGGTGTCCCCATCACAGTCATAGGCCACATTAATGCATAGTTAATTTGTTATGTTGTGCCCTGAACCTAGCAGCACTGGTTCATTGGGGCCCAAGCATTGTATGGCATACTTACCTACTTTCTAATTCTCTCCGGGACAAGCCGGAGAGGAGACGATGCAGGAAACTTCGGGGGCGGGGCCGGGCTGTGACATCAAGCCCCGCCCCCACATCAGGAAAATGCTGCAATCCGCGGGTCCGTGGGAAGGTGGCGGGGCTAAAATGACGCGATTCGCGTCATTTGAACCCCTTCCCCTCCCCACGGACCTGCAAATACGGGAGATTAGGTCTCCATCCTGCCTGCATCATTAGGGTTCGAGCAGATGCGGGAGACCTGCCTACTCTTCTAGGGGTTCGGGGAGCTACCCCAAAAAACGGGAGCCTCCCGCAGCTTCCAGGAGAGTAGGCAAGTATGTTGTACGGCTTCATTGTTGCTAGTTCCAGTCCCATAGGATGGGCCACCTTATTAAATTTGCTAGCTTGATCCGTCTGGTTTTGTCTAATTATCTCCTTCGTTCATCTACATCGCCCCTGTTCAGATGAGCTCTCACCCACTTTGTAAATCAGTCTACTGCTGAATCAGGCCCAGTGTTTGTCAGCGGCAAGGGCTTTCTGAATTCCTGTTCAGGATTGTGCAATGCTCCTTCCCCCATCCCTTTCTAGGCACAGACACATTATAGTTACTGAAAGTGGCAGACAGGAGGTGTCAGTGTAGTGAGACAGATTATTGCTAGGTAATTCAGTTCCCTTTAACTCCTGTTTACAAAGTAATTTGTGCAGCTATTTAACAGTGTACATTAATCAGGGTGGAAATGGACCATGCCTGCTAATCAGTGTGTATATGTAGTTACATAGTATGATCATCCACAGATGGGAATGAGGTTTTCATGTACAGTATATGTCATTCATTTAACTTGTACAAAATGACGCCATTTGCCGATAACTAATAAAATTATGAAAGGATGTTTAATGCTTTAAGAAAGTTTGAAACTGCTTCAAAAGTCAAAACAACACTCATTGTTAGATCTCCGTTATTGTTTCAGTAATAAGTAGGTTCTAAGCCCATTACACCAAACTTAAATAATGCAGTTCAGCATCATGATATCACATCACTGCACCTGGCATTACATCATTACTCCAGATATCGCATTATCACTCCTGATATCACAACACTGCTACTGACATTACATCATTACTACAGATATCACATTATCACTCCTGAAATCATATTATCACAGCTGGCATTACAACCTCACTCTTGTTTCCATGCAACCATCTCTACTTTTCTTCATTGCTCTTTGAGACTTAGCATTAGCAGTTGTTTAGTAAACCACCCCTGTGATAAATAAATGAACTGGAGTAATTAGAAAATGAATGAAAGTGAGTGAAGTCTGTCATTTTTTTTTTGAGAAGTACTCACTGGTTACTAAAGTGAGTAACATACTGTAGCATGTAAAAATACATTGCGGTTAAAAGGCCAATTGCAGGCACTTTCACTAGTGTAGTCCTGAAGGGACTGTAACTGCTGGTCGAACATTGTCACAATATACAGTAAATCAACACCAGAGCCGGCCCTAGGCATAGGCAAACTAGGCAAATGCCTGGGGCATTTGGAATGCCTATGGACACAAGCAGCTTCTGCTGATTAAAATTATATGCAGCATGCCTATATTCTGTGTGTGACTGCGGCTGTATCTGCATATGAAATGCATTACTAATGTGCGGCATATGTGTAAGGGGCATTATGTGTATAAGGGCATTAATAATGTGTGTCATATGTGTAAGGGGCATTACTGTGTGGTATTATGTGTATAAAGGCATTACTAATGTGTGGCATTATGTGTATAAGGTGTACTACTTTGTGGTGTAAAGTATAGAAAGGTGTACAGGGTCAGAGGCGGAACTAGTGTCTGTGCTAGGGGGCACCAGCCAAAATCTTGCCTAGGGCATCATATTGGTTAGGGCCGGCTCTGATCAACGCTGATTTCACATTTACATTTAAGGTCACACAAAAAGTTAATTAGCAAGTGCAAAGCTATTGCCGCATCTCAGACCTTACAATCTATGGAGTTGTGTTATGGATACAAAAAAATCCATTTAAAATTTCTTGATTTTTAATCATTAAACTAAGTGTGACGGTCTACTGATGACATATACAGTATCTTCTGCAGAGGGATTCTAGTTTCTCCCTTCAAAGAAGCCAAGGACCGATTTGCCCTTGTGAAGGATATTGTAAATGAACAATTATAGCAGATTCGGTTCTTGCTGCAAAGGTTTACTAAAAAGACTGTCAACGGGGACAAGAGCTCTAGAAAGGGGCTCCCTAATGCAGTCCCCGATATCCCACTCTGCAGAACATTGGAGCAAGTGTGGGAGTCAGGAGGAGCAATAGACAAGCCTAGTACTGACACTGGACATATGTTTATGAATTTTGTGCTTTTTATTAGATATGTGTGCAGACCCTCTTGACTTTGTTTTGGATTGGTTTTGGCATAACCACCCTCAATGTTTTGGTTCGGTTTCAATTTTGGATTTCTTTGAGATTGATAAAAAATAAAAAAATACAAAAGTAAAACAATGGGATTGATGTATCAAGCAGTTAAAAGAGCGGAGAAGTGGACCAGTGGAAAAGTTTTCCATAGCAACCAATCAGCTCTGAGATAGCGTTTATCAAAGACATTCTATATAATGATAGTTAGATGGGCAATTACACATTTAGATGGACAAAGTTGCAACATGAACAATTTTATTGAATATAGAAGTGTTACATATTTTTGGAAAGACAATTTTTTGTAGTTTCCTAAACTGGATTACTTTTTCCTCAAATAATAATTTTATGAATGTTATAAACATTTTAATAATGTCACGAGCTTGTACTGTTTCAATGTAATAAACATCAGGTATATTCAAACATGAATAGTTCCCTCACAAGATGCAGGGCCGGCTCCAGGCCTACTAGCGCCCTAAGCGAGAAAATATAAAAGCGCCCCCCCTCCCCTAAACCCTATGCGCGCGCTCCAGTAAAAGTGGGCGTGGCCTTCTGGAAAAGTGGGCGTGGCCTCATATTATCACTCTATAAATATATTCTCACACCCCCTCTACGCACACAATTAGCAGCCTTACACATACCAGCCACAGTAGTGTTCCTTACACACAATGTCTCCAGTATAGTGGCAGATACACATAATGTGCAGTGCCAGATAGACGTAATATGCTCGCAGCAGTGCCAGCTACACATGACATGCCCCGCAGCCATGCCAGCTACACATGACATGTCCCGCAGCCATGCCAGCTACACATGACATGCCCCCCAGCAGTGCCAGCTACACATGACATGCCCCGCTGCCATGCCAGCTACACATGACATGCCCCGCAGCAGTGCCAGCTACACATGACATGCCCCGCAGCAGTGCCAGCTACACACAATATGCCCCCCAGCCGTGCCAGCTACACATGATAGTGCTCACTTTTTAGGGCAGGGTGCTGATCACAGGGAGGGCACATTTTTAAGTTAGGAGGGCGAAATTCTGTACATACTGTAATGCTTGGTGCTCACCTACCCATATGCTAGAGCATGGACACTGCGCGTCGAAGGCGTGCAGCAAAAATTTAGGGCAGTTGCTTCGTGGGGAAGGTGCGTGGCCACATAACAGTGGCAATTCGGATTACACCACACAGTAGTGCAGCTAATATACATTGCACCAGGTAGAACCTCCTACACACTTTGCGCCAGGCAGAGTACGTTAGACACTTTGCGCCAGGCAGAGTACGTTAGACACTTTGCATCAGGCAGAGCACGTTAGACACATTGCGCCAGGCAGAGCACTGAGACACATTGCGCCAGGCAGAGCACTGAGACACATTGCGCCAGGCAGAGCACTGAGACACATTGCGCCAGGCAGAGCACTGAGACACATTGCGCCAGGCAGAGCACTGAGACACATTGCGCCAGGCAGAGCACTGAGACACATTGCGCCAGGCAGAGCACTGAGACACATTGCGCCAGGCAGAGCACTGAGACACATTGCCTAGCCACAGACGCTTAGCGGGAACACTGCATGATATGCTCCCCAGCCGTGCCAGCTACACGTGACATGCCCCCCAGCAGTGCCAGCAACACGTGACATGCCCCCCAGCAGTGCCAGATACACGTGACATGCCCCCCAGCAGTGCCAGATACACGTGACATGCCCCCCAGCAGTGCCAGATACACGTGACATGCCCTCCAGCAGTGCCAGATACACGTGACATGTCCCCCCAGCAGTGCCAGATACATAAATGCCCCTACAGTGCCAAATAAATGCCCCCACAGTGCAAGATAAATAAATGCCCCCACAGTGCCGATATGCCCCCCAGCAGTGCCAGATACATAAATGCCCCCACAGTGCCAGATACATAAATGCCCCCACAGTGCCAGATACATAAATGCCCCCACAGTGCCAGATACATAAATGCCCCCACAGTGCCAGATAAATATATGCCCCCACAGTGCAGATATGCCCCCACAGTGCCAGATACATAAATGCCCCCAGTGCCAGATAAATAAATGCCCCCACAGTGCCTGATAAATATATGCCCCCACAGTGCAGATATGCCCCCACAGTGCCAGATACATAAATGCCCCCAGTGCCAGATAAATAAATGCCCCCACAGTGCCAGATAAATAAATGCCCCCACAGTGCCAGATACATAAATGCCCCCACAGTGACAGATATGACCCCACAGTGACAGATATGCCCCCACACAGTGCCAGTGCCCCCACAGGTCAGATATGATCCCACAGTGACAGATATGACCCCACAGTGACAGATATGACCCCACACAGTGCCAGTGCCCCCACAGTGCAGATATGACCCCACACAGTGCCAGTGCCCCCACAGTGCAGATATGACCCCAAAGTGACAGATATGACCCCACAGTGACAAATATGACCCCACAGTGACAAATATGACCCCACAGTGACAGATATGACCCCACACAGTGACAGATATGACCCCACAGTGCAGCTATGACCCCACACAGTGCCAGTGCCCCCACAGTGCAGATGACCCCACAGTGCAGATATGACCCCACAGTGACAGATATGCACCCACACAGTGCCAGTGCCCCCACACAGTGCCAGTGCCCCCACAGTGCAGATATGACCTCACAGTGACAGATATGACCCCACACAGTGCCAGTGCCCCCACAGTGCAGATGACCCCACAGTGCAGATATGACCCCACAGTGACAGATATGCACCCACACAGTGCCAGTGCCCCCACAGTGCAGATATGACCTCACAGTGACAGATATGACCCCACACAGTGCCAGTGCCCCCACAGTGCAGATATGATCTCACAGTGACAGATATGACCCCACACAGTGCCAGTGCCCCCACAGTGCAGATGACCCCACAGTGCCAGATATGCCCCCACAGTGCCAGATATGCCCCCACAGTGCCAGATATGACCCCACAGTGCAGATATGACCCCACAGTGACAGATATGACCCCACAGTGACAGATATGCCTCCACACAGTGCCAGTGCCCCCACATTGACAGATATGCCCACACAGTGCCAGTGCCCCCACATTGACAGATATGCCCCCACAGTGCAGATGACCCCACAGTGCCAGATATGCCCCCACAGTGCAGATATGACCCCACAGTGACAGATAGGCCCCCACACAGTGACAGTGCCCCCCCATTGACAGATATGCCCCCACAGTGCAGATGATCCCACAGTGACAGATATGCCCCCACACAGTGCCCGATGATCCCCACAATACCTGCGGCGGCGCTGGGAGGGGAAGTGCTGCCGTCTGAGGGCACCGACTGTCTGTTAGTGTTCCCGGCCGCTTGAGCGCTCTACATGCGCGCTGCTCGGCACCGGCGTCTGATGTCAGACGCCGGCGTCGCGCAGCGCACACACAGTCAAAGGCCGGGGACGGCGGGGAGAGCTGCAGCGTACAGGGCCGGCTCCAGGTATGACTATGGCGGCGCCCATTAAGGGTGGCGCCCCGCGCGGCCGCTCTAGTCGAACATGCCTGGAGCCGGCCCTGACAAGATGCATATACATATATATGCATAATGCTATATACATATATATGTATATATCCAAATACATATATATGCATAATGCTTTGCAATTTCAAAGATGGCTACCAATGTAAAGAAGGATAGGATGTTGTTTTAGGACTTTTGCTGTTGAAATAGGTGCAATATGTATACTTTCTTTTAGAACTACCCTTGGTGCCAACAGTTAGTCCGTGACCATGTTTTTTTAATAAAAGTTATTATGATTAGGAGGAACTTAGAACTTTTTGCTTACTACTTAGATGGGCCAATAACCAGGTATATTTGAAACAGCTCAAAATTTGGCACATTCAGTAAAATTTATGGTTGCGGACTAACAAAAGTATTATTACACAACTTTATTAATTTTATGGTAGGTTTTATGAAATCAACATAATCTATAATAAGATTTTACATGTTTAGAAAGATTTAAGGATTGTAATGTATAACAATTGCAAAACAAGGCATTGATTTTTTTTAGATAGCATACCTCCCAACATGACCCTCTCCAGTAGGGAGAAAATGCTCTGCTTCTGGACTTCCCTCTTAATTTAAGATTGTCGGCAACTGTGTTGAACAAGTTAATGGATAAGAAAGGTGTTTAACCACAGGTGATGGCAATCATAAATTAGGATGAAAGTCCAGGAGCAGAGCATTCTGTCCCTCCTGGAGAGGGTCATGTTGGGAGGTATGAGACAGTACTTTACAACATGGGAAAAACTTCAGCCGGGAAGACTCGTGTCTATCGTACCAAAGCAGATGAAGAAAAAAAGGCTGCTATAAGAGAAAATGACAGACTTAGGAAGCTGCAGCATGGGCAAGGCTTCAGAAAGAAATTGTCACTGGCATTTGAGCACAGGACTGACTGCCTTATAACAGAAGCATGGGCCAATCACACTGCTGTAGAGAGACCAGCCAATAATTACCCAAAGCAGCCACAGCTGAGCAGCTGCACATATGAGCATAGCATCCTAGAAGACAACGCGTTCTCTCTGAGTCCCAGTTGCCTAGCATCCATGGGACCATTGATCAGTGCAGCAGGTCTGACATGGTGAGTTGGTCACCTGGCAACAGCTGGGAATAGCACTGATGGAGAGCCATGTCTGCAGCTTATAAAAATAGTGTACGGAATACAGTATTAATAATAATTACCACTATAGATGGTCTATTGTATAGGCTGTATCAAACATATTAAACTAATATACATAACATTAGTGGTCAGGAAAAGTTAAACATCCCAAAATAAATAAATACTGACATACTAGAACCAGTAGGAGACATAACTGCACTTTCTAAGCATGCATTCTGCCACCTCGTGGCAAGGAGCCTGTCTCTTCTTCCTAGCAGCTACTCTATGGTCCAGTACATTGATTGAGTGTTCTGACACACACACACACACACACACACACACACACACACCCCCCCCCCCCCCAAACTTGGTAGAAGTTGCTGCCACTGGGCATGTACAGCAGCTCCGCTCTGCCTACGGTCAATGTGAAAGATTACAAAAAGAACTACTGCAGGAACCTTGCACTCAGTCAGATGGAGAAGCAGTGTCCCCTAGGAGAAGTTATATTCAAGAACAGAAAAGTGAACAATGGGGGTAATTCCAAGTTGATCGCAGCAGGATTTTTGATAGCAATTGGGCAAAACCATGTGCACTGCAGGGGGGGCAGATATAACATTTGCAGAGAGAGTTAGATTTGGGTGGGTTATTTTATTTCTGTGCATGGTAAATACTGGCTGCTTTATTTTTACACTGCAAATTAGATTGCAGATTGAACACACCCCACCCAAATCTAACTCTCTCTGCAAATGTTATATCTGCCACACCTGCAGTGCACATGGTTTTGCCCAATTGCTAACAAAAATCCTGCTGCGATCAACTTGGAATTACCCCCAATATCTTGTGGGTTCTGCCCCTTCAGTCTGGTAACTGTTGATTACATGTTTAGCCTATAAACAGTGAGAAATATTTAATTAGTAAGATTACAATTTATAGAAATTTGTACATATATTGAAGAAATTAATTGAAATAAATAATAATTGTAAAAAAGAATAATAACCCAATATGAAAGAAACATAATTTATAATCTGTGGACATACTGTATACAAAGAAACAATGTATACAAGAAACCGGAACCCATCCCTAATGTACACACCTCTGTACAAATGTCTTCAGATAAACTTATCAGATCACTGAATGACTCAACATTTTCTTTCGGCCAAATTGTAATTAGTAATGTACTGTACATTTCACAAAGTCCCCAGGAATTCTCAGAAGATGACTTCACTTACGGACTTTTTGTTTTCTCACACATCCAGGGCCAGAATAACAATTGGGTGGATGGGGCTACAGTTCTAGGCCTCCACATAAAATTAGGCCCACAATCGTGGCAGCTGGATGATGACCATTGCGCACAGACAGCCATAAACCATAAATATTACATTTGTATGTCTAGTTTTCTCTAAAAATGATGCAATTTTTCACTATTTATGTATTTTGAGAAATAGTGGAGCTGATAATGTAGTGTTATACACATCTACATGGTGGTTCTGGTCACACGCACATGGTACATAGCACTAGTCACAGCTCCTCCTCTTCTCAGTATAGGCCCTTGAACATTTTCAGCCACTGTGACAATTGCCAGTTTAGGTTCATAGTTATTTTCTATTCTCAAAAATGTAAATTGAAAATTCCCTGGACAATCACCTCCACAATGTCCTCTTCTAATTTCTGTAGTTACAGATATTCAATCTCTGTGTGGCTTTCTCATCACCACCTCATGCAGCAGGGAATACATGCAGCACCCCATGTAGCAGCGAATACATGCAGCACCTCATGCAGCAGGGAATACATGCAGCACCGCATGTAGCAGCGAATACATGCAGCACCCCATGTAGCAGCGAATACATGCAGCACCACATGTTGCAGGGAATACATGCAGCACCCCATGTAGCAGGAAATTCATCTTGCACCTATGTAGCAGAGAATACATGCAGCACCCCATGTAGCAGCAAATAAATGTAGCATGTATGTAGTAGGGAATACATGTAGCACCGCATGTAGCAGGGAATACATGCAGCACCCCAAGTAGCAGTGAATACATGCAGCACGACATGTTGCAGGGAATAGATGTAGCACCGCAGGTAGCAGGAAATTCATGTAGCTCCTTATGTAGCAGGGAATACATGCAGCACCACATGTTGCAGGGAATACATGTAGCACTTATGTAGCAGGGAATACATGTAGCACCGCATGTAGTAGGAAATTCATGTAGCACCTTATGTAGCAGGGAATACATGCAGCATCCCATGTAGCAGTGAATAAATGTAGCACTTTTGTAGTAGGGAATACATGTAGCAGGGAATTCATGTAGCGCCTTATGTAGCAGGGAATACATGCAGTACTGCACGTAGCAGGGAATACATGCAGCACCACATGTTGCAGGGAATACATGTAGCACTTATGTAGCAGGGAATACATGTAGCACCGCATGTAGTAGGAAATTCATGAAGCACCCTAAGTAGCAGGGAATACATGCAGCACCCCATGTAGCAGTGAATAAATGTAGCACGTATGTAGTAGGGAATACATGTAGCACCGCATGTAGCAGGGAATACATGCAGCACCCCATGTAGCAGTGAATACATGCAGCACCACATGTTGCAGGGAATATATGTAGCACTTATGTAGCAGGGAATAGATGTAGCACCGCATGTAGTAGGAAATTCATGTAGCTCCTTATGTAGCAGGGAATACATGCAGTACCCCATGTAGCAGTGAATACATGCAGCACCACATGTTGCAGGGAATACATGTAGCACCGCATGTAGTAGGAAATTCATGTAGCACCTTATGTAGCAGGGAATACATGCAGCATCCCATGTAGCAGTGAATAAATGTAGCACTTTTGTAGTAGGGAATACATGTAGCAGGGAATTCATGTAGTGCCTTATGTAGCAGGGAATACATGCAGTACTGCAGGTAGCAGGGAATACATGCAGCACCACATGTTGCAGGGCATACATGTAGCACTTATGTAGCAGGGAATACATGTAGCAGCGCATGTAGTAGGAAATTCATGTAGCACCTTATGTAGCAGGGAATAAATGCAGCACCCCATGTAGCAGTGAATAAATGTACCACTTTTGTAGTAGGGAATACATGTAGCAGGAAATTCATGTAGCGCCTTATGTAGCAGGGAATACATGCAGTACTGCACGTAGCAGGGAATACATGCAGCACCACATGTTGCAGGGAATACATGTAGCACTTATGTAGCAGAGAATACATGTAACACCGCATGTAGTAGGAAATTCATGTAGCACATACTTGCCTACCCTCCCGGAATGGCCGGGAGGCTCCCGAAAAACGGGTGACCCTTCCGGCCCCCCGGAAGAGCGGGCAAGTCTCCCGATATCCGCGGGTCACCCCCTGCCCGCCGCCCTCTTAACGAGTAAAGTGGGCGGTCCGGGCAGGCGATGACGCGATTCTTGTTGAATCGCGTCATCGTAACCACGCCCCCTGTTGTATAATGTCGGTAATCGCGACATTACACCGCGGGGGGCGTGGCTTAAATGACGCGGTCCAGAAGCCACGCCCCCGTTCCACCTCTGGCCCGCCCCCTGTCACGTCACCTCACTGCCCGCCCCCCCTGCTGAGCCGACGGGCTGCTCTCTCCCGGAGAGAGCAGCCCAGAAGTCGGCAACTATGATGTAGCACCTTATGTAGCAGGGAATACATGCAGCACCCCATGTAGCAGTGAATAAATATAGCACTTTCGTAGTAGGGAATACATGTAGCAGGGAATTCATGTAGCGCCTTATGTAGCAGGGAATACGTGCACCAACATATTTAGCAGGGAATACACATCACACTGCATAAAACGAAAGTGGAGGTTGCGCTCAGATGTTTTAACACAATACAGGTTGAGTATCCCTTATCCAAAATTCAAAATCACACATTTTTTGTTCCCCTACTGAGATAATGACACATATATCTGTAGTAGATGTCAATAGATGAATATAATTAAAAATAACATTTTAATAAAAAATACACAAAAATGCATACAGACACATTTTCAGTAGCATTAAAAATAGCATGAATTCATACTTGGCATTTATCAAGTCAGGGATGATGCTGAAGTTTCATATAGGAGCCCGTTCCAAAAGTGCCCTTCTGGAGAGATGAATCCAATGTTGCAAGAGTCTCTTTAGCATGAGAGAGTCCGGTTAGACGTGCAGTTTTCTATTTACCATTAGAGGAGTAGATGGCTATAAATTGTCCCATTAGATGAGTGGGGTTCCCCATGCAATACGGTATCCGGTACACCGAAGTCCTCTCTGAGTCTTTTTTGGTGAAAATAAAGTTGTCCAGGGCTGGTTAGGCTCCAATTGAATAAAACGTCCTGACAAGATCAGCAACACCTGATGCGTTTCGCTGCGTGTAGCCTGCAGCTTTTTCAAAGGTACATGCAGCGAAACGTGTCAGTGTTGCTGATTGCAGCCTTGCATATTTTGTTTTGTTTTAATTGATAAAAACAGGTAAAATGTAATAATTTGGGTTATGTTCCTTTGGTATTTTAACCTCAATAATATTCATTTCCAGTCAATTTTGACCACTTAACAATATTGTTTTCATCCAGTTTAGGCCAAAAGGTTGCGCCGAGCTGGCAGGTTTCTAAGCTAAGCAACAGCAGTGGGCAGCACAAACATGTGGCAGGTAACTTTAAACATGGCACATCCATACCCTCCAACATTTTATATAAAAAAATCAGTACAAATGTAAAAAGGGGGCGTGGACACTGGTTTGGACCCCCACCAAAAAAGAAGCAATTAATCTCTCCTTGCACAAACTGGCTCTACAGAGGCAAGATGTCCACCTCATCATCATCCTCCGATATATCACCGTGTACATCCCCCTCCTCACAGATTATCAATTCGTCCCCACTGGAATCCACCATCTCAGCTCCCTGTGTACTTTGTGGAGGCAATTGCTGCTGGTCAATGTCTCCACGGAGGAATTGATTATAATTCATTTTAATGAACATCATCTTCTCCACATTTTCTGGATGTAACCTTGTACGCCGATTGCTGACAAGGTGAGCGGCGGCACTAAACACTCTTTCGGAGTACACACTTGTGGGAGGGCAACTTAGGTAGAATAAAGCCAGTTTGTGCAAGGGCCTCCAAATTGCCTCTTTTTCCTGCCAGTATAAGTACGGACTGTCTGACGTGCCTACTTGGATGCGGTCACTCATATAATCCTCCACCATTCTTTCAATGGGGAGAGAATCATATGCAGTGACAGTAGACGACATGTCCGTAATCGTTGTCAGGTCCTTCAGTCCGGACCAGATGTCAGCATCAGCAGTCGCTCCAGACTGCCCTGCATCACCGCCAGCGGGTGGGCTCGGAATTCTGAGCCTTTTCCTCGCACCCCCAGTTGCGGGAGAATGTGAAGGAGGAGATGTTGACAGGTCGCGTTCCGCTTGACTTGACAATTTTCTCACCAGCAGGTCTTTGAACCCCAGCAGACTTGTGTGTGCCGGAAAGAGAGATCCAAGGTAGGTTTTAAATCTAGGATCGAGCACGGTGGCCAAAATGTAGTGCTCTGATTTCAACAGATTGACCACCCGTGAATCCTTGTTAAGCGAATTAAGGGCTCCATCCACAAGTCCCACATGCCTAGCGGAATCGCTCCGTGTTAGCTCCTCCTTCAATGTCTCCAGCTTCTTCTGCAAAAGCCTGATGAGGGGAATGACCTGACTCAGGCTGGCAGTGTCTGAACTGACTTCACGTGTGGCAAGTTCAAAGGGCAGCAGAACCTTGCACAACGTTGAAATCATTCTCCACTGCGCTTGAGACAGGTGCATTCCACCTCCTATATCGTGCTGAATTGTATAGGCTTGAATGGCCTTTTGCTGCTCCTCCAACCTCTGAAGCATATAGAGGGTTGAATTCCACCTCGTTACCACTTCTTGCTTCAGATGATGGCAGGGCAGGTTCAGGCGTTTTTGGTGTTGCTCCAGTCTTCTGTACGTGGTGCCTGTACGCCGAAAGTGTCCCGCAATTCTTCTGGCCACCGACAGCATCTCTTGCACGCCCCTGTCGTTTTTTTAAAAATTCTGCACCACCAAATTCAAGGTATGTGCAAAACATGGGACGTGCTGGAATTTGCCCATATTTAATGCACACACAATATTGCTGGCGTTGTCCGATGCCACAAATCCACAGGAGAGTCCAATTGGGGTAAGCCATTCCGCGATGATCTTCCTCAGTTGCCGTAAGAGGTTTTCAGCTGTGTGCGTATTCTGGAAAGCGGTGATACAAAGCGTAGCCTGCCTAGGAAAGAGTTGGCGTTTGCGAGATGCTGCTACTGGTGCCGCCGCTGCTGTTCTTGCGGCGGGAGTCCATACATCTACCCAGTGGGCTGTCACAGTCATATAGTCCTGACCCTGCCCTGCTCCACTTGTCCACATGTCCGTGGTTAAGTGGACATTGGGTACAACTGCATTTTTTAGGACACTGGTGAGTCTTTTTCTGACGTCCGTGTACATTCTCGGTATCGCCTGCCTAGAGAAGTGGAACCTAGATGGTATTTGGTAACGGGGGCACACTACCTCAAGAAATTGTCTAGTTCCCTGTGAACTAACGGCGGATACCGGACGCACGTCTAACACCAACATAGTTGTCAAGGCCTCAGTTATCCGCTTTGCAACAGGATGACTGCTGTGATATTTCATCTTCCTCGCAAAGGACTGTTGGACAGTCAATTGCTTGGTGGAAGTAGTAAAAGTGGGCTTACGACTTCCCCTCTGGGATGACCATCGACTCCCAGCAGCAACAACAGCAGCGCCAGCAGCAGTAGGCGTTACACGCAAGGATGCATCGGAGGAATCCCAGGCAGGAGAGGACTCGTCAGAATTGCCAGTGACATGGCCTGCAGGACTATTGGCATTCCTGGGGAAGGAGGAAATTGACACTGAGGGAGTTGGTGGGGTGGTTTGCGTGAGCTTGGTTACAAGAGGAAGGGATTTACTGGTCAGTGGACTGCTTCCGCTGTCGCCCAAAGTTTTTGAACTTGTCACTGACTTATGATGAATGCGCTGCAGGTGACGTATAAGGGAGGATGTTCCGAGGTGGTTAACGTCCTTACCCCTACTTATTACAGCTTGACAAAGGCAACACACGGCTTGACACCTGTTGTCCGCATTTCTGTTGAAATACTTCCACACCGAAGAGCTGATTTTTTGGGTATTTTCACCAGGCATGTCAATGGCCATATTCCTCCCACGGACAACAGGTGTCTCCCCGGGTGCCTGACTTAAACAAACCACCTCACCATCAGAATCCTCCTGGTCAATTTCCTCCCCAGCGCCAGCAACACCCATATCCTCCTCATCCTGGTGTACTTCAACACTGACATCTTCAATCTGACTATCAGGAACTGGACTGCGGGTGCTCCTTCCAGCACTTGCAGGGGCGTGCAAATGGTGGAAGGCGCATGCTCTTCACGTCCAGTGTTGGGAAGGTCAGGCATCGCAACCGACACAATTGGACTCTCCTTGTGGATTTGGGATTTCGAAGAACGCACAGTTCTTTGCTGTGCTTTTGCCAGCTTGAGTCGTTTCATTTTTCTAGCGAGAGGCTGAGTGCTTCCATCCTCATGTGAAGCTGAACCACTAGCCATGAACATAGGCCAGGGCCTCAGCCGTTCCTTGCCACTCCGTTTGGTAAATGGCATATTGGCAAGTTTACGCTTCTCCTCCGACAATTTTATTTTAGATTTTGGAGTCCTTTTTTTACTGATATTTGGTGTTTTGGATTTTACATGCTCTGTACTAAGACATTGGGCATCGGCCTTGGCAGACGACGTTGATGGCATTTCATCGTCTCGGCCATGACTAATTTTTGTTCTCCATATTTTAATAGGCACAACTAAAAGGCACCTCAGGTAAACAATGTAGATGGATGGATACTAGTATACTTATGGATGGACGAGCGACTGCCGACACAGAGGTAGCTACAGCCGTGGACTACCGTACTGTGTCTGCTGCTAATATAGACTGGATGATAATGAGATGAAATTAATATATATATTTATAATATCACTAGTACTGCAGCCGGACAGGTATATATATTTATTATGTAATGACTGATGACGGACCTGCTGGACACTGTCAGCTCAGCACCGCAGACTGCTACAGTAAGCTACTATAGTATGTATCAAGAAGAAAGAAAAAAAAAAAAAAACACGGGTAGGTGGTATACAATTATATATATATACAATTATATATATATATTAAACTGGTGGTGATTAATTAAACTGGTGGTCAGGTCACTGGTCACACTATCAGCAACTTGCAAGTAGTACTCCTAAGCAGACAATCACAATATACTGGTGGTCAGTGTGGTCACAATGGCAGTGTGGTTGGCACTCTGGCAGCAAAAGTGTGCACTGTACGTTAAAATATGTACTCCTGCTCTCAGACTCTAACTGCTCCCCACTGTCTCCCCCACAAGTCAGATATACATATACAGTCACACTACACTTCAGCAAGTAGTAGTACTCCTAAAAATGCTCCCCAAAATTACTAAATACTGTGTCTCTCTCTACTCTAGTCTCTTCTCTATAAACGGAGAGTACGCCAGCCACGTCCTCTCCCTATCAATCTCAATGCACGTGTGAAAATGGCGGCGACGCGCGGCTCCTTATATAGAATCCGAGTCTCGCGATAGAATACGAGCCTCGCGAGAATCCGACAGCGGGATGATGACGTTCGGGCGCGCTCGGGTTAACCGAGCAAGGCGGGAGGATCCGAGTCGCTCGGACCCGTGAGAAAAAAGCTGAAGTTCGGGCGGGTTCGGATTCCGAGGAACCGAACCCGCTCATCTCTACTTCTTAGTAACTTTTTCAAAAATAACAACTGACCCTGCAGAGTCACACCACTTATATTTATGTGAACGCAGTGGAACATGGCCTAAGAAGTCACAGTGCAGCACCCGTGTGACACATACAAAAGATGTAATAACTAAATTCCGGCACGATGGTAAACAATGATTTGTTAACTGTCTGTACTGTAAATTTAGCTTGACTAATATTAACACTAATAGAACTGGAGAGGAGAGATAGTAACGCTCAGCAATAGAGTGGATGGATACAGTGGACAGATAGGTCAGGTCAGCCACTGGAGTGGATGGGATCAGTGAACTTGTAGGTTAGGTCAGCTCAGCCACTGACTGGAGTGGATGGGCACGCACAACACAGTAGTAGCCACTGACTGGAGTGGATAGACACAGCAGTCGATGGAGACAGCACAGTAGCGTGGATGGTGAGAAATGGCACCCGAATCACCGCCACAGGTACGTACAGTATGTAGTATCCAAAGTTTGTAAGAATCTGTTGCCGAATGATGAAGTTTTGCCTTGTTTTGAAGTCCGTAATTGGCTGGGAGATCCGAGCGGCGGGGTCAGATTCCTCGGATTGGGTAAATTCACGTATGCTCGGTGCTTTGAGAACTTTTCTTTTTTTAATAATTCAATTGCTGCTGTAGCCTTTCGACTATAAAAACATAGAAACACATACCACTCTATTGGCTCCACAGAGTCTCTGGAAGAAACCCACGAAAGTACTGGGAGACTATACAAACTGCACAGTTAGGGTCATGGTGGGAATCAAACCCACAACCACAGAGCTGTAAGGAGGTACCCCAGTAGCTTATACTTAGCTACCAGTATGACACCAGACAACTAATACAAGAGGTGCCCCGGTAGCTTATATTTATCTGTAACATTAAGAGATCCCCACATGTAACACAGCAGGGACAGTACCTCAGTAAGGAGCTAAAACTGTAACGGTATGAGACACCCCACAAGCTGCCTAGCAGAGATCCAAGAAGTGACAGTGATTGGTACCTTGCAGTGACAGTGATGGGTACTGGACAGGGACAGTGATGGGTACCGGGCATCTATAGGCGGGCATAAATGGAGCTGCCCCATAGGTCCCTGCAGAGCCTGGGAGAGACCCAGGTGCAGAGTGCTGTTCTCACCACCAGGTCTGTGTAACTGTTGTCCCGGTGAGACAACTCTCATGTCACCCTGGCTTTTCAGCCCCAGTGGCTGATCTGCCCGATCTCCCTGTGATCATACACTGTGTATATTTAAAAAAAATCATATCAACCGATAAAACCCCTCAGAATTGTCAGATATTGCTTATTATAAATACTATGGCAATCAAGCAAAATATATAGAAATTGTCCGTATATGGTCTTAAGACCCGGATGCGGCGTTCATCGTGGGATGTGTCAATGCAGCATTTAGTGGGTGCGGTCTGGACATGCCTGCATTTTTCGGGGTGGTTGCGTGATATCACATGCAGCTGCTCCGAGAAAAAAATTATGCTGGACCACCTGCGGTGTAACACACATGCTGGGTGGCCTTGCCCTGTGCTGAGCAGCCCCCAGCATGTGAGTAGATGGATGCAGATCTTGCTGTGGAAGCAAGGTCTGCACCCATCTCTGAATAACACCCGTAGGGTGGGATGTACTAAGATGTTACGCTGCGCTGAGCTGCGTTGCGCTGCGCTAATAGCACACATCACTCAGAAGCATGTTAGAATATTCCTCAGCCTCCTGGCGGTGTTATTCTTTCCAAGCAGTTTCTGCATCACGTGATCCCTTCATCACGTTTCCTGACTCCATTGGCTGCCTATTGGTCCCCGGCAGCCACCGTTGGTAGTGCATACAGTTCACGTGATGCAGAAACTGTTTGGAAAGAATGACAACGCCGGGAGGCTGAGGAGTATTCTAACATGCTTCAGAGCGGTAAGATAGTTATTAGCGCAACGCAGCTCAGCGCAGCGTAACATCTTAGTACATCCCGCCCATAGTCTTTAGCACCTGCCCTAAACAACAAAGGGGTGTCTGCCAACCTCTAATGCAGAGAGTCCCAAACTTTACATTCCAGGTTTTCAAGATATCCAGGTTAAATCAAATTGACTGAGGTACTAATTAAGTCAACTGTGCTCAAGCATGGATATCCTTAAAACATGAACTGTAATGGTTAAATAGTGAAAAATGAAGAGATAGTGCCTTTTAGTGCTAGCATCTGAGGCAAGGGTACAGCTACATATCAGGGACCTGGGGGTGCAGCTCAGAGGCAGAACTTGTAAGTGGTGGGCCCACGTGCAAAAATATAATTTGGGCCCCACAACTCCACCCCAACCCAAGTTAAAAATATGCCACATTGGAGAGGCAGAGGGTGATCTGGAGGCATTAAGTGACAGGGGTAGAAGCACAATGTCCTGCGCAGTGTGAGCTGCCTGTAATTCACAGACAGCAGTGAATCAGTAGTCATTTGACACACCCCCCCCCCCCCCCGCAACAACAAAAAAAAATCTTTTACAATAAATAAATAAAAATAATTTAAAATTTTTTTTAAAATAAATAAATAAATGAATAAAAATATTATATATATATATATATATATATATATATATATCTTTCAGAACTTTTTTACCTGAAAAATTGCCTTTTCTAACATAAATTTCATATCCAGGAAAAAGTGTCCCCATTTTACACAGTACGACAGGCAAGTGTCCCCATTCCCCATTTTACACATTGCGGCAGACAGGTGACCCCATTTTACACATTGCGGCAGACAGGTGTCCCCATTTTACTCATTGCGGCAGGAAAAAGTGTCCCCATTTTACACATTGCGGCAGACAGGTGACCCCATTTTACACATTGCGGCAGACAGGTGTCCCCATTTTACACATTGCGGCAGGAAAAAGTGTCCCCATTTTACACATTGCGGCAGGCACGTGTCCCCATTTTACACAGTACGCTGGCAAGTGTCCCCATTTTACACATTGCGGCAGGAAAAAGTGTCCCCATTTTACACATTGCGGCAGGCACGTGTCCCCATTTTACACAGTACGCTGGCAAGTGTCCCCATTTTACACATTGCGGCAGGAATGTGTCCCCATTTTACACATTGCGGCAGGAAAAAGTGTCACCATTTTACACATTGCGGCAGGAAAAAGTGTCCCCATTTTACACATTGCGGCAGGCACAGGTCCCCATTTTACACAGTACGCTGGCAAGTGTCCCCATTTTACACATTGCGGCAGGCACAGGCCCCCATTTTACACAGTACGCTGGCAAGTGTCCCCATTTTACACATTGCGGCAGGCACAGGTCCCCATTTTACACAGTACGCTGGCAAGTGTCCCCATTTTACACATTGCGGCAGGCACAGGTCCCCATTTTACACAGTACGCTGGCAAGTGTCCCCCTTTTACACATTGCGGCAGGCACAGGTCCCCATTTTACACAGTACGCTGGCAAGTGTCCCCATTTTACACATTGCGGCAGGCACAGGTCCCCATTTTACACAGTACGCTGGCAAGTGTCCCCATTTTACACATTGCGGCAGGAAAAAGTGTCCCCGTTTTACACATTGCGGCTGGCACAGGTCCCCATTTTACACATTGCGGCAGGTGGTGGAGGGTGAGAGAGAGAGAGAGAGAGAGGAAGGGAGAGGGGCTGACTTACATTTGAAGCGGTTCTCGCCGCTCTTCAGCCGCCTCTCCCTCCTCGTCTGCGCGGCTCCCCCTTCTCCCTCCTCCGGCGGGGTTTCGTGGAATGACGCGTTTGCGCCGTGACGTCACGACGCAATCGCGTCATTCCACGAAACCCCGCCTCCCGAGCTGGGCACTCGGGAGAAGGGGGTTTCAAAGTCTATAAAAGTGCCGCGGCGGGTGTTAGGGGGTCTCGGCGCCCCCTCCAATCCGGCGCCCAGGTCGCCTGCCCCCCTAGCCCCCCCCTAGTTTCGGCCCTGATTAGAGGCAGTATGTGGCTGTGATCATCAGCATTTATAGGTGGCAGGGCTCCTCTATCAGTCCAGCACACACAAGGTCAGCCCTGCCTCTCTGCGCCAGGCCATTCATCTGACATTGCTCAAAACCTCAGAGGGCCAAGTGCACTGCACCTGCTGCACCAATGGTAGTTACGCCTCTGTATCTATCGATGGTTGGTTGGATGGATTGATCTATCTATCGACCTACCCTACAATTAGATTAAGCTTACCTTACACCAGGGTCGGACTGGCCCACAGGGGAAACCACCGGTGGGCCCCACTGCCTGTGGGCCCTCCTCCTCCTGTTATTAATATTCTACATTACCATGCACGTACAAGCAGTGTTTACTATATATATTTATCAAGGGACCCAGCCCATGCACTCCCTACTGGTTAGCCGGTACTCTATGGTGGTTGGCCACACCTCCACTATTGCCTGGCCACACCCTTAAGCATGGGCCCTTACCACTGCATTTCCCCGGTGGGCCCTTTTTGCCCCAGTCCGACACTGCCTTACACTGAGGAGTCAAATCAGCATATCAGCTGATTACTAAAATTCCTATTCTAAGTAGAGATGAGTGAGTTCGGTTCTCAGAGAACCGAACTTCCCCCCCGAACTTTGCCTTCCGAGTCTGGATTTTCCCTCTTGACTCAAAAACCTGAACTCGGCAAAACGTCATCATCCCGCTGTCGGATTCTCACTGGATTTGGATTCAGTGAGCTCAGTGTCTGTTTATTGGGGTGGGAAAGTGTGGTGACAAGTGTTGTGCTGCTCAGTCCAGTCCATATATCCAGTATAGCTGTAAAGTGGTGCTGTGTTGTGCAGACCAGTCCAGTGTAGTCAGTGTATTGTGCTGTATAAGTCCAGAATTCCCAGTGTTGGTGTTCTCTGCTGCCATATAACAGTAATTCCAGTATATATATCAGTAATTCCAGTGACAATATACACTGCTGCTATATATATATCCACTGCAGCAGTATAACAATTATAACAACCTGTTGGGCTGCATCAGAGCAGTGGTAGTGTCCTGTGTCATCAGTAATTCCAGACGATATACGCTGCTGCTATATATCCACTGCTGCAGTATAATAATTATAACAACCTGTTGGGTTGCATCAGACCAGTGGTAGTGTCCTGTGTCATCAGTAATTCCAGTGACGATATACGCTGCTGCTATATATATATATCCACTGCTGCAGTATAACAATTATAACAACCTCTTGGGCTGCCTCAGAGCAGTGGTAGTGTCCTGTGTCATCAGTAATTCCAGTGACGATATGCACTGCTGCTATATATATCTACTGCTGCAGTATAACAATTATAACAACCTGTTGGGCTGCATCAGAGCAGTGGTAGTGTCCTATTGTAGAGATGTGCCCTGTGGGCACATCTGTGGTGCTGTCCCTAGCTGGGGACAGCGCTGGGGCAGCTTGTCTGTCCCCAGCGCTGGGTGCGTGGCGGCGGGTGTCCGGTGCAGGGATTACCCTTTTCCCTGCACCGGACCAGAGGCTTTTGAATCTTGGCGCCCTCCGGGAGCCAATCGCGGCTCCCGGAGCGGCAGCCAATCAGAGAGGGACGCGGCGAGCCAATCGGCGCTCGCCGCGTCATAGGCCCCGCCCCCGGCGTCTGACGTCAGACGCCGGGCGGGAGCCTGAACAAAAGGCCGCGCCGAAGAGCGGCAAGGAAGACGGGCGGGAGAAGAAGAAAGAAGACGCCGGGCGAAGCGCGCGGAAGAGCGCGGAGAAGCCGGACGGGGAGCCGAGGCGCCGTGGACGAGAAAGAAGACGGCGGCCGCTGAAGAGGCCAGAAGACGTCTGGCTCCTGCAAGAAGATGTCCAGCGGCGGCTGGACGCGGAGCAGCGGAGGCGGCGCCGCTGGCCAGGACGGGTCAGCGGCAGAAGACGGTGCCGGAGGCCCCAGGATTAGGTGAGGCCTCAGTGAGGCTGTCCTTCCCCCTTCCCTTTTCCTCCCTCGACCACCAGGGACGGGCATTAGGCCCGAGGGCACAATTCAGGCACTAGTCCTGTTGCGCAGATAGGAGGTTTGGGGGCCAATATTTGATTAGGTGGTTTGGGCATTAGGCCCAAGCCACCCTATCCCTGTGCGCAGTTAGGCGGGCACTAGGCCCGGGGGCAAATCAGGCAATAGGCCTGTGGGACAGATAGAGGGCATTAGGCCCTAGTGTATTTTGGCCAAGTAGGTACATATAAGGTGACCCTGGGCACAAGGCCCAGGTCACCCAACGGGCAACAAGTTAGGCGGGCACTAGGCCCGTGGGTGAAATCAGGCCTCCGGCCTGTGTGCAGCTAGGGGGCGCTAGGCCCAGTGAATAAGAGCCCCCGAGGTGAGTACAGGTGGCCCTGGGCACTAGGCCCAGGCCACCCCGAGGTATTTAGGAAGGCAGAGCTGAGGCCCACATGAGGGAAGGCACAGGAGCTGGGTAGGCCGTGCGGTGCCCACCCCCTTCCAACGGCAGGTAGGGATTAAAAAGGGACAGCACCGTTTGATCTTGTATTCCGATAGTGTGATGTATGTTGTTACCGTGCAGGGCAAAGTGTATGTGTTGTTTAAGTTGTGCATAGTTGTGTCGCACCACCCACACGAGCTAGTTTGAGGGCTCTGTTTATGTAGCTAGTGTAGCGGACGCACACTAGGTTAGAGTTAGGCCCTGCACGGCTGTTTCTCTTTGCCTCCTTACAGGGACCTGTAAGTGGAGAAGATCGGAGTGCAAGACTTGTGACGGTGAGTAGCATCCGTGTACGTTTGTCCCTTGTCTGTCCCCGAGCGCCGGAGTCAGGATTGCTCACGGACGTGAGAATCCCTTTCATCACACTACGTGCGAGAGCGCGAGTGTGTGAAAGCTGGGTGGCTGAGGCTTTGTGCCAGTGATGACCTTTCACCCAACCGGTGAAGGTCGCGGTCACCCCTGGGGTATCCCCTGTTCCAGTGGAAGAAGGGTCGATACCCCCCATAAGGTAAACCATTCTCTCCTCAGCTCGCTCGTCGGTCAGCTCCGAGAGGGAATCGCCGTGTCCGGATCCGACTGAAGATTTCCAGGTCCGTTGGAGGTTCCGGTACCTGAAGGTGAGAGAGAGCGGCGCCTGGTGAGTACAGAGTCTACACCTGCACGGCAGCAGGCACCACACGCACAGCAGCCGCACCTCTCACACTTGGCGTAGTCGGCAGGATAAAAGAGACCGGATCACGGACACGATGTGGAACGCCACCAAGAAGACCATCCTGCGGACGGCTCCGGAGAAGACTCACCCCCGGATGTGTGCGGACCAGAGCGACTGGGTGACGGTGTCTGGGGCAGACATCCTGAAGATGGTGCAGCGGTCGGTCCAGCGTGGAAAAGAAGAGCGCCGGGAGAAGGGGCGCAAGAAGGCCGCTGTGACGCCCTGCAAGAAATGTCGGCAAACAGGGCACTTTGCCAGCGAGTGTACTTGGCGAGAGACGTCCCCAAAGAAGGTGGTCCAGGAAGCGGACCGAAGACGTCAGAAGGGCCAAGCGAAGAAGGAGTCCTGGTGTTTGCTCTGCGGAAACTACGGGCATGAGCACAACAGTTGTCCCTGGGACGAAGAGTTGAGCCAAGACGAGGTTGATTCCTGGTGTGAAAACTGTGGAGATCCCCGACATCGGCTCCTGGAATGTCCATGGACGGAAGACAGGACGGACTACGAGGCCACGGTGAAGCAGATGACGGAGTCTCGTCAGCAGCTTTGGGACCGGGTGGCTGCAGAGCCTGTGTGTGCGCTCTGCGAGGCGAGAGGACATGCGCTTCCCGACTGTCCGTGGAATGAAGACCGGATGATTGCGGATGGTCGCGCCCAGAGATGGGAGGAGGAAACCAGGGAAATGGAGCGGAAGGCCTTGCTGGAAGTTAGTTCGCAGGTGCCCGTTTCCTCTGAGCCGGAACCAACGGGTGAAGATTCCCCAGTGAAGGAGGTGGACCAGGAACCCGTCTTGGAGAAGGTGGCAGTGGCCCTCCCTTGTTGGAAGTGTCGGCGACCAGGACATGCGGCCAGTGAGTGCCCCTGGGAAGATGCCGCGGACCTACTCTGTCCCAAGAAAGTGACCCCAGTAACGAAGGATCCTTTCCCGCAGCAGGCGGAGGTGGACGACTGGGAGGAGAAGAGACCACGCTGCGAAGAAAAGCGTGAAGACCCAGTGACTGAGACGTCCGGGATCTCCCCGCGATGGAACCGGCCACGTCCAGGACGTGCGGAACAGGAGTGTCCTGGGTACCAAAAGATGCCAGCGGAAGCAAAGGAGTACGCTGAGGTAGTAACGATGCCAGCGGAAGCGAAGGAGTACGCTGAGGAAGTAAAGATGCCAGCGGAAGCGAAGGAGTACGCTGAGGAAGCAGAGGTACCAGCGGAAGAGACTAAGTACGCTGAGGAGGAAAACGATACCCCAGTACAGATATCGGAGGAGGACTCGGACTACGGAGAGCTGTCCGCCGACGAATCTCTCCCAGGACAGATGGAGGACGACTCTGGCATCGGAAGCGCCGACGAGAGTGACTGGCAGGATCGGGTGGAGTCATGCTCCCAGTTGAATGCCCTCCGTGAAGAGGAGGAGATAGTCCTGGAGCAAGAATACCTGCCGGGAGTGCCAAAATGGACGGACGTACGGGGAGAGGATCGCGATGCCGTGGGAGGACCCGTTCCAGAGGAAGACACAGGACCTTTGGAGATGCCCCACGAGGAAATGGGACATGTGGTGGCTGTTGCCCGGGAGGAAACGGATGCCCCGGAGGATTCCGCTGTTGGGTGGTGGTCGGTACCACGCCCTGAAGACAGGGACGATGTCCCAGACGATCTGGAAGGCCAAGAGTGGGGGACTGCTGTCCCCGTGGAGGAAGATTCCCCTTGGTGGCCCACGTTGAGCGACCGTGGGGAGATGCCACTTCCCCAGAGGATCCACCGATGGAGGTCAGGAGGAACGAAGAAGAGGAACCTGGAGCTGGAGGTGGAAGGATGTGGGGTCACAGTCTGTCCGGGCTGGACCCTTGAACACAACCTCGCCGGAGGTACCTCTGAATTCCCTGACCCGCGGACAATGGACGTCGTGGAGAACTTTGTAGGGACTACAAAGGAAAAAGGGGGGGGAAATGTAGAGATGTGCCCTGTGGGCACATCTGTGGTGCTGTCCCTAGCTGGGGACAGCGCTGGGGCAGCTTGTCTGTCCCCAGCGCTGGGTGCGTGGCGGCGGGTGTCCGGTGCAGGGATTACCCTTTTCCCTGCACCGGACCAGAGGCTTTTGAATCTTGGCGCCCTCCGGGAGCCAATCGCGGCTCCCGGAGCGGCAGCCAATCAGAGAGGGACGCGGCGAGCCAATCGGCGCTCGCCGCGTCATAGGCCCCGCCCCCGGCGTCTGACGTCAGATGCCGGGCGGGAGCCTGAACAAAAGGCCGCGCCGAAGAGCGGCAAGGAAGACGGGCGGGAGAAGAAGAAAGAAGACGCCGGGCGAAGCGCGCGGAAGAGCGCGGAGAAGCCGGACGGGGAGCCGAGGCGCCGTGGACGAGAAAGAAGACGGCGGCCGCTGAAGAGGCCAGAAGACGTCTGGCTCCTGCAAGAAGATGTCCAGCGGAGGCTGGACGCGGAGCAGCGGAGGCGGCGCCGCTGGCCAGGACGGGTCAGCGGCAGAAGACGGTGCCGGAGGCCCCAGGATTAGGTGAGGCCTCAGTGAGGCTGTCCTTCCCCCTTCCCTTTTCCTCCCTCGACCACCAGGGACGGGCATTAGGCCCGAGGGCACAATTCAGGCACTAGGCCTGTTGCGCAGATAGGAGGTTTGGGGGCCAATATTTGATTAGGTGGTTTGGGCATTAGGCCCAAGCCACCCTATCCCTGTGCGCAGTTAGGCGGGCACTAGGCCCGGGGGCAAATCAGGCAATAGGCCTGTGGGACAGATAGAGGGCATTAGGCCCTAGTGTATTTTGGCCAAGTAGGTACATATAAGGTGACCCTGGGCACAAGGCCCAGGTCACCCAACGGGCAACAAGTTAGGCGGGCACTAGGCCCGTGGGTGAAATCAGGCCTCCGGCCTGTGTGCAGCTAGGGGGCGCTAGGCCCAGTGAATAAGAGCCCCCGAGGTGAGTACAGGTGGCCCTGTGCACTAGGCCCAGGCCACCCCAAGGTATTTAGGAAGGCAGAGCTGAGGCCCACATGAGGGAAGGCACAGGAGGTGGGTAGGCCGTGCGGTGCCCACCCCCTTCCAGCGGCAGGTAGGGATTAAAAAGGGACAGCACCGTTTGATCTTGTATTCCGATAGTGTGATGTATGTTGTTACCGTGCAGGGCAAAGTGTATGTGTTGTTTAAGTTGTGCATAGTTGTGTCGCACCACCCACACGAGCTAGTTTGAGGGCTCTGTTTATGTAGCTAGTGTAGCGGACGCACACTAGGTTAGAGTTAGGCCCTGCACGGCTGTTTCTCTTTGCCTCCTTACAGGGACCTGTAAGTGGAGAAGATCGGAGTGCAAGACTTGTGACGGTGAGTAGCATCCGTGTACGTTTGTCCCTTGTCTGTCCCCGAGCGCTGGAGTCAGGATTGCTCACGGACGTGAGAATCCCTTTCATCACACTACGTGCGAGAGCGCGAGTGTGTGAAAGCTGGGTGGCTGAGGCTTTGTGCCAGTGATGACCTTTCACCCAACCGGTGAAGGTCGCGGTCACCCCTGGGGTATCCCCTGTTCCAGTGGAAGAAGGGTCGATACCCCCCTTAAGGTAAACCATTCTCTCCTCAGCTCGCTCGTCGGTCAGCTCCGAGAGGGAATCGCCGTGTCCGGATCCGACTGAAGATTTCCAGGTCCGTTGGAGGTTCCGGTACCTGAAGGTGAGAGAGAGCGGCGCCTGGTGAGTACAGAGTCTACACCTGCACGGCAGCAGGCACCACACGCACAGCAGCCGCACCTCTCACACTATGTCATCAGTAATTCCAGTGACAATATACGCTGCTGCTATATATATATCCACTGCTGCAGTATAACAATTATAACAACCTGTTGGGCTGCATCAGAGCAGTGGTAGTGTCCTGTGTCATCAGTAATTCCAGTGACGATATATGCTGCTATATATTTATCCACTGCTGCTGTATAACAATTATAACAACCTGTTGGGCTGCATCAGACCAGTGGTAGTGTCCTGTGTCATCAGTAATTCCAGTGACGATATACGCTGCTGCTATATATATCCACTGCTGCAGTATAACAATTATAACAACCTCTTGGGCTGCATCAGAGCAGTGGTAGTGTCCTGTGTCATCAGTAATTCCAGTGACGATATACACTGCTGCTATATATATCCACTGCTGCAGTATAACAATTATAACAACCTGTTGGGCTGCATCAGAGCAGTGGTAGTGTCCTGTGTCATCAGTAATTCCAGTGACGATATATGCTGCTGCATATATATATATATCCACTGCTGCAGTATAACAATTATAACAACCTGTTGGGCTGCATCAGAGCAATGGTAGTGTCCTGTGTCATCAGTAATTCCAGTGACGATATACGCTGCTGCTATATATCCACTGCTGGAGTATAACAATTATAACAACCTGTTAGGCTGCATCAGACCATTGGTAGTGTCCTGTGTCATCAGTAATTCCATTCATTCCTGTGACGCATATTGTCTCTTATAACTCCGAAAAAATAACGGAGAACCAAATTTTGAGGAGAAAATAGGGAAAGATCAAGAAGAACCACTTCCTCCTTGTGCTGAAGCTTCTGCCACTAGCCATGACATAGACAATGAAATGCCATCAACGTCATCTGCCAAAGCCGATGCCCAATGTGATAGTAGAGGGCATGTAAATCCAAAAAGCCAAAGTTCTTTAAAAAAAGAAATTTAAATGGTCTGAGGATAAACGTAAACTTGCCAATATGCCATTTACGACACGGAGTGGCAAGGAACGGCTGAGGCCCTGGCCTATGTTCATGGCTACTGGTTCAGCTTCACATGACAATGGAAGCCCTCATCCTCCCACTAGAAAAATTAAAAGAGTTAAGCTGGAAAGAGCACAGAAAAGAACTGCGCTCTGAGATGGTATCACAAATCCCCAAGGAGAGTCCAATTGTGTCGGCGGTTGCGATGCCTGACCTTCCCAACACTGGACTGGAAGAGGTGGCTCCTTCCACCATTTGCACGCCCCCTGCAATTGCTGGAAGGAGTACCCACAGTCCAGTTCCTGATATTGTAATTGAAGATGTCACTGTTGAAGTACACCAGGATTAAGGATATGGGTGTTGCTGGAGCTGAGGAGGAAGTTGATGATGAGAATTCTGATGGTGATGTGGTTTGTTTAAATCAGGCACCGGGGGAGACACCTGTTTTCCTTGGGACGAAGAAGCCCATTGTGATGCCTGGGCAAACTACCAAAAAAGCCACCTCTTCGGTGTGGAATTATTTCTCCTCAAATCCGGACAACAGGTGTCAAGCCATCTGTTGCCTCTGTCAATCTGTAATAAGTAGGGGTAAGAATGTTAACCACCTAGGAACATCCTCCCTTATACGTCACCTGCTGCGCATTCATCAGAAGTCACTGTCAAGTTGTGAAACTTTGGGTAAGAGTGTAAGCAGTCCACTGACACCTAAATCCCTTCTTCCTCTTGTACCCAAGCTCCTGAAAGTCACACCACCAACTCCCTTAATGTCAACTTCCTCCTCAGTCAGGAACATCCGTAGTCCTGCAGGCCATGTCACTGTAAAGACTGAGGACTCCTCTCCTAACCGGGATTCCTCCATAGGATCCTTCAGTGGTACGCCTGCTGTTGCTGCTGCTGCTGTTGTTGCTGCTAGTAGTGGATCGTCATCCCAGAGGGGAAGTCGGAAGACCACTTGTACTACTTCCAGTAAGCAATTGACTGTCCAACAGTCCTTTGTGAGGAAGATGAAATATGACGGCAGTCATCCTTTTGCAAAGCAGATAACTGAGGCATTGACAGCTATGTTGGTGTTAGAGGTGCGTCCGGTATCCACCATTAGTTCAGAGTCACTTAAAGATTTGTTTGAGGTACTGTGTCCCCGGTATCAAATCCCATCTAGGTTCCACTTCTTTAGGCAGGCGATACCGAGAATGTACACAGACGTCAGAAAAAGAGTCACCAGTGTCCTAAAAAATGTGGTTGTATCCAGTGTCCACTTAACATGTGGACAAGTGGAACAAGGCAGACTAAGGACTATATGACTGTAACAGCCCACTGGGTAGATGTATTGCCTCCCGCAGCGGCACCAGTAGCAACATCTTGCAAACGCCATTTCACTCCTAGGCAGGCTATGCTATGTATCACCGCTTTCCATAAGAGGCACACAGCTGACAACCTCTTATGGATACTGAGGAACATCATCGCAGAATGACTTACCCCAATTGGACTCTTCTGGGGATTTGTGATATCGGACAACGCCACCAATATTGTGCATGCATTACAACTGGGCAAATTCCAGCACGTCCCATGTTTTGCACATACAATTAATTTGGTGGTGCAGAATTTTTTTTTAAATGAGAGGGGTGTGCAGGAGATGCTGTCGGTGGTCTGGAAAATTGCGGGCCACTTTCGGCATTCAGCCACTGCGTACCAAAGACTGGAGCACCAGCAAACACTCCTGAACGTGCCCCGCCATCAGCTGAAGCAAGAGGTGGTAACGAGGTGGAATTCAACACTCTATATGCTTCAGAGGATGGAGGAGCAGCAAAAGGCCATTCAAACCTATACATCCACCTATGATATAGGCAAAGGAGGGGTAATGCACCTGACTCAAGGGCAGTGGAGAATGATTTCCGTCTTGTGCTAGGTTCTCCAACCCTTCAAACTTGCCACACGAGAAGTCAGTACAGACACTTCCAGCTTGAGTCAGGTCATTCCCCTCATCAGGCTTTTGCAGAAGCAGCTGGAGAAATTAAAGGAGGAGCTAAGATGGAGCGATTGCGCAAAGTATGTGGGACTTGTGGATGGAGCCCTTCACTCACTTTGCCAGGATTCAAGGGTGGTCAGTCTGTTGAAATCAAAGCACTACATGTTGGCCACCGTGCTCGATCCTAGGTTTAAAGCCTATGTTGTATCTCTCTTTCCAGCAGACACAAGTGTGCAGAGGTGCAAAGACTTGCTGGCTAGTAAATTGTCAACTGAAGCGGAATGTGACCCATCAACAGCTCCTCCTTCAATTTCTCCCGCCACTGGGGCTGCAAGGAAAAGGATAAGATTTCCTAGCCCACCCGCTGGCGGTGATGCAGGACAGTCAGGAGTGAAAGCTGACATCTGGTCCGGACTGAAGGACCTGCCAACGATTACTGACATGTCTACTGTCACTGCATATGATTCTGTCACCATTGAAAGAATGGTGGAGGATTATATGAGTGACAGCATCCAAGTAGGCATGTCAGGCAGTCCGTACGTATACTGGCAGGAAAAAGCAGCAATTTGGAGGCCCTTGCACAAACTGGCTTTATTTTGTATACTGGCAGGAAAAAGCAGCAATTTGGAGGCCCTTGCACAAACTGGCTTTATTTTACCTAAGTTGCCCCCCCTCCAGTGTGTACTCCGAAAGAGTGTTTAGTGCAGCCGGTAACCTTGTCAGCGATCGGTGTAAAAGGTTACTTTCACAAAATGTGGAGAAGATGATGTTCATCAAAAGGAATTATAAAGTCTTCCGGGAAGACCTTTACCAGCAATTGCCTCCAGAAAGTAAACAGGAACCTGTGATGGTGGATTCCAGTGGGGACGAATTAATAGGAGGATGTACACGGTGAAAGGGGAGAGGAATTGGAGGATGATGATGAGGTAGACATCTTGCCTCTGTAGAGCCAGTTTGTGCAAGGAGAGATTGATTGCTTCTTTTTTGGTGGGGGCCCAAACAAACCAGTTATTTCAGCCACAGTCGTGTGGCAGACCCTGTCACTGAAATGATTAGTTTGTTAAAGTGTGCATGTCCTGTTTATACAACATAAGGGTGGGTGGGAGGGCCCAAGGACAATTCCATCTTGCACCTCTTTTTCTTCTTTGCATCATGTGCTGTATGGGGGCTAGATTTTTTAAGCGCCATCCTGTCTGTAACTGCAGTGCCACTCCTAGATAGGCCAGGTGATTGTGATGCATACTTGTGTCGCTTAGCTTGGCCATCCAGCTACCTCTGTCACGATCTAGGTAATTCCTTATCTGTATTTACCTTCCAAATGCCTCCTGAGACTGTCCCAATGTTCCAAGCCTGGATTCCATCTGCCCTGTCTGTGTGCAGCACACTGCATCTCATTGTCTCAAATCTCTTTACTGTGATTCTGGCAGCTTCATGGTTAAAGCTCACATTCAAGTTACAAACAATCTTTCCCTCCAAAAGCTACCATGGGCGCAGCCATGTTTTCCTAATCACATGTTACTTTTCAGCCTATCAGCTGCACTCTGCTCTCAGACTGATTACATAGCAGCTGCACTCTGGTCTCTGGTTAATCAGCCAGCCAATCCCTGCTTCCCAGCAGGTATAAATATCCTGTTCCTGGGGTGGAAAGATGTCAGTGCTTCAATTGTCTTCAGTGATTCCAGTGTGCAGTTCTCCCATGGACTTTCTCTGCAGTACAGCCTGACTCCCTGGTGATTATACTCTGCAGTGTAACCCGACACTCCAGTGATTAACCCTCTACAGTCTACCCTGATTCACCTGTGTCTGAACTCCGGCTTCCCAGCAGCCATTCTCCAGCGATCCCCAGCATCACTTCATGCTTCACCTGTGCTTCTAAGTACAATAGTGCATTTCTATCTGCGAACCCCAGCTTCACTCAAAGCTTACCAATGATCCCAAAGTAACCATCGGTGTTCCGTCATCGATTCCAAGTCACCATCGGTGTTCCGTCATCGATCCCAAGTATTTCTCTGAACTGTGTTTCCTATTACCAGTACCAAGTCATCAGTATTCCTCTGAACTGTGTTTAATAAAACCTTTGAACTTTCCCTTGTTGTCGAGGTCAAGCCTTCGGGCATTTGTTCTAAAGTTTCCCTGCATGTCCAAGAATCCTGTACTGCCTCCCAGGTACACATATACCTCAGCCCCTACAACTGAGGCTTCCCCCTGGTCAGCACCAGCCCTCAGTTGTGACAGTAAGCACTGACCTAATGGATCCGGCCGGAGACCAGGTCCAAGCGACCAGGCCGATGCAAGAACTTGCAGCCTGCCTTGAACGTCAGGAGACTGCACAGGGCCATGTGATCCGCTGTCTCCAGGTCCTCTCCTCTCGGCTGGATGGAATACAAGTAACCCTCCGTGGTTCAGGGGCGTCCAGTGTGCCGACTGCAGTACCTTTGGTGGTATCCCCACCCACCATTCCCGTTTCTGCTCCTTGTCTCCATTTACCGACACCTGCCAAGTTTGATGGTTCCCCAAAAGCCTGTCGGGGTTTCCTAAATCAGTGTGAGATATATATTGAGTTACAGCCTGGCAGTTTCCCAACTGACCACACCAAGGTTGCTTACATCATCTCCCTCCTCAGTGGCTCCGCCCTCGATTGGGTATCACCTCTATGGGAGAAGTCTGATGCCCAGCTCTCTTCATATGCAGATTTCGTGGCAACCTTCAGGCGCATCTTTGATGAACCAGGTCGTGTGACCTCTGCCTCCTCTGATATCCTCCAGCTACGTCAGGGGACACGAACAGTCGGTAAATATCTGGTACAGTACCAGATTCTAGCGTCCAAACTTTCCTGGAATGATGATGCTCTTTACTCAGCCCAAGGAGGGGCGTCTGTGTCTACAGCCCAAGGAGGGGCGTCTGTGTCTACAGCCCAAGGAGGGGCGTCCAATGTTCAAGCTCTAGTAGGGGCATATGAGTCTTCTCAAAAAGGAGTTTCTGATCTGTCAACCCCAGGAGGGGTGCTGGAGAAAACAACCCTGAGAGAGGTGTCTGATTCATCAACCCCAGGAGGGGTCACCAAAGTTTCAGTCCCAAGGGAAGTATCCAGAGCCAAGTTCCCAGATGGAAATTTTTGTGCTACAGATGCAGTTATTAACTCCTGTTTGCCGTCTTCAGAGAGCACCACCCTGTTGGCATCCAGCATGGACCAGGTCCAGGATGGTCTAACTGAACACTCGGATACCACTCATTCCGGTTCTAACCGGATTCTGACTCCTTCAGTTCCAGCTGATTCAACTGTCTTTAGACTCAATCCGGTTCCATCCGTCTGTCTGAAGATTCCTTCGGTTCCAGCCGATTCCGATATCTCTGGACCCAATCCGGTTCCATCCGTAGGTCCAAAGACTCCTTCAGTTCCAGCTGATTCAACCGTCAATCCGAAGACTCCTACGGTCCCAGCCGGTTCAAGCTTTTCTGGACCCAATCCGGTCCCATCCGTCTGTCTGGATCAGCCTCCTTTGGTTCCAGCCGATTCCAATACCTTCGGATCTAATCCGGTCCTATCCGTCGGTCTAAAGTCTCCGCCGGTCTCAACCGGTTCAAGGTTGTCTGGACTTAATTTGGTCTCGTCCATAGATCCGGTACAGTCTCCTCTGGTCCCAGCCAGTTTAAGTTCATCAGGATTCAATCTAGATCCTTCCATTTGTTCAGGTAAAGAACTTATAAGAAGTGTCCTGGGGCCACTCCTAAAGGAGGGGGTGCTGTCACGATCTAGGTAATTCCTTATCTGTATTTACCTTCCAAATGCCTCCTGAGACTGTCCCAGTGTTCCAAGCCTGGATTCCATCTGCACTGTCTGTGTGCAGCACGCTGCATCTCATTGTCTCAAATCTCTTTACTGTGATTCTGGCAGCTTCATGGTTAAAGCTCACATTCAAGTTACAAACAATCTTTCCCTCCAAAAGCTACCATGGGCGCAGCCATGTTTTCCTAATCACATGTTACTTTTCAGCCTATCAGCTGCACTCTGCTCTCAGCCTGATTACACAGCAGCTGCACTCTGGTCTCTGGTTAATCAGCCAGCCAATCCCTGCTTCCCAGCAGGTATAAATATCCTGTTCCTGGGGTGGAAAGATGTCAGTGCTTCAATTGTCTTCCGTGATTCCAGTGTGCAGTTCTCCCATGGACTTTCTCTGCAGTACAGCCTGACTCCCTGGTGATTATACTCTGCAGTGTAACCCGACACTCCAGTGATTAACCCTCTACAGTCTACCCTGATTCACCTGTGTCTGAACTCCGGCTTCCCAGCAGCCATTCTCCAGCTTCTTCTCCAGCGATCCCCAGCATCACTTCATGCTTCACCTGTGCTTCTAAGTACAATAGTGCATTTCTATCTGCGAACCCCAGCTTCACTCAAAGCTTATCAATGATCCCAAAGTAACCATCGGTGTTCCGTCATCGATTCCAAGTCACCATCGGTGTTCCGTCATCGATCCCAAGTATTTCTCTGAACTGTGTTTCCTATTACCAGTACCAAGTCATCAGTATTCCTCTGAACTGTGTTTAATAAAACCTTTGAACTTTCCCTTGTTGTCGTGGTCAAGCCTTCGGGCATTTGTTCTAAAGTTTCCCTGCATGTCCAAGAATCCTGTACTGCCTCCCAGGTACACATATACCTCAGCCCCTACAACTGAGGCTTCCCCCTGGTCAGCACCAGCCCTCAGTTGTGACAACCTCATTGCACCTCTTTTTCTTCTTTGCATCATGTGCTGTTTGGGGCCTATTTTTTAAATCTGACATCCTGTCTGCCACTGCAGTGCCACTCCTAGATGGGCCAGGTGTTTGTGCCGCACACTTGTGTCGCTTGGCTTAGTCATACAGCCACCTCGGTTCAACTTTTAGGCCTAAAAACAATATTGTGAGGTGTTCAGAATAGACTGGAAATTAGTGGAAATGATTGTTCTCCACAAAGCTGTTGAGTGTTAACTATAAAAGGATTACAATAAACAAAGAGGTTTATGTTATAAATATCTCTATTATTTTATTCTAATCATTTTTATATAAAATCTCAGGAGTTTGACAGGGAGTATGCTGATTACCCTGACTGCACATCCATGCTATCTCTCTACAGCAGTGATTCTAAAACTCGGTCCTCAAGAGCAGGGGCGTATCTACCCACTGGCGAGGATGGCACCTGCCAGGGGCGCCAGCCAACTTGGGGCGCCGTCCGGCGTTGCCACCCGCACCAATGGGTAGAATTACATAGTAGTTATCATTGAGAACAATCCTCAGCAGGAGATCCGGCAGCAGGAGATCCAGGCAGACTCTCTCGTATTGTACTCCCTGTGTCACGATGATGGTGCATATAGCCGGGGAGCAGGGCGTTTCCGGGTATAGGGAGGGAGTAAGACGCCTCCTTCTACCTCATCCGCCACTCTTTCTGTCTCAGCGGTCCCGTGCGGACTGCTGCCAAACGTCAGCCACTACATTCAGCAGTGTATTACAGCACACGTTTCCTGTGGTACGGTAACTGCACTGCACAGTCTCCCAGGGCAGTCTAGATCACAGGTTACACAATAGCTCTACATGGAGAGGTGTCTAGACCACTGACTACCTGTCCAGCTGTGTTGAGACTACAAGTCCCAGCACACCTTGCCAACTTGATGTGCTGGGACTTGTAGTGCCATCATAGCTAGAGAGGCCTTGAAAATATGTTTTTAGTCTGCCTTAATAAGGTTCTTCTATCTTAACTGTGTGTATATGTGCATGTGTATCCAGTATACACTCAGTGTCCCTTACCTCTGCCTCCCTGTAACTCCCCCCCCTCAGTGTCCCTGCCCTCAGCCTCCCTGTAACTCCCCCCTCAGTGTTTCTGCCCTCAACCTCCCTGTAACTTGCCCCTCAGTGTCCCTGACCTCTGCCTCGCTGTAACTCCCCTCCCAGTGTCCCTGCCCTCAGCCTCCCTGTAACTCGCCCCTCAGCCCATGACCTTTGCCTCCCTGCAGGGCCGGACTGGGACTAAAAATAGGCCCTGGCATTTTTGAAGCACACAGGCCCACCTCTGTGACTCCTCCCCTTACTATTCCTGACTCCTCCCACTTATTAGTCTATGTTCTTACAAATATAATTAATATTCTAACAACATACATACGTACATCATTCTCTATTAAAATATACACAACCAGTGGTTGAAGTGGAAATTTTTAAGTGGGGGTATGGAAATGTGAGGTTTGTAATTAAGCGCGCGCCGAAGGCGCGCGCGCTCTGTAAAAGGGGGCGTGGCCACTCAAAGGGGGCGTGGTCTTCAGTGTAGTTTACCACACCATACACCGCTTATACGCATTATGCACCACAATAGTAGGACCCCTTATACTATCTAGTACTGCTGCCCCTTTCACATTATACCACACAGTATGAGCCAAAATTCACATGACAGCACCCGGTATGAGCCGAAGTTTACATTATATGCCCCCGATAGTGCAGTGCCAGGTATACAAATGCCCCCACAGTGCCAGGTATACAAATGCCCCCACAGTGCCAGGTATACAGATGCCCCCACAGTGCCAGGTATACAGATGCCCCCACAGTGCCAGGTATACTGATGCCCCCACAGTGCCAGGTATACAAATGCCCCCACAGTGCCAGGTAAACAATTGCCCCCACAGTGACAGGTAAACAATTGCCCCCACAGTGCCAGGTAAACAATTGCCCCCACAGTGCCAGATCCACAAATGCGCCCCACAGTGCCAGGTATACAAATGCCCCCACAGTGCCAGGTATACAAATGCCCCCACAGTGCCAGATCCACAAATGCCCCCACAGTGCCAGGTATACAAATGCCCCCACAGTGCCAGGTATACAGATGCCCCCACAGTGCAAGGTATACAGATGCCCCCACAGTGCAAGGTATACAGATGCCCCCACAGTGCCAGGTAAACAATTGCCCCCACAGTGCAAGGTATACAAATGCCCCACAGTGCCAGCCAATTGCCCCCACAGTGCAAGGTATACAAATGCCCCCACAGTGCCAGGTATACAGATGCCCCCACAGTGCAAGGTATACAGATGCCCCCACAGTGCCATGTATACAGATGCCCCCACAGTGCCAGGTAAACAATTGCCCCCACAGTGCCAGGTAAACAATTGCCCCCACAGTGCCAGGTATACAATTGCCCCCACAGCAGCCAGTGCTGCAGCTGCTTACCGCTGCTGCACTGCTGCTGCTGCTGCTGCTGCTCCTCCTCCTCCTCCGGGCTGTGAGGGACGGGGGTGAGAGTGCCGGGCGCCCGCCAGCACGGCTGTGTCTGGCGCGGCAGCGTATAGCGTTCAAACCAGCCGCCGGTTCGTGAGCCAATCAGAGCTCGCGGACCGGCGGCTTCTGATTGGCTGCCGGTCCGCGAGCTCTGATTGGCTCACGAACCGGCGGCTGCTTTGAAGTCCGCTATACGCACCGCGCCAGACACAGCCGTGCTGGCGGGCGCCCGGCGCTCTCACCCCCGTCCCTCACAGCTCTCCAATCCTGACAGCTGAGACGTGCTGCCGCCGGACTGAGCGGCAGCGCGTCTCAGTGACCGCTGGACCGGCCCACGTGGCCATCGGCCCTTCTGGCATTTGCCAGAAGTGCCAGATGGCCAGTCCGGCCCTGCCTCCCTGTAACTCGACACTCAGTATCCCTGCCCTCAGCCTTTTTGTAACTCGCTCCTCAGCGTCCCTGTCCTCAGCCTAGGGATGGCTATCGGTGGGTTATCCATTGATGGTTACCATTGATTGTACCATCAGTGGATAGCCTCGATGGTGTGCAACCATCTGTAAGGGAACCCATTGATGGTTTTGCCCATCGATGGTCCCCATTACTTTAGTATGGAGTTAGACGTGGGCCAATGAGAGCCTGGGGGTGTGGCTTCATGGTTGTCTGGTGGCGGAGCTATGCTTTGTGTCCCTGACACCCTAGGGAAAAATTTTTTTTAAACTATTTGATAGCTCTTTACCATTGATGGTAGGAGACCATCTGGTTCTCCCCAATCAATGGTAAAAGTAGCTACCATCGGTCATAGACCATCAATGATTTTGAATAATTGATGGTTGATGGCCATGGCCTCAGCCTCCCTGTAACTCACCCCTCATTGTCCCTGACCTCTGCCTCCCTGTAACTCCCCCCCAGTGTCCCTGCCCTCATCCTCCCTGTAAGTCGCTCCTCAGTGTCCCTGACCTCTGCCTCCCTGTAACTCCCCCCCCCCCCAGTGTCCCTGCCCTCAGCCTATCTGTAACTCCCCCGTCTATGTTCCATGGTGGGGGAGGCGGGGGGCGCCAGTCCCTTACTTCGCCAGGGGCACTCGGACCCCTAGATACAACCCTGCTCAAGAGACACAGTTCACGTTTTCTATCTATCTATCTATCTATCTATCTATCTATCTATCTATCTATCTACATTACAATTAGGATTAACAAGCTTCTCACACTGTGAGAAGTCAAATCAGCAAATACAGCTGATCAATGTAAGTTCTATACCAAACAGTGATATTACAAAGGATAATTATGATGCTAGCCAGTCACATGATCAGCCTACTGAGGTGATAAAACATAATCTGCCTGCAGTTTACCACTGCTATCTATCTATCTACGGTATCATTTAGGTTAAAACAAATTTACTTTACAACATGGGAAGTGATATAAGCAAATACAATTGATAACTGACATTTCTTTTCCAAACAGTGACATCATAGTGTTTTTGATAGCCAGTCACATGATGAGTCTACTAAGGTGATAAATCACAGTGCCGTAACTAGACATTTTAGCGCTGTGTGCAAGAAACAGCATCGGCGCCCCCACCCCCATATACAAAATAAGGGCAGTGCGCGTCGTGGGGAAGGGGCGTGGCCACAAAATAATAACAATTCATATTACGCTGTACAGAAGTCCCCATTATTCAAATTACACAGCACAGTAGCACCACTTACACACATTACCCCAGGTAGAGCCCCTTTTACACATTAAGCCAGGAAGAGACCCATTTTGCACATTACTCCAGGTAGAGCCGCTATCACACATTATGCCAGGTAGAGTTCCATTTTACACATTACGGCAGGCAGAGTCCCATTTTTACACATTAGGCAGGCAGAGTCCCCCTTTTTTACACAATACAGCAGGAGAGTCTCCCTTTTTCCACATTAGGTAGCAGAGTCCCCTTTTTACACATTAGGCAGCAGAGTCCCTCTTTTTTACACATTAGGAAGGCAAAGTACCCCTTTTCTACACATTAGGCAGGCAAAGTCCCCCTTATTAAACATATGGGGGAGAGAGAGAGAGAGAGAGAGAGAGAGAGAGAGAGAGAGAGAAAATTAATTATACTTACCTGTGACCAGCCGGCAGGCCTCTCCTTCCCGCCCTACGCAGCGTTCTTCACATTGCAGGGCATTGTGGGTGGGCTGGGGCAGGCTGGGAGAGACGTCATCTCTCCCAGCACACGGCGGAAGCAGAGGGGGAGCTTGAGCGCTGCCTGGCTACCTATGTGAGAAGAAGTAGCCGGGCAATGCAGCTGAGGCTGAGCGGTGATGGTGGGGGGATGTGAGCCAGACCCCACAGTGCAGCGATGTTGACGAAACAGCCAGGAGGGGGTTGCTGGTGGTCCTGCGCCCACAGCGCATCTACGCTGTGTGCCAGGCACCACTGGCACACACCTAGTTACGGCCCTGATAAATCATAATCTCTCTATTTATATATATTTAGTTACCTGTCTACCTTACAGTTAGTCTAAAACAAGATTAATTTACACTGTGAGCAGTAGAGATGTGTGATTCAGTTTCCATGGAAACCGAAACTACCAAAACTTCCAGTATCCAAGTATATCCGAGTCCCGCTGTATTTCCTACCAAGCTTGGATACGAAAACGAGGCAAAACGTCATACACCCGCCATTGAATCTTGTGTGTTCTGGATTTGATAAAAGTACCTCCCTAGTGGTTTTGGTGCCATTTCACACAGAACAACGGAGAGAGAGGTTGAGGGGTGGACTGCAGTGTGATTAAGGGCTACTGTTAATGGGTGTAGTACGGCTGACCGGTGGTCAGCTTACCGACGCCTGGATCCCGGCAGCATACCGACGCCGGGATCCCGGCGGGGAGGGGCGAGTGCAGCAAGCCCCTTGCGGGCTCGCTGAGGTTGCCACGGGTTCTATTCCCACTCTATGGGTGTCGTGGACACCCACGAGTGGAAATAGTCCCTGTTGGTCGGCATGCCGACCATCGGGATAGTGAGCAGTCGGAATGGTGGAGGAGGTCATGTGACTGTCGGTCACCCGACCGCCAGTCACATGAATACCACCCGTTAATGACTGATTAAGGACAGCACTGTCTTTAATAGCTACTGTAAAATAAAATTAAGAAGAGCTGTGACTAATATTAAGCGCAGTGGGATAATACTAGAGATTTGTGCCCCCTGTGTATTGCTTTTGGATTTAAACCGCACATCTCTAGATATTACTGTGTAATCCACAGATTCAGTGTCATCAGTGAAGACCTGTGGGTTGCAGTAGTGTGATTAAGGGTTACTGTGACTGTGATTAAGAGCAGTGGGATACAGTATCACCTTCAGACTCATCAGAGAGAAGAAGAAAAAGAAAAAGAAGAATTATTATTATTATTAATAATAATAATAATAATAGTAATAATAAAGAAGAGCTACTGTGACGGTGTTTATGGACAGTGGGATACAGGTTCACGCTCAGACTCTGTCATCAGTGAAGGTCTGTGCGCTGCAGCACTGTGTCAGTATTAGAAAATCATCATACTTACTCAAACTACTGTCCCATCTCTCAGCTCTCTTGCGTCTCCAAGCTACTTGAGAAACTTGCCCACACTCGCCTCACACACTTTCTTAACTGATACAACTTATTGGACCCACGTCAATCAGGCTTTCATTTCCAACACGCCACAGAGACAGCACTGACTAAAGTAGTGAATGATCTGGTGACTGCCAAGTCTAAATGCCATTACTCACTTCTCATTCTTCTAGATCTCTCAGCTACTTTTGACACTGTTGAACACTCTCTTCTCATACAAACACTGCAATCCCTAGGTATTCAGGACACAGGCCTCTCTTGGTTCCTATCCTACCTATCTAATCACTCTTTCAGTGTCTGTTTCTCTGAATCTACCTCCTATTCGCTACCTCTTTCAGTTGGAGTACCGCAAGGCTCAGTCTTGGGTCCTCTGCTTTTCTCTATCTATACCTCATCTCTTGGTAAACTAATCAGCTCTTTTGGATTTCAGTATCATTTGTATGCAGATGATACTAAAATCTACCTATCCTTTCCTGATATGTTACCATCTGTATTGAGCCATGTCACTAAATGCCTCTCTGCTGTTTTATCTTGGATGTCATCTCGCCATCTCAAACTTAATATTTCCAAAACAGAGTTAATTATATTTCCACCGGCCAATTGAAGTTACCAACCAGATCTTTCTATCACTGTTGAGAGCTCGACAATCAACCATACACCGCAAACTCACTGCCTAGGTGTCATTCTTGACTCTGAATTGTCCTTTGTTCCCCACATTCAATCTGTCTCAAAATTTTGTTACATGCATCTAAAATACATATCCAAAATACAATCATACCTTACTCAAGACACTGCTAAAACCTAATCCATGCTCTCATTATATCCCACATTGATTATTGCAATAGTCTTCTTACTGGTCTTACCAAGAAGAGACTCTCACCATTACAATCCATTCTGAATGCAGCTGCGAGGCTTATCTTCCTCGCTACATGTTCATCGTCTATAGACCCACTATGTCAGTCCCTCCATTGGTTACCTGTATTCTACCGTATTCAGTATAAAATACTTTTACTCACACATAAGGATATTAACCATACTACACCAAAATACATCTCTTTGCTTATCTCAAAATATCTCCCAACCTGGCCCCTTCACTCTTCACAAGATCTATTCTTCTCATTCCCACTCATTACTTGCACCCATGCACGATTGCAGGACTTTCTTCGGGCTGCACCCACTCTGTCAAATGCCCTACCATACACAATAAGACTCTCCTCTAGTCTCCAAACCTTCAAGTGTTCCCTGAAAACTCATCTATTCAGGCAAGCTTATCAAATTCCAGAACCCAGAACCGCTAACATTTCCTTCATAAACTTTCGTATCCCATCAATATCCCCACTATACAGTCCACACATATCCTTCACATATTTTCTCTTTCTTCACTTTCCCTTCCTCCTGACGCTGGTTCATCATTGCTGTGATGTGATATCCTGCATCCCACCAAGAACCTTTGCAATCTGACGGACAACTATGCAATAAATAGCACCTATCCTTGTATTTCAATGCCTATTTCCCCATAGATTGTAAGCTTGCAAGCAGGGCCTTCCTACCTCTAGGACTGTTTGTTATTATCCAGTTTTGTCTTATCATTGTGTCCAGTTGTAAAGCGCAATGAAATTTGCTGTGCTATATAAAAAAACTGTTAATAAATAAATTCTTAAATTAAAAAAATGCTTTTGTGTTGTTCAGGCACTGTACTTAAAAAAAATGTTCAGTAGGTGCCAACTGTCTGTTACTTAGTACATTGTTAAAAAATAAATAATATGTGTGTGTTCAGGACGTGTTCAGGCACTGTTAAAAAATAACGTACAGTAGGTGCCACCATTACTTTCTAATAGTGGTATGACTCAATATGGATCAGTTGATAGAAGAGCAGGAGCCGCAACCCAATACTAGTGCTGTAGCTGCTTCCTGTCATGACAGTACTACAACATCTACTAAAGGTGGTCCAGGGGACAGAAAGTTTAAGAAAGGGACCCTGAAATCTAAATATTTCACAATGTTAAAGAAAAGAGGTAGAGGTGTCACCTTTAAAACAGACAAATCAGTGCCCAAAAAAAGAACACTAAGGCTGAAGAATAAACTGTGTGTTCACAATTCCCTGAGGAGAGTCTAGTGGTGTCCATGTTAGCTATACAATATGTGAGCCTGAAATTTCTGATACTGTACTCGTAGAGAAGCCTACTTTCACCAATTATGCACCTTTTGAACATGTGGGGAAGGGCAGTACAAGCAAAGATGGCGAGATAAAAATTGAGGATGCTAGTGTGGAACAAGATGAGGGGCATATTTGTATACTATCTGAGCTAAAGAGGATGTTGATGATGAGGATGAAGTTTGTATAAGTCAGCCACCAGTGGCAGCAGTTCTTGCCCATAGGAAAAAGAAGACCATTGTCATGCCTGAGCACAAGAACAAAAAAGAACCACCACTTATGTGTGGAATTATTTTTACCAAATCCTGATAACAATTGTCAATCCACCTGTACTGTTTGTGAAGCCAAAGTAAGCAGAGGTAAGGACGGTAACCATCTACGGACCTCCTCCCTGTTTTGTCATTTGGAGCGAGTTCTTGCAAAACATTTGAGAAAATCTGAAAAATCCAGTAAAATAATACTGTGGCGCAGCATTAGTTAGCACCTGGCTCTCAGCTAGATCCCTGAACCTTCAATCTCCACTGCCATAACCTTCATCATCAATATTAGAGATGTGCACCAGAAATTTTTCGGGTTTTGTGTTTTGGTTTTGGATTCGGTTCTGCGGCCGTGTTTTGGATTCGGACGCATTTTGTCAAAACCTCCCTGAATATTTTTTGTCGGATTTGGGTGTGTTTTGGATTCGGGTGTTTTTTTCAAAAACCCCTCAAAAAAAGCTTAAATTATAGAATTTGGGGGTCATTTTTATCCTATAGTATTATAAACCTCAATAACCACAATTTACACTCATTTCCAGTCTATTCTGAACACCTCACACCTCACAATACTATTTTTAGTCCTAAAATTTGCACCAAGGTCGCTGAATGACTAAGCAAAGCGACCCAAGAGGGCGGCACAAACACCTGGCCCATCTAGGAGTGGCACTGCAGTGTCAGACAGGATGGCACTTCAAAAAATTGGCCCCAAACAGCACATGATGCAAAGAAAAGAGAAAAAGAGGTGCACTGTGGTCGCTGGACGGCTAAGCTAAGTGACACAAACACCTCAATATCACAGGAATTATTCATTCTAATCAATGGTATTATTGGTCCAAATCACTGGAAGAAAATGACATAATCACTGGAATTATTCGTTCTAATCAATGGTATTATTGGTCCAAATCACTGTAAGAAAATGAGAAAATCACTGGAATTATTTGTTCTAATCAATGGTATTATTGGTCCAAATCACTGTAAGAAAATGACAAAATCACTGGAATTATTTGTTCTAATCAATGGTATTATGGCCCAAATCACTGGAAGAAAATGACAAAATCACTGGAATTATTCGTTCTAATCAATGGTATTATTGGTCCAAATCACTGGAAGAAAATGACAAAATCACTGGAATTATTTGTTCTAATCAATGGTATTATTGGTCCAAATCACTGGAAGAAAATGACAAAATCACTGGAATTATTCATTCTAATCAATGGTATTATTGGTCCAAGTCACTGGAAGAAAATGGAATGGATGGATACTTGCAGTGACACAGATCTGCAAGATACAGCAATGGCCAACTGTACAACTATATACTGTTAGTCACCAAAATGCTGCACTGTAATACTAGAAGCTATAGAAAAGTATATATAATATTACTGTATATCAGTACAGATTAGTGTAACTGTGACACATGTGTCCTGACAAGCAGTATAGAAGCTATAGAAAAGTATATATATTATTGTATATATCAGTACAGAGCAGTGTAACTGTGACACATGTGTCCTGACAAGCAGTATAGAAGCTATAGAAAATAAGAAAAGTATATATATTATTGTATATATCAGTACAGAGCGGTGTAACTGTGACCCATGTGTACTGACAAGCAGTATAGAAGCTATAGAAAAGTATATATAATATTACTGTATATCAGTACAGATTAGTGTAACTGTGACACATGTGTCCTGACAAGCAGTATAGAAGCTATAGAAAAGTATATATATTATTGTATATATCAGTACAGAGCAGTGTAACTGTGACACATGTGTCCTGACAAGCAGTATAGAAGCTATAGAAAATAAGAAAAGTATATATATTATTGTATATATCAGTACAGAGCGGTGTAACTGTGACCCATGTGTACTGACAAGCAGTATAGAAGCTATAGAAAAGTATATATAATATTACTGTATATCAGTACAGAGCGGTGTAACTGTGACACATGTGTCCTGACAAGCAGTATAGAAGCTATAGAAAATAAGAAAAGTATATATATTATTGTATATATCAGTACAGAGCAGTGTAACTGTGACACGTGTCCTGACAAGCAGTATAGAAGCTATAGAAAATAAGAAAAGTATATATATTATTGTATATATCAGTACAGAGCAGTGTAACTGTGACACATGTGTCCTGACAAGCAGTATAGAAGCTATAGGTAATAAGAAAAGTATATATATTATTGTATATATCAGTACAGAGCAGTGTAACTGTGACCATGTGTCCTGACAAGCAGTATAGAAGCTATAGAAAAGTATATATAATATTACTGTATATCAGTACAGAGCGGTGTAACTGTGACACATGTGTCCTGACAAGCAGTATAGAAGCTATAAAAAAGTATATATATTACTGTATATCAGTACAGAGCGGTGTAACTGTGACACATGTGTGTCCTGACAAGCAGTATAGAAGCTATAGAAAAGTATATATAATATTACTATATATCAGTACAGAGCGGTGTAACTCTGACCCATGTGTCCTGACAAGCAGTATACAAGCTATAGAAAAGTATATATTATATACTGGGCACACTGAGCACAGATATGGAGCATTTTCAGGCAGAGAACGTAGATATTTTCAGCACACTGAGCACAGATTATTTGCAGCACACTGAGCACAGATATTTTCAGCACACTGAGCACAGATTACGGAGCTTTTTAGTGAGAGAACGCAGCCACATCCTCTCCGTTCAATCTCCAAATCACGAGTGAAAATGGCGGCGACGCCCGGCTCCTTATATAGAATACGAATCTCGCGAGAATCCGACAGCGGGATGATGACGTTCGGGCGCGTTCTGGTTAACCGAGCAAGGCAGGAAGATCCGAGGCTGCCTCGGAACCGTGTAAAACAGGTGAAGTTCGGGGGGGGTTCGGATCCCGAGGAACCGAACCCACTCATCTCTAATCAATATCCTCTCTAATGATCGAAGGTAGTCCTGAATCCAAGGCTAGCTGACTTCTCCCCTATCCAGGATTACTCAGAAGAATCCTTGAGTGCTAGGACTGCTGCTGCTGCTGCTGGAAGTGGATCTTCATTCCAGAGGGAGACCAAGAAGATTAATTGTAGGAGTTAAAAAAAAATATAAAATAAAAAAAAAAATATATATATATATGTTAATCCTCTGCAAGATGAAGCAAGTATGACAGCTGTCATCCAGTTGCACACAGGATCATTGACACCATGATGGCTATGCTAGTATTAGATCTGTGGCCAATATCTACCATGAATGCATCAGGTTTTAAGATGGTCATACACAAGGTCAACATATGATTAGTCAATCCCGGCAGCGCTGACTGTCGTATGGTGCTAAGTTACCATACAAGCTATCATATGCCGGAGAGCTGGCGGGGGAATTGGGGGGGGGGGGTTATGGGACAGCTTGCATCTAATGCGAGTTGTCCTAGTGTATGGCCAGCATACAACAGTTAATTGAAGTCCTGTGTCCCTGCTGCCAATTTCCACCTCGATTCCATTTTACTAGAAAAGCAATTCCTATCCTGTACCAGGACATAAAAAAACTGACTTGGCCTACAAAATGCCATTGCACCCACTCTCCAATTAACCACAGATATGTGGACAAGCAGTACTGGGCAAATGAAAGATTACATGACTGTGACAGCCCACTGGGTAGGTGCATCCAGTGTCAGACTGGGGCATGAAGGGCCCACCGGGGAAAATGCTGAGGTAGGGGCCCATGTTTAGAGGCTTGGCCAACTTATAGTGCTTCCCATGCACGAGTTCAGGATTTTGCCCGTGCTGCACCCCTTCATTGGAATGCGCTCCCCCGCTCCATTAGACTCTCCCCGACCTTGCAAAGCTTCAAACGGGCATTGAAAACCCACCTATTCATCAAAGCGTACCCCTCCAATGCATAACCTAGTCCTTAGGTTGCTCCTCCATCCCCCTGCCCCATGCCTTGGACATCTCTGCTTTGCTCGCATACCACCATCAGGCTTACCTGCTTGCACCTCATGTCATCTGTCTGTTGCCCCTCCCCACTAGATTGTTAGCTCTTCAGAGCAGGGCCCTCTTTCCTCTTGTCTAAACCCTCTTCTTGACACATTTCACTCAGCGACCATCTTTACCTGCTTTCTCTCCTGCTGGTAAAGGCTCATCTCTATCTATGGCCGCCAGCCCCAAGTAGTACAATGATTACTCCTTCGCTACTTACATCTAAGCTGTATTATGTTTTGAGAATTGTGTTGCTGTTTGTTACCAGCACTCCATTTTTGTTATTTATTGTTATGCTAAGTTTTGTCTCCCTGTACTGTCCTTTGTACGGCGCTGCGAAACACTTGTGGCGCCCTATAAATAAAATATAATAATAATAATAATAATAATAATAATGGTCTGAGCCCCTTGATAAATATATAGAGTAAATACATAGTCCATGTGCAGTGTAAGGTAACCTATGTATAGTGTATAATTCAAGTGCTGAGTCTGGAACCTGATCCATAGAGGAGGATGTGGGCCTCCAAGTAGTGGGCCCACTGGTGGTTTCCCCTGTACCCCTGTGGGCCAGTCCACCCCTGGGTGTATCACCTTCAGCAGCACCATCAACAGCAGCAGCAGCAGCAGTATGCAAAACACAATGCAAGCTCATTCACAGGCAGGCTACTATCTGTATCACCGGGTTCACTACGGCTGGCCGGCGGTCGGGCTCCCGGCGCCCAGCATACCGGCACCGGGAGCCCGACCGCCGGCTGACCGACAGTGTGGCGAGCGCAAATGAGCCCCTTGCGGGCTCGCTGCGCTCGCCACGCTACGGGCACGGTGGCGCGCTACGCGCGCCACACTATTTTATTCTCCCTCTATGGGGGTCGTGGACCCCCACGAGGGAAAATAAGTGTCGGTATGCCGGCGGTCGGGCTCCCGGCGCCGGTATACTGAGCGCCGGGAGCCCGACCGCCGGCATACAGAAGACCACCCGTATCACCACTACACTAAGAGAAATACCAGTGTCAAACCCAGGGATGTCATAGCAAAGCGGCTTACCCTGCTAGGACTCTCCTCAGGATTTGTCATTTCTGGTAACACAAGTAATATTGTGAGACCATTTCAACTGGGTGATTTTGAACATGTCCCACGTTTTTTAGTACACACTATTAACTTGATGGTACAGATGTTTTCAAAAATGATAGGGTCATGCAGGAGATGCTGTTAGTGGCCCGAATAATTGCTGGACATTTTTGCTATTCAGCAATCACATCTTAAAGATTGCATAAACTACAAGAACAGTTCAGTTTCCCATGCCACCAACTAAAGCAAATGGTGAAATTCAATAAAACAAGGTGAAATTCAATCCTTTATGTGCTTCACATGGCGATAAATCTGTGGAGCAACGAACAGTGAAAGAGCAATTAGATAGGTAGGATGAGAACAAAGAAAGGGCTGTGCCCTGGAGAACTAGGAATTGTAGTTTTTGTATGAGAAGAAGGTTGTAAACATGGTCAAAAGCAGCAGAAAGATCTAGAAGAATAAGAAGTGAGTAGTGGCCTTTAGACTTAGCGGTAGCCATACAGTATATAATACAAAGAGTATCCTAATGACTAACATACAAGACAGAGAACCTTTTGGTGGCTGTTATACAAGACAGAGTGCATGCTACAGTAGTAATAGATGTACAATGTAAAGAGCAACCTTGTAATACTACCAGAGGCGGATTGGCCATAGGGTCTACAGGGAAGATTCCCGGTGGGCCTATGCACCCGAGGGGCCTGTTTTGTTTGAGGACATGTGGTCCTATTTATAGACATAATGAATAAGATGCCAAACAATTTGCATATATGAAAATGACTTTGACACTTAGCCTGTGATTGCAGATGATCTAGTGTATGCTCTGTCTGCCTGCTTGGCTGACATATAAGATTGAGTGAATAGTGATTGGGATACGTTTGGTGTAATAAGCAAGAAAATATATCTTTCTAAAAAATTATATAGTTTCCTAAATTCTAAAGGTGTATCATATAATGTGCTCATAATATTTAATTTTATTTCCTTTTAACTTCCACTTGATGATGGACATCCCCACTATCTGGAAAGTCTTGGGGGGAGGGTGCTGCTGCCATGGCCCATGGCTAGACCTTACACCTCTGAGGCTGCCCAAGTGGGGCCACTAGTACAAATTTTTCCAGGGCCGCTTTTTGTTCCCAATCCGCCCCTAAATACTACAAATAAAGTATACTAGTGCGATCAGTAGCGAATTTCCCATTAGGCACGTGCGGCACATAGGGGTGGCACTTGTTTGGGGGCGGCACTTGGATGCTTGTGTTGCTACAGTCAGCACAAAAAGTACCAGTAACTAGTAAAATATTTCCACTGTACTCAGGTGAGTTTCTAGAGAGGATGGGGGCCTATGTACAGGCTCCGTCTGGGCCCCCTCCTCTCTAGCCGTTGGCAGCGCTGCAGATCTGGGCACTAGGGGACCCTAGCACTGTCCCAGAGTCTAGAGCACATGCGCAGATCTCCAGGAAAATGGCACAGCTGCCATTTTCACAGTCATTTTTCTACTGCGCATGCGAGAAACACCGGCAGAATGGCACCGTGCCGTTTTCCCAGTGATTTCTGCAGTGACGCTGCTTCATTGCGGGACTACGGAGGGTGAGTATTGAAAATAATGGGTGCAGGGTGTGCAATGTGGGCCCCCCTGGACCCTGGGAGCCCGTGAGCACCGCTCACACTGCACGCATTATAAATACGTCACTGACTGTACTTTACGATATGCCATCTTGAATGGCTGGTAAATGGGTAGGACATGCACATACTGCCCTCGTAAGCTGTCCTACTTAGTAAATATTAGAGATGTGTGGCAGGCACTTTTCGTGTTTTGTGTTTTGGTTTTGGTTCTAATTCCACTTTCGTGTTTTGGTTTTGGCTTGGTTTTGCCAAAACCACCCTTTTGTGTTTTGGTTTTGGTTTTGGACCTGGATGATTTTTGAAAAAAACATAAAAACAGGTAAAATCACACAATTTGGGGGTCATTTTGCTCCTACGGTATTATTAACCTCAATAACATTAATTTCCACTCATTTACAGTCTATTCTGAACACCTCACAGTTTTGTTTTTAGGCCTAAAAGTTGCACCGAGGTGGCTGTATGACTAAGCTAAGCGACACAAGTGTGCGGCACAAACACCTGGCCCATCTAGGAGTGGCACTGCAGTTGCAGACAAGATGGCACTATTCAAAAACTAGTACCCAAACAGCACATAATGCATAGGAGAAAAAGAGGTGCAATTAGGTAGCTGGATGGCCAAGCTAAGCGACACAAGTATGCAGCACAAACACCTGGCCCATCTAGGAGTGGCACTGCAGTGTCAGACAGGATAGCACTTTTCAAAAACTAGGCCCCAAATAGCACATCATGCAAAGATGTAGAAGAGGTGCAATGAGGTAGCTGTATGACTAAGCCAAGCGACACAAACAATTGGCCCATCTAGGAGTGGCACTGCAGTGGCAGAAAGGAGGGCAGATATCAAAAAAAGGCGCCAAACAGTACATGATGCAAAGAAGAAAAAAGGTGCACCGAGTTTGCTGTATGAATAAGCTAAGCGACACAACCACTTGGCCCATCTAGTAGTGTCACGCAGTGGCTGAATGTCGAGAGTGGGCTGCAATTGTTCGGTCAACTGACAGCATCTCCAGCACGCCCCTCTCATTTTTAAAAAAATCTGCAATTGGTGGACTTATACGGCAGTACCCCAGGACTAATACAGCAGTACCCCCTGGATTCATACAGCAGTGTCAGACAGAATGGCACTTTTCAAAAACTAGGCCCCAAACAGCACCTCATGCAAAGATGTCAAAGAGGTGCAATGAGGTAGCTGTATAACTAAGCTAAGCGACACAAACAATTCCCACTGGAATTATACGTCCAAATCACTGGAATTATACGTCCAAATCACTGGAATTAAATGGCAAAATCACTGGAATTATACGTCCAAATCACTGGAATTAAATGGCAGTACCAGTGGACATATACGGAAGTGTCAGACAGGATGGCACTTTAAAAAAATAATTCCGCAAACAGCACATGATTATAAGAAGAAAAAAAGGTGCAAGATGGAATTTCCTTGGGCCCTCCCACCCACTCTTGTGTTGTATAAACAGGACATGCACACTTTAACAAACCAATAATTTCAGCGACTGGGTCTGCCACATGACAGTGGCTGAAATGACTGGTTTGTTTGGGCCCCCACCAAAAAAAGAAGCAATCAATCTCTCCTTGCTCAAACTGGCTCTACAGAGGCAAGATGTCAACCTCATCCTCCGATTCCTCACCCCTTTCACTGTGTACATCCTCCTCCTCCTCCTCACAGAGTATTAATTCGTCCCCACTGGAATCCACCATCACAGGTCACTGTGTACTTTCTGGAGGCAATTGCTGGTAAAAGTCTTCCCGGAGGAATTTATAATTCATTTTGATTAACATCATCTTCTCCATATTTTGTGGAAGTAACCTCCTACGCCAATCGCTGACAAGGCTACCGGCTGCACTAAACACTCTTTGGAGTACACACTGGAGGGGGGGGGGCAACTTAGGTAAACTAAAGCCAGTTTGTGCAAAGGCATTCAAATTGCCTCTTTTTCCTGCCAGTATACATACGGACTGTCTGACATACCTACTTGAATGCTGTCACTCATATAATCCTCCACAATTTTTTCAATGGTGACAGAATCATATGCAGTGACAGTAGACATGTCAGTAATCGTTGGCAGGTCCTTCAGTCCGGACCAGATGTCAGCTTTCGTTCCTGACTGTCCTGCATCACCGCCAGCGGGTGGGCTAGGAAATCGTATCCTTTTCCTTGCAGACCCTGTGGCGGGAGAAATTGAAGGAGGAGCTGTTGATGGGTCACGTTCCGCTTGAGTTGACAATTTACTCACCAGCAGGTCTTTGCACCTCTGCAGACTTGTGCCTGCCGGAAAGAGAGATGCAACGTAGGCTTTAAACCTAGTATCGAGCACGGTGGCCAAAATGTAGTGCTCTGATTTCAACAGATTGACCACCCTTGAATCCTGGCAAAGCAAATGAAGGGATCCATCCACAAGTCCTACATACTTTGCGAAATCGTTCCGTCTTAGCTCCTTCTTCAATTTCTCCAGCTGCTTCTGCAAAAGTCTGTTGAGGAGAATGACCTGACTCAAGCAGGCAGTGTCTGAACTGACTTCACGTGTGGCAAGTTCAAAGGGTTGGAGAACCTTGCACAAGATGGAAATCATTCTCCACTGCCCTTGAGTCAGGTGCATTCTGCCTCCTTTGCCTATATCGTAGGCAGATGTATAGGCTTAAATGTCCTTTTGCTGTTCCTCCATCCTCTGAAGCATATAGAGTGTTGAATTCCACCTCGTTACCACCTCTTGCTTCAGTTGATGGCAGGACAGGTTCAGGAGTATTTGCTGTCACTCCAGTCTTCGGCACGCGGTGGCAGAATGTCGAAAGTGGCCAGCAATTTTTCAGGCCACTGACAGCATCTCCTGTACACCCCTGTCATTTTTTCAAAAAATTCTGCACCACCAAACGAATTGTATGTGCAAAGGGGCATGCTGGAATTTGCCCAGATGTAATGCACGAACAATATTGGCGGCGTTGTCTGATATCACAAATCCCCAGAAGAGTCCAATTTGGGTAAGCCATTCTGCGATGATGTCCCTCAGTTTCCGTAAGAGGTTGTCAGCTGTATCCTGCCTAGGAACGAGTTGGCGTGTGTGAGATGCTGCTACTGTTGCTGCTGCTGTTGTTGCTGTGGGAGGCCAAACATCTACCCAGTGGGCTGTTACAGTCATATAGTCCTTAGACTGCCCTGTTCCACTTGTCCACATGTCCGTGGATAAGTGGACACTGGATACAACTGCATTTTTTAGGACACTGGTGACTCTTTTTCTGACGTCTCTGTACATTCTCGGTATCGCCTTCCTAGAGAAGTGGAACCTAGATGGGAATTTGTACCGGGGTCACACTATCTCCATCAATTCTCTAAGTCCCACTGAAATAATGGCGATACCGGACGCACGTCTAACACCAACATAAGTGTCAAGGCCTCAGTTATCCGCTTTGCAACAGGATGACTGCTGTCATATTTCATCTTCCTCACAAAGGACTGTTAGACAGTCAATTGCTTACTGAAAGTAGCACAAGTGGTCTACCGACTTCCCCTCTGGGATGACGATCGACTCCCAGCAGCAACAACAGCAGCGGCAGCAACAGCAGGCGTACCACTCAAGGATCCTCCGAAAGAATCCCGGTTAGGAGAGGACTCCTCAGTCTTGACAGTGACATGGCTTGCAGTACTACTAACGTTCCTGACTGAGGAGGAAGTTGACGTTGAGGGAGTTGGTGGTGTGGCTTGCAGGAGCTTGGGTACAAGAGGAAGAAGGAATTTAGGTGTCAGTTGACTGCTTCCGCTCTTACCCAAAGTTTCACAACTTGACACTGACTTCTGATGTATGAACAGCAGGTGACGTATAAGGGAGGATGTATCAAGGTGGTTAACATCCTTACCCCTACTTATTACAGATTGACAGAGGCAACAGATGGCTTGACACCTGTTGTCCGGATTTGTGGAGAAATAATTCCACAACAAAGAGGTGGCTTTTTTGGTAGTTTGCCCAGGCATCACAGTGGGCTTCTACATCCCACGGACAACAGGTGTCTCCCCCGGTGCCTGACTTAAACAAACCACATCCCCATCAGAATCCTCATCGTCAACTTCCTCCCCAGCGCCAGCAACACCCATATCCTCATCCTGGTGTACTTCAACAGTGACATCTTCAATTTCAATATCAGGAACTGGACTGTGGGTGATCCTTCCAGCACTTGCAGGGGGTGTGCAAATGGTGGAAGGAGCCACCTCTTCCCGTCCAGTGTGGGGAAGGTCAGGCATCGAAACCACCGACACACTTGGACTCTCCTTGAGGATTTGTGATAACATCTCAGAACGCACAGTTCATTTCTGTGCTTTTTCCAGCATAACTTTTTTAATTTTTCTAGCGGGAGGATGAGGGCTTCCATCGTCATGCGAAGCTGAACCACTAGTCATGAACATAGGCCAGGGCCTTAGCCGTTCCTTGCCACTCCGTGTCGTAAATGGCATATTGGCAAGTTTACGTTTCTCCTCAGACCATTTAAATTTCTTTTTTTGGGTCTTTTTACTGAACTTTGGCTTTTGGGATTTTACATGCCCTCTACTATCACATTGGACATCGGCCTTGGCAGACAACGTTGATGGCATTTCACCGTCTTTGTCAAGGCTAATGGCAGCAGCTTCAGCACTAGGAGGAAGTAGTTCTTGATCTTTCCCTATTTTATCCCCCAAATTTTTGTTCTCCATTATTTTTCTGGAGCTATATAACACAATGGCCCTCATTCCGAGTTGTTCGCTCGCAAGGCGAATGTAGCAGAGTTACACACGCTAAGCCGCCGCCTACTGGGAGTGAATCTTAGCTTCTTAAAATTGCGACCGACGTACGCGCAATATTGCGATTACAAACGAGTTAGCAGTTTCAGAGTAGCTCCAGACTTACTCTGCCTGTGCGATCATTTCAGTGCTTGTCGTTCCTGGTTGACGTCACAAACACACCCAGCGTTCGCCCAGGCACTCCCACCGTTTCCCCGGCCACTCCTGCGTTTTTTCCGGAAACGGTAGCGTTTTCAGCCACACGCCCCTGAAACGCCGTGTATCCGCCCAGTAACACCCATTTCCTGTCAATCACATTACGATCGCCGGAGCGAAGAAAAAGCCGTGAGTAAAAATACTTTCTTCATAGTAAAGTTACTTGGCGCAGTCGCAGTGCGAACATTGCGCATGCGTACTAAGCGGATTTTCACTGCGATGCGATGAAAAATACCGAGCGAACAACTCGGAATGAGGGCCAATATGCGGCACAAGAGCACTGAACATATGGCCGCAGAGGATACCACTGTGACTGGTCACTGGAATGATCGATGGCTGATGCACAGGACACTACCACTGGTCTGATGCAGGATAACACAGCAACACTGTAAGGAACTTGTTATTATTATACAGCAGCACTGGACATATGGCAGCAGAGTATACCACTGTGACTGGTCACTGGAATGACTGATGGCTGATGCACAGGACACTACCACTGGTCTGATGCAGGCAGAGCCAAAACTAGTAAGGGGCTAGGGGGGCATGTGACCCAGGCGCTGGATTGGATAGGGCGCTGGGATCAGCTGCATCTTACACAGCAGAAAAGGTAGTGTAGAAAAATGGGATTTGTAGTCATGTGTGCTACTGCTTAAACGTTATGCAGTAACATAGAGACTACAAATCCCATGATGCATTGCACCGCTGCTAGAGCTGCAGTAATCAGGACAGCGTGTGTAGCTTCCCTTTCTCAGCGGCAAGCCGAAAAAGTATACCTGCCGCCCGCCCTAGCTATGAATGTGTTGATGCTGCTGACCTTTCTCTGGCCCCACACAGAACTGCAGTGCATTCAGCGCTGAGTCGCTGACAGCACAGTGATGGATGTAAGCAGGACGCAGCCTTCACCTCCAAGTTAGTAAAGAGAGACACTGTGACTGGTGTTAACCCCTGCAGTTCATTTATACTGTAGTTTTCTTAAGTTTATATGCAGTATATTGACCTAATCTTTAATGCTGAGACTGCTTATTTTCACCACAGTGACAGCTACAGATTATATATATATATATATATATATATATATATATATATGTATGTGTATGTGGGTGTGTACATATATATTACACCGTGTGTGTATTACCGGGGACTGCTGGTCTGAGGGATATCTGTTTTGAATATTGTTGTTTGTTTCTTACTTAATTTTTTTTTTTATATATTCTATTTTATTTTTCTATGTAAATTTTTTTTTAATTTAATATATTTCCTTTTTTTTTTTTTTTGGAGGGTGGGTGGGGGCGCTAAATTACTGTCTTGCCCCGGGTGCCGTTAGTCCTAGTTTCGGCCCTGGATGCAGGACAACATAGCAACACTGTAAGGGGCTTGTTGTTATTATTATACAGCAGCACTGGACATGTGGCAGCAGAGTATACCACTGTGACTGGTCACTGGAATGACTGATGGTTGATGCACAGGACACTACTACTAGTCTGATGCAGGACAACACAGCAACACTGTAAGGAACTTGTTATTATTATTATACAGCAGCACTGGACATATGGCAGCAGAGTATACCCCTGTGACTGGTCGCTGGAATGACTGATGGCTGATGCACAGGACACTATCACTGGTCTGATGCAGGACAATACAGAAACACTGTAAGGGACTTGTTATTATTATACAGCAGCACTGGACATATGGCAGCAGAGTATACCACTGTGACTGGTCACTGGAATGACTGATGGCTGATGCACAGGACACTACCACTGGTCTGATGCAGGAAAACACAGCAACACTGTAAGGGACTTGTTGTTATTATTATTATTAAGCAGCACTGGACATATGGCAGCAGAGTATACCACTGTGACTGGTCACTGGAATGCATGGTTGCCTACCCTCCCTCATTCTGCAGGAGACTCCCTGAAATAGCAGCAATCTCCCTCACTCCCTGAAAAGTCCAGCAATCTCCCTGATTGCACCTTACACCCATTATACAGCTATTACATTCTTGGGGGGGGAAATAAATCAGAGATACATACATTCAAATAGGATCATTAGTGCCATTTCCCTGCATTGGTTATAAGGCACAATGATCCCCGTGACCACTTACAGTATATGGAAGCTCTTGTAAAACACAATACACGAACAAATCCTGCAAAATATCAGTGTCTTTTCTTCAACAAATAGATCTTACTGACTTTGGGGCTCATTTACATTTGGATGTAAGCCATTTTCATGAAACGCCTCTCAGATGTAGCAGTACACGTCCGCACTGATAGGTGTTACTTTCACATCTCCCTGAAATGCTTTTTCAAAAGTAGGCAAGTGTGCTGGAATGACTGATGGCTGATGCACAGGACACTACCACTGGTCTGATGCAGGAAAACACAGAAACACTGTAAGTGACTTGTTATTATTATACAGCAGCACTGGACATATGGCAGCAGAGTATACCACTGTGACTGGTCACTGGAATGACTGATGGCTGATGCACATGACACTACCACTGGTCTGATGCAGGACAACACAGCAACACTGTAAGCAGGGCTTAAAGTGGTCCTGGAGAGGTGGGGGAACTCACCTCACCCGCAATGCCGCAGAAAGGGGTGTGGCCTCACACAGAAGGGGCGTGGCCACACAAAAGTAACACCAATTCAAAATAATGCTTCACAGTAGCACAATCTTATTCACATTGTCCGCCCCACATACTAATGCCCTTTACACACACAATAGCAGAGTCCCCCTTTTACACAGTACGGGAGGCGAAGCCCCCTTTTACACAGTACGGCAGACAGCTTCCCCTTTTACACAGTACGACAGGTAGAGCCCCTTCCAGCGCGCGCACACACACACACACACACTCTCTCTCTCTCTCTCTCTCTCTCTCTCTCTCTCTCTCTCTCTCTCTCTCTCTCAGAGTCTTGAAAGTGCAAAAAAAGACAAAAAGAGTGACATGGCAAGAGAGGGTGAGAGAGACATGGAGAGAGAGACATTGCAAGAGAGAGAGAGAGACATGGCAAAAGAGGGAGATGAGGGGGAGACATAGCAAAATAGAGTGACAGAGAGAGAGAGAGAGAAACATAGAGAGAGAGAGAGAATATCAGCAGCAGAAAGACTGGGCACCCAGAGCTGTGAATTGTGGCAGCAGTTACCTGGAGGTCTTCATGTGGAGGGCGAGTTGACTCTCCTGCCAGACGCCCAGGGGTGTGCCACGGTTAGGATAGGGCCTCGGACCATCATTCACTTGCAGACAGTGCTCCGGTGGAGGTGGGGAGGGCATTACAGGCCGCGGGTCACTAAGCTTAGGGGTAGGGTGGAATTTAAGCTGCTGCGCTGGCAGGGAGATGGGGAGTGGGCATGGGCATTACTGGCCGCTGCTCAGCGTCAGTTAACAGTTAACTCCGGCGGCTGCGGGGGGTGGGGGGGTGGGATCGGGCGTTACAACCCGCGGCTCAGTCACACTCTGGCGGCTGTGGCAGCGGCGGAGGGGGGGAGAGACGGCACTTTGAACCTGGCGCCGGCTGTGCGTCATTCACGGCTCCTGGACCGCCAGCTAATGAGAAGCTGCCACTTGGCAGCTTCTCATTGGCTGGCGGTCTGCGAGCCGTGATTGGCTCACGCCAGATTTTAAAAAAAGCCTCATCTTCTTCTGATTGGTGCTGCAGCCGGTCCGCGAGCCGTGATTGGCTGGCGGCCGCTGCCACCTTTACTATGGAACAGTTAACTCCGGCGGCTGCGGGGGGGGGGGGGGGGGATCGGGCGTTACAAACCGCGGCTCAGTCACACTCTGGCGGCTGTGGCAGCGGCGGAGGGGGGGAGAGACGGCACTTTGAACCTGGCACCGGCTGTGCGCCATTCACGGCTCCTGGACCGCCAGCTAATGAGAAGCTGCCACTTGGCAGCTTCTCATTGGCTGGCGGTCTGCGAGCCGTGATTGGCTCACGCCAAAAAAGCCTCATCTTCTTCTGATTGGTGCTGCAGCCGGTCCGCGAGCCATGATTGGCTGGCGGCCGCTGCCACCTTTACTATGGAACAGGGACATGATGCTGTGGCCGGGCGGAGGCGGAACTGGTTCCGCCTGCAATTAGAGGTGACGGAACGCAGTTCCGCCCCGTTCCGGCCCACTTTAACCACTGACTGTAAGGGACTTGTTATTATTATACAGCAGCACTGGACATGTGGCAGCAGAGTATACCACTGTGACTGGTCACTGGAATGACTGATGTCTGATGCACAGGACACTACCACTGGTCTGATGCAAGACAACACAGCAACACTGTAAGGGACTTGTTAATATTATACAGCAGCACTGGACATATGGCAGCAGAGTATACCACTGTGACTGGTCACTGGACTGACTGATGGACAGGACACTACCACTGGTCTGATGCAGGACAACACAGCAACACTATAAGGGACTTGTTAATATTATACAGCAGCACTGGACATATGGCAGCAGAGTATACCACTGTGACTGGTCACTGGAATGACTGATGGCTGATGCACATGACACTACCACTGGTCTGATGCAGGACAACACAGCAACACTGTAAGGGACTTGTTAATATTATACAGCAGCACTGGACATATGGCAGCAGAGTATACCACTGTGACTGGTCACTGGACTGACTGATGCACAGGACACTACCACTGGTCTGATGCAGGACAACACAGCAACACTGTAAGGGACTTGTTAATATTATACAGCAGCACTGGACATATGGCAGCAGAGTATACCACTGTGACTGGTCACTGGAATGACTGATGGCTGATGCACAGGACACTACCACTGGACTGATGCAGCACAATACACCACCACTGAACTGATGCAGCACAACACAGCACCCTATACAGCAGCACTGGACATATGGCAGCAGAGGACACCACCACTGTGACTGGACTGATGCAGCACAATACACCACCACTGAACTGATGCAGCACAACACAGCACCCTATACAGCAGCACTGGACATATGGCAGCAAGAGGAGACAACCACTGTGACTGGACAGATGCAGCACAAGACACGGTCACTGAGAAAACTGAGAGAATGGAGACCTGTCCTCTCTGTACACTCTCCAATGCCAGAGTGAAAATGGCGGGGAAGCGCGGCCCCTTATATGGAATCCAATCCCGCGAGAATCCGACAGCGGGATTATGATGTTTTGCCTCGTTCTGGTTTCCGAGTCAGGTGGGAAAACCCGAGCCTGACTCGGATCCGGGCTCGTAGTGTGAAGTTCGGTAGGGTTCGGTTCTCTGAGAACCGAACCCGCTCATCTCTACTCAAAAGATTAGTTTAGAAGATTAGTTCATGTAATTCATTTAGTTCATCATTTCAGTCGCTGGCTCTGAGACTCAGAGAAGTGAATGGAATTAGAACTAGTCTAGACCAGGGCTGGCCAAATCGGTCCTTGAGATCTACCAACAGTTCATGTTTTCCAGGCCTCCTGGAGATATGTAGAATTGTCAGTTAGGAATGAATGCAGCACATCTTAATTAGTAATTACTACACCTGTGCACCAGCTAGGCGGTCTGGAAAATGTGAACTGTTGGTAGTTCTTGAGGACTGGTTTGGCCAGCCCTGGTCTAGACTATTACACATAGAGTAGGTATTTCGAATACTAGCTCATTGTAGGAGTGATAATCTTGTTCAAATGATCAGATATGATTAATGTCAGATTTTTTTATATTTAAGAAAAACAATAACTTATATAGCAACCTTATAGTGACATGTTTATCTCTGCAATATTAATCCCATTGTTGGTACAAATTTTTACTTCATAATATTGAAGTGAAAGACCCAAATTCAGAGTAATGTAATAAGCCACTTTTTTCTGCTTTTAAAATACAGTACAGTAATTAAAAGGAAAGAAAAGTCCCTTTGCCCCAATAGAGAGATAAAGTGGAGATGTTACAAAGTAACCAATCAGCCTCTGTCATTTATCTTCAACAGTATATAAAGTCACAGAAGCTGATTGGTTGCTAGGGGCAACTGCTCTACTTTATGTCACTTGAAGGTTCATAGTACATATCCCCCTATGTCTTGTGTGGAGTAATCAGACCCTACAGGATAGCATGCAGCACTCAGCACTGTGTCTTTGGCTGATTGGGAGTGACAGTGTATCTTGTGACCTAATATGCTAGGTGAATTAATCATGGCTATATGCAGTACAGGATCAGCTCCATAGCATATGCCTGAGCTCAGCAGTGCCACACATTGTAGCTTAGAAGTACTGTACTGACTTGTTATGGCTGTATGAGTCATTGAGTCAGAGATCTGATCAGTGATCTGTATGATTCAGTAGACTACTGAACTACTTGCAATGAGAATAACTCATGAGTCATCAGGACAATGCAGCTCAGCATCAGCTCCATACAATCAATGCATATGCCTGAGCACAGCAGTGCCACACATGGTAGCTTAGAGGTACTGTACTGACTCATATGGCTGTATGAGTCATTGGGGGGAATTCAAATGTTAGAAAAGTCGGTTGAGTGTCTGTTTTTTCCTGTCTATTAGATAGGAAAAAACAGACACCCAACTGACTTTTCAAACAATTGAATACCGCCCATTGAGTCAGTGAGCTGATCAGTGATTTGAATGAATCCGTGAACTGCTGAGCTACTTGCAAGGAGAATGACTCATGAGTCGTCAGGACAATGTAGCTCAATCATCTCCACAGAGAAAGTCCACTCTATGTCTGAGCACAGCAGTGCCACCTGTGGCAGCAGAGATGTACTGGCTCATGAGTATTGCTGAGTGATAGCTGAATAACAACAGTGCTGCAGCGGCACCTACACAACACCCAGCAGAAGATTTAGCACAGCAGTATGCTCAGGAGCCAGTAGCACCAGAAGCAGCAGCAAGTGTTTGGACATCTGGACTAATAGAACAGTGATTGTATCACAGTAAGGTGAGCAGCATGACTACACATGCTCACTCACAGACACACATAGACTTTGGCTATGCAGTGCAGATGCTATTTTTTTATTAGATCTGTATTGCTGGGCTGTGTTGTACTTTTAACTTTCATTTTACAGCATCAGATTCAGGAAGTGAAAATCCAGTGTATGAGACAGTGTATGAATCAGTGAATGAGACAGTGAATGAATCCACCCTAATGCAGCTGCTGGCTCTATTCTCTCTGTGTCTAACGCCTCCTTCCTGATGAACTAATCTTTGCCAGAGCTGTGAACTGAACGAACTAGTTAAATTTGAAGATTAGTTCACTTTGAACTAATCATTCATGAACTACCCATCACTAGTTAACAGCGCTTCCACAGCCACCAGCACGTCTCAATCTACTGCGGGGGCTAGCAGCATACTCAGGGTCAGATTAAGCCTTCAGCGAGCATGGGGCACTGAAGACAGGGGAGACCCTCCCCCTCATGTCAGCACTGCACCCCTGGCTGTGGATGGCCATATAAATATAGATATATATATATATATAGATATATAGATATATATATATATAGTGTGGTAAATGTCCCCACTCCTTCCCTTAACTGTTTTATCTCCACACCTTACTTAATATACTTAGTGACCCCCCTCAGATCTTATATATATATATATATATATATATATCTCAAAATAGGTGAAGTGGCACTCACTGAAAATACAAAGTTGTCTGCTGGGGTGTCCAAAATTCTAGAGAAACTTGTTTCCACAAGGTCCCATAGTATATCCAATGTTTAAAGAAGGCACTCACCAGACTATATATATATATATATATACAAGATAAACAGTCCCGGCACTCCCTCTCCGAAAATCAATGTGCTGCGGTGCCCTCCTTGAGAGACAAAGCAAGTCCTCTATGTAGCCTGCTTACATGCAAAGGCTATAGAGCCCATACAAAACCTCATTTCTAAGATCACAAGACCTTTGAGAAATTAGGTCATTAACAGCAACCTACACCAGTGGGGTAAAACGCCTAACAGTGTGCCCACAGGAATATTTATGTTTATGTTTGTCCATGTGTCATATGTCTGTTCTGTGTACCGGTACTAGGGAGGGAATATAGGAGTAGTGTATACCCAACGCTGCACAGACTCAACTGATACTGTATTTTAAAAATTATATATATTTTTATACAAATAAATTGTCAATTTTATTCACCATCACTGTCTCACTGTGGACATTATTTATAGAGTATAACATTCATTTTCATGCTCCAGCTAGGGATGCGCTAAACACCATATCCATTTCGCCTCTATGTAGTAGGTTGAAACAGGCGGCACTCAGGCAGACTCATGAGAGATGAAGAAAAGCGGTCCGTTTATTATACCGACATGTTTCGGGGAATACCCCGTCCTCAGGGCCATGAAACCTTCGGCAACGATCGGGTAATTAAAAGTAATTAGAAGCCTTACTGTGTGGCATAATTTTTAAGGGGCATTATTGTGTGTGGGGCATAAAATGGTGCAAGGGCCATAACTGTGTGTAGCATAATATGTAATTGACGTTACAGTAAATGGCATGACACATAATGGGTGTTACGGTGTGTGGCATAATGTGTAATAGGCATTACGGTGTGTGGCATATTGCGTAATGGGCATTACGGTGTGTGGCATAATGTGTAACAGGCATTACGGTGTGTGGCATTTTTGTAATGGGCATTACAGTGTGTGGCATAATGTGTAACAGGCATTACGGTGTGTGGCATATTGCGTAATGGGCATTACAGTGTGTGGCATAATGTGTAATAAGCATTACGGTGTGTTTCATAATGTGTAATGGGCATTACAGTGTGTTGCATAATGTGTAATGGGCATTACAGTGTGTTTCATAATGTGTAATGGGCATTACAGTGTGTTGCATAATGTAATGGGCATTACGGTGTGTGGCATAATGTGTAATAAGCATTACGGTGTGTGGCATATTGTGTAATGGGCATTACAGTGTGTGGCATAATGTGTAATAAGCATTATGGTGTGTTTCATAATGTGTAATGGGCATTACAGTGTGTTGCATAATGTGTAATGGGCATTACAGTGTGTGGCATAATGTGTAATAAGCATTACGGTGTGTTTCATAATGTGTAATGGGCATTACAGTGTGTTGCATAATGTGTAATGGGCATTACAGTTGTTGCATAATGTAATGGGCATTACGGTGTGTTGCATAATGTGTAATGGGCAGTAGTCACTGCCGTGGCAGCCCGATCATACCCGCTGCCGCCTCCCGCTGAGCACCCACCAGCAAAAATATAAATCAGCACCTATGTCCCCAGTCCTGAGCCGGCGCGAAGATGAGAGTCTGATAGGAGCATCATTCTGACTGAGTTCACTCTGCAAAACCTCTGCATTGCCTGCCGATAGCTGCAGTGCAGCTGCATTGCCTTCTGACTGGCGCTCCTGCATGTATCTCTCCTCCGGACAGATCGGTAGAAGGTAATCGAGCAAATTGCTAATAAAATATAAAAATAAAAAAAGTGCTAAAATTAACTGATTTACAGCTTAACAGAATTCAAAATTAGTACTGCACTTAAATTCAACAAAGGTGTGTAACTTTTGGTAGAAAGTTATTTTAGTAGACTTTCCAGTAGAAACTATGCAGCTTCTTACAGAAACGCCTGGAACCTCACATCACTATTGTGTGCTGCTTTTAAAGTTCTATGGTACCAATTTGGCCAGGGCCAGCCACAGAAGTTAGCCCCCCAGCTTCCCCCTGATATAATGTGGCCATGGGAGGTAGTGCAGTTATGTAGTGTGGGGTGGTTGTATTGTAGCTATGTAGTGTGGGTAGATAGTGTAGTGATGTAGTATGAGGAAGGAGTGCAGTAACATAGTGCAAGGACGTATTGCAGTGATATAGTGTGGGGGTGTAACCTGGGGAAATAGCGTTGTGATGTAGTGTGGGGAAATAGCGTTGTGAAGTAGTTTGGGGAGTGATATAGTGGTGGGATGTAGAGTGGGGTGATAGCATAATGATATAGTGCAGGGAGGTGGTGGTGTGATATAGTACAGAGATGTAGGGGTAAATTTACTAAAACTTCTAAAACAGAATTGGTGATGTTGCCCATAGCAAACAATCAGATGCTGTCTATCATTTCTCTTTTGCCTTTTAGAAAATTATAGACAGCATCTGATTGGTTGCTATGGGCAACATCACCACTTCTCTGTTTTGGAACCTTTAGTAAATTTTGCACCATAGTGTGGGGAGCTTGTGCACTGATATAGTCTGGGGATGCAGAACAGTGAACTAGTGCAGGGGTGTAGTGTGGGTGTCTAGCAACTTCTGTGTGGTGTAAGGTGTATAAGGAGCTCTACTGTGTAGTGTAACGTGCTTAAGAAGTACTATTGTGTGGGGTAACGTGTTTAAGGAGTACTGTTGGGTGGCGTAACATATTTAAGAAGTATTATTGTGTACCGTAAAGTGTATAAGGAGCTCTACTGTGTGGCGTAATGTATATAAGGATCTCTACTGTGTGGCGTAACGTATATAAGGATCTCTACTGTGTGGTGTAATGTGTATAAGGAGCTTTACTATGTAGTGTCATGTGTATAAGGAGCTCTACTGTGTGACGTAACGTGCATAAGTAGCTCTACCGTGTGGCGTAACGTGTATTAGGAGTGCTACTGTGTGGAGTAATGTATATAAGGATCTCTACTGTGTGGCGTAACGTATATAAGGATCTCTACTGTGTGGTGTAACGTATATAAGGATCTCTGCTGTGTGGTGTAATGTGTATAAGGAGCTCTACTATGTAGTGTCATGTGTATAAGGAGCTCTACTGTGTGACGTAACGTGCATAAAGAGCTCTACCGTGTGGCGTAACGTGTATTAGGAGTGCTACTGTGTGGAGTAATGTATATTAGGAGCTCTACTGCGTGGTGCAACGTGTATAAGAAGCTCTACTATGTGGTGTCATGTGTATAAGGAGTACTACTGTGTGGCGTAATGTGTATAAGGAGCTGTACAGTATGGCGTAACGTGTATAAGGAGCTCTACTGTGTGGCGTAAGGTATATAAGAAGCTCTACTGTGTGGCATAATGTGTATAAGGAGTGCTAATCTGTGGTGTGATTAGAATTAGGGGTACTATTGTGTGGTCACGCTTCTTCCCCACAATACTGCGCCTTTTTTTTTAGGTGGGTGGGAGGCAGGGGGGCGATTTAGCATACACTGACTGACTGGGAGGCGAAAGATTGAGTAAGGGGGGCCCCAAATAATTGGTGTCTTGCTTATGGCCCCATGAGGTCTGAATCCGCCTCTGCATGTACCCCATGTTAACACCTTACAGCGGCTGCAACTTGGAACGCTGTATACTAACACTGTAGGGGAGTGGGACACCACCCCTCGAACACCAGACATATCCTACAGCACTGACAATTAGGGTTATTGCAGAAATAGCGATACAAAACAGACTCTGATTTGAGTTACCAAAACTCACGAGACAGCACATGTTTGCATAAGAATTATTATGTAACAGTATGTTTTCAGTGTAAATGGTATCAGCATGACCACCGTAGTAACATTGTTTTAATAAATTGCATCATTATAAGAAACATGTTTATTCCAGAATACCAGAATTCTCTCATTGCATATATAAGGCACTTGTTTATTTAAATCTACAGGTATAGTATTAAGACATATACCCATGAAAGTGGGAAAGTACACCACAAACTTAAAACCAGATTAATCACACCCAGGGGCTGAGCACAGTAAAGGTGGGTACACACTGATAGATATATCTGCAGATCAATTGTTCTGCAGATATATCTATGGATGGATCAGGCAGTGTGCTGTGCATACACACTGCCCGATCCGTGGGGGACTGACGTCATGAACTGGGCGGGCCTGTACACACGCCCGCCCAGTTCAGCTGTCAATCACCGCCGGCCGCTGCAGCATGTGTACAGGCGGCCGGCTGGTCGCCCGTACACACACAGCGATGCACCAATGTATCAGTAGATATATTGGCCGTCGGCTGTGCTGCGGGGCCGACGCGTTATGTCTGTGAACGGCGGAGTTCACAGACATATCGCCTGTACACACTGACCGACGGACCCGCGATATATCGGCCGTTCAATAGAACGGCCGATATATCAGCCAGTGTGTACCCACCTTAAGAAACCTTTTGCTCATAACTGGTTTTTACTTCGACAGATCTAATTGGTCTGGGCAACCAAGCTAGTTAAAAAAAAAAGAACTAATTCATTGAACAATGTATATATGTTTCTATAATACGTGGACACAAGATCATTTTTAATACCTGTTTGGTATCCTATGTTCTTTATTTCAGTATTTTTTCTCTTAAATATAAAATACAGTTGCCAGGGAGACACGAGATGGAGAAATAAAAATATAAGTAAGTGCACTGTATGATCAACATGTTGGCACATTTCATTTTTTAGAATATGCTTGCTTTATAAAGAAACAAAAAAAATCTATGATGAGCATTTGTATTTAGGTCCGTATTAATAAGTCAACAACAATCATTGCAGTGTATTACACTGATGGATATGCTTTGGGCTGTGCTGCCATCTGCTGGACATTCAGTATTTTGTGTATTTAAAATAAAAAAATAAAAATAAATCAATGATTTCATATTACATTACTCTAAATTAGCTAAGAGCCTTTATTGGGTACTTAATTCTTAATAAATACTGTATGTTTTGTTTTATGGTTTTAAGGGATTTGTCACTGCCCTTTAAAATAGGGGCATTTTCTGTATAATTCTTTTTTGGGACAATTTAATATGCTGTTGGTATGTGCACACAACATATTGGCCATATGTTGTACTTAGGTGATTTGCAGTGCTCCTAATCAGAGCTGAATTAACAATAGAGTGGGCTCAAGTCTGGAAATGAAAGCCCAGTCTTGTGCTCTGATGGTTGGCCACGTCCCTTCAGCAGATTTACCACTCACACTACATCATGGGCCCCAGCTGGCTCTTCATGTACCAACACTGCCAGATCCACCACTAGCCTTTAACCTTTATACCTTTGTCTTAGCTGGCACAGCAGAATTGACAGATAGATCTCCCCAGGTAGATGCAGGGGCGGATTGGGATCGAACACTAGCCCGGGAAATTTATGGAAGCAGCCCTAATGAGGGCTGAGTCTGTTGAGGGGGAGGGGCCTGTCAAGAGGGCGGCATCTCTCCTCAGAGGTCCTGGTTCTGAGATAGACACAGTTGGGGCCTCCTTTGCTTTACGTTATGCTAATGTTTATCTGCAGCTTTATGCATATGCTACTACAATGCCCTTCCCTGATGTACATCTGTACGTCTGAATATACAAGGACTGATATGCCAACTTTCAGTGTCTACTGACACTGCTGTCATGCCTTTAATCTACTTTTTATTGATTTTTCAATCTACAAACCCCTTTTTTTAAGCTTATATGTTTCAAAGCACAGGGAGGGGGAGCACACACTACATACAGCACAGTACAGGGAGGGGGAGCACACACTACATACAGCACAGTACAGGGAGGGGGAGCACACACTACATACAGCATAGTACAGGGAGGGAGCACACACTACATACAGCATAGTACAGGGAGGGAGCACACACTACATACAGCTCAGTACAGGGAGGGGGAGCACACACTACAAACAGCACAGTACAGGGAGAGAGCACACACAAGTAGTGAAACACAGACACAGGGGACCAGCACAGCGGAATCTGTCCCAGTGGCCAATCCGCCCCTGACTACATACATAGCCACCACATTATTACATGAATAGCACCACATTACACTTAGAGCACTGCATTACATGTATAGCACCGCACTACATTTATATCACTGCATTACACAAATAGCACCACATAACACGACTAGCACCACATTACAGGTATAGCACAGCACTACACGTATAGCACCGCATTATACGAATAGCACCACATTACACGTATAGCACCTCATTACACAAATAGCACCACATTACATATGTAACCACCACATTACATACGTAGCCACCGCATTACATAAATAGGCCATCATCATGGACAGACATTGGGCAGCTATAGGGCTGAGGGACTTTGCATTAGAGATTGTCCCAGGGCTAGCTGTGAGTGCAGCCTGATCAGCTGGCATCCTGAGAACAAGTTACGTCCTGCTCCTGTCCAGTCCCCAAACCATACACTGTGACCGAGGACGCCCTAACCCTTACACCATCATGATAATGCAAATAATGTAATTAAAATTAACCTCACTGCTGGGTCCCCTTCAGTGCTCAGTTGCCACTCTGGCCAGTTCAGTGAGAGTGCGGAGCTAGGGTGGCGGCAGGTGTAGTGAACCCTGCTTCAACCATCACTATGCTGCTGCCCCCAGACCGGGCTCATTGAAGAGACCTTTGGCTGGGGCCAGAGATAGGATGTTGCTAGGCTGGTTAACTTTCTCCAGGTCCCCTGTTGGTCGAACAGCTTCACCACTTTTCATGGCTAGCGGCACCTGGAAATTACCTCAGCGTATGTGGTAAATCCATGTGGTAACTGCCACCAGCAGAAGTAGCGACTTTTGAGGGATCACACCCTTCTGCTGTCACCCACACACAAAATTATGAATGCATAAAGAATTAGGTAACATAAGCCTCTCGAGGTTTTGGTTGAGAAAACACAAATTCCAGATCTAAGATGAAGATATTTAATCCAAGTAAAAACTACAAAGCTTATTGTTACAGAAAAAGAAAGTTACAAGAATATAATAGTTTTAATAGTCACACAAGTAGTTACAATCTCAAAAAATAAAAATAAGGAAAAAAAAGGTACAACATTCATATCACCTAGGCAGGGCTAAATGCTGATTGAGGTAAAGTCTCCTCTGGTAGATATGTTTCATTATAATCATCTAGACCCCTTCACAATAATGAACGAACGGCAGAGAAAGTGTCCCATAGTTAAACCCCCACAATTCACCTCCAGCTTCCCTTCCCTTTCTTGGGATTCCTGTTTAATCCTTCCAAAGCCAGAAAGTATTGAGTTTCAATTCAGCCATTCTGATAGGGGTGGATGCTCTTATCTCATATTACTATGCTTAGAGATTTGGTCTGGTACGGATCCTGGAATGGGTTTCTCATCTTTTATGGCTTGCTTTACAGCTGTAGTATGAGGCCTGTGTAAATATCGTGGCCTTTACAACTGGGTCCCAGGAAGGGCAAGTCACACCCTGCTGGCCAAAGCATTTCTGAGGGATTTTCCCCAGGCACTTAAATGAATTCTTCAAGCCATCTCTGGTTCCCTGCATCAAAGGGTGTCTGACACCTCTGGCTGTACTGTAAACAAGCTCTATACCAGCAGATCAGTTAAGTTTCTACCATTTGACATGCACAGACATTTAACTGGTATAATACATTGGTACATCGACACATCAATCAGAATAATACCAATTTTTAATCATGCCCATTTCGATATAAAATTGGAAGTTCCTTACAACCTACAATCTATGTTCTGACTGCATCTGCTAAATGATGCACAGAAGGTGGAGATTCTTATTGGATGGCACATGTGTGCTCTTTTCATGTCCCAGGATAGTCAGGAGGGTGGAGGGCGCATGCGCGCTACTGGGTTAGAATGCGGTTGGGCTTTCCACCTCACATTTGGGTGGAATGCAGGCATGCACTCCACCAGACGCGAACTCAGAAGTATGTGTAATAGAGATCAAGAAGTGTTGTTCCGCACCCCCATTTCTCTTAACTATTGTTTTAGGTTGCACAAATATTTTTTTAGGCTCTAATAAGGCACCACTGCTGCTAATTTAATATTGGATCATATTAGATTAACTCTAATACAAATATACTCCTCTAAATAACCTTTTTTCTATAATTTGACAAGTTCCCCAGAAATCTAGGAAGGAAGTGATGTCATGGAGTATGGGTATAAATAACAAGCAAGCCCAGGTCTGCGCATTCATACTGCAGTCTGGAAAGAACAGGAGCTCTGACAGCATTAGAGTAAATTGCCATTTGGAACCTACTTGAACTTGATTGTCCTATTGAATTGAATTTTATTGTAAATCTGGTTCTCATAATGGATATCATTCATCCAGATTGATGTTTGATTCATAGATTGTACTAATTATTTGAGATTGATAATTATTATTTTTAGACTGTTGTTCTATTTGATCTATAGAATTTATTAATTGTTTAGGTCTGATTATTATGAATTCAAAATAAGACCCATTCACCAATTAATTGATTTTTGAATGGATTCTAGTGCATTTATCACTAGTTTTATTTCATTAATCACTTAGGGGTAGATGTATTAACCTGGAGAAGGCATAAGGAAGTGATAAACCAGTGATATGTGCAAGGTTATAAAGGCACCAGCCAATCAGCTCCAATATGTAAATTAACAGTTAGGATCTGATTGGCTGGTCCCTTTATCACCTTGCACATATCACTGGTTTATCACTTCCTTATGCCTTCTCCAGGTTAATACATCTGCCCCTTAGAACCCTTAGCCAGCTTGTTACATTGTGGTATTTATGAACCTTTTAGGTCTACATCAGCCAATTTAAGGCTATTAGTATCCTGAAATTCCCCTAACAAACTATTGTGTCTGGGTTCTGCCTTAAACCACTGGTATGTATCAACCTTGTTTAGGGTGGACCACTTACAATTTATTCTTATTTTTTAATTCATTATCATATATATAAATATATTAGGCATGGGACCTTTTGCAAGATCGCTAACAACTTGTGAAAACTTTTTAATGTACCAGTCAATCTCTGGTTCACCATTTTAAATTCTGGTATATATAGGTCTTTTTCTCATTAAAAAATAGCCCTCTTTTATTTCATTTGTAAATTTCACCTTGGATAGTGACATGTACAAGGGGATAAACATTGTAACAATATACCATCCATCATATTAAGCATTTTTTCTTTTATTTAAAGATTTTTACCCTGAAGAAGTTCCTTGTAGGGGACGAAACACGTTGGGTCATTGGTGTATTGATCCTTCGACTAATACTGGAACCACCCACCTTAAAGCTCACACCCATTAGGGTGCTGGTGGGATTTACCATCTGTTCCTGTCTAGCGAGGGTTCATTGCAACTTTGAATTTATGATGTCAGATATCATCATGTTCAAATGTTTATGTGTTTTACTCAGATTAAATTATTGGATATTTTACTAATAAGTGATTTCTGTGCTGTGTCTGGGCGTTATTTCTGATGTGTGGTTTATTTTCAGATTGTCCATCACATCAGCACTTGAACACCCTTGGTGGTTAAAACTCTATTGAAGCCCGCCACCACTTTGAATCCTGAATCAAGTCGTTAATGAACTATTTTACGCTAAGGGACACTGGATTTTAACTCTTTGAATTCTGGACTTTTTAGTGGACAATCATACTTTAAGGTCCCTGCGCCCTCTAGTTCCTATATTTTGTTGTTTGTTTGGTTACCGCTAGCAAGAGTTCTAATGTGAGGTGCTGCATCTTTAACAACTAGCGTGTGAGAAAGGTTCTTTTGTGTGTGTGTGTGTGTGTGTGTGTGTGTGTGTGTGTGTGTGTGTTTATAGATATATATATATATATATATATATATGCGGCCGTTACACATTTTTTGCATATTTTATTTTTTATAATTTCTAATAACACCAGTCTACGTCATATTAATGAACTACTATGGATAGGTCATCTTAAAGCAATAATGGATTAAATACTAGGGACGGGTCACTTTAATAATTTATTTAATTTTAGAAAATACACTTTAATATGGATAAATAATAGTAGGGTTATTAATGACCCTATAAGTCTATATTGGGATAATCACACAATATATGTAACATATAAACACATTATATATGATATTGCACGGAGGTCATTGAGTTTATTAGTCACTTTTATTTGCCCTGAGGGGTAACTAAGGCCAGCGGTTTTTAGCGAGTTATATGTCCCCTAGTAAATGGATTATTTAACTTTGAAAGAATTCACAAATTCAGGTGCTCCCTTAGAAACAGGAAGCATCTACTAGCAAGTGGAACGCTTTTCAGTGAGTGGAACGCATGCCGCAGCGGACGTACGTCACTCATACATACCTGTAACAGGAAGCGGAAATGACGCTCGTTGGAACGCACACCGCGGACCAGACGGATGTGCGCTACCACATAACGAGAAGCGGGCGGATGTGCGTCACCATACACTCTGGTACATAGTGGCCACTCATAGAGGCCACTAACAGGAAGCGGAAGTAGCGCTTTGGAACGCACGCCGCGCCGGCTCAATGGAACGCAATTTTGAATTGGAATTGATTTTCCTTAACAACAACTTTGTCTATCTGGTTTATAATAAAATATATTTATACTACCTCTTAAATATGCTTGGTCCTTATATAAAGATAAGTTAATAGGTCAGTTAATACCTTGTTAAGGCTTGATTTAAGAGGGTTTTCATACAGGAAGTGATGTCAGGTACCCAGGGGTATATAAACCCAGAGGGTTGTACTTCAGTTCATACAGCTGATTGGAACAGTGTGAACTACAGAGAGGTGAGCACCCTATTTCCATGGTCCCCTATCATTTGTTGTAATGTTTGGACTAATGTATTGCCATTATAATTATTTATCTTTTCCTTATCATGGATGTTGCCATTATGGCTTTCCCTTATTATGGATTCTCTCTGACTTCTATACTCTGACAATTGTTCTGATAAAATCGCATATCATGACTGAGGTCATGTTTACAATTTTGTATACACTTTATGTATCATGATTAATGCTAATAATCATGATTATATGTATCTTTTCTGTCATAGGCATTGCGACAGTCATTTGTACTGACTCTTTGTAAAAACAATCTTGCCCAATCCTGGGATTTAATTGTCTTATGAGCTTTTGAATAAGTGAAGTGGTTTGTATAACACGCTTTAATACAAGTAAAATTTGAGAATAGTAAATGTGGAAATATTACCATTCGCCACTAACAATTCCTTAACAGCCTATAATCAGCTGTATCATCTCCTTTTTTACCACTTATAGGCCCTCATTCCGAGTTGTTCGCTCGCAAGGCGAATGTAGCAGAGTTACACACGCTAAGCCGCCGCCTACTGGGAGTGAATCTTAGCTTCTTAAAATTGCGACCGACGTACGCGCAATATTGCGATTACAAACGAGTTAGCAGTTTCAGAGTAGCTCCAGACTTACTCTGCCTGTGCGATCATTTCAGTGCTTGTCGTTCCTGGTTGACGTCACAAACACACCCAGCGTTCGCCCAGGCACTCCCACCGTTTCCCCGGCCACTCCTGCGTTTTTTCCGGAAACGGTAGCGTTTTCAGCCACACGCCCCTGAAACGCCGTGTATCCGCCCAGTAACACCCATTTCCTGTCAATCACATTACGATCGCCGGAGCGAAGAAAAAGCCGTGAGTAAAAATACTTTCTTCATAGTAAAGTTACTTGGCGCAGTCGCAGTGCGAACATTGCGCATGCGTACTAAGCGGATTTTCACTGCGATGCGATGAAAAATACCGAGCGAACAACTCGGAATGAGGGCCATAGTTATGATACTGCTAATGACGTCTTTGTCAACCAAAAAGTTATATATTTGGAATTACATTGAGCTCAAATGAGTTTAATTTTTATTCCTTTACTGCATTCTCATCTCCCATTCCTCCTCCTTTCCAATATATCTTGACCACATTTCTAAATAAATAATATTTTAGTATCTGTGCATAGTATGTTTTATATATGATATATTTATGATGCATACAATGGTCTTACAGATAATCCATGAGGTGAATTTTATCCGATACCGTTCTGATAATGTGTCTACTTATTGAAGATTTATTATGCTGATTATCTGTATTGAAGTCTCTTGGTATGTATACGTGTATCTGTGAGATGATACAATGACTCCATAAATATGAGAGTTGGATGTTCATAAATGTTTTTTACTGCTTAGATTGTAAAGCCCCTGATGAAGGCCGCTGGACGAAATGCGTTGGGTTTTTGAGACAACAATTGCGTTCTTCAATTGAAGAGTCACTGCTATACGATTAGAATGGAACATTGTTTTCAATCATCTCATGTATAAAGTATCATTGAATGTAATCGAACAATGTTATGTATTGTATTTTTAAAGAAAACAAATTATTTTTTAAGAATAACAAATAAGGGTACTATTTATACTGTTATACATCAGAGTACTAGTACAAGCTCCTTTGGGAAACCTTTTTTCTTCTATATATATATATATATATAATTCCAATTTACTTAGAAAATATGCACATATAAAAATATGCAAATATCACATTCAGAAAACTATTTAAATTTTAATGTGTCGCGCATAAATATTACATACCAGATAAATGATGTTGCCAGTGCCAGTAATACCCCTTTCAGACATACTCTACATTTTTTTGGTTATAAATATGCTGATTGCGCTTATATAGTGTTGTATGGAGGTGCACACCTGCAATCATATGCCTTCGGAGGAAACCGTTATTATACAACAACGAAGAAACACATCAAGGACTGTGGACCCTGCTCTCACTGAGGTCGGGATGTACTAAGCCTTGAAAAGTGATAATTTCACTGTGATAAAGTACCAGCCGATCACCTGCTTACTGCCATGTCACAGGCTGTGTTTGAAAAATGTCAGTTAGGAGCTGGTTGGCTGGCACTTTATCACAGTGAAATTACATTACATTAATTGCTTAGTACATCCTGCCCTGACACCGGAGATCCGCAACTGCTCCATTCCTAGGACCACACAAGCAGCAAAATAACGTCTGCATCGGCCATGCTCCCCCTTCCCATGCAGCTGTGAGGCCAGATTTCTGTGGTGAATGCAGTCTTTTACCGTCAAGTATGGCAAAGTATACTATACCACTATACAAAAGCTACACTACAAAAAAGGGGTGGTTGGAGCATATTGCTGGCTGGTTACCATGTATGGAATTTACTATAATCCACTACTTGCTTTCTAACTGTCCCAGGGCCGGCAACAGAAATCATGGGGCCCTATGTTTTGAACTTGAACCCAAGAAAGATGTCATTATATATATATATATATATATATATATATATATATATATATATATATATATTAGTGTCCGGAAACAGTATCTGGCACTCGGGGACTAATAACAATGCTAGTCAACAGCTATATAAAGTCAGCGTTTCGGGACGTGACTCCCTTTATCAAGACCACCAGAGACAATAAAACACATACCTTATATTACATGTGCCATCACTGCCACCATCGCTCCTGCTGGAGTCCCGATGACATCATCATAGCGCACCAGCGCCGGTGGACCAGGATCACCATGGGGCGTGAATCTCACCTCTGTGTATATAATACAAAGTAAACATATATTTTACACTTTGCAACAAAAAAAAACATTGAATCCACAAAGTGAAAGGGTTTCGGTCTGTACTACAGGTACTACCTAATAGAAAACAAATATATAGGTATCTGGATAAAAACAATAGCCTCGAGGTCTGACGGCTAGTGGAAACTCTACACAGATATCGCATCATACGTCATAATCTCTTCATAAGTTAATATAGTGAAATATCACAAATCACACTACCAAATAAATCCATGACAAATTACATTTGAATAAATGGTATCTCACTGCAGGGGAGAAAATTATCTGGCTGCATCAATGAAGCTAACAAAAAGAAAAATTACTAATTCAGGGCAGCAACCCATCTCTCAGGCGGCATATGGCCCCAGGTGTGTAATAACAGGTGTAAACTAATGACAAAATAATGGAAATGATTATCCATAAGTCTAATGGTAGTATATGGAGGACAGACCAGGGTCTGTACTGCTATGCAAATAGTTACTGTGCCAACTAATGCTATAGGAATGATGCTGTTACAGAGTAACTCCATTATATACATTTTAGGGACATATATTATCATACAAGGAATGAATTGATAATATTGGCTTCTGTAACCTAAAGACTAATCAACATATCTATACACTGTAGCCTTGGCTGAATAAGACAATCCCAGCACACTGCCAGCTCGGCCCACTGATACAGCTAGCCCACATGCTGTGAAAGACACACCCACAGGTTGCAGGTATACCTGAGCACTTGAAATCAGAGCCCACTCTCCCAAAACCACTGAGGCAGATGTACAGTAGCTGCACACAGCTACAAAGCCTCCAGAAGCATGAATTGCTCATCACCAGGACCGATCTCCTTACTAAGGCTAAGTATTGTATACACATGGCTTAATGGAATAGAATAGTTAAATATGTGTTTGTGGTAAAGTAGTTGTGAAACGATTGGCATAGAATAGTTAATTTGGAGATACAAATGGCTTAAGGTTAATGATACTTGTGCAATTATGTGATTGTTATGTGTTGGTGACAATACTCTATGAAATCTGTAATGAATTGGAACAGTAGACAATCTGTAGCATAGCATTCCTGGTATACATTTGTGGATGGTGATTTATAACAGATTGTAGTGGTTTTGTATGGTGCATCTTGCTGAAGTATAGAAGTCAACACATACTTCCTTTTGTTACTGTAGTCATGTGCTTGTAGCAATGGCATGCCGATACTTGTGGTTACCTGGTGATCTGGTCTTGTGATTGTTTATATAGCATAGCCAGCATACAATATGCTCTGGTTATTGAGATACTGTGTTGGCTTGGAATTGTGAAAGGTGATTAGATGGCTGGGGATTGTAATATCAGCACATATGCATTATATTGAAGCTTATACATTTTGGAATATAGTAGAGTCTTATGGCTTCTGCTATGTGACTATGGCGTAGCAAAGAATGCCATGTGTTTGAACTTGCACACTTAAAATGGCTGCTGCGATTCCCTTTTGAACCATATGTTACAGACTTTGGAATCATGGGAGTTTTCCCAAAATGGAGTCTAGCTTCTGTCCCATGCGGTCTGTGGACAATGCAGCCACATGCTGCCCCTCCCCCACCCACACACAAACACACACATACATATACCAAAACCAATCCCCTAAGGTATTTCTCTAAGATATATATTGTTTCCAATATATATCAATAAATCTAGGATTTAGCCGAGTGCTTTGAGTGATATCTCCCCAGTAATAAATATATATATATACAGTACATACATACATATTCACACTTCTTTTATCCTGTTCTTTTCTTATATAGTTTGAATCTGTGAAACTATTATATGGTGACTTGCATTGTATTTGACCAATACTGTTTAATGATAAAAGTGAATTCTATGAGTAGCAATTGTTTGTTGAAATACATTCTTATGATTTACATTATATATGACTGGCGTGCATTCTTATATGAACAGAATATTCCTAATGATTTAAAGATATATATGTCTAGATGCAACCTCTGCGGGTTTGTTAATAAAAGGTACACAATTAGTGATGAATTATTATAAATCACTAAAGGGTTAAAACTATACATTTGCTTCAAAGATATGAAATATAGTAATATAATACAAGCAATAGAATCAGACAGAGAAAAGGAGGGGAATAGAGAAAGGAAAAAGTATACCCCTTTATCATGACCCCTTATCATTGGCGCCCGAACAGTACTGCTTTCAATTTAAAAGCAGAGAACCCATATTAATTTTTTTTTGTCTGTCTAAATCGCTTGTATACAAAATATACTTTATCTCTCTCCGTGCAAGATTTGTTTTTGTTTTTCAGCACTAAAAAGTTTCCTCAAGACCAAGTATTCACACTGAAGTAACCAAGCAAGTATGGTTTTAATTTATAACTTTTATTTGTTACAGCAAATACAGTTATCAAATGCATTATAAACTGTAGCACTCTCCCCAAGTTTATAAAGCAGACATTTTGCTCTTCAGATCAACTTGTTCACAGCCAATACAGCCAGGAATTATCACCATTGTTCTAAGTGATGTGCAAACAGTTCCTTTTCTGGCTGGTTTAAGACCTAAGATTTGCATACCAATAGGTTTCCTTGAATACTAAAGTAACTAAAGAATTTGTATGGGACAGAGTAAAAATAATTTTTTTTAAAAGTTGAAAGTCAAACTGCTTTAGTTTTATTCTTAACAGATGCATAATTAATTGCAGCAAACCCATATATGACTTGTAAATTTTTTTGGGATAAATATAAAAGTTTTTATAGTTTTGAAGCAAAAATAAATAGAACTGAAAATTTATTGATCGCGATAGTAATTTTTTTGTTTAACTGAAATGTATGGAAAGTGTATTCCAATGTACTGTGCTGAAGTAATGACACAAACATTACTTAATTGGCAACTTTTCTAATGTTTGTTAAGGAAATCATACTTAACACAGGAAGGCTTTTAGCACCAATGTGAAGCATGATTTCAGCTTACCACACCTTGTTGTTTTGCTCAAAATTTTAGCAGCAACAGAATGGGGGTATTGTTTACAGTGTACAAGACCCAATAAAACAGGGATCTGTATCACTGTACAGCAGCATTACTGAGCACACACATGCAATGCACTTACAATACAATTAGTTAAAATTAATAGATTGTTAATGACTGATTATAAGAACCTTATTTAGGAAGAAGAAAAGAATATGGATAATTCTACCTATGCTAAACTTGCTAACACTATTTTCTTCTTTCCAGATGGACTAAGTGTTATTTTTTGTTGTTGTTACTCTTCTTAGAATAAGTTCATGTAGATTCCATGGAATTATGGATACTTGACAGGTTTTAGTCAAGGGTGTGATATCTGAGTGTGGTACTCAGTCAAGGTATGAGCCGCGTGGGGCGCTCCCACGGACTCATAGATGTGACGCCTTAAGCGTAACATCTGGGGGACTCTGCCCTGGTTGCAGTGGTACAAGGCATTCGTTGAATATGTCTTTGAAAGTTGTCTAGGTGGGTACGTGATTAACGACACATTAAGAATTTTGAGCTGACCAATGCGCACTGGATACCTGTTTTAAGGCCGTTATTGGTGATTTCGGCTGGGTGACTCCAGGTCTGCAAGATAAATTCACCAATTCTATAGAGAATCGAGGACTTCATTTCCACGCAGCAGGCAGCAGGGATATCGCATAAATTAGTAATACAGTCATAGAACACCGAACATTAAAATATCGATTTCCTTAAATAGTTTAAGAAACTCGCAGAAGGGGGGTATACTAGACCCATTTATTCAACTCTGTTACAATTTATAGGTACCCTGGTAAGAAGCTTATAATCAGGTAAGGTATTGATAAGCAGGGTGTAATTACGTGGACCTTATAGCGGGTTTTGCAATGAGTCCTGTAATAATTGTTCTATAGATTGGTAAGCAGAAAGTATTTGAAAGAAGACTAAATCGCAGGAAGGCGAAGTCTTTAACAATAACGGTAAATATGGATATTCATTTAATTTAAGATGCCGCAGATGTCAGGATGTCTAAATCTTTCTTTCCTTAGATAAACGGGTCATATGGTAAGTATATATATGACTTCAGGAAACATGAATTTTTAGACTGCTATATACATGACATTATAAATATTAAGAAACAATGCAATATATGTAATACTCGGAACGTTGGACATGTAATATGCCCTTAGTACTAGGTATGTTGCATGATAAGCAAAGATTTGGCGATCTGGGTCTGTCATGTGTATGTACATAAGGAGACGCCTTTTTGTAACATTATTGACAGATGATAATGGATTCAACCTTTCAGCTTATAATAACAATGAGATACATATAATTGTTCTTAAAACTGTATATGGTAATACATGGGATACAAATAGACAGGTGATATTAAAATCCTGCTCTTTGTGAAATCCCAGGTATATACAGGTATTTATAATGGAATATATATGTATATATTGGAGGAAAATATCCTCAAACCACCTAGTGGTAGTAAGTATGTATTGCAGCCCTCTGACCAGATTCTTAGGAATTGGAAAATGGGCGGGACAAGGTTCTTTTGGAAGATCTGGAAAAGTTTAATAGCTGACATATCTCTCATAAGGTGACACAGTATTGGATAAACATCGCCACAACTATTGTAACAGTACATATGGAAAGGTTGTATAAATCCCAAGTGCTTCTGATTGTTAAGAGCTGACACAAATGTGATTTTATTTTTGTGTTCACAACTCTCTGTAAACCCTAGTTAAATTGAGATGTTCAGAATTAAGGAATTAAGGATAACCCTGATGTTTATGGTCTTATACACCAGGATAGGGGGGTGACCATAGGTCATAAAATATGATCATCCTGTTTAAACTGTCACAGTAATGTTTGAAACTGTGGGAAGGTAAGTTATCCTTAAATGTCTATAGTGATAATTTTGATGTTTTTTTTTTTACCTCTGATGACCAGTAGAGACACTTTTGTACTTTAGGAGTTTTGGAAGCCCCAGATATTGATGTTAGATCAAATGGTAGGACAATTCGTGGTTTCTTTTAACCAGAAAATGGAGAAATTTGCTCATGTTAGAAAAGTGGCTTTGCAGAACAGGCATGGATCAGCTGTTTGCAAAGAAACTAATAAAATCATAATCACAAGGTAATCATAAGATATTGAGTTAATGGTTGCCTAATATCTGATATATGATTGGTCTGTTAACTTGAGTTGTTTCATCTCATCATTACCGGTCCATAGCAGGTAAAAGAATGGTCTTTAAATAGGTTCTACAGGACAATGTTGTGTTATTGGTAATCTATTTGGGTAAAACTTACTAACAGTTTGTGTTTGCAATAGATAGGAAAAAGTTTCATTTTGACAGTAATTGTATTATGTATACTAATGTTTCTATTTTCTCAGAACATCAAGGAACAGTCCAAACATTTGTCAAAGAGCCCAAGACTTCCATGATTCTCCTTCCCAATTAATATACAGATTATTGGACAGGAGAAAGGGGGGGGGGGGTAGTATATGGGTTAGTTCAGGATAAATATATGTGAAAATCCTGAATATCATGACATTTTTGGAGAAATGTTTTATGAAAATGTGAAAAGCAAAGGCATCCTAGGATCTGGATGCCATCTAGTGGCTAAAATAATGTGAAGTTCAATCTGTAGCACTCGCAAATAGTGGCAAATGTGATTTGTAAAAATTTCAGAATGGAGTATACAAAATCATCAAGTATCATAGAGGGTGGGGAGGGACAACTAATGCTCTGGAAGAGTTTCTGTTTCTCGCATCTACAGGGAAACAAGTCAACAGAAGGATATCAAAAGACTACAAGTGGATCGGATGGAAGAGAAGACATCATGGGTAGGTAGAAAGAGACATCCAAACTGATACCTCTTTATTTCCTACGTAGATACAGATGAGAAGGACGAGCGCAGCTGTAGACAGACGATATATCCAAAGATGACTGCATGGACCCTTAGATGATCGGACAGGACACAGACCAGAAGTACCGGACACCGATGACCTGAACCAGATGGTCCAAGGGATGATGACACACTCAGAAGACCCCACCACACTATGAGAAGAAGACTTCACAAAGAAACAACTAGGCCTTTAGTTTCCATTGTTGAGGGATATTAGGAAAGGGCTTGCCCACATAGGCAGATTTTTTTGTCCTTGCATAAGTATACATAAATATAAAAACAAGGTTTTTTTCCATCTACCTATGGCGGTGCAGGGGAGAAATGACTCTTCTCAACCCCTTCATTACTTTATACTTTGAACTGTGAAAATAAGAATTTACTCACCGGTAATTCTATTTCTCGTAGTCCGTAGTGGATGCTGGGAACTCCGTAAGGACCATGGGGAATAGCGGGCTCCGAAGGAGGCTGGGCACTCTAGAAAGATCTTAGACTACCTGGTGTGCACTGGCTCCTCCCACTATGACCCTCCTCCAAGCCTCAGTTAGGTACTGTGCCCGGACGAGCGTACACAATAAGGAAGGATTTTGAATCCCGGGTAAGACTCATACCAGCCACACCAATCACACCGTACAACTCGTGATATGAAACACAGTTAACAGTATGAAACAATAGAGCCTCTCAACAGATGGCTCAACAATAACCCGATTTAGTTAACAATAACTATGTACAAGTATTGCAGATAAACCGCACTTGGGATGGGCGCCCAGCATCCACTACGGACTACGAGAAATAGAATTACCGGTGAGTAAATTCTTATTTTCTCTAACGTTCTAGTGGATGCTGGGAACTCCGTAAGGACCATGGGGATTATACCAAAGCTCCCAAACGGGCGGGAGAGTGCGGATGACTCTGCAGCACTGAATGAGAGAACTCCAGGTCCTCCTCAGCCAGGGTATCAAATTTGTAGAATTTTGCAAACGTGTTTGCCCCTGACCAAGTAGCTGCTCGGCAAAGTTGTAAAGCCGAGACCCCTCGGGCAGCCACCCAAGATGAGCCCACCTTCCTTGTGGAATGGGCATTGACAGATTTTGGCTGTGGCAGGCCTGCCACAGTATGTGCAAGCTGAATTGTACTACAAATCCAACGAGCAATAGTCTGCTTAGAAGCAGGAGCACCCAGCTTGTTAGGTGCATATAGGATAAACAGCGAGTCAGATTTTCTGACTCTAGCCGTTCTGGAAACATATATTTTCAGTGCCCTGACAACGTCTAGCAACTTGGAGTCCTCCAAGTCCCTAGTAGCCTAGGCACCACAATAGGCTGGATCAGGTGAAACGCTGACACTACCTTTGGGAGAAACTGGGGACGAGTCCTCAATTCTGCCCTATCCATATGGAAAATCAAATAAGGGCTTTTACAAGACAAAGCCGCCAACTTTGATACTCGCCTGGCAGAAGCCAAGGCCAATAACATAACCACCTTCCACGTGAGATATTTCAGATCCACGGTTTTTAGTGGTTCAAACCAATGTGATTTTAAGAAACTCAACACCACGTTGAGATCCCAAGGTGCCACAGGAAGCACAAACGGGGGCTGACTCTGCAGCACTCCTTTTATAAATGTCTGAACTTCAGGTACTGAAGCTAGTTCTTTTTGAAAGAAAATCGACAGAGCCGAGATCTGTACCTTAATGGAACCCAATTTAAGGCCCATAGTCACTCCTGCTTGCAGGAAATGCAGAAATCGACCTAGTTGAAATTCCTCTGTTGGGGCCCTTTCGGCCTCACACCATGCAACATATTTTCGCCATATGCGGTGATAATGAGTTGCTGTAACCTCTTTCCTGGCTTTAGTAAGCGTAGGAATGACTTCCTCCGGAATGCCCTTTTCCTTCAGGATCCGGCGTTCAACCGCCATGCCGACAAACACAGCCGCGGTAAGTCTTGGAACAGACAGGGCCCCTGCTGCCGCAGGTCCTGTCTGAGTGGCAGAGGCCATGGGTCCTCTGATATAAATTCTTGAAGTTCTGGGTACCAAGCTCTTCTTGGCCATCCACGAGTATCGTTCTTACTCCTCGCCTTCTTATTATTCTCAGTACCTTTGGTATGAGAGGCAGAGGGGAGAACACATAAACCGACTGGTACACCCACGGTGTTACCAGAGCGTCCATAGCTACCGCCTGAGGGTCCCTTGACCCGGTGCAATATATTTTATAGCTTTTTGTTGAGGCGGGACGCCATCATGTCCACCTGTGGCCTTTCCCAATGGTGTACAATCCTATTGGAAGACTTCTGGATGAAGTCCCCATTCTCCCGGGTGGAGGTCGTGTCTGTTGAGAAGATCTGCTTCCCAGTTGTCCACTCCGGGAATGAACACTGCTGACAGTGCTAACACAAGATTTTCCGCCTATCGGAGAATCCTTGCGGCTTCTGCCATCGCCATCCTGCTTCTTGTGCCGCCCTGTTGGTTTACATGGGCGACTGCCGTGATGTTGTCTGATTGGATCAGTACCAGCTGGTTTTGAAGCAGAGGCCTTGCCGGCCTCAGGGCATTGTAAATGGCCCTCAGGTCCAGAATATTTATGTGTAGGGAAATAACCTGACTTGACCAAAGTCCCTGGAAATTTCTTCCCTGTGTGACTGCCTCCCAGCCTCAAAGGCTGGAATCCATGGTCACTAGGACCTAGTCCTATATGCCGAACCTGCGGCCCTCTTGAAGATGGGCACTCTGCAGCCACCACAGTAGAGATACCCTGGTCCTTGGAGACAGGGTTATCAGCCTATGCATCGGAAGATGCGATCTGGACCACTTGTCCAACAGGTCCCTCTGAAAAGTTCTTGTATGGAACCGGCCTAATGGGATTGCTTCGTAGGAAGCTACCATTTATCCCAGGACTCGCGTGCAATGATGCACCGCTACCTATTTTGGCTTCAGGAGGTCTCTGACTAGAGATGACAACTCCTTGGCTTTCTCCTCCGGGAGAAACACTATTTCTGGTTTATGTCCAGAACCATCCCCAGGAACAGTAGACGTGTCATAGGAACCAGCTGTGACTTTGGACTGTTTAGAATCCAACCATGCTGTTGTAGCACTTTCCAAAATAGTGCTACCCCGACTACCAACTGCTCCTTGGACCTCGCCCTTATAACGAGATTGTCCAAGTACGGGATAATTACAACTCCCTTTTTTTGAAGGAGTATCAACATTTCGGCCATTACCTTGATAAAACACCCTCGGTGCCATGTACAGTCCAAACGGCAGTGTCTGGACTTGGTAATGGTAATCCTGTACCACAAATCTGAGGTACTCCTGGCGAGGATGGTAAATGGGGACATGCAGGTAAGCATCCTTGATGTCCCAGGATACCATGTAATCCCCCTCGTCCAGGCTTGGAATAACCGCCCTGAGCGATTCCATCTTGAACTTGAATTTTTGTGTTCAAGGATTTTAAATATAAAATGGGTCACACCGAACCATGCGGTTTCGGTACCCCAACCCGTGTGGAATAGTAACCCCGTCCTTGTTGAAGTAGGGGCACCTTGAGTATTACCTGCTGGGAATACCGCTTATTAATTGCCTCTAGCAAAGCCTCCCTGCCTGAGGGAGTTGTCAGCAAGGCATATTTTAGGAAACGGCTGGGGGGAGACATCTCGAATTCCAGCTTGTACCCCTGAAATACTACTTGAAAGAAACAGGGATCCACCTGTGAGCGAGCCCACTAATTGCTGAAATTTTTGAGACGGCCCCCCACCGTACCTGGCTACACCTGTGGAGCACCCGCGTCATGGTGTGGCCTCACAGGAGGCGGGGGAAGAATCTTGATTCTGGGAACAGGCTGACTGGTGCAGCTTTTTTCCCTCTACCCTTGTCTCTGTACAGAAAGGAAGCGCCATTTGACCCGCTTGCTTTTCTGAAGCCGAAAGGACTGTACCTTTGTCTGTGAGGAAACCTGAGGTAAAATTATTTCTTCCCAGCAGTTGCTGTGGATACGAGGTCCCAGAGACCATCCCCAAATAATTCCTCACCCTTATAAGGCTCTCTATGCGCTTTTTAAGTCAGCATCACCTGTCCAGTGACAGGTCTCTAATACCCTCCTGACAGAATGGACATTACATTTATTTTGGATGCCAGCCGGCAAAATATCCCTCTGTGCATCCCCCATATATAAGACGACGTCTTTAATATGTTTTTATGTTTGCCAACTAGTATCCCTGTTTGACAGGGTCACCGACCACGCTGCAGCAGCACTATCTGCAGGTCTCAGTCTAGTACCTGAGTGTGTAAATACAGACTTCAGGATAGCCTCCTGTTTTTTATCAACAGGTACCTATTAAAGTGGCCGTATCCTAAGACGGCAGTGCCACCTTTTTTTGACAAACGTGTGAGCGCCTTATCCACCCTAGGGGATATCTCCCAGCGTAACTTATCCACCTGGCGGGAAAGGGTACGCCATCAGTAACTTTTTATAAATTACCAGTTTCTTAACGGGGGAACCCACGCTTTCACACACTTCATTTATTCATCTGATGGGGGAACAAAACACTGCCTGTTTTTTCTCCCCAAACCTAAAACCCATTTTTAGAGGTGCTTGGGTTAAAGTCAGAAATGTATAACACATTTTTATTGCCGGGATCACGTCACGGATGTTCCTAGTGGATTGTGTATATGTCTCCACCTTGTCGACACTGGAGTCAGACTCCGTGTCGACATCTGTGTCTGCCATCTGAGAGAGCGGGCGTTTTTGAGCCCCTGATGGCCTTTGAGACGCCTGGGCAGGCGCGGGCTGCGAAGCCGGCTGTCCCACAGCTGTTACGTCATCCACCCTTTTATGTAAGGAGTTGACACTGTCGGTTAATAGCTTTCACCTATCCATCCACTCTGGTGTCGGCCCCACAGGGGGCGACATCACATATATCGGCCTCTGTTCTGTCACCATATAAGCCTCCTCATTCAACATGTCGACACAGCCGTACCGACACACCGCAGACACACAGGGAATGCTCTAAACGAGGACAGGACCCACAAAAGCCCTTTGGGGGGACAGAGTAAGAGTATGCCAGCACACACCAGAGCGCTATATATATACAGGGACTAACTGAGTTATGTCCCTAATAGCTGCTTTTTATATAATATACTGTATACAGTGCCAATTTTAATGCCCCCCCTCTCTTTTCCCTCTTACTGTACTGTAGAATTGCAGGGAAGAGCCAGGGAGCTTCCTTCCAGCCGAGCTGTGAGGGAAAAATGGCGCCAGTGTGCTGAGGAGATAGGCTCCGCCCCTTTTTTGCGGCCTATTCTCCCGTTTTTTATGGAATTCTGGCAGGGGTATTTACCTCATATATAGCCCCTGGGGCCATATATTGAGGTATTTTAGCCAGCCAAGGTGTTTTTATTGCTGCCTCAGGGCGCCCCCCCCAGCGCCCTGCACCCTCAGTGACCGGAGTGTGAAGTGTGTGAGAGGAGCAATGGCGCACAGCTGCATTGCTGTGCGCTACCTTGGTGAAGACAGAGTCTTCATGCCGCCGATTTTCCGGACCATCTTCTTGCTTCTGGCTCTGTAAGGGGGACGGCGGCGCGGCTCCGGGACCGAACATCAAGGCTGGGCCTGCGGTCGATCCCTCTGGAGCTAATGGTGTCCAGTAGCCTAAGAAGCCCAATCCGGCTGCAAGCAGGCGAGTTCGCTTCTTCTCCCCTTAGTCCCTCGCTGCAGTGAGCCTGTTGCCAGCAGGTCTCACTGAAAATAACAAATTCTAAGACTATAACTTTCTAAGAGCTCAGGAGAGCCCCTAGTGTGCATCCAACCTCGGCCGGGCACGAAATCTAACTGAGGCTTGGAGGAGGGTCATAGTGGGAGGAGCCAGTGCACACCAGGTAGTCTAAGATCTTTCTAGAGTGCCCAGCCTCCTTCGGAGCCCGCTATTCCCCATGGTCCTTACGGAGTTCCCAGCATCCACTAGGACGTTAGAGAAATGACTTTGTTATAATCTTTTCCAAACTAAATCTTTTCTTTCTTTAGACACCTGTACTAACACAGAACACACACTTACACTAAAATGTTTTTGACTGTATGTCAGTTTAATCTGTCGAATGCCAGATCACTGTCAACAGGGGGATATGTTACAGAGTAACTCCATTATATACATTTTAGAGACATATATTATCATACAAGGAATGAATTGATAATATTGGCTTCTGTAACCTGAAGACTAATCAACATATCTATACACTGTAGCCTTGGCTGAATAAGACAATCCCAGCACACGGCCAGCTCAGCCCACTGATACAGCTAGCCCACATGCTGTGAAAGACACACCCACAGGTTGCAGGTATACCTGAGCACTTGAAATCAGAGCCCACTCTCCCAAAACCACTGAGGCAGATGTACAGTAGCTGCACACAGCTACAAAGCCTCCAGAAGCATGAATTGCTCATCACCAGGACCGATCTCCTTACTAAGGCTAAGTATTGTATACACATGGCTTAATGGCATAGAATAGTTAAATATGTGTTTGGGGTAAAGTAGTTGTGAAACGATTGGCATAGAATAGTTAATTTGGAGATACAAATGGCTTAAGGTTAATGATACTTGTGCAATTATGTGATTGTTATGTGTTGGTGACAATACTCTATGAAATCTGTAATGAATTGGAACAGTAGACAATCTGTAGCATAGCATTCCTGGTATACATTTGTGGATGGTGATTTATAACAGATTGTAGTGGTTTTGTATGGTGCATCTTGCTGAAGTATAGAAGTCAACACATACTTCCTTTTGTTACTGTAGTCATGTGCTTGTAGCAATGGCATGCTGATACTTGTGGTTACCTGGTGATCTGGTCTTGTGATTGTTCATATAGCATAGCCAGCATACAATATGCTCTGGTTATTGAGATATTGTGTTGGCTTGGAATTGTGAAAGGTGATTAGATGGCTTGGGATTGTAATATCAGCACATATGCATTATATTGAAGCTTATACATTTTGGAATATAGTGGAGTCTTATGGCTTCTGCTATGTGACTATGGCATAGCAAAGAATGCCATGTGTTTGAACTTGCACACTTAAAATGGCTGCTGCGATTCCCTTTTGAACCATATGTTACAGACTTTGGAATCATGGGAGTTTTCCCAAAATGGAGTCTAGCTTCTGTCCCATGCGGTCTGTGGACAATGCAGCCACATGCTGCCCCTCCCCCACCCACACACAAACACACACATACATATACCAAAACCAATCCCCTAAGGTATTTCTCTAAGATATATATTGTTTCCAATATATATCAATAAATCTAGGATTTAGCCGAGTGCTTTGAGTGATATCTCCCCAGTAATAAATATATATATACAGTACATACATACATATTCACACTTCTTTCATCCTGTTCTTTTCTTATATAGTTTGAATCTGTGAAACTATTATATGGTGACTTGCATTGTATTTGACCAATACTGTTTAATGATAAAAGTGAATTCTATGAGGAGCAATTGTTTGTTGAAATACATTCTTATGATTTACATTATATATGACTGGCGTGCATTCTTATATGAACAGAATATTCCTAAAATAAATGTTCACTGGCCCTGTCTTGTATGATGTAATAATTTGTATTGCTTTTGGAAGTAGTGTATAAAAAGCCTGTTGCTGCCTGGCCGGTCAGAAGACTCTTAACGCTATCTACCTGATTAGCGGAGGACTGGACCAGGAAGCGCATGCGAATATTCTCACGTATGTACATTGACTGTAGCCATTTACTCTGTTGTATTGTAGTGTATAAATTGTATTGTTATCCCCTTCCAGATATATACGCTGAGGTGTCAGGGCCCAGTGTTTAACTACAAATCGGTGTTGTGTCCTCTTTTCCCTGCTAGGGTTTAAAGCGTATTACATTACCTAACTGTATAAGGTTTAAAAGTGTATTGATAAGGTGTGTACGCTCTGCGGGTACTTTGTACCGTCAGTGCTTCATAAGGTTTAGAGTGTCATAATATCATTGTGTTGCATTACTAATAAGGTTTACAGTATATCAAGAGTGTGTGCGCGCTGTGTGTACTTTGTATCCCCAGCGCGGCGTTTGTACGCTAAGTCAGTACACGGTACGGGACTCTGTACGCAAATAGCGTACAAAGTACGTAGAGTGCATATTAAGTCTAGCGGCCGCAGCGGCTCCATGGTAAAAGTGTGTTTAAAGGTATAGCTTTATGGTTTAAGATAATATCGACATTATCAAATAATATTACACTGGCACTGTATGCTGTAAAAATTCAGGAGACCAGTAAAATAAATGTACACAGGCCCTGTCTTGTATGCTGCAAAAATTCTGGGGTGCAGTAAAATAAATGTACACTGGCCCTGTCTTGTATGCTGTAAAAATTCAGGGGTGCAGTAAAATAAATGTACACTGGCCATATATGCTGTAAAAATTCAGAAGTGCAGTTGTTAAAATAAAAGCACACTGGTGCTGTATGCTGTAAAATATAGGGGTGCTGCTGTTAAAATAATATTACACTGGCCCTGTATGCTGTAAAAATTCAGGGGTGCAGTAAAATAAATGTACACTGGTCCTGTATTGTATGCTGTAATAATTCTAGGGTGCAGTAAAATAAACGAACACTGGTCCTGTCTTGTATGCTATAAAATTCAGGGGTGCAGTTCTTAAAATAAAAGCACACTGGTGCTGTATGCTGTAAAAATATAGGGGTGCTGCTGTTAAAATAATATTACACTGGCCCTGTATGCTGTTAAAATTCAGGGGAGCAGTGAAAATCAATGTACACTGGCCCTGTCTTGACAATGTCCGCAATTGCGATGCCTAGGCCTGCCCTTCACAACACTGTATGAGAAGAGCAGACTCTTACCACCAATTGCATGCCCTCTGCAAGTGCTGAGAGGAGCACCACCAGTCCAGTTGCTGATATTGAGATTGAGGATGTCACTGTAGAAGTACACCAGGGTGAGGAGGATATGGGGGGAAACTGTTGCTGCGGAGGAAGTTGATGATGAGGATTCTGATGGTGATGTGGTTTGTTTGAATAAGGCACCAGTGGAGACAGTTGTAATAGCATAAGCAGTCCACTAACCCCTAAATTATGTGGTTTGTTTGAATATTATTTCTTTGTGAGGATGTAAACACTGAAGGGATCTGAGGTTGAGGATTACATCTTGCCACTGTAGAGACAGTTTGTGCAAGGAGAGATCAATTGCTTCTTTTTTGGTAGGGGCCCAAACAAACCAATAATTTCAGCAACAGTTGTGTGGCGGACCCTATCGCTGAAATGATTGGTTTGTTAAAGTGTGCATGTCCTATTTAAACAATATAAGGGTGGGAGGGCCCAAAGACAATTGTATCTTGTACGTCTTTTCTTTGCCACATCATTCCAGGAGTTCTGCCCTATATGGGGTGCCGTTTAAGTCCAGCGGTGCTGTTGCCTGTCTGTTGTGCTGTGTAATTCTCCAGGGGTGCTGCCTATGCTGTATAAGTCCAGGGTTGCTGCCGTATAATTCCAGGGGTGCTGCTGTACTTGATCCTAGGTTGCCTAGAGCAGATATGAATCAAGCTTCAACGTCAGATACAGATTTGTATAAAAATAGCTGCAAAGATGGAAATGGAAATTTCCAAAGTGGTTTTAAATAAAGTGGGATGAGACCACATTTGTGGCCAAAGTCAGTGTTCAGAAGAGACTGACTCATAAAACAGCACAACTGCCGAAGAGGTAAAAGTGAGATTTTCTGCCGGAGCATTAGAGAGAGGTTCTTCTCAATCATTTCATGTTAGGGACTCACTCAAATGAATGGCTCCAATTAGTCAACCTTAATTTTGATTTATTATTGCTGTTCCACATTTTGGGATTATTTATTTAGAAGATGCGCATTTGTTGTACAGGGATCTTCTTTTCCTAAGGCCTGCATAGGGTTATCACAAGACCTTGTGGTGTTAGAAGAACAGAGTTTCAGTGATCTTCCACTGCATCAGCTTTCCATTGCACTGCAGCACTAGATGGGTCAAGAGCTCCTGTGAGGCACAAACAGTTACTGAATAAGGCCCAGTATAGAGTCTCATGGTGGCTTACAGCCAGGAAGATGTCTGCTTTTCAGGCTGAGGCATGCTGTGGGCATTGCTTCCTCCCACAGTCCTACTTATAGTATGAAACATACAGCTACCTCATTGCACCTCTTTTTCTTCTTTGCATTATGCGCTCTTTGGGACCTAGTTTTTAAAACTGCCATCCTGTCTGCAACTGCAGTGCCACTCCTAGATGGGCCAGATGTTTGTGCCATCCACTTATGTCGCTTAGCTTAGTCATTCAGCGACCTTGTTGCACCTCTTTTTTTTCTTTGCATTATGTGCTATTTGAGGCCTAGTTTTTAAAACTGCCATCCTGTCTGCAACTGCAGTGCCAGGTGTTTGTGCTGTCCACTAGTGTCGCTTAGCTTTGTCATCAAGCGACCTTGTTGCACCTCTTTTTTTCTTTGCATTATGTGCTCTTTGGGCCTAGTTTTTAAAACTGCCATCCTGTCTGCAACTGCAGTGCCAGGTGTTTGTGCCGTCCACTTGTGTCGCTCAGCTTAGTCATCCAGCGACCTTGTTGCACCTCTTTTTTTTCTTTGCATTATGTGCTCTTTGGGCCTAGTTTTTAAAAGTGCCATCCTGTCTGCAACTGCAGTGCCACTCCCAGATGGGCCAGGTGTTTGTGCCTTCCACTTGTGTCGCTTAGCTTAGTCATCCAGCAACCTTGGTGCATCCTTTTGTCCTAAAAACAATATTGTGAGGTGTGAGGTGCATCTCTAATATATATATATATATTAGAGATGAGCGGGTTCGGTTCCTCGGAATCCGAACCCCCCCGAACTTCAGCCTTTTTACACGGGTCCGAGGCAGACTCGGATCTTCCCGCCTTGCTCAGCTAACCCGAGCGCGCCCGAACGTCATCATCCCGCTGTCGGATTCTCGCGAGGCTCGTATTCTATCGCGAGACTCGGATTCTATATAAGGAGCCGCGCGTCGCCGCCATTTTCACACGTGCATTGAGATTGATAGGGAGAGGACGTGGCTGGCGTCCTCTCCGTTTAGATAGAGAGTGAGACACTTGATTTACTAGTAATTTAATTTTAGTAATTTTGGGGAGCATTAGGAGTACTCAGAGAGTGCAGAGTTTTGCTGATAGTTATACTAGTGACCACCAGTTTTATTTATTATTTAAAATCCGTTCTCTGCCTGAAAAAAAACGATACACAGTCACATACCATATCTGTGCTCAGCCTCAGTGTGCTGCATGATAATATCATCTATGTATATCTGACTGTGCTGAGTGCTCACTGCTCACACAGCTTAATTGTGGGGGAGACTGGGGAGCAGTTATAGCAGGAGTACATAACAGTGCACACTTTTGCTGCCAGTGTGACTGACCAGTGACCACCAGTATATTGTCTGCCTGAAAAAGTTAAACACTCGTGTGGTGTTTTTTTTTTTTATTCTATAAACGCATTCTGCTGACAGACAGTGTCCAGCAGGTCCGTCATTCATTATATTATAATATATACCTGCAGTAGTGATATATAATATATATATTTTTTTATATCATTATCATCCAGTCTATACTAGCAGGCGCAGTACGGTAGTCCACGGCTGTAGCTACCTCTGTGTCGGCAGTGCTCGTCCATAATTGTATACCTACCTGTGGTGGGTTTTTTTTTTCTATCTTCTTCATACTAGTAGTTTAGGAGTCTGCTGCTGACAGTGTCCAGCAGGTCCGTCATTATATAATATATACCTGTCCTGCAGTAGTGATATATATATTTTTTTTACATCATTATCATCCAGTCTATACTAGCAGACGCAGTACGGTAGTCCACGGCTGTAGCTACCTCTGTGTCGGCAGTGCTCGTCCATAATTGTATACCTACCTGTGGTGGTTTTTTTTTTCTATCTTCTTCATACTAGTAGTTTAGGAGTCTGCTGCTGACAGTGTCCAGCAGGTCCATCATTATATAATATATACCTGTCCTGCAGTAGTGATATATATATATTTTTTTTATATCATTATCATCCAGTCTATACTAGCAGACGCAGTACGGTAGTCCACGGCTGTAGCTACCTCTGTGTCGGCAGTGCTCGTCCATAATTGTATACCTACCTGTGGTGGTTTTTTTTTTCTATCTTCTTCATACTAGTAGTTTAGGAGTCTGCTGCTGACAGTGTCCAGCAGGTCCGTCATTATATAATATATACCTGTCCTGCAGTAGTGATATATATATATTATTTTTATATCATTATCATCCAGTCTATACTAGCAGACGCAGTACGGTAGTCCACGGCTGTAGCTACCTCTGTGTCGGCAGTGCTCATCCATAATTGTATACCTACCTGTGGTGGGTTTTTTTTTTCTATCTTCTTCATACTAGTAGTTTAGGAGTCTGCTGCTGACAGTGTCCAGCAGGTCCGTCATTATATAATATATACCTGTCCTGCAGTAGTGATATATATATATTTTTATTAGAGATGAGCGGGTTCGGTTTCTCTGAATCCGAACCCGCCAGAACTTCATGTTTTTTTTCACGGGTCCGAGCGACTCGGATCTTCCCGCCTTGCTCGGTTAACCCGAGCGCGCCCGAACGTCATCATGACGCTGTCGGATTCTCGCGAGGCTCGGATTCTATCGCGAGACTCGGATTCTATATAAGGAGCCGCGCGTCGCCGCCATTTTCACACGTGCATTGAGATTGATAGGGAGAGGACGTGGCTGGCGTCCTCTCCATTTAGATTATAAGAGACTGAGAGAGATTTACTGGAGCTGACTAGGAGGAGTACTGTTACTGTAAAAGTGTAGAGACTGAGTGGAGAGAGTTTACTAGTGAGGACAGTGCAGTTTACTTTATAATCCGTTCTCTGCCTGAAAAAAGCGATACACAGCACACAGTGACTCAGTCACATACCATATCTGTGTGCACTGCTCAGGCTCAGGCCAGTGTGCTGCATCATCTATTATCTATATATAATATTATATATATCTGTCTGACTGCTCAGCTCACACAGCTTATAATTGTGGGGGAGACTGGGGAGCACTACTGCAGTGCCAGTTATAGGTTATAGCAGGAGCCAGGAGTACATAATATATTATATAGTGAGTGACCACCAGACACACAGTGCAGTTTATTTAATATATCCGTTCTCTGCCTGAAAAAAGCGATACACACAGTGACTCAGTCAGTCACATACCATATCTGTGTGCACTGCTCAGGCTCAGGCCAGTGTGCTGCATCATCTATTATCTATATATAATATTATATATATCTGTCTGACTGCTCAGCTCACACAGCTTATAATTGTGGGGGAGACTGGGGAGCACTACTGCAGTGCCAGTTATAGGTTATAGCAGGAGCCAGGAGTACATAATATATTATATAGTGAGTGACCACCAGACACACAGTGCAGTTTATTTAATATATCCGTTCTCTGCCTGAAAAAAGCGATACACACAGTGACTCAGTCAGTCACATACCATATCTGTGTGCACTGCTCAGGCTCAGGCCAGTGTGCTGCATCATCTATTATCTATATATAATATTATATATATCTGTCTGACTGCTCAGCTCACACAGCTTATAATTGTGGGGGAGACTGGGGAGCACTACTGCAGTGCCAGTTATAGGTTATAGCAGGAGCCAGGAGTACATAATATATTATATAGTGAGTGACCACCAGACACACAGTGCAGTTTATTTAATATATCCGTTCTCTGCCTGAAAAAAGCGATACACACAGTGACTCAGTCAGTCACATACCATATCTGTGTGCACTGCTCAGGCTCAGGCCAGTGTGCTGCATCATCTATTATCTATATATAATATTATATATATCTGTCTGACTGCTCAGCTCACACAGCTTATAATTGTGGGGGAGACTGGGGAGCACTACTGCAGTGCCAGTTATAGGTTATAGCAGGAGCCAGGAGTACATAATATATTATATAGTGAGTGACCACCAGACACACAGTGCAGTTTATTTAATATATCCGTTCTCTGCCTGAAAAAAGCGATACACACAGTGACTCAGTCAGTCACATACCATATCTGTGTGCACTGCTCAGGCTCAGGCCAGTGTGCTGCATCATCTATATATATTATATATCTGTCTGACTGCTCAGCTCACACAGCTTATAATTGTGGGGGAGACTGGGGAGCACTACTGCAGTGCCAGTTATAGGTTATAGCAGGAGCCAGGAGTACATATTATATTAAAATTAAACAGTGCACACTTTTGCTGCAGGAGTGCCACTGCCAGTGTGACTGACCAGTGACCTGACCACACTGACCACCAGTATAGTTAGTAGTATACTTATATTGTGATTGCCTGAAAAAGTTAAACACTCGTCGTGTGACTTCACTTGTGTGTTTTTTTTTTTTTAATTCTATAAAAATAAAACTCATTCTGCTGACAGACAGTGTCCAGCAGGTCCGTCATTATATAATATATAACATATACCTGTCCGGCTGCAGTAGTGATATATATATATTTTTTATATCATTTATCATCCAGTCGCAGCAGACACAGTACGGTAGTTCACGGCTGTGGCTACCTCTGTGTCTCTGCACTCGGCAGGCAGTCCGTCCATAATTGTAATACCACCTAACCGTGGATTTTTTTCATTCTTCTTTATACATACATAGTTACATAGACATCTTCTCTTTATCAACCAGTCTATATTAGCTGCAGACACAGTACAGTACGGTAGTTCACGGCTGTGGCTACCTCTGTGTCTGCACTCGGCAGGCAGTCCGTCCATAATTGTATACCACCTAACCGTGGATTTTTTTCAGTCTTCTTTATACATACATAGTTACATAGACATCTTCTCTTTATCAACCAGTCTATATTAGCTGCAGACACAGTACAGTACGGTAGTTCACGGCTGTGGCTACCTCTGTGTCTGCAGTCGGCAGGCAGTCCATAATTGTATACTAGTATCCATCTCCATTGTTTACCTGAGGTGCCTTTTAGTTGTGCCTATTAAAATATGGAGAACAAAAATGTTGAGGTTCCAAAATTAGGGAAAGATCAAGATCCACTTCCACCTCGTGCTGAAGCTGCTGCCACTAGTCATGGCCGAGACGATGAAATGCCAGCAACGTCGTCTGCCAAGGCCGATGCCCAATGTCATAGTACAGAGCATGTCAAATCCAAAACACCAAATATCAGAAAAAAAAGGACTCCAAAACCTAAAATAAAATTGTCGGAGGAGAAGCGTAAACTTGCCAATATGCCATTTACCACACGGAGTGGCAAGGAACGGCTGAGGCCCTGGCCTATGTTCATGGCTAGTGGTTCAGCTTCACATGAGGATGGAAGCACTCAGCCTCTCGCTAGAAAAATGAAAAGACTCAAGCTGGCAAAAGCAGCACAGCAAAGAACTGTGCATTCTTCGAAATCCCAAATCCACAAGGAGAGTCCAATTGTGTCGGTTGCGATGCCTGACCTTCCCAACACTGGACGTGAAGAGCATGCGCCTTCCACCATTTGCACGCCCCCTGCAAGTGCTGGAAGGAGCACCCGCAGTCCAGTTCCTGATAGTCAGATTGAAGATGTCAGTGTTGAAGTACACCAGGATGAGGAGGATATGGGTGTTGCTGGCGCTGGGGAGGAAATTGACCAGGAGGATTCTGATGGTGAGGTGGTTTGTTTAAGTCAGGCACCCGGGGAGACACCTGTTGTCCGTGGGAGGAATATGGCCGTTGACATGCCAGGTGAAAATACCAAAAAAATCAGCTCTTCGGTGTGGAGGTATTTCACCAGAAATGCGGACAACAGGTGTCAAGCCGTGTGTTCCCTTTGTCAAGCTGTAATAAGTAGGGGTAAGGACGTTAACCACCTCGGAACATCCTCCCTTATACGTCACCTGCAGCGCATTCATAATAAGTCAGTGACAAGTTCAAAAACTTTGGGTGACAGCGGAAGCAGTCCACTGACCAGTAAATCCCTTCCTCTTGTAACCAAGCTCACGCAAACCACCCCACCAACTCCCTCAGTGTCAATTTCCTCCTTCCCCAGGAATGCCAATAGTCCTGCAGGCCATGTCACTGGCAATTCTGACGAGTCCTCTCCTGCCTGGGATTCCTCCGATGCATCCTTGCGTGTAACGCCTACTGCTGCTGGCGCTGCTGTTGTTGCCGCTGGGAGTCGATGGTCATCCCAGAGGGGAAGTCGTAAGCCCACTTGTACTACTTCCAGTAAGCAATTGACTGTTCAACAGTCCTTTGCGAGGAAGATGAAATATCACAGCAGTCATCCTACTGCAAAGCGGATAACTGAGGCCTTGACAACTATGTTGGTGTTAGACGTGCGTCCGGTATCCGCCGTTAGTTCACAGGGAACTAGACAATTTATTGAGGCAGTGTGCCCCCGTTACCAAATACCATCTAGGTTCCACTTCTCTAGGCAGGCGATACCGAGAATGTACACGGACATCAGAAAAAGACTCACCAGTGTCCTAAAAAATGCAGTTGTACCCAATGTCCACTTAACCACGGACATGTGGACAAGTGGAGCAGGGCAGGGTCAGGACTATATGACTGTGACAGCCCACTGGGTAGATGTATGGACTCCCGCCGCAAGAACAGCAGCGGCGGCACCAGTAGCAGCATCTCGCAAACGCCAACTCTTTCCTAGGCAGGCTACGCTTTGTATCACCGCTTTCCAGAATACGCACACAGCTGAAAACCTCTTACGGCAACTGAGGAAGATCATCGCGGAATGGCTTACCCCAATTGGACTCTCCTGTGGATTTGTGGCATCGGACAACGCCAGCAATATTGTGTGTGCATTAAATATGGGCAAATTCCAGCACGTCCCATGTTTTGCACATACCTTGAATTTGGTGGTGCAGAATTTTTTAAAAAACGACAGGGGCGTGCAAGAGATGCTGTCGGTGGCCAGAAAAATTGCGGGACACTTTCGGCGTACAGGCACCACGTACAGAAGACTGGAGCACCACCAAAAACTACTGAACCTGCCCTGCCATCATCTGAAGCAAGAAGTGGTAACGAGGTGGAATTCAACCCTCTATATGCTTCAGAGGTTGGAGGAGCAGCAAAAGGCCATTCAAGCCTATACAATTGAGCACGATATAGGAGGTGGAATGCACCTGTCTCAAGTGCAGTGGAGAATGATTTCAACGTTGTGCAAGGTTCTGATGCCCTTTGAACTTGCCACACGTGAAGTCAGTTCAGACACTGCCAGCCTGAGTCAGGTCATTCACCTCATCAGGCTTTTGCAGAAGAAGCTGGAGGCATTGAAGAAGGAGCTAAAAGGGAGCGATTCCGCTAGGCATGTGGGACTTGTGGATGCAGCCCTTAATTCGCTTAACAAGGATTCACGGGTGGTCAATCTGTTGAAATCAGAGCACTACATTTTGGCCACCGTGCTCGATCCTAGATTTAAAGCCTACCTTGGATCTCTCTTTCCGGCAGACACAGGTCTGCTGGGGTTGAAAGACCTGCTGGTGACAAAATTGTCAAGTCAAGCGGAACGCGACCTGTCAACATCTCCTCCTTCACATTCTCCCGCAACTGGGGGTGCGAGGAAAAGGCTCAGAATTCCGAGCCCACCCGCTGGCGGTGATGCAGGGCAGTCTGGAGCGACTGCTGATGCTGCCATCTGGTCCGGACTGAAGGACCTGACAACGATTACGGACATGTCGTCTACTGTCACTGCATATGATTCTCTCAACATTGATAGAATGGTGGAGGATTATATGAGTGACCGCATCCAAGTAGGCACGTCACACAGTCCGTACTTATACTGGCAGGAAAAAGAGGCAATTTGGAGGCCCTTGCACAAACTGGCTTTATTCTACCTAAGTTGCCCTCCCACAAGTGTGTACTCCGAAAGAGTGTTTAGTGCCGCCGCTCACCTTGTCAGCAATCGGCGTACGAGGTTACATCCAGAAAATGTGGAGAAGATGATGTTCATTAAAATGAATTATAATCAATTCCTCCGCGGAGACATTGACCAGCAGCAATTGCCTCCACAAAGTACACAGGGAGCTGAGATGGTGGATTCCAGTGGGGACGAATTGATAATCTGTGAGGAGGGGGATGTACACGGTGATATATCGGAGGGTGAAGATGAGGTGGACATCTTGCCTCTGTAGAGCCAGTTTGTGCAAGGAGAGATTAATTGCTTCTTTTTTGGGGGGGGTCCAAACCAACCCGTCATATCAGTCACAGTCGTGTGGCAGACCCTGTCACTGAAATGATGGGTTGGTTAAAGTGTGCATGTCCTGTTTTGTTTATACAACATAAGGGTGGGTGGGAGGGCCCAAGGACAATTCCATCTTGCACCTCTTTTTTCTTTTCTTTTTCTTTGCGTCATGTGCTGTTTGGGGAGGGTTTTTTGGAAGGGCCATCCTGCGTGACACTGCAGTGCCACTCCTAGATGGGCCCGGTGTTTGTGTCGGCCACTAGGGTCGCTAATCTTACTCACACAGCTACCTCATTGCGCCTCTTTTTTTCTTTGCGTCATGTGCTGTTTGGGGAGGGTTTTTTGGAAGGGACATCCTGCGTGACACTGCAGTGCCACTCCTAGATGGGCCCGGTGTTTGTGTCGGCCACTAGGGTCGCTAATCTTACTCACACAGCTACCTCATTGCGCCTCTTTTTTTCTTTGCGTCATGTGCTGTTTGGGGAGGGTTTTTTGGAAGGGACATCCTGCGTGACACTGCAGTGCCACTCCTAGATGGGCCCGGTGTTTGTGTCGGCCACTAGGGTCGCTAATCTTACTCACACAGCTACCTCATTGTGCCTCTTTTTTTCTTTGCGTCATGTGCTGTTTGGGGAGGGTTTTTTGGAAGGGACATCCTGCGTGACACTGCAGTGCCACTCCTAGATGGGCCCGGTGTTTGTGTCGGCCACTAGGGTCGCTTATCTTACTCACACAGCGACCTCGGTGCAAATTTTAGGACTAAAAATAATATTGTGAGGTGTGAGGTATTCAGAATAGACTGAAAATGAGTGTAAATTGTGGTTTTTGAGGTTAATAATACTTTGGGATCAAAATGACCCCCAAATTCTATGATTTAAGCTGTTTTTTAGTGTTTTTTGAAAAAAACACCCGAATCCAAAACACACCCGAATCCGACAAAAAAAATTCGGTGAGGTTTTGCCAAAACGCGTTCGAACCCAAAACACGGCCGCGGAACCGAACCCAAAACCAAAACACAAAACCCGAAAAATTTCAGGCGCTCATCTCTAATTTTTATATCATTATCATCCAGTCTATACTAGCAGACGCAGTACGGTAGTCCACGACTGTAGCTACCTCTGTGTCGGCAGTGCTCGTCCATAATTGTATACCTACCTGTGGTGGGTTTTTTTTTTTCTATCTTCTTCATACTAGTAGTTTAGGAGTCTGCTGCTGACAGTGTCCAGCAGGTCCGTCATTATATAATATATACCTGTCCTGCAGTAGTGATATATATATATATTTTTTATATCATTATCATCCAGTCTATACTAGCAGATGCAGTACGGTAGTCCACGGCTGTAGCTACCTCTGTGTCGGCAGTGCTCGTCCATAATTGTATACCTACCTGTGGTGGGTTTTTTTTTTCTATCTTCTTCATACTAGTAGTTTAGGAGTCTGCTGCTGACAGTGTCCAGCAGGTCCGTCATTATATAATATATACCTGTCCTGCAGTAGTGATATATATATATTTTTTATATCATTATCATCCAGTCTATAGTAGCAGACGCAGTACGGTAGTCCACGGCTGTAGCTACCTCTGTGTCGGCAGTGCTCGTCCATAATTGTATACCTACCTGTGGTGGGTTTTTTTTTTCCTATCTTCTTCATACTAGTAGTTTAGGAGTCTGCTGCTGACAGTGTCCAGCAGGTCCGTCATTATATAATATATACCTGTCCTGCAGTAGTGATATATATATATTTTTTATATCATTATCATCCAGTCTATACTAGCAGACGCAGTACGGTAGTCCACGGCTGTAGCTACCTCTGTGTCGGCAGTGCTCATCCATAATTGTATACCTACCTGTGGTGGGGTTTTTTTTTTTCTATCTTCTTCATACTAGTAGTTTAGGAGTCTGCTGCTGACAGTGTCCAGCAGGTCCGTCATTATATAATATATACCTGTCCTGCAGTAGTGATATATATATATATTTTTTATATCATTATCATCCAGTCTATACTAGCAGACGCAGTACGGTAGTCCACAGCTGTAGCTACCTCTGTGTCGGCAGTCACTCGTCATCCATAAGTATACTAGTATCCATCCATCTCCATTGTTTACCTGAGGTGCCTTTTAGTTGTGCCTATTAAAATATGGAGAACAAAAATGTTGAGGTTCCAAAAATAGGGAAAGATCAAGATCGACTTCCACCTCGTGCTGAAGCTGCTGCCACTAGTCATGGCCGAGACGATGAAATGCCATCAACGTCGTCTGCCAAGGCCGATGCCCAATGTCATAGTACAGAGCATGTAAAATCCAAAACACCAAATATCAGTAAAAAAAGAATACAATACAAGAGTGTTAGGCCTCTACTGCACACTCAGCGCAATAACCATATATATGTATATACACACGTCCCTTTGTTCTTTTTCTTAGATGTTGATGAATCCTTCTTTCAGATCTTCTAAAAACTTGATCTCTATTCCGTGAACTCCAAAATGTGAAGACAAATAAAAAATAAAAAATAAAAACACCAATGTGTAGTATTCTCTGATTTATAACAAGTCCCTATATCAATTGTCTTTATATTGCAGTCTTAACTCCAGCGTACCAAGACTCACACAAAATCAGATTAGTATGTGCCCATAAAGGTATCTTTATCCCTTTTTACTTTCAGTCATCCAGTGTCCAATTCACCATACAGTGTGACGATAATATGAGATACTGAAGTGAAGAATAGTCTGACTGGGAGCGTACCCTCAGACTCACATAAGAATGCAAACTGCACACACATCTAGGTTTCTTTAGGGTGTCGCGTACTGCGTACCCGAACTCACACTGCCGAAGAAGGATGACTCTCATAAAGGTATCTTTCAGGAATTGTAGTCCCTCAGTCCTTTCTCCTCCCAGAATTCTTGTGTGTTCAGTGTTACCGTGAAAAAATAAAAATACAATAATGTGTAGTACGTTCTTGTAGAACCGCAAAAATTCTACAAGAACAAATTCGTACCTAAACAAGAACATAACTTGTGCCAAAAAGAAGGAATTAATTATGCCCTTCTTCGTATTTCCTTTATGTGTAAAACTGTATCACAACGTGTGAAAAAAACAATAAGAGAGATTTGTAGAAAAAAGGGAGTCATATGGGATGCGTACCCAAAAACTCACAGAAAAAGTTCAGATGGTAAGTGCATCTAGGTATCTTTAAGATGTTTTGTATAGCGTACCGGAACTCACACAATGAGGTGTAAGATGACTCCTATAAAGGTTTCTTTTGAATACTGTCTTTCTCTTATCCGTACGTCTCCACCCCTTTCGGTTGTATATGGGCTCAGAGAAACAAGGAAAAAGAAGAAAAATACCAAACTGTGTAGTAGGTTCTGGAATATGCTAAATAATTTCACCAAAGGTGATTCAATTGGAGCGTACCTCACTCATACAAATAGAGGAAGGTATGCACATATCAAGGTATCTTTCATGCATATGTGGAAAAAAAACCCAGAAGAGGACTGGTCATTTAAAGGATGCGTACCACAACACTCACAGAGGTCAGACAGGAATCAAACACATAATGGTATCTTTAATGTATATGATATCCCAAGAAGTTCCGTACCCAGACTCACACTCTGAAGTGGAATGTAGCTCCTATCAAGGTATCTTTTGCTGTGTGTTCAGTGGAGTATACTTCCTTCCAGCTTATATCCACCCAAAAGGCATATATCCACAGGTTTTTTCCATAAAAAACAGATTTATTGATACAAAACAGCAAAAGTCCATAGAATGGAGAACCATCCGCATAAAAAAGTAAAAATAAAATAAAATTGTCCCAAGAAAAATATATACACAGATTAAAATTGAAGTTGGCTACTCACACTCCTGATGGCAATATCAACGCGTTTCGGTCATGTGACCTTTATCAAGATAGTGTGGAGTGTGCAGGAGCCAAATATTTAAAGGAAGAGCAGCCAATAGAATTCCAACAGGAAATGACATCAAACAATTAACATAAAACATATAAATGTCTCCATTCGGAGGCATAGAGAAACTTATTTTCCAGTCCAAGGTATTAAATTCAGAATGTTAAACATTCTTATCAAGATGATGTTTCTTATCCCGGCTTACATTACTTAAACTCCAGTTTAATTGCTAAACCGCGCTGGCCGGAAGTAACCGCCCGCCGGGACTGCTGGGAAATGTAGTCTTTTTATCCGTAGCTTCAATGTAGTTTAGCACATGCGGTATCCGGAAATGACATCATGTAGATGAGTGTTGATGTCCGGTTCCCGGGACTGCTGGGAAATGTAGTTTGGTTTTATTTCTCTTGTATAACTCAACAGTACCCGGAAGCTCAGCCGCGGATGTCAGCAGAAATAACGCTCTTCGGAATTCTGGGAAATGTAGTACGGGCCATCCGAATAATGTAGTTCAGATAGTCCAAGTCAAAATTAACCCCTTCCGATAACGTGGCGTCCCAATTAGCTTAAACGAAAGGCATCATGGAATATTAGTTTTATCAGAATTTCTACAATGAAATACATTATCAGTGTCATATAGGACATTTATAAAGTATCATACTTCATATTAATTGTAAACCCCAGATTATTTAAAGGAATCAATCAAGTACCACCTCTAATGATGTGTAATAAAAAAAAGGGAGATAACTTGATATCATTAGGAACATGTTTATATAAACAATTCTTACGAATATTCCTAGACTGGTCACATTTTATAGAGGATTATATATATTAGATCCGAATTTATACAAAGGCAGTTCAAACAGGGTAGATAACCAGATATAGATGTTCACATAAGATCCCCATCTAAACATACACAACCGGATAGATCTTATAGGAACCATTTTAGTTCGAAGTCGCAGTTTAGTCCATTTGGACTTAAAGTATTATAATTGTATATACAGTTCATTTCCATTTTTGCTAAACTGCTTACTGTGTCACTGTTCCTCAAAGTACTTTGTACATGTCTTATACCATAGAACCCAGTAATACCAGAAATTAATGAATCATGTTTATTTTTACAGTGAAGAGACAGGGAGTGAGTCTCTAGCCCCTTCTTAATGTTTCGGATGTGTTCTCCCATCCGTACCTTAAAGGGGCGAGACGTCCTCCCGATATAGAAAAGATTACATTTACAACGGATAGCATATATGATATTTTTGGTATCACATGTGATAAAATTTTTGATATCTATATCTTTATTATTGATGGAAATTTTTCTAATATTACTAACTCCATCCCCTTTCACATTCCTGCACCCAATACAACACCCACATCTGAAGAATCCTTGTGAGGTAATTCTTGTTAATGGAGGAGAGGGTTGGAAAGCACTTGATACTAATTTATTTTTTAGATTAGGGGCTTTACGATAGATGTGGATCGGGCTATTAGGTATCAAAGTGCCAATCACAGGATCCTTATATTCCGTGATAAAGGCCCATTCGAATTTCTCATCTTTCTTTTTATGTTGTTTTGTTTTTAATAAAAGATCTTTACGTTCTAGTGTACTACTGTTTTCCATAGCCTGATTTACTCTATCTATGTTATAACCACATGTCTCAAATTTCTTAGACATATCTGCCGCCTGAATGCGGAAGGTATCGTCTTTGCTACAATTCCTTTTTAGCCTAGTAAATTGGCTCATTGGAATAGAGTTTAACCAATTATCATGGTGACAGCTCGTGGCCATGATATAAGTGCCACAATCTGTCGGTTTGGAAAAAGTTTTGGTGTTAATTTTCTGGTCCTCTATATATACTGTTATATCCAGAAAATCGATAGTTTGTTTATCCCGGACAAAGGTAAGTTTAATATTTCTATCGTTGGTATTTAAGAGTGTACAAAAACTGTCCAATGAGTCAATATCACCTCTCCAAATAAAAAAGATATCATCTATATAACGAGCATATGACACCAGGCTCGCCCCGAGCCCATCATTGGACCAGATGGTATCGGCCTCCCACAACCCCATAAAGAGATTTGCGTAGCTCGGGGCGAACCTGGTGCCCATCGCAGTGCCCGTTTTTTGTACAAAAAATTGTTCTTTGAACAGAAAAAAATTATTTTCAAGGATAAATTGTATCCCATCAATAACCAGATCTTTCATATCTCCCGGCATTCCTGATTGATTAAGGGAATGTCGAATGGCATCCAGCCCTTGTTTATGATCGATTATTGTATATAACGAGCTCACATCTGCGGTTACTAACCAATCTCCCTCCTCCCATTTAACTGTCTCTAGTATCTGGAGAAAATCTTTCGTATCCTTTAGATGTGATCTATTTGTTAATACTATGGGTTGTAAAATAAAATCAATAAACTGTGAAAGGTTGGCTGTAATGGAGCCCACTCCAGATATAATCGGTCTCCCTGGGGGATCAATGAGGCTCTTATGTACTTTAGGAAGCACATAAATGACCGGAACGGTCGGGTTCTCAGAGATAATAAATTTGGCCTCTTTTTCACTGATTGTCCCCTTCTTCTCATATTTTTCTATCAAACTTTTCAGTTTAGACAGAGTGGACTCTGTGGGGTTGTTTCTTAACTTTCTATATGTTGTAGAATCATTTAATTGTCGCATTACTTCCCTTTCGTATTTATCCTGATCCATTACCACTACTCCCCCACCTTTGTCGGCTGGTTTAATTATAATGGTGTTATTCTTTTTCAGTTCTCCCAAGGCCTTCCTTTCTTTTGATGTCATATTGAACTTCTTCTTAGTATTTGATTGTAATGATTTTAAATCATCAAGTACCAATGTAGAAAAAGATTCAATAAAGGGGCCTTTTATATATTTGGGGAAAAAAATCAATTTAGGCTTAAATGGAGTTATGGACTCGCATTCTGATTGTTTATACTCAGTTTGATTAGCAAAAAAAAATTTTATGGTCAATTTTCTTGTAAATCTCTGTACATCTAAATATAGCTGGAAAGGATTAATGTAATTCGTGGGCGCATATTTTAAGCCCTTTTGTAAAACCGAAATTTCACTTGAGGACAGGTTATGGGAGCTTAAATTAAATATTTTTACTCCTCCCGACATATTTTTATCTGTCTCTTTTTGTAGATCTTGGGGTCTGATGTTTCCATCTTCCCCTCTGGCAGTCTCAAGATTTCTCCTAATAGCCTTTCTTATTGATCTTTTTACAGGTCTTTTCCTAATTTTTGATTTGCCTCCCCTCTTCCCTCTTTTGGTCTTATATATCTCTATCTGTACTTCATCCGGTGTATGTGATCGTCTAAAAAATGTGGTGTTCTCTCTATATTCCTAAATGGAGAGAATCGATTTGTAATCGTCAGGGGATCCCTACTTGTTTGGTACCGTGATGATCTATATTGTCTAGGGGGGACTTCTCTCCATTCTGGGGTCCTATCCCTATAGTTGTCATTTTCGGCATGCCTCCTACCTGGAGTTCTCTGATTAAATCTAGGGGTAAAGGGTGTCACTGATCTTCTAGGGGGGCTATTTCTGCTGTACTTTCTACCATTATAACCCCAGTGACCCTGTGTTCTTAAGTTGCCTGACTCCTGGGGCTTTCTTTTATAAGTGCGGGTTTTATTCTCATGTCTCCCCTTTACATTTACATCACTTACAACTTCTGGGGGACTCTCTAGGTCTACTTTGTCCCTGTTAAACTTCTTTAGTTTCTTTTCCATTAGTTGTCTCTGTGTTCTTTTTAATCTTACCTCAATATCTTTTTCTAAATCCTTGTATTCCTCCGAATTTGCGTATGGAGATACTAAGGATTTATATACTGCTATCTCCTCATCTAGTTTGGTCAATTCCCTTTTCCTTTCTTTAATAATCAAACGCATTAGGGAAAATGAACAGGCATCTATAATAGTTGCCCATTCTTTATTAAAGTCTTCCCTTGATGTTTCAAATGTAGAGGTCTTTACGATTTTTAGACCTCGTGGGATCATCTCATGAATAAGATACCGTTCTAATGTTGTAACCTCCCACCATAACTTATTCTCTTTAGTGAGTGTGGTTTCTAGTTTATCCATCATCCCCTGTAGGTCTCCATCTAATAATTCTATTTGGTCCGTATCCCCTTTAAAATGTTTTTCAAACATAGAGTGTCTCTGTTCCCGATAAGTGAACATGTTAGCACAAATTGCTGCCTTACAGGTCCTCTCTCCACTGGTGAAGAAATACGTAGAAGTTCAAATAGGTTTGGAGAGATGACTAGCCAGGCGCAATGCAGCTAAGGTGTAAAAGGCCTAAGTAAATGTCACCACATTTAAAACAAAGAATACAATACAAGAGTGTTAGGCCTCTACTGCACACTCAGCGCAATAACCATATATATGTATATACACACGTCCCTTTGTTCTTTTTCTTAGATGTTGATTAATCCTTCTTTCAGATCTTCTAAAAACTTGATCTCTATTCCGTGAACTCCAAAATGTGAAGACAAATAAAAAATAAAAAATAAAAACACCAATGTGTAGTATTCTCTGATTTATAACAAGTCCTATATCAATTGTCTTTATATTGCAGTCTTAACTCCAGCGTACCAAGACTCACACAAAATCAGATTAGTATGTGCCCATAAAGGTATCTTTATCCCTTTTTACTTTCAGTCATCCAGTGTCCAATTCACCATACAGTGTGACGATAATATGAGATACTGAAGTGAAGAATAGTCTGACTGGGAGCGTACCCTCAGACTCACATAAAGAATGCAAACTGCACACACATCTAGGTTTCTTTAGGGTGTCGCGTACTGCGTACCCGAACTCACACTGCCCGAAGAAGGATGACTCTCATAAAGGTATCTTTCAGGAATTGTAGTCCCTCAGTCCTTTCTCCTCCCAGAATTCTTGTGTGTTCAGTGTTACCGTGAAAAAATAAAAATACAATAATGTGTTGTACGTTCTTGTAGAACCACAAACATTCTACAAGAACAAATTCGTACCTAAACACAGAACATAACTTGTGCCAAAAAGAAGGAATTAATTATGCCCTTCTTCGTATTTCCTTTATGTGTAAAACTGTATCACAACGTGTGAAAAAAACAATAAGAGAGATTTGTAGAAAAAAGGGAGTCATATGGGATGCGTACCCAAAAACTCACAGAAAAAGTTCAGATGGTAAGTACATCTAGGTATCTTTAAGATGTTTTGTATAGCGTACCAGAACTCACACAATGAGGTCTAAGATGACTCCTATAAAGGTTTCTTTTGAATACTGTCTTTCTCTTATCCGTACGTCTCCACCCCTTTCGGTTGTATATGGGCTCAGAGAAACAAGGAAAAAGAAGAAAAATACCAAACTGTGTAGTAGGTTCTGGAATATGCTAAATAATTTCACCAAAGGTGATTCAATTGGAGCGTACCTCACTCACACAAATAGAGGAAGGTATGCACATATCAAGGTATCTTTCATGCATATGTGGAAAAAAAACCCAGAAGAGGACTGGTCATTTAAAGGATGCGTACCACAACACTCACAGAGGTCAGACAGGAATCAAACACATAATGGTATCTTTAATGTATATGATATCCCAAGAAGTTCCGTACCCAGACTCACACTCTGAAGTGGAATGTAGCTCCTATCAAGGTATCTTTTGCTGTGTGTTCAGTGGAGTATACTTCCTTCCAGCTTATATCCACCCAAAAGGCATATATCCACAGGTTTTTTTCCATAAAAAACAGATTTATTGATACAAAACAGCAAAAGTCCATAGAATGGAGAACCATCCACATAAAAAAGTAAAAATAAAATAAAATTGTCCCAAGAAAAATATATACACAGATTAAAATTGAAGTTGGCTACTCACACTCCTGATGGCAATATCAACGCGTTTCAGTCATGTGACCTTTATCAAGATAGTGTGGAGTGTGCAGGAGCCAAATATTTAAAGGAAGAGCAGCCAATAGAATTCCAACAGGAAATGACATCAAACAATTAACATAAAACATATAAATGTCTCCATTCGGAGGCATAGAGAAACTTATTTTCCAGTCCAAGGTATTAAATTCAGAATGTTAAACATTCTTATCAAGATGATGTTTCTTATCCCGGCTTACATTACTTAAACTCCAGTTTAATTGCTAAACCGCGCTGGCCGGAAGTAACCGACCGCCGGGACTGTGAAAAGTTTGATAGAAAAATATGAGAAGAAGGGGACAATCAGTGAAAAAGAGGCCAAATTTATTATCTCTGAGAACCCGACCGTTCCGGTCATTTATGTGCTTCCTAAAGTACATAAGAGCCTCATTGATCCCCCAGGGAGACCGATTATATCTGGAGTGGGCTCCATTACAGCCAACCTTTCACAGTTTATTGATTTTATTTTACAACCCATAGTATTAACAAATAGATCACATCTAAAGGATACGAAAGATTTTCTCCAGATACTAGAGACAGTTAAATGAGAGGAGGGAGATTGGTTAGTAACCGCAGATGTGAGCTCGTTATATACAATAATCGATCATAAACAAGGGCTGGATGCCATTCGACATTCCCTTAATCAATCAGGAATGCTGGGAGATATGAAAGATCTGGTTATTGATGGGATACAATTTATCCTTGAAAATAATTTTTTTCTGTTCAAAGAACAATTTTTTGTACAAAAAACGGGCACTGCGATGGGCACCAGGTTCGCCCCGAGCTACGCAAATCTCTTTATGGGGTTGTGGGAGGCCGATACCATCTGGTCCAATGATGGGCTCGGGGCGAGCCTGGTGTCATATGCTCGTTATATAGATGATATCTTTTTCATTTGGAGAGGTGATATTGACTCATTGGACAGTTTTGTACACTCTTAAATACCAACGATAGAAATATTAAACTTACCTTTGTCCGGGATAAACAAACTATCGATTTTCTGGATATAACAGTATATATAGAGGACCAGAAAATTAACACCAAAACTTTTTCCAAACCGACAGATTGTGGCACTTATATCATGGCCACGAGCTGTCACCATGATAATTGGTTAAACTCTATTTCAATGAGCCAATTTACTAGGCTAAAAAGGAATTGTAGCAAAGACGATACCTTCCGCATTCAGGCGGCAGATATGTCTAAGAAATTTTAGACAAGTGGTTATAACATAGATAGAGTAAATCAGGCTATGGAAAACAGTAGTACACTAGAACGTAAAGATCTTTTATTAAAAACAAAACAACATAAAAAGAAAGATGAGAAATTCGAATGGGCCTTTATCACGGAATATAATGTACAGCATAAATCAATTGAACAGGTTTTGAAAAAACACTGGAAACTCTTGAAAAAGGATCCTGTGATTGGCACTTTGATACCTAATAGCCCGATCCACATCTATCGTAAAGCCCCTAATCTAAAAAATAAATTAGTATCAAGTGCTTTCCAACCCTCTCCTCCATTAACAAGAATTACCTCACAAGGATTCTTCAGATGTGGGTGTTGTATTGGGTGCAGGAATGTGAAAGGGGATGGAGTTAGTAATATTAGAAAAATTTCCATCAATAATAAAGATATAGATATCAAAAATTTTATCACATGTGATACCAAAAATATCATATATGCTATCCGTTGTAAATGTAATCTTTTCTATATCGGGAGGACGTCTCGCCCCTTTAAGGTACGGATGGGAGAACACATCCGAAACATTAAGAAGGGGCTAGAGACTCACTCCCTGTCTCTTCACTGTAAAAATAAACATGATTCATTAATTTCTGGTATTACTGGGTTCTATGGTATAAGACATGTACAAAGTACTTTGAGGAACAGTGACACAGTAAGCAGTTTAGCAAAAATGGAAATGAACTGTATATACAATTATAATACTTTAAGTCCAAATGGACTAAACTGCGACTTCGAACTAAAATGGTTCCTATAAGATCTATCCGGTTGTGTATGTTTAGATGGGGATCTTATGTGAACATCTATATCTGGTTATCTACCCTGTTTGAACTGCCTTTGTATAAATTCGGATCTAATATATATAATCCTCTATAAAATATGACCAGTCTAGGAATATTCGTAAGAATTGTTTATATAAACATGTTCCTAATGATATCAAGTTATCTCCCTTTTTTTATTACACATCATTAGAGGTGGTACTTGATTGATTCCTTTAAATAATCTGGGGTTTACAATTAATATGAAGTATGATACTTTATAAATGTCCTATATGACACTGATAATGTATTTCATTGTAGAAATTCTGATAAAACTAATATTCCATGATGCCTTTCGTTTAAGCTAATTGGGATGCCACGTTATCGGAAGGGGTTAATTTTGACTTGGACTATCTGAACTACATTATTCGGATGGCCCGTACTACATTTCCCAGAATTCCGAAGAGCGTTATTTCTGCTGACATCCGCGGCTGAGCTTCCGGGTACTGTTGAGTTATACAAGAGAAATAAAACCAAACTACATTTCCCAGCAGTCCCGGGAACCGGACATCAACACTCATCTACATGATGTCATTTCCGGATACCGCATGTGCTAAACTACATTGAAGCTACGGATAAAAAGACTACATTTCCCAGCAGTCCCGGCGGTCGGTTACTTCCGGCCAGCGCGGTTTAGCAATTAAACTGGAGTTTAAGTAATGTAAGCCGGGATAAGAAACATCATCTTGATAAGAATGTTTAACATTCTGAATTTAATACCTTGGACTGGAAAATAAGTTTCTCTATGCCTCCGAATGGAGACATTTATATGTTTTATGTTAATTGTTTGATGTCATTTCCTGTTGGAATTCTATTGGCTGCTCTTCCTTTAAATATTTGGCTCCTGCACACTCCACACTATCTTGATAAAGGTCACATGACCGAAACGCGTTGATATTGCCATCAGGAGTGTGAGTAGCCAACTTCAATTTTAATCTGTGTATATATTTTTCTTGGGACAATTTTATTTTATTTTTACTTTTTTATGCGGATGGTTCTCCATTCTATGGACTTTTGCTGTTTTGTATCAATAAATCTGTTTTTTATGGAAAAAACCTGTGGATATATGCCTTTTGGGTGGATATAAGCTGGAAGGAAGTATACTCCACTGAACACACAGCAAAAGATACCTTGATAGGAGCTACATTCCACTTCAGAGTGTGAGTCTGGGTACGGAACTTCTTGGGATATCATATACATTAAAGATACCATTATGTGTTTGATTCCTGTCTGACCTCTGTGAGTGTTGTGGTACGCATCCTTTAAATGACCAGTCCGCTTCTGGGGGGGTTTTCCACATATGCATGAAAGATACCTTGATATGTGCATACCTTCCTCTATTTGTGTGAGTGAGGTACGCTCCAATTGAATCACCTTTGGTGAAATTATTTAGCATATTCCAGAACCTACTACACAGTTTGGTATTTTTCTTCTTTTTCCTTGTTTCTCTGAGCCCATATACAACCGAAAGGGGTGGAGACGTACGGATAAGAGAAAGACAGTATTCAAAAGAAACCTTTATAGGAGTCATCTTACACCTCATTGTGTGAGTTCTGGTACGCTATACAAAACATCTTAAAGATACCTAGATGTACTTACCATCTGAACTTTTTCTGTGAGTTTTTGGGTACGCATCCCATATGACTCCCTTTTTTCTACAAATCTCTCTTATTGTTTTTTTCACACGTTGTGATACAGTTTTACACATAAAGGAAATACGAAGAAGGGCATAATTAATTCCTTCTTTTTGGCACAAGTTATGTTCTGTGTTTAGGTACGAATTTGTTCTTGTAGAATTTTTGCGGTTCTACAAGAACGTACTACACATTATTGTATTTTTATTTTTTCACGGTAACACTGAACACACAAGAATTCTGGGAGGAGAAAGGACTGAGGGACTACAATTCCTGAAAGATACCTTTATGAGAGTCATCCTTCTTCGGGCAGTGTGAGTTCGGGTACGCAGTACGCGACACCCTAAAGAAACCTAGATGTGTGTGCAGTTTGCATTCTTTATGTGAGTCTGAGGGTACGCTCCCAGTCAGACTATTCTTCACTTCAGTATCTCATATTATCGTCACACTGTATGGTGAATTGGACACTGGATGACTGAAAGTAAAAAGGGATAAAGATACCTTTATGGGCACATACTAATCTGATTTTGTGTGAGTCTTGGTACGCTGGAGTTAAGACTGCAATATAAAGACAATTGATATAGGGACTTGTTATAAATCAGAGAATACTACACATTGGTGTTTTTATTTTGTATTTTTTATTTGTCTTCACATTTTGGAGTTCACGGAATAGAGATCAAGTTTTTAGAAGATCTGAAAGAAGGATTCATCAACATCTAAGAAAAAGAACAAAGGGACGTGTGTATATACATTTATATGGTTATTGCGCTGAGTGTGCAGTAGAGGCCTAACACTCTTGTATTGTATTCTTTGTTTTAAATGTGGTGACATTTACTTAGGCCTTTTACACCTTAGCTGCATTGCGCCTGGCTAGTCATCTCTCCAAACCCATTTGAACTTCTACGTATTTCTTCACCAGTGGAGAGAGGACCTGTAAGGCAGCAATTTGTGCTAACATGTTCACTTATCGGGAACAGAGACACTCTATGTTTGAAAAACATTTTAAAGGGGATACGGACCAAATAGAATTATTAGATGGAGACCTACAGGGGATGATGGATAAACTAGAAACCACACTCACTAAAGAGAATAAGTTATGGTGGGAGGTTACAACATTAGAACGGTATCTTATTCATGAGATGATCCCACGAGGTCTAAAAATCGTAAAGACCTCTACATTTGAAACATCAAGGGAAGACTTTAATAAAGAATGGGCAACTATTATAGATGCCTGTTCATTTTCCCTAATGCGTTTGATTATTAAAGAAAGGAAAAGGGAATTGACCAAACTAGATGAGGAGATAGCAGTATATAAATCCTTAGTATCTCCATACGCAAATTCGGAGGAATACAAGGATTTAGAAAAAGATATTGAGGTAAGATTAAAAAGAACACAGAGACAACTAATGGAAAAGAAACTAAAGAAGTTTAACAGGGACAAAGTAGACCTAGAGAGTCCCCCAGAAGTTGTAAGTGATGTAAATGTAAAGGGGAGACATGAGAATAAAACCCGCACTTATAAAAGAAAGCCCCAGGAGTCAGGCAACTTAAGAACACAGGGTCACTGGGGTTATAATGGTAGAAAGTACAGCAGAAATAGCCCCCCTAGAAGATCAGTGACACCCTTTACCCCTAGATTTAATCAGAGAACTCCAGGTAGGAGGCATGCCGAAAATGACAACTATAGGGATAGGACCCCAGAATGGAGAGAAGTCCCCCCTAGACAATATAGATCATCACGGTACCAAACAAGGAGGGATCCCCTGACGATTACAAATCGATTCTCTCCATTTAGGAATATAGAGAGAACACCACGTTTTTTAGACGATCACATACACCGGATGAAGTACAGATAGAGATATATAAGACCAAAAGAGGGAAGAGGAGAGGCAAATCAAAAATTAGGAAAAGACCTGTAAAAAGATCAATAAGAAAGGCTATTAGGAGAAATCTTGAGACTGCCAGAGGGGAAGATGGAAACATCAGACCCCAAGATCTACAAAAAGAGACAGATAAAAATATGTCGGGAGGAGTTAAAATATTTAATTTAAGCTCCCATAACCTGTCCTCAAGTGAAATTTCGGTTTTAGAAAAGGGCTTAAAATATGCGCCCACGAATTACATTAATCCTTTCCAGCTATATTTAGATGTACAGAGATTTACAAGAAAATTGACCATAAAAAATTTTTTTGCTAATCAAACTGAGTATAAACAATCAGAATGCGAGTCCATAACTCCATTTAAGCCTAAATCGATTTTTTTCCCCAAATATATAAAAGGCCCCTTTATTGAATCTTTTTCTACATTGGTACTTGATGATTTAAAATCATTACAATCAAATACTAAGAAGAAGTTCAATATGACATCAAAAGAAAGGAAGGCCTTGGGAGAACTGAAAAAGAATAACACCATTATAATTAAACCAGCCGACAAAGGTGGGGGAGTAGTGGTAATGGATCAGGATAAATACGAAAGGGAAGTAATGCGACAATTAAATGATTCTACAACATATAGAAAGTTAAGAAACAACCCCACAGAGTCCACTCTGTCTAAACTGAAAAGTTTGATAGAAAAATATGAGAAGAAGGGGACAATCAGTGAAAAAGAGGCCAAATTTATTATCTCTGAGAACCCGACCGTTCCGGTCATTTATGTGCTTCCTAAAGTACATAAGAGCCTCATTGATCCCCCAGGGAGACCGATTATATCTGGAGTGGGCTCCATTACAGCCAACCTTTCACAGTTTATTGATTTTATTTTACAACCCATAGTATTAACAAATAGATCACATCTAAAGGATACGAAAGATTATCTCCAGATACTAGAGACAGTTAAATGGGAGGAGGGAGATTGGTTAGTAACCGCAGATGTGAGCTCGTTATATACAATAATCGATCATAAACAAGGGCTGGATGCCATTCGACATTCCCTTAATCAATCAGGAATGCCGGGAGATATGAAAGATCTGGTTATTGATGGGATACAATTTATCCTTGAAAATATTTTTTTTCAGTTCAAAGAACAATTTTTTGTACAAAAAACGGGCACTGCGATGGGCACCAGGTTTGCCCCGAGCTACGCAAATCTCTTTATGGGGTTGTGGGAGGCCGATACCATCTGGTCCAATGATGGGCTCGGGGCGAGCCTGGTGTCATATGCTCGTTATATAGATGATATCTTTTTTATTTGGAGAGGTGATATTGACTCATTGGACAGTTTTTGTACACTCTTAAATACCAACGATAGAAATATTAAACTTACCTTTGTCCGGGATAAACAAACTATCGATTTTCTGTATATAACAGTATATATAGAGGACCAGAAAATTAACACCAAAACTTTTTCCAAGCCGACAGATTGTGGCACTTATATCATGGCCACGAGCTGTCACCATGATAATTGGTTAAACTCTATTCCAATTAGCCAATTTACTAGGCTAAAAAGGAATTGTAGCAAAGACGATACCTTCCGCATTCAGGCGGCAGATATGTCTAAGAAATTTGAGACATGTGGTTATAACATAGATAGAGTAAATCAGGCTATGGAAAACAGTAGTACACTAGAACGTAAAGATCTTTTATTAAAAACAAAACAACATAAAAAGAAAGATGAGAAATTCGAATGGGCCTTTATCACGGAATATAATGTACAGCATAAATCAATTGAACAGGTTTTGAAAAAACACTGGAAACTCTTGAAAAAGGATCCTGTGATTGGCACTTTGATACCTAATAGCCCGATCCACATCTATCGTAAAGCCCCTAATCTAAAAAATAAATTAGTATCAAGTGCTTTCCAACCCTCTCCTCCATTAACAAGAATTACCTCACAAGGATTCTTCAGATGTGGGTGTTGTATTGGGTGCAGGAATGTGAAAGGGGATGGAGTTAGTAATATTAGAAAAATTTCCATCAATAATAAAGATATAGATATCAAACATTTTATCACATGTGATACCAAAAATATCATATATGCTATCCGTTGTAAATGTAATCTTTTCTATATCGGGAGGACGTCTCGCCCCTTTAAGGTACGGATGGGAGAACACATCCGAAACATTAAGAAGGGGCTAGAGACTCACTCCCTGTCTCTTCACTGTAAAAATAAACATGATTCATTAATTTCTGGTATTACTGGGTTCTATGGTATAAGACATGTACAAAGTACTTTGAGGAACAGTGACACAGTAAGCAGTTTAGCAAAAATGGAAATGAACTGTATATACAATTATAATACTTTAAGTCCAAATGGACTAAACTGCGACTTCGAACTAAAATGGTTCCTATAAGATCTATCCGGTTGTGTATGTTTAGATGGGGATCTTATGTGAACATCTATATCTGGTTATCTACCCTGTTTGAACTGCCTTTGTATAAATTCGGATCTAATATATATAATCCTCTATAAAATGTGACCAGTCTAGGAATATTCGTAAGAATTGTTTATATAAACATGTTCCTAATGATATCAAGTTATCTCCCTTTTTTTATTACACATCATTAGAGGTGGTACTTGATTGATTCCTTTAAATAATCTGGGGTTTACAATTAATATGAAGTATGATACTTTATAAATGTCCTATATGACACTGATAATGTATTTCATTGTAGAAATTCTGATAAAACTAATATTCCATGATGCCTTTCGTTTAAGCTAATTGGGACGCCACGTTATCGGAAGGGGTTAATTTTGACTTGGACTATCTGAACTACATTATTCGGATGGCCCGTACTACATTTCCCAGAATTCCGAAGAGCGTTATTTCTGCTGACATCCGCGGCTGAGCTTCCGGGTACTGTTGAGTTATACAAGAGAAATAAAACCAAACTACATTTCCCAGCAGTCCCGGGAACCGGACATCAACACTCATCTACATGATGTCATTTCCGGATACCGCATGTGCTAAACTACATTGAAGCTACGGATAAAAAGACTACATTTCCCAGCAGTCCCGGCGGTCGGTTACTTCCGGCCAGCGCGGTTTAGCAATTAAACTGGAGTTTAAGTAATGTAAGCCGGGATAAGAAACATCATCTTGATAAGAATGTTTAACATTCTGAATTTAATACCTTGGACTGGAAAATAAGTTTCTCTATGCCTCCGAATGGAGACATTTATATGTTTTATGTTAATTGTTTGATGTCATTTCCTGTTGGAATTCTTTTGGCTGCTCTTCCTTTAAATATTTGGCTCCTGCACACTCCACACTATCTTGATAAAGGTCACATGACCGAAACGCGTTGATATTGCCATCAGGAGTGTGAGTAGCCAACTTCAATTTTAATCTGTGTATATATTTTTCTTGGGACAATTTTATTTTATTTTTACTTTTTTATGCGGATGGTTCTCCATTCTATGGACTTTTGCTGTTTTGTATCAATAAATCTGTTTTTTATGGAAAAAAACCTGTGGATATATGCCTTTTGGGTGGATATAAGCTGGAAGGAAGTATACTCCACTGAACACACAGCAAAAGATACTTTGATAGGAGCTACATTCCACTTCAGAGTGTGAGTCTAGGTACGGAACTTCTTGGGATATCATATACATTAAAGATACCATTATGTGTTTGATTCCTGTCTGACCTCTGTGAGTGTTGTGGTACGCATCCTTTAAATGACCAGTCCGCTTCTGGGGGTTTTTTCCACATATGCATGAAAGATACCTTGATATGTGCATACCTTCCTCTATTTGTGTGAGTGAGGTACGCTCCAATTGAATCACCTTTGGTGAAATTATTTAGCATATTCCAGAACCTACTACACAGTTTGGTATTTTTCTTCTTTTTCCTTGTTTCTCTGAGCCCATATACAACCGAAAGGGGTGGAGACGTACGGATAAGAGAAAGACAGTATTCAAAAGAAACCTTTATAGGAGTCATCTTACACCTCATTGTGTGAGTTCTGGTACGCTATACAAAACATCTTAAAGATACCTAGATGTACTTACCATCTGAACTTTTTCTGTGAGTTTTTGGGTACGCATCCCATATGACTCCCTTTTTTCTACAAATCTCTCTTATTGTTTTTTTCACACGTTGTGATACAGTTTTACACATAAAGGAAATACGAAGAAGGGCATAATTAATTCCTTCTTTTTGGCACAAGTTATGTTCTGTGTTTAGGTACGAATTTGTTCTTGTAGAATTTTTGCGGTTCTACAAGAACGTACTACACATTATTGTATTTTTATTTTTTCACGGTAACACTGAACACACAAGAATTCTGGGAGGAGAAAGGACTGAGGGACTACAATTCCTGAAAGATACCTTTATGAGAGTCATCCTTCTTCGGGCAGTGTGAGTTCGGGTACGCAGTACGCGACACCCTAAAGAAACCTAGATGTGTGTGCAGTTTGCATTCTTTATGTGAGTCTGAGGGTACGCTCCCAGTCAGACTATTCTTCACTTCAGTATCTCATATTATCGTCACACTGTATGGTGAATTGGACACTGGATGACTGAAAGTAAAAAGGGATAAAGATACCTTTATGGGCACATACTAATCTGATTTTGTGTGAGTCTTGGTACGCTGGAGTTAAGACTGCAATATAAAGACAATTGATATAGGGACTTGTTATAAATCAGAGAATACTACACATTGGTGTTTTTATTTTGTATTTTTTATTTGTCTTCACATTTTGGAGTTCACGGAATAGAGATCAAGTTTTTAGAAGATCTGAAAGAAGGATTCATCAACATCTAAGAAAAAGAACAAAGGGACATGTGTATATACATTTATATGGTTATTGTGCTGAGTGTGCAGTAGAGGCCTAACACTCTTGTATTGTATTCTTTGTTTTAAATGTGGTGACATTTACTTAGGCCTTTTACACCTTAGCTGCATTGCGCCTGGCTAGTCATCTCTCCAAACCCATTTGAACTTCTACGTATTTCTTCACCAGTGGAGAGAGGACCTGTAAGGCAGCAATTTGTGCTAACATGTTCACTTATCGGGAACAGAGACACTCTATGTTTGAAAAACATTTTAAAGGGGATACGGACCAAATAGAATTATTAGATGGAGACCTACAGGGGATGATGGATGAACTAGAAACCACACTCACTAAAGAGAATAAGTTATGGTGGGAGGTTACAACATTAGAACGGTATCTTATTCATGAGATGATCCCACGAGGTCTAAAAATCGTAAAGACCTCTACATTTGAAACATCAAGGGAAGACTTTAATAAAGAATGGGCAACTATTATAGATGCCTGTTCATTTTCCCTAATGCGTTTGATTATTAAAGAAAGGAAAAGGGAATTGACCAAACTAGATGAGGAGATAGCAGTATATAAATCCTTAGTATCTCCATACGCAAATTCGGAGGAATACAAGGATTTAGAAAAAGATATTGAGGTAAGATTAAAAAGAACACAGAGACAACTAATGGAAAAGAAACTAAAGAAGTTTAACAGGGACAAAGTAGACCTAGAGAGTCCCCCAGAAGTTGTAAGTGATGTAAATGTAAAGGGGAGACATGAGAATAAAACCCGCACTTATAAAAGAAAGCCCCAGGAGTCAGGCAACTTAAGAACACAGGGTCACTGGGGTTATAATGGTAGAAAGTACAGCAGAAATAGCCCCCCTAGAAGATCAGTGACACCCTTTACCCCTAGATTTAATCAGAGAACTCCAGGTAGGAGGCATGCCGAAAATGACAACTATAGGGATAGGACCCCAGAATGGAGAGAAGTCCCCCCTAGACAATATAGATCATCACGGTACCAAACAAGGAGGGATCCCCTGACGTTTACAAATCGATTCTCTCCATTTAGGAATATAGAGAGAACACCACGTTTTTTAGACGATCACATACACCGGATGAAGTACAGATAGAGATATATAAGACCAAAAGAGGGAAGAGGGGAGGCAAATCAAAAATTAGGAAAAGACCTGTAAAAAGATCAATAAGAAAGGCTATTAGGAGAAATCTTGAGACTGCCAGAGGGGAAGATGGAAACATCAGACCCCAAGATCTACAAAAAGAGACAGATAAAAATATGTCGGGAGGAGTAAAAATATTTAATTTAAGCTCCCATAACCTGTCCTCAAGTGAAATTTCGGTTTTAGAAAAGGGCTTAAAATATGCGCCCACGAATTACATTAATCCTTTCCAGCTATATTTAGATGTACAGAGATTTACAAGAAAATTGACCATAAAAATTTTTTTTGCTAATCAAACTGAGTATAAACAATCAGAATGCGAGTCCATAACTCCATTTAAGCCTAAATCGATTTTTTTCGCCAAATATATAAAAGGCCCCTTTATTGAATCTTTTTTTACATTGGTACTTGATGATTTAAAATCATTACAATCAAATACTAAGAAGAAGTTCAATATGACATCAAAAGAAAGGAAGGCCTTGGGAGAACTGAAAAAGAATAACACCATTATAATTAAACCAGCCGACAAAGGTGGGGGAGTAGTGGTAATGGATCAGGATAAATACGAAAGGGAAGTAATGAAACAATTAAATGATTCTACAACATATAGAAAGTTAAGAAACAACCCCACAGAGTCCACTCTGTCTAAACTGAAAAGTTTGATAGAAAAATATGAGAAGAAGGGGACAATCAGTGAAAAAGAGGCCAAATTTATTATCTCTGAGAACCCGACCGTTCCGGTCATTTATGTGCTTCCTAAAGTACATAAGAGCCTCATTGATCCCCCAGGGAGACCGATTATATCTGGAGTGGGCTCCATTACAGCCAACCTTTCACAGTTTATTGATTTTATTTTACAACCCATAGTATTAACAAATAGATCACATCTAAAGGATACGAAAGATTTTCTCCAGATACTAGAGACAGTTAAATGGGAGGAGGGAGATTGGTTAGTAACCGCAGATGTGAGCTCGTTATATACAATAATCGATCATAAACAAGGGCTGGATGCCATTCGACATTCCCTTAATCAATCAGGAATGCCGGGAGATATGAAAGATCTGGTTATTGATGGGATACAATTTATCCTTGAAAATAATTTTTTTCTGTTCAAAGAACAATTTTTTGTACAAAAAACGGGCACTGCGATGGGCACCAGGTTCGCCCCGAGCTACGCAAATCTCTTTATGGGGTTGTGGGAGGCCGATACCATCGGGTCCAATGATGGGCTCGGGGCGAGCCTGGTGTCATATGCTCGTTATATAGATGATATCTTTTTTATTTGGAGAGGTGATATTGACTCATTGGACAGTTTTTGTACACTCTTAAATACCAACGATAGAAATATTAAACTTACCTTTGTCCGGGATAAACAAACTATCGATTTTCTGTATATAACAGTATATATAGAGGACCAGAAAATTAACACCAAAACTTTTTCCAAACCGACAGATTGTGGCACTTATATCATGGCCACGAGCTGTCACCATGATAATTGGTTAAACTCTATTCCAATTAGCCAATTTACTAGGCTAAAAAGGAATTGTAGCAAAGACGATACCTTCCGCATTCAGGCGGCAGATATGTCTAAGAAATTTGAGACATGTGGTTATAACATAGATAGAGTAAATCAGGCTATGGAAAACAGTAGTACACTAGAACGTAAAGATCTTTTATTAAAAACAAAACAACATAAAAAGAAAGATGAGAAATTCGAATGGGCCTTTATCACGGAATATAATGTACAGCATAAATCAATTGAACAGGTTTTGAAAAAACACTGGAAACTCTTGAAAAAGGATCCTGTGATTGGCACTTTGATACCTAATAGCCCGATCCACATCTATCGTAAAGCCCCTAATCTAAAAAATAAATTAGTATCAAGTGCTTTCCAACCCTCTCCTCCATTAACAAGAATTACCTCACAAGGATTCTTCAGATGTGGGTGTTGTATTGGGTGCAGGAATGTGAAAGGGGATGGAGTTAGTAATATTAGAAAAATTTCCATCAATAATAAAGATATAGATATCAAAAATTTTATCACATGTGATACCAAAAATATCATATATGCTATCCGTTGTAAATGTAATCTTTTCTATATCGGGAGGACGTCTCGCCCCTTTAAGGTACGGATGGGAGAACACATCCGAAACATTAAGAAGGGGCTAGAGACTCACTCCCTGTCTCTTCACTGTAAAAATAAACATGATTCATTAATTTCTGGTATTACTGGGTTCTATGGTATAAGACATGTACAAAGTACTTTGAGGAACAGTGACACAGTAAGCAGTTTAGCAAAAATGGAAATGAACTGTATATACAATTATAATACTTTAAGTCCAAATGGACTAAACTGCGACTTCGAACTAAAATGGTTCCTATAAGATCTATCCGGTTGTGTATGTTTAGATGGGGATCTTATGTGAACATCTATATCTGGTTATCTACCCTGTTTGAACTGCCTTTGTATAAATTCGGATCTAATATATATAATCCTCTATAAAATGTGACCAGTCTAGGAATATTCGTAAGAATAGTTTATATAAACATGTTCCTAATGATATCAATTTATCTCCCTTTTTTTATTACACATCATTAGAGGTGGTACTTGATTGATTCCTTTAAATAATCTGGGGTTTACAATTAATATGAAGTATGATACTTTATAAATGTCCTATATGACACTGATAATGTATTTCATTGTAGAAATTCTGATAAAACTAATATTCCATGATGCCTTTCGTTTAAGCTAATTGGGACGCCACGTTATCGGAAGGGGTTAATTTTGACTTGGACTATCTGAACTACATTATTCGGATGGCCCGTACTACATTTCCCAGAATTCCGAAGAGCGTTATTTCTGCTGACATCCGCGGCTGAGCTTCTTGGTACTGTTGAGTTATACAAGAGAAATAAAACCAAACTACATTTCCCAGCAGTCCCGGGAACCGGACATCAACACTCATCTACATGATGTCATTTCCGGATACCGCATGTGCTAAACTACATTGAAGCTACGGATAAAAAGACTACATTTCCCAGCAGTCCCGGCGGTCGGTTACTTCCGGCCAGCGCGGTTTAGCAATTAAACTGGAGTTTAAGTAATGTAAGCCGGGATAAGAAACATCATCTTGATAAGAATGTTTAACATTCTGAATTTAATACCTTGGACTGGAAAATAAGTTTCTCTATGCCTCCGAATGGAGACATTTATATGTTTTATGTTAATTGTTTGATGTCATTTCCTGTTGGAATTCTATTGGCTGCTCTTCCTTTAAATATTTGGCTCCTGCACACTCCACACTATCTTGATAAAGGTCACATGACCGAAACGCGTTGATATTGCCATCAGGAGTGTGAGTAGCCAACTTCAATTTTAATCTGTGTATATATTTTTCTTGGGACAATTTTATTTTATTTTTACTTTTTTATGCGGATGGTTCTCCATTCTATGGACTTTTGCTGTTTTGTATCAATAAATCTGTTTTTTATGGAAAAAAACCTGTGGATATATGCCTTTTGGGTGGATATAAGCTGGAAGGAAGTATACTCCACTGAACACACAGCAAAAGATACCTTGATAGGAGCTACATTCCACTTCAGAGTGTGAGTCTGGGTACGGAACTTCTTGGGATATCATATACATTAAAGATACCATTATGTGTTTGATTCCTGTCTGACCTCTGTGAGTGTTGTGGTACGCATCCTTTAAATGACCAGTCCGCTTCTGGGGGGTTTTTCCACATATGCATGAAAGATACCTTGATATGTGCATACCTTCCTCTATTTGTGTGAGTGAGGTACGCTCCAATTGAATCACCTTTGGTGAAATTATTTAGCATATTCCAGAACCTACTACACAGTTTGGTATTTTTCTTCTTTTTCCTTGTTTCTCTGAGCCCATATACAACCGAAAGGGCTGGAGACGTACGGATAAGAGAAAGACAGTATTCAAAAGAAACCTTTATAGGAGTCATCTTACACCTCATTGTGTGAGTTCTGGTACGCTATACAAAACATCTTAAAGATACCTAGATGTACTTACCATCTGAACTTTTTCTGTGAGTTTTTGGGTACGCATCCCATATGACTCCCTTTTTTCTACAAATCTCTCTTATTGTTTTTTTCACACGTTGTGATACAGTTTTACACATAAAGGAAATACGAAGAAGGGCATAATTAATTCCTTCTTTTTGGCACAAGTTATGTTCTGTGTTTAGGTACGAATTTGTTCTTGTAGAATTTTTGCGGTTCTACAAGAACGTACTACACATTATTGTATTTTTATTTTTTCACGGTAACACTGAACACACAAGAATTCTGGGAGGAGAAAGGACTGAGGGACTACAATTCCTGAAAGATACCTTTATGAGAGTCATCCTTCTTCGGGCAGTGTGAGTTCGGGTACGCAGTACGCGACACCCTAAAGAAACCTAGATGTGTGTGCAGTTTGCATTCTTTATGTGAGTCTGAGGGTACGCTCCCAGTCAGACTATTCTTCACTTCAGTATCTCATATTATCGTCACACTGTATGGTGAATTGGACACTGGATGACTGAAAGTAAAAAGGGATAAAGATACCTTTATGGGCACATACTAATCTGATTTTGTGTGAGTCTTGGTACGCTGGAGTTAAGACTGCAATATAAAGACAATTGATATAGGGACTTGTTATAAATCAGAGAATACTACACATTGGTGTTTTTATTTTGTATTTTTTATTTGTCTTCACATTTTGGAGTTCACGGAATAGAGATCAAGTTTTTAGAAGATCTGAAAGAAGGATTCATCAACATCTAAGAAAAAGAACAAAGGGACGTGTGTATATACATTTATATGGTTATTGCGCTGAGTGTGCAGTAGAGGCCTAACACTCTTGTATTGTATTCTTTGTTTTAAATGTGGTGACATTTACTTAGGCCTTTTACACCTTAGCTGCATTGCGCCTGGCTAGTCATCTCTCCAAACCCATTTGAACTTCTACGTATTTCTTCACCAGTGGAGAGAGGACCTGTAAGGCAGCAATTTGTGCTAACATGTTCACTTATCGGGAACAGAGACACTCTATGTTTGAAAAACATTTTAAAGGGGATACGGACCAAATAGAATTATTAGATGGAGACCTACAGGGGATGATGGATAAACTAGAAACCACACTCACTAAAGAGAATAAGTTATGGTGGGAGGTTACAACATTAGAACGGTATCTTATTCATGAGATGATCCCACGAGGTCTAAAAATCGTAAAGACCTCTACATTTGAAACATCAAGGGAAGACTTTAATAAAGAATGGGCAACTATTATAGATGCCTGTTCATTTTCCCTAATGCGTTTGATTATTAAAGAAAGGAAAAGGGAATTGACCAAACTAGATGAGGAGATAGCAGTATATAAATCCTTAGTATCTCCATACGCAAATTCGGAGGAATACAAGGATTTAGAAAAAGATATTGAGGTAAGATTAAAAAGAACACAGAGACAACTAATGGAAAAGAAACTAAAGAAGTTTAACAGGGACAAAGTAGACCTAGAGAGTCCCCCAGAAGTTGTAAGTGATGTAAATGTAAAGGGGAGACATGAGAATAAAACCCGCACTTATAAAAGAAAGCCCCAGGAGTCAGGCAACTTAAGAACACAGGGTCACTGGGGTTATAATGGTAGAAAGTACAGCAGAAATAGCCCCCCTAGAAGATCAGTGACACCCTTTACCCCTAGATTTAATCAGAGAACTCCAGGTAGGAGGCATGCCGAAAATGACAACTATAGGGATAGGACCCCAGAATGGAGAGAAGTCCCCCCTAGACAATATAGATCATCACGGTACCAAACAAGGAGGGATCCCCTGACGATTACAAATCGATTCTCTCCATTTAGGAATATAGAGAGAACACCACGTTTTTTAGACAATCACATACACCGGATGAAGTACAGATAGAGATATATAAGACCAAAAGAGGGAAGAGGGGAGGCAAATCAAAAATTAGGAAAAGACCTGTAAAAAGATCAATAAGAAAGGCTATTAGGAGAAATCTTGAGACTGCCAGAGGGGAAGATGGAAACATCAGACCCCAAGATCTACAAAAAGAGACAGATAAAAATATGTCGGGAGGAGTAAAAATATTTAATTTAAGCTCCCATAACCTGTCCTCAAGTGAAATTTCGGTTTTAGAAAAGGGCTTAAAATATGCGCCCACGAATTACATTAATCCTTTCCAGCTATATTTAGATGTACAGAGATTTACAAGAAAATTGACCATAAAAAATTTTTTTGCTAATCAAACTGAGTATAAACAATCAGAATGCGAGTCCATAACTCCATTTAAGCCTAAATCGATTTTTTTTCCCCAAATATATAAAAGGCCCCTTTATTGAATCTTTTTCTACATTGGTACTTGATGATTTAAAATCATTACAATCAAATACTAAGAAGAAGTTCAATATGACATCAAAAGAAAGGAAGGCCTTGGGAGAACTGAAAAAGAATAACACCATTATAATTAAACCAGCCGACAAAGGTGGGGGAGTAGTGGTAATGGATCAGGATAAATACGAAAGGGAAGTAATGCGACAATTAAATGATTCTACAACATATAGAAAGTTAAGAAACAACCCCACAGAGTCCACTCTGTCTAAACTGAAAAGTTTGATAGAAAAATATGAGAAGAAGGGGACAATCAGTGAAAAAGAGGCCAAATTTATTATCTCTGAGAACCCGACCGTTCCGGTCATTTATGTGCTTCCTAAAGTACATAAGAGCCTCATTGATCCCCCAGGGAGACCGATTATATCTGGAGTGGGCTCCATTACAGCCAACCTTTCACAGTTTATTGATTTTATTTTACAACCCATAGTATTAACAAATAGATCACATCTAAAGGATACGAAAGATTTTCTCCAGATACTAGAGACAGTTAAATGGGAGGAGGGAGATTGGTTAGTAACCGCAGATGTGAGCTCGTTATATACAATAATCGATCATAAACAAGGGCTGGATGCCATTCGACATTCCCTTAATCAATCAGGAATGCCGGGAGATATGAAAGATCTGGTTATTGATGGGATACAATTTATCCTTGAAAATAATTTTTTTCTGTTCAAAGAACAATTTTTTGTACAAAAAACGGGCACTGCGATGGGCACCAGGTTCGCCCCGAGCTACGCAAATCTCTTTATGGGGTTGTGGGAGGCCGATACCATCTGGTCCAATGATGGGCTCGGGGCGAGCCTGGTGTCATATGCTCGTTATATAGATGATATCTTTTTTATTTGGAGAGGTGATATTGACTCATTGGACAGTTTTTGTACACTCTTAAATACCAACGATAGAAATATTAAACTTACCTTTGTCCGGGATAAACAAACTATCGATTTTCTGTATATAACAGTATATATAGAGGACCAGAAAATTAACACCAAAACTTTTTCCAAACCGACAGATTGTGGCACTTATATCATGGCCACGAGCTGTCACCATGATAATTGGTTAAACTCTATTCCAATTAGCCAATTTACTAGGCTAAAAAGGAATTGTAGCAAAGACGATACCTTCCGCATTCAGGCGGCAGATATGTCTAAGAAATTTGAGACATGTGGTTATAACATAGATAGAGTAAATCAGGCTATGGAAAACAGTAGTACACTAGAACGTAAAGATCTTTTATTAAAAACAAAACAACATAAAAAGAAAGATGAGAAATTCGAATGGGCCTTTATCACGGAATATAATGTACAGCATAAATCAATTGAACAGGTTTTGAAAAAACACTGGAAACTCTTGAAAAAGGATCCTGTGATTGGCACTTTGATACCTAATAGCCCGATCCACATCTATCGTAAAGCCCCTAATCTAAAAAATAAATTAGTATCAAGTGCTTTCCAACCCTCTCCTCCATTAACAAGAATTACCTCACAAGGATTCTTCAGATGTGGGTGTTGTATTGGGTGCAGGAATGTGAAAGGGGATGGAGTTAGTAATATTAGAAAAATTTCCATCAATAATAAAGATATAGATATCAAAAATTTTATCACATGTGATACCAAAAATATCATATATGCTATCCGTTGTAAATGTAATCTTTTCTATATCGGGAGGACGTCTCGCCCCTTTAAGGTACGGATGGGAGAACACATCCGAAACATTAAGAAGGGGCTAGAGACTCACTCCCTGTCTCTTCACTGTAAAAATAAACATGATTCATTAATTTCTGGTATTACTGGGTTCTATGGTATAAGACATGTACAAAGTACTTTGAGGAACAGTGACACAGTAAGCAGTTTAGCAAAAATGGAAATGAACTGTATATACAATTATAATACTTTAAGTCCAAATGGACTAAACTGCGACTTCGAACTAAAATGGTTCCTATAAGATCTATCCGGTTGTGTATGTTTAGATGGGGATCTTATGTGAACATCTATATCTGGTTATCTACCCTGTTTGAACTGCCTTTGTATAAATTCGGATCTAATATATATAATCCTCTATAAAATGTGACCAGTCTAGGAATATTCGTAAGAATTGTTTATATAAACATGTTCCTAATGATATCAAGTTATCTCCCTTTTTTTATTACACATCATTAGAGGTGGTACTTGATTGATTCCTTTAAATAATCTGGGGTTTACAATTAATATGAAGTATGATACTTTATAAATGTCCTATATGACACTGATAATGTATTTCATTGTAGAAATTCTGATAAAACTAATATTCCATGATGCCTTTCGTTTAAGCTAATTGGGACGCCACGTTATCGGAAGGGGTTAATTTTGACTTGGACTATCTGAACTACATTATTCGGATGGCCCGTACTACATTTCCCAGAATTCCGAAGAGCGTTATTTCTGCTGACATCCGCGGCTGAGCTTCCGGGTACTGTTGAGTTATACAAGAGAAATAAAACCAAACTACATTTCCCAGCAGTCCCGGGAACCGGACATCAACACTCATCTACATGATGTCATTTCCGGATACCGCATGTGCTAAACTACATTGAAGCTACGGATAAAAAGACTACATTTCCCAGCAGTCCCGGCGGTCGGTTACTTCCGGCCAGCGCGGTTTAGCAATTAAACTGGAGTTTAAGTAATGTAAGCCGGGATAAGAAACATCATCTTGATAAGAATGTTTAACATTCTGAATTTAATACCTTGGACTGGAAAATAAGTTTCTCTATGCCTCCGAATGGAGACATTTATATGTTTTATGTTAATTGTTTGATGTCATTTCCTGTTGGAATTCTATTGGCTGCTCTTCCTTTAAATATTTGGCTCCTGCACACTCCACACTATCTTGATAAAGGTCACATGACCGAAACGCGTTGATATTGCCATCAGGAGTGTGAGTAGCCAACTTCAATTTTAATATGTGTATATATTTTTCTTGGGACAATTTTATTTTATTTTTACTTTTTTATGCGGATGGTTCTCCATTCTATGGACTTTTGCTGTTTTGTATCAATAAATCTGTTTTTTATGGAGAAAACCTGTGGATATATGCCTTTTGCGTGGATATAAGCTGGAAGGAAGTATACTCCACTGAACACACAGCAAAAGATACCTTGATAGGAGCTACATTCCACTTCAGAGTGTGAGTCTGGGTACGGAACTTCTTGGGATATCATATACATTAAAGATACCATTATGTGTTTGATTCCTGTCTGACCTCTGTGAGTGTTGTGGTACGCATCCTTTAAATGACCAGTCCTCTTCTGGGGGGTTTTTCCACATATGCATGAAAGATACCTTGATATGTGCATACCTTCCTCTATTTGTGTGAGTGAGGTACGCTCCAATTGAATCACCTTTGGTGAAATTATTTAGCATATTCCAGAACCTACTACACAGTTTGGTATTTTTCTTCTTTTTCCTTGTTTCTCTGAGCCCATATACAACCGAAAGGGCTGGAGACGTACGGATAAGAGAAAGACAGTATTCAAAAGAAACCTTTATAGGAGTCATCTTACACCTCATTGTGTGAGTTCTGGTACGCTATACAAAACATCTTAAAGATACCTAGATGTACTTACCATCTGAACTTTTTCTGTGAGTTTTTGGGTACGCATCCCATATGACTCCCTTTTTTCTACAAATCTCTCTTATTGTTTTTTTCACACGTTGTGATACAGTTTTACACATAAAGGAAATACGAAGAAGGGCATAATTAATTCCTTCTTTTTGGCACAAGTTATGTTCTGTGTTTAGGTACGAATTTGTTCTTGTAGAATTTTTGCGGTTCTACAAGAACGTACTACACATTATTGTATTTTTATTTTTTCACGGTAACACTGAACACACAAGAATTCTGGGAGGAGAAAGGACTGAGGTACTACAATTCCTGAAAGATACCTTTATGAGAGTCATCCTTCTTCGGGCAGTGTGAGTTCGGGTACGCAGTACGCGACACCCTAAAGAAACCTAGATGTGTGTGCAGTTTGCATTCTTTATGTGAGTCTGAGGGTACGCTCCCATTCAGACTATTCTTCACTTCAGTATCTCATATTATCGTCACACTGTATGGTGAATTGGACACTGGATGACTGAAAGTAAAAAGGGATAAAGATACCTTTATGGGCACATACTAATCTGATTTTGTGTGAGTCTTGGTACGCTGGAGTTAAGACTGCAATATAAAGACAATTGATATAGGGACTTGTTATAAATCAGAGAATACTACACATTGGTGTTTTTTTTTTTTTAATTGTGTTTATTGAACAAAAGAAAAAGAAAAATAACACACATGTAATAGTATAACATGGGACATTAAAGGCGGACAGTCGAAAAACAGCTGTCCGTACATTACAGTGATATGCTTGGTTGTAAAATACTATGAAGCAAGCTAATACATTCCCCAATGGACATGAAGAACAGTATAACAATACGTAACAGCTACATACCAGTATAGCAATGAGTGTAGGAGGGACGGTAGATGCCTAATGGCTAAAACCCCATTTAAAGAAATTCAGAACGGTGGCGACCCATCAGTAAGAGTTGCCATATAATACCAAGTTGTTAGTCTAACCACCTTACGGATATTCTCTCTGGTATCAACAGGTAATGTGAGCAAAAAAGGAAGCCAAATCGCAAAAAACATAGCAGCACGGGATTCTACATCTAAAGAACATTCAGTCCAATCCATTTGGAATAGGAATAATAACCGGGGTAGCATAAGAGAAATGGGGATATGGTCTTCTTGTATCCACTGAGATAATATTGTTTTCTTCGCTGCAGCTGTGATGCGAGCCAGAAGCAGTCGTGTACCCTTGGTCATTGCAGAGGTTTGGGGTTCTATATAATTCCAAAAGGCCCATGCCATTGTTAATGTGAATGGAATACCCAGATTAGTTTTAATGTATATCTGTATTATATCCCAGAATGATTGTATAACTGGGCAAGACCATAAACAATGTATAATATCAGCATCAGGGGACCTACATTTGAAACATAGAGAGTCGTCTGCTGCCCCTGTAAGAAACCGTAGTCGAGGAGTATAATAAGCTCTATGTAAAATCTTCAAATGCATTTCCGCATATGAGGAAGATACCAACTGTTTATTAAGCAAATTAGACCATTTAATAATAGTGTGTATATCCATTCCCGGGAAGACGTCTTTCCATTTAGCCATGCCCGTGGTGAGTTGAGTACAGTCAATCTTTCGTCTGGTATAAGTATATATTAAAGATGTAGAGTAAGGGGAGTCTAGACGTCGTCGTACTATTCCATCAAGCGGAAAAGTGAGGTCAATGGGCTGTAAATTGGCTATAACGGACGCGGCAAAACTACGTATTTGAAAATATGCAAAGAAAGGGTATCTATCTTGTAATTGGGACAAAGATAATACCGCTGAGCAATCATCGTTTAAGAATTGAAATAGTGACCGGAGACCCTGGAGGTGCCAACTGTGTATAACCTCACCTGCCTCTCCCCCCTGAAAAGATGGATTCCCTAATAAAGGCTGGAACAGGGAATGTGATAGAGTGAGCTTGAGACGTTTTCTAATTTGATGCCACGCCTTGTAAGGAGCATATATTAATGGAATTGACTTTATATCTTGTAATATGGAGGAATTCGGGAAATGTAATATCTGTAATAGATCATGACTAGGGAACAAATCCTGTTCTAGTGCCTTGTTAACAAAATTGTCCCCATTGCCTATCCAGTCTAAGGCACATCTATAATTAGCCGCCAGAGAGTAATCTTCCAGGCAGGGGAGATTGACTTCCCCAAGTGAGGGTGGTTGTTTTAATTTAAACAATGCGATACGAGGACGTTTATTCGCCCATATAAATTTAGTAATGGCTTTATTTATTGTATGTATATCCTTTTTTGCTAACAAGAATGGGAGCATCTGTATTGGGTAAAGCAAACGCGGGAAAAGACACCATTTTATACAGATGACACCTACCCAAGTACGAGATCGGCAGGTGTTGCCATCTCGTAAAGTCCTCGATCATCTTATTAATGTAGTAAGAAAAATTTAAAGAATACAATTCCGAGGATCTAGATGACACACGTATACCAAGATACGTTATACAATCATGCGCCCATTTAAATGGAAACGTATCATCCCAACCCCCTCTCGCATCCCCACCCAACGCCAGTGCCTCCGTCTTATCAAAATTAATCAAAAATCCTGATATTAAATTTAAATTCCGCAAAGTGGTTAATAGTGAGGGAAAGGATGTTATAGGATCGCTAAAGTATAGTAAAAGATCATCCGCAAAAGCGGATACTTTTATGGTATGAGAGCCCACTTCTATACCTTTCCAGGACACGTCATCTATAAATGTGCGTATGAGCGGATCCAAAGCCAGATTAAATAGCAAGGGGGAGAGGGGGCAACCCTGTCTCGTCCCCCTATGTAACTGAAATGATTTAGTGTTTAATCCATTAATCGTGATAAACGCCTGTGGTGCGGCATATAGAGTTTTAAAGATGTTAATAAACTCTGTACCAAAGTGTTGGGCCTGTAGGACTCGCAGTATATGAGACCAGGAGACGCGGTCAAATGCCTTATCGGCATCACAACTGACTATAAGGGCTTTTTGACACTCTGATTGTTTCGAGCTATGTATCGCTGCCAACAAAGTACGTATATTATGTACTGAGGTTCTGTTTCGGACAAACCCATTTTGAGCAGGATGTAAGATTCGCTGCAGAATGGGTTGAAGTCGAGATGCTAACAATTTAGTAAATAACTTTAAGTCCTGGTTCAGTAAGGATATCGGCCTATAGGATTGAACATATTTAGGGTCTTTTCCCGGTTTCGGAAAGACCACTATTCTAGCTTCATCAAAACCGGTCGGGGCTGAATTTCCTTGCAATAGTGAGTTGAAAAGAGCTAGCATGTATGGTATCAAGTGGGGAGCAAGCATTCGGTAGTACTCTGCCCCAAACCCGTCCGGGCCAGGGGATTTCTCTTTTTTCAATAATTTAATTAAAAATAATAATTCCGATTCCTGGACCGGTGCCGTTAGCGATGCTCTCTCTTCCTCAGTTAATACTGGGAGTCCTGCTTTTTCCAGAAATCTCAGACCATCTATTGGATGATCAGGAGGAGACTGATACAAAGTTTGATAATATCGTAAGAATTCTTCCGAGATAGCAGGGGTATCCATAACAGTAGAGGTAGAATCAGTATACAATTGGGTAATACGTGAAGGAGCAGAGTATGACCGAACTAAATTTGCCAATAACCGGCCCGATTTATTGCCAGTTCTAAAAAACCTGTTCCTATGAATATCATGAGAGAAACTCGATCGCTCGGTACATAGGGCATCATATTGCTGTTTTGCTGCAAGGTAGGCCTGGCGATTTTCATGTGAGTAGTGTGCAATGAGTATATCATAAGTTTTAGTTAAATTCTGACTAAGATCCTTTAATTGATTGTTAAGTGCCTTGCGTCTCCTGGAAATATATTCCATGATCTGACCACGTATTACTGGCTTCGAGGCGGACCAAAATAGATTTATGTCTTCAACATGTTCTATATTATCAGTCTTATAGTTTAGAAATGACTGTTCAAGATGCAGGCGAAAGTCCGAAGAGTTTTCCATGTAAGCTGGAAACCTCCAGTTGTAAGAGTGTGGTATAGGAGTGTCCAATCTTATAGTGAACCACACCGGAGCATGGTCCAAAAGGAGGATAGGATCTATCTGGGAGTGTACTACCTGTTGTAGAAGAGTATCCGAGATCAGCCAATAGTCTAGTCTAGACGAGGAGTGATGGGGATGTGAGTAAAACGTATACTCACGAGATTCAGGATGTTGACACCTCCAGGGATCACACAATCTCATCGAACTGGTCAGTAAGGAGAGCGCTGGGGTGGCGACTGAATCATGGGCGTTGGCGGAGGTAGTTCTGTCTAATCCTGTCGATTGAACACAGTTAAAATCCCCACCCATAATAATTGCACCCTCTGCCCAGTCTTGTAACTTTGCATAAATATCCGTGAAAAAGTGGGCATTAGTGCCCGTGGGAGCATAAATGTTAGCTATTGTATAGGGCAAATCGTGTATAGTCAATTTCAAAAACAGATATCTTCCCTCCGGGTCTATTAAGCAGTCACTAATATTGTAAACAAGAAATTTGCTAAAAATAATCATGACCCCTCTTTGTTTAGATGTGTAAGATGCCGTTTTAAAGTCTCCTATCCAAGAATCTCTTACCACATTAGGGTCAGAGATTTTCCAGTGTGTTTCTTGTAATAAAGCTATATCTGGTCGTAAACGTTTCAGGTGGGTCAGAATTTTCTTCCTCTTTATAGGGGAATTTAAGCCCTCCACATTCCAAGTTACTAATTTAAGAGCTGTTTTGATCATTTTAGGGGGATTACCTATTGCTGTCATTTAACCGATGCCAACCCTAGGCCAAGTCATAAAATTAACAACTCTCTTTGGTGAACCTTTACCCGTCCCAGCGAGCGGGCAAGGGGAGGATGAATACCAGTCCAACAGGGGGAAATATAAACATATCACATTTAGTAGGAATATACCATGTGTGTTAACCTCAATCAGAATTCCAACAATTATCATAAACCGTTTCAACATTATGTGAACCCAGGAGGATTTCCGACTGAGCCGCATCCCAGCATAGCATTGCAGAACATAATCATACCAGAGTAGCCAAAGGGATGTCGGACCAGAAGGCCGTCTAATACTAGAGCATTTTAAAAGCTGAGTAAAGATGAGAAAAAAAAGAAGTGAGATCAGTGAGATATAGAAAAGGAATGAGGATAAGAAAAGGAGGGCAAGTGAGCCAAAGAAGAAAAAAATAAAACTAAAGAAAAGATTTACTACGTGAAGTTTCGTCTTACAAAAATACCTACAAATGCTATGAACCATTACATCATATGTAGGCACTAAACCACCTGAAATATGCTGAGTATATTCTGAATCAAATATGGTCATCTGTAACCTGAATGTTCAAGAAAGTGGAGATGACATCGCAATGTAACTCTGTAGTGTCAATCCGCATCGTCCATCCTGGACGAGCGAGAAGAAGCCAAAGAGTCCACAAAGTTCTTTGCAGCTTGCGGGGTGTCAAAGAAGTAGGATTTTCCAGAGTATGAGACCCTCAACTTGGCAGGATACAGTAATGCAAATCGAAGTTCCATCTCGAACATGCGTTTGCATATCGGGGAAAACTCTCGTCGCTTTGCAGCCACCATATAGGAGAAGTCTTGAAAAAGTAGGATCTTGGATTCCTGGTATTTGAGAGTGGAACGTTTTCTATAGGCATCAAGCAGACGAACTTTATCAGCGTAATTTAGAAACTTCATGATAACCGGTCTGGGCCTATCTTTAGTAGATTGTCGATCAGGACCAATACGGTGAACACGTTCGATCAGCATTGATTCGGAGTCTGATATACATTTTAATTCTCTCGGCAGCCATTGAGAAACCAGATTCATCAATTCGTAAGGTTTCACCGTTTCTGGCAGCCCTATAAGGCGTACATTACTTCTTCTGTTTCTGTTCTCTAAATCTTCAAGTTTCTCTTGCATGGACGTCACTATTTTATCTTGTTCAGAGAGCGCCGTTTTAGCCGTTGTTAGATCATCCTCAAGGTCCGAGATTCTTTGCTCTGCCTCCGATAAACGTTGGTCATGATGATTCAACTGGGTAAGGGCTGAATCCAATGAATCTTTTAAAGGGGCTAATTTTTGATCTAAGAGAGAAGCCAGAATGTCAGTGATCTCGTGCGTTGTAAAGGATTTGGCGGAGTCCTTTGTTGTAGTAAGTGATGAGCATCTCAATGGACTATTATTAGGACCAGACGCCGGTGACTGAGGACTGTCCGCAGGAATATTGTCACGGCCCCGACCTTTGTTTGTTTGTGAACCGCGGGGATTTATGGGAGTTTTAGCCATGTATTTATCCATTATGAGGAGCGTATGGCATAAAAAGGGTAGTAGGATAAAATAAATGAACTGCAATATAATTTCACACCAGCCGGGGGAGCTCCAATTCCATAAATTAAGGCTTGTCAGCAGATTTTATAGGCATATAGCTTCAGGACATCCACTATTAATAGGTCAGGTGACCAATAACGACAATCACTCAACAGTAATAGTCAGTTATCTGTAGCAGTTAATATTTCAGAAGGGGGGGACAAATAATAAGTATTATTATATATATATAAAATAAAATAAATAATAATAGTTGCAGAAAGATATGTGTTGTGTGGAGGCAGAGTACCTTTCTGCCCCCTTCAGCTCACCCCCACCACAGGTCTGGACTGGCAGCAGAAATCGAAGCTTCCCTGGTCAGGACACTAATATGTGTCACGGCTGCTGGTGGCAAGGGATTGCAGGCTTCTCCGTTTTTTTCCCCTTTTTCAAGATGGCCGCCGGGAGATGTGTAGCCCGAGGAAGTGACCAGGGGGATCCAGCAATTGAGCGGGTGAGTGTGTGAGGTATGCAGGAGGGGGGCCAGGACCCGAACCGCCGGGTAGCGCACTCCCGGGAGGTAGAAGTGGTAGCGCTGTAGCCGCGGTCACGAGCGGGGCGGGAAGCTCCGCTCCGTTGCCTTGGAGACCCGCGGTCAGCGCCCGGTGCACTCGAGGTCCCGGCTGTGAGGAGAGAGGTGGGCCGCAACCTGCAAGGACGTTCTAAGCGTCCCCCGGCTCCACAACCCACTTCCTCCTGTCCCCTGTCAGCAGTAGAGGAGTGAGAGAGGCCGTGGGGAAACCCGGTGGGCTGTGTGGTATATGTAATACACTATTTCAAGGACGCCGTGCAGGAGCAGCTCCAAGGCACGTCCTTCTCCCCAGCCCGTCAAGCCACGCCCCACATTGGTGTTTTTATTTTTTATTTTTTATTTGTCTTCACATTTTGGAGTTCACGGAATAGAGATCAAGTTTTTAGAAGATCTGAAAGAAGGATTCATCAACATCTAAGAAAAAGAACAAAGGGACGTGTGTATATACATATATACGGTTATTGCGCTGAGTGTGCAATAGAGGCCTAACACTCTTGTATTGTATTCTTTGTTTTAAATGTGGTGACATTTACTTAGGCCTTTTACACCTTAGCTGCATTGCGCCTGGCTAGTCATCTCTCCAAACCCATTTGAACTTATCAGTAAAAAAAGGACTCAAAAATCTAAAATAAAATCGTCGGAGGAGAAGCGTAAACTTGCCAATATGCCATTTACCACACGGAGTGGCAAGGAACGGCTGAGGCCCTGGCCTATGTTCATGGCTAGTGGTTCAGCTTCACATGAGGATGGAAGCACTCAGCCTCTCGCTAGAAAAATGAAAAGACTTAAGCTGGCAAAAGCACAGCAAAGAACTGTGCGTTCTTCGAAATCACAAATCCACAAGGAGAGTCCAATTGTGTCGGTTGCGATGCCTGACCTTCCCAACACTGGACGTGAAGAGCATGCGCCTTCCACCATTTGCACGCCCCCTGCAAGTGCTGGAAGGAGCACCCGCAGTCCAGTTCCTGATAGTCAGATTGAAGATGTCAGTGTTGAAGTACACCAGGATGAGGAGGATATGGGTGTTGCTGGCGCTGGGGAGGAAATTGACCAGGAGGATTCTGATGGTGAGGTGGTTTGTTTAAGTCAGGCACCCGGGGAGACACCTGTTGTCCGTGGGAGGAATAGGGCCATTGACATGCCTGGTGAAAATACCAAAAAAATCAGCTCTTCGGTGTGGAAGTATTTCAACAGAAATGCGGACAACATTTGTCAAGCCGTGTGTTGCCTTTGTCAAGCTGTAATAAGTAGGGGTAAGGACGTTAACCACCTCGGAACATCCTCCCTTATACGTCACCTGCAGCGCATTCATCATAAGTCAGTGACAAGTTCAAAAACTTTGGGCGACAGCGGAAGCAGTCCACTGACCAGTAAATCCCTTCCTCTTGTAACCAAGCTCACGCAAACCACCCCACCAACTCCCTCAGTGTCAATTTCCTCCTTCCCCAGGAATGCCAATAGTCCTGCAGGCCATGTCACTGGCAATTCTGACGAGTCCTCTCCTGCCTGGGATTCCTCCGATGCATCCTTGCGTGTAACGCCTAGCTGCTGGCGCTGCTGTTGTTGCTGCTGGGAGTCGATGGTCATCCCAGAGGGGAAGTCGTAAGACCACTTTTACTACTTCCACCAAGCAATTGACTGTCCAACAGTCCTTTGCGAGGAAGATGAAATATCACAGCAGTCATCCTGCTGCAAAGCGGATAACTGAGGCCTTGGCATCCTGGGTGGTGAGAACCGTGGTTCCGGTATCCATCATTACTGCAGAGCCAACTATAGACTTGTTTGAGGTACTGTGTCCCCGGTACCAAATACCATCTAGGTTCCATTTCTCTAGGCAGGCGATACCGAAAATGTACACAGACCACAGAAAAAGACTCACCAGTGTCCTAAAAAATGCAGTTGTACCCAATGTCCACTTAACCACGGACATGTGGACAAGTGGAGCAGGGCCGACTCAGGACTATATGACTGTGACAGCCCACTGGGTAGATGTATGGACTCCCGCCGCAAGAACAGCAGCGGCGGCACCAGTAGCAGCATCTCGCAAACGCCAACTCTTTCCTAGGCAGGCTACGCTTTGTATCACCGCTTTCCAGAATACGCACACAGCTAAAAACCTCTTACGGCAACTGAGGAAGATCATCGCAGAATGGCTTACCCCAATTGGACTCTCCTGTGGATTTGTGGCATCGGACAACGCCAGCAATATTGTGTGTGCATTAAATATGGGCAAATTCCAGCACGTCCCATGTTTTGCACATACCTTGAATTTGGTGGTGCAGAATTTTTTAAAAAACCACAGGGGCGTGCAAGAGATGCTGTCGGTGGCCAGAAGAATTGCGGGACACTTTCGGCGTACAGGCACCACGTACAGAAGACTGGAGCACCACCAAAAACGCCTGAACCTGCCCTGCCATCATCTGAAGCAAGAAGTGGTAACGAGGTGGAATTCAACCCTCTATATGCTTCAGAGGTTGGAGGAGCAGCAAAAGGCCATTCAAGCCTATACAACTGAGCACGATATAGGAGGTGGAATGCACCTGTCTCAAGCGCAGTGGAGAATGATTTCAACGTTGTGCAAGGTTCTGCAACCTTTTGAACTAGCCACACGTGAAGTCAGTTCAGACACTGCCAGCCTGAGTCAGGTCATTCCCCTCATCAGGCTTTTGCAGAAGAAGCTGGAGACATTGAAGGAGGAGCTAACACAGAGCGATTCCGCTAGGCATGTGGGACTTGTGGATGGAGCCCTTCATTCGCTTAACAAGGATTCACGGGTGGTCAATCTGTTGAAATCAGAGCACTACATTTTGGCCACCGTGCTCGATCCTAGATTTAAAACCTACCTTGGATCTCTCTTTCCGGCAGACACAAGTCTGCAGGGGTTCAAAGAACTGCTGGTGAGAAAATTGTCAAGTCAAGCGGAACGCGACCTGTCAACATCTCCTCCTTCACATTCTCCCGCAACTGGGGGTGCGAGGAAAAGGCTCAGAATTCCGAGCCCACCCACTGGCGGTGATGCAGGGCAGTCTGGAGCGACTGCTGATGCTGACATCTTGTCCGGACTGAAGGACCTGCCAACGATTACGGACATGTCGTCTACTGTCACTGCATATGATTCTCTCCCCATTGAAAGAATGGTGGAGGATTATATGAGTGACCGCATCCAAGTAGGCACGTCAGACAGTCCGTACGTATACTGGCAGGAAAAAGAGGCAATTTGGAGGCCCTTGCACAAACTGTCTTTATTCTACCTAAGTTGCCCTCCCACAAGTGTGTACTCCGAAAGAGTGTTTAGTGCCGCCGCTCACCTTGTCAGCAATCGGCGTACGAGGTTACTTCCAGAAAATGTGGAGAAGATGATGTTCATTAAAATGAATTATAATCAATTCCTCCATGGAGACATTCACCAGCACCAATTGCCTCCACAAAGTACACAGGGAGCTGTGATTGTGGATTCCAGTGGGGACGAATTGATAATCTGTGAGGAGGGGGATGTACACGGTGATGAATCGGAGGATGATGATGAGGTGGACATCTTGCCTCTGTAGAGCCAGTTTGTGCAAGGAGAGATTAATTGCTTCTTTTTTGGTGGGGGTCCAAACCAACCCGTCATTTCAGTCACAGTCGTGTGGCAGACCCTGTCACTGAAATGATGGGTTGGTTAAAGTGTGCATGTCCTGTTTATACAACATAAGGGTGGGTGGGAGGGCCCAAGGACAATTCCATCTTGCACCTCTTTTTTCTTTCATTTTTCTTTGCGTCATGTGCTGTTTGGGGAGTGTTTTTTGGAAGGGCCAGCCTGCGTGACACTGCAGTGCCACTCCTAGATGGGCCAGGTGTTTGTGTCGGCCACTAGGGTCGCTTAGCTTACTCACACAGCTACCTCATTGCGCCTCTTTTTTTCTTTGCGTCATGTGCTGTTTGGGGAGTGTTTTTTGGAAGGGCCAGCCTGCGTGACACTGCAGTGCCACTCCTAGATGGGCCAGGTGTTTGTGTCGGCCACTAGGGTCGCTGAGCTTAGTCATCCAGCAACCTCGGTGCAAATTTTAGGACTAAAAATAATATTGTGAGGTGTGAGGTGTTCAGAATAGACTGAAAATGAGTGGAAATTATGGTTATTGAGGTTAATAATACTTTGGGATCAAAATGACCCCCAAATTCTATGATTTAAGCTGTTTTTTAGGGTTTTTTGAAAAAAACACCCGGATCCAAAACACACCCGAATCCGACAAAAAAAATTCGGTGAGGTTTTGCCAAAACGCGTTCGAACCCAAAACACGGCCGCGGAACCGAACCCAAAACCAAAACACAAAACCCGAAAAATTTCCGGTGCACATCTCTAATATATATATATATATATATATATATATATATACAGGTTGAGTATCCCTTATCCAAAATGCTTGGGACCAGAGGTATTTTGGATATTGGATTTTTCCGTATTTTGGAATATTTGCATACCGTAACGAGATATCATGGTGATGGGACATAAAGCCCAGTACCCACGGGCCGATGCAGAAGAGATGTGTGCTGAGCGGTTCGCTCAGCACACATCTCTCCTGCCACGCAGCACAGCGCAATCTGTGCTGAGCGTGCGGGGGGGGCCGCCTACTTCACCCAGCGGGTGAAGTGAGCGACCCGCTAGATTGGCCTGCATGCAGGCCAATCTAGCAGCAGCGATAGCGATGTGCGGGGCCACGCATCGCTATCGCTGAGGGGGCTACACACGGAGCGATCATGCTGATGTTCTAAGCAATCTAGTCAGATTGCTTAGAATATCGCTCCGTGAGTACCCCCCTTAAGTCTAAGCACAGAATGCATTTATGTTACATATACACCTTATACACACAGCCTAAAGGTCATTTTAGCCAATATTTTTTGTAACTTTGTGCATTGAACAAAGTGTATCTACATTCACACAATTCATTTATGTTTCATATACACCTTATACACACAGCCTGAAGGTCATTTAATACAATATTTTTAATAACTTTGTGTATCAAACAAAGTTTGTGTACATTAAGCCATCAAAAAACAAAGATTTCACTATCTCACTCTCACTCAAAAAAGTCCGTATTTCGGAATATTCCGTATTTCGGAATATTTGGATATGGGATACTCAACCTGTGTGTGTGTGTGTGTGTGTGTGTGTGTGTGTGTGTGTGTGTGTGTGTATATATATATATATATATATATATACACACACACACACACACACACATTTATAAGGATTTAATTAGAATGGAGGTATAATAAATATACACTAACCACACACTCGCCGGGTTCTTCTGTTTGAAGTGCTGCTGTGGCTGCTTCAGGGGTGTGGACATGTGTGCAGTTAGTGGAGTGGGCAGGCAATGGGACTGCTGGCCCACTGCTGCAGCATGCTTCTTTGGCCTACAGCAAGGTTCCACTGCAAGCTTTCCTTCATCTGCTAAGAGGTGGCCGCAGCGGAATGGAGGACTATAGTACAGAAGAGCCAACGCAGGCGCAGCATTGCACATAATGATGCCGCCATCGCAGTGTCATTCATCACTATAGCAGCACGCACCAGGTGATGGAGCTGGAGTAGGAGGAGCCACCAACGGAGCTGGGTCCCCGGGGGTTCGGGGGAGGCTTTATTTTTCATTATTCTGGTGCTAGTTCCACGGCGCCAGACCTATGGCTAATGCAACTGGCATCTGAATCAAATGAGGCAATTTTGACCTGTTTTATTGTTTGTTATTCTGTGGCAAATTGCACAGCGCTGGACATATGGCTATTGCAACTGGCATCTGAATCAAATGAGGCAATTTTGACCTGTTTTGTGTCCATCTGAACCTTGGGGCCCCTCTGAGCCTTGGGGCCTGGGACGGGTGTTCCCTTTGTACCCCCCGTCACCAGGCCTGAACTGTCCATTCAGTGATTGACCAAGCTACATCTAAACTAAATCTGCATATATTCACACGGTCATTGGAATTCAAATTCTTCCAGAGGAATGGACTTCATAGTTATATTATAGTCATGGGTGCAGTGTTTTATCGGTGAGAGGTTGTGCTTACTTTTCAATATACATACTATACATGTATATTTTAACTTACTATATTGAAGAAACAATTGTTATACTGGTAATTTCAATTTGCACTCTCATTTGTCTAATATTTAGTGATTTTATATATATACTTCCTGGAGTACCCGGCGTTGCCCGGGATTTTAATAATGTTTGTTGACAAAAATTAATGTAGATATGAAACACACAGTATAAATAACATAGTATAAAAAAGCATGGAAAATGTTATACACATTAATAAAATGAAAACCCAATGTGCTGGGGGACCGTGCTACTTCCACCATATAACTCTCAGTGTGTGGGTTTGTGCTACCTCCATTCCCCTCCTCACATCATGTCACTGCCCCTGTCCCATGCAGCCCTGTCATCACTGACATATCATGGATATCCTGATATACTCTGTGCTGCTGGCCCACCCCTAGGGGTGCTAGTGGTGTGTTACCCCCACAGTGTTTGTTCCCAGAGTATAAATAATATGTGTAGCAAGTTTTGTGTAAATTGCTCCAGGCATTCCAGAGTTATGCTGTCTCCTGAAAATCTCTGTGCTGCTGTCCCACCCCTAGGGATGGTAGGGGTGTATAACCCCCACCGAGTTTGTTCCCAGATTGTAAGTCAGATATGTACCAAGTTTGGTGTAAATTGCTGCAGGCCTTCTGCAATAATGCTGTCTGCTGACGTACTTTGTGCTTTTGTCCCACCCCTAGGGGTGCTAGGGGTGTCTGACACCCACATTGTTTGTTTCCCAAGTGTAAGTCATATATGTACCCAGTTTGTTGTAAATTGGTCTAGCCATTCAGGAGTTATGCTGTCTCCTTAAATACTCTGTGCCGTTGTCCCACCCCTAGGGGTGGTAGGGTTGTCTAACCCCCACTGAGTTTATTCCCAGATTGTAAGTGAGATGTGTACCAAGTTTGGTGTAAATTGATCCAGGCCTTCCATAGTTTTGCTGTCTCCTGATATACTCTGTGCTGCTGTCCCACCCATAGGGGTGATAGGAGTGTTTAGCCCCCACAGAGTTTGTTCCAAGATTTTAAGTCAGATGTGTACCAAGTTTGGTGTAAATTGCTCCAGGCCTTCCACAGTTTTGCTGGCCGCTCACATACTCTGTGCTGCATCCCACCCCTAGGGGTGCTCGGGGTGTCTGACCCCCATAGTCCCACCCCTAGGGGTGCTCGGGGTGTCTGACCCCCATAGTGTTTGTTTCCAGAGTGTAAGTCATATGTGTACCAAGTTTGTTGTAAATTGCTGCAGGCATTCCAGAGTTATGCTGTCTGCTGAAATACTCAGTGCTGCTCACTCACCCCTAAGAGTGCTAAGGGTGTCTTCCTCCCACAGTGTTTGTTGGCAGATTGGAAGGAATATGTGTACCAATTTTTGAGAACATGGGTCCAGCAATTCCGGAGTTATGCTGTCTCCTGATATACTCTGTACTGCTGACTGCCCCTCTAGGGGTGCTAGGGATTTCAAATTGTTTTAGTTGCGTCCGCCAGAGCCGGCCATAGGCATAGGCAAACTAGGCAATTGCCTAGGGCATTTGATATGCCTAGGGGCATCATCAGCTTCTGCTGATTAAACTGATATGCGGCATGCCTATATTCTGTATGTAGCATTTCATATGCAGATACAGCCACAGTCTCACACAGTATATAGGCATGCTGCATATCAGTTTAATCAGCAGAAGCTGCTTGTGCATCCTAGCCACATAGCAATGCAAATAAGATGTATTTTCATTAAAAAAAGGTGTCCAACGTTAGCATTGATGCAAGATTTGTGAGGACACATCTGTATCCAAGCAGAGGCAGAGGTCACAGTGTTAGTGGAAGTGTGAGTGCTGTGTGCATGTGAGTGGGTTGGTTGTGCAGTAGTGTTCGGAATATGTGTAAGGAGCATCATGTGTGTCATGTAAAAATGCATTAATAATGTGCAACATATGTGTAACAGGTTACTACTGTATGTGTGTCATTATGTGTATAGGGGCACTAATAATGTGCAGCAAATGTGTAGGAGGCACTATGTGTGTCATTACTGTGTGGACTTGTGTATAAATGCATTACTAATGTGTGGCATTATGTGTATAAGGTGCTCTACTATGTGGCGTTGCATATAGAAAGGGCACTACTGTGTCATCTAATGTGAATAAAGAGCAATAAGGTGTGGTGTAATGTGAATAAGGAGCAATTCAGTGTGATGTAATGTGAATAAGGGGCTCTACTGTGAGGAGTAACGTTTATAAGGTAAAGTGATACTACTGTGGGATGTAATATGAATTATGGACATTATCGCAAGATAAAATGTGAATAAAGTTGCAGTACTGTGTGGCGTAATTGGAATTGGGGTTACTATTGTGTGGCCATGCCCCTTCCCAGCAAGAAGATGCCCCTTTTTGGGCTGTGCGTCAAATGTGCGAACTGTTCCTATTTAAAATATAGGGGGTACAAGGACTGCTATCGGTGAGGGGTGATGGTGCTGGGAAAGAGGTGCAAGGTCAGAGGCAGAACCAGCGGTGGTGCTAGGGGGCACCAGCCAAAATCTTGCCTAGGGCATCATATTGGTTAGGGCCGGCTCTGGCGTCCGCCATGTTTTAATTAGTGATGAGCACAGGAAATTTTTCGGGTTTTGTGTTTTGGTTTTGGGTTCGGTTCCGCGGCCGTGTTTTGGGTTCGAACGCGTTTTGGCAAAACCTCACCGAATTTTTTTTGTCGGATTCGGGTGTGTTTTGGATTCGGGTGTTTTTTTCAAAAAACCCTAAAAAACAGCTTAAATCATAGAATTTGGAGGTCATTTTGATCCCAAAGTATTATTAACCTCAATAACCATAATTTCCACTCATTTTCAGTCTATTCTGAACACCTCACACCTCACAATATTATTTTTAGTCCTAAAATTTGCACCGAGGTCGCTGGATGGCTAAGCTAAGCGACCCAAGTGGCCGACACAATTACCTGGCCCATCTAGGAGTGGCACTGCAGTGTCACGCAGGATGGCCCTTCCAAAAAACTCTCCCCAAACAGCACATGACGCAAAGAAAAAAAGAGGCGCAGTGAGGTAGCTGTGTGAGTAAGCTAAGCGACCCTAGTGGCCGACACAAACACCTGGCCCATCTAGGAGTGGCACTGCAGTGTCACGCAGGATGGCCCTTCCAAAAAACACTCCCCAAACAGCACATGACGCAAAGAAAAAAAGAGGCGCAATGAGGTAGCTGTGTGAGTAAGCTAAGCGACCCTAGTGGCCGACACAAACACCTGGCCCATCTAGGAGTGGCACTGCAGTGTCACGCAGGATGGCCCTTCCAAAAAACACCCCCCAAACAGCACATGACGCAAAGAAAAATGAAAGAAAAAAGAGGTGCAAGATGGAATTGTCCTTGGGCCCTCCCACCCACCCTTATGTTGTATAAACAGGACATGCACACTTTAACCAACCCATCATTTCAGTGACAGGGTCTGCCACACGACTGTGACTGAAATGACGGGTTGGTTTGGACCCCCACCAAAAAAGAAGCAATTAATCTCTCCTTGCACAAACTGGCTCTACAGAGGCAAGATGTCCACCTCATCATCATCCTCCGATATATCACCGTGTACATCCTCCTCCTCACAGATTATCAATTCGTCCCCACTGGAATCCACCATCTCAGCTACCTGTGTACTACTTTGTGGAGGCAATTGCTGCTGGTCAATGTCTCCACGGAGGAATTGATTATAATTCATTTTAATGAACATCATCTTCTCCACATTTTCTGGATGTAACCTCGTACGCCAATTGCTGACAAGGTGAGCGGTGGCACTAAACACTCTTTCGGAGTACACACTTGTGGGAGGGCAACTTAGGTAGAATAAAGCCAGTTTGTGCAAGGGCCTCCAAATTGCCTCTTTTTCCTGCCAGTATAAGTACGGACTGTCTGACGTGCCTACTTGGATGCGGTCACTCATATAATCCTCCACCATTCTTTCAATGGGGAGAGAATCATATGCAGTGACAGTAGACGACATGTCTGTAATCGTTGTCAGGTCCTTCAGTCCGGACCAGATGTCAGCATCAGCAGTCGCTCCAGACTGCCCTGCATCACCGCCAGCGGGTGGGCTCGGAATTCTGAGCCTTTTCCTCGCACCCCCAGTTGCGGGAGAATGTGAAGGAGGAGATGTTGACAGGTCGCGTTCCGCTTGACTTGACAATTTTGTCACCAGCAGTTCTTTGAACCCCAGCAGACTTGTGTCTGCCGGAAAGAGAGATCCAAGGTAGGTTTTAAATCTAGGATCGAGCACGGTGGCCAAAATGTAGTGCTCTGATTTCAACAGATTGACCACCCGTGAATCCTTGTTAAGCGAATGAAGGGCTCCATCCACAAGTCCCACATGCCTAGCGGAATTGCTCTGTGTTAGCTCCTCCTTCAATGTCTCCAGCTTCTTCTGCAAAAGCCTGATGAGGGGAATGACCTGACTCAGGCTGGCAGTGTCTGAACTGACTTCACGTGTGGCAAGTTCAAAAGGTTGCAGAACCTTGCACAACGTTGAAATCATTCTCCACTGCGCTTGAGACAGGTGCATTCCACCTCCTATATCGTGCTCAGTTGTATAGGCTTGAATGGCCTTTTGCTGCTCCTCCAACCTCTGAAGCATATAGAGGGTTGAATTCCACCTCGTTACCACTTCTTGCTTCAGATGATGGCAGGGCAGGTTCAGGCGTTTTTGGTGGTGCTCCAGTCTTCTGTACGTGGTGCCTGTACGCCGAAAGTGTCCCGCAATTCTTCTGGCCACCGACAGCATCTCTTGCACGCCCCTCTCGTTTTTTAAATAATTCTGCACCACCAAATTCAAGGTATGTGCAAAACATGGGACGTGCTGGAATTTGCCCATATTTAATGCACACACAATATTGCTGGCGTTGTCCGATGCCACAAATCCACAGGAGAGTCCAATTGGGGTAAGCCATTCTGCGATGATCTTCCTCAGTTGCCGTAAGAGGTTTTTAGCTGTGTGCGTATTCTGGAAAGCGGTGATACAAAGCGTAGCCTGCCTAGGAAAGAGTTGGCGTTTGCGAGATGCTGCTACTGGTGCCGCCGCTGCTGTTCTTGCGGCGGGAGTCCATACATCTACCCAGTGGGCTGTCACAGTCATATAGTCCTGAGTCGGCCCTGCTCCACTTGTCCACATGTCCGTGGTTAAGTGGACATTGGGTACAACTGCATTTTTTAGGACACTGGTGAGTCTTTTTCTGTGGTCTGTGTACATTTTCGGTATCGCCTGCCTAGAGAAATGGAACCTAGATGGTATTTGGTACCGGGGACACAGTACCTCCAACAAGTCTCTAGTTGCCTCTGCAGTAATGATGGATACCGGAACCACGTTTCTCACCGCCCAGGATGCCAAGGCCTCAGTTATCCACTTTGCAGCAGGATGACTGCTGTGATATTTCATCTTCCTCGCAAAGGACTGTTGGACAGTCAATTGCTTGGTGGAAGTAGTAAAAGTGGGCCTACGAGTACGACTTCCCCTCTGGGATGACCATCGACTCCCAGCAGCAACAACAGCAACGCCAGCAGCAGTAGGCGTTACACGCAAGGATGCATCGGAGGAATCCCAGGCAGGAGAGGACTCGTCATAATTGCCAGTGACATGGCCTGCAGGACTATTGGCATTCCTGGGGAAGGAGGAAATTGACACTGAGGGAGTTGGTGGGGTGGTTTGCGTGAGCTTGGTTACAAGAGGAAGGGATTTACTGGTCAGTGGACTGCTTCCACTGTCGCCCAAAGTTTTTGAACTTGTCACTGACTTATGATGAATGCGCTGCAGGTGACGTATAAGGGAGGATGTTCCGAGGTGGTTAACGTCCTTACCCCTACTTATTACAGCTTGACAAAGGCAACACACGGCTTGACAAATGTTGTCCGCATTTCTGTTGAAATACTTCCACACCGAAGAGCTGATTTTTTTGGTATTTTCACCAGGCATGTCAATGGCCCTATTCCTCCCACGGACAACAGGTGTCTCCCCGGGTGCCTGACTTAAACAAACCACCTCACCATCAGAATCCTCCTGGTCAATTTCCTCCCCAGCGCCAGCAACACCCATATCCTCCTCATCCTGGTGTACTTCAACACTGACATCTTCAATCTGACTATCAGGAACTGGACTGCGGGTGCTCCTTCCAGCACTTGCAGGGGGCGTGCAAATGGTGGAAGGCGCATGCTCTTCACGTCCAGTGTTGGGAAGGTCAGGCATCGCAAACGACACAATTGGACTCTCCTTGTGGATTTGTGATTTTGAAGAACGCACAGTTCTTTGCTGTGCTTTTGCCAGCTTGAGTCTTTTCTTTTTTCTAGCGAGAGGCTGAGTGCTTCCATCCTCATGTGAAGCTGAACCACTAGCCATGAACATAGGCCAGGGCCTCAGCCGTTCCTTGCCACTCCGTGTGGTAAATGGCATATTGGCAAGTTTACGCTTCTCCTCCGACAATTTTATTTTAGATTTTTGAGTCCTTTTTTTACTGATATTTGGTGTTTTGGATTTTTCATGCCCTGTACTATGACATTGGGCATCGGCCTTGGCAGACGACGTTGCTGGCATTTCATCGTCTCGGCCATGACTAGTGGCAGCAGCTTCAGCACGAGGTGGAAGTCGATCTTGATCTTTCCCTATTTTTGGAACCTCAACATTTTTGTTCTCCATATTTTAATAGGCACAACTAAAAGGCACCTCAGGTAAACAATGGAGATGGATGGATACTAGCATACTTATGGATTGACGAGCGACTGCCGACACAGAGGTAGCTACAGCCGTGGACTACCGTACTGCGTCTGCTGCTAATATAGACTGGATGATAATGATATAAAAAATATATATATATATCACTACTGCAGCCGGACAGGTATATATTATATAATGACGGACCTGCTGGACACTGTCAGCTCAGCACTGCAGTGCAGACTCCTAAAGTAAGCTACTAGTATCAAGAAGATAGAAAAAAAAAACACCACAGGTAGGTGGTATACAATTATGGATGGACGAGCGACTGCCGACACAGAGGTAGCTACAGCCGTGGACTACCGTACTGCGTCTGCTGCTAATATAGACTGGATGATAATGATATAAAAAATATATATATATATCACTACTGCAGCAGGACAGGTATATATTATATAATGACGGACCTGCTGGACACTGTCAGCTCAGCACTGCAGACTCCTAAAGTAAGCTACTAGTAGTATCAAGAAGATAGAAAAAAAAAACACCACAGGTAGGTGGTATACAATTATGGATGGACTAGCGACTGCCGACACAGAGGTAGCTACAGCCGTGGACTACCGTACTGCGTCTGCTGCTAATATAGACTGGATGATAATGATATAAAAAATATATATATATATCACTACTGCAGCAGGACAGGTATATATTATATAATGACGGACCTGCTGGACACTGTCAGCTCAGCACTGCAGACTCCTAAAGTAAGCTACTAGTAGTATCAAGAAGATAGAAAAAAAAAAAAACACCACAGGTAGGTGGTATACAATTATGGATGGACTAGCGACTGCCGACACAGAGGTAGCTACAGCCGTGGACTACCGTACTGCGTCTGCTGCTAATATAGACTGGATGATAATGATATAAAATATATATATATATATATATATCACTACTGCAGCCAGACAGGTATATATTATATAATGACGGACCTGCTGGACACTGTCAGCCAGCACTGCAGTGCAGACTCCTAAAGTAAGCTACTAGTATCAAGAAGATAGGGAAAAAAAAAACACCACAGGTAGGTGGTATACAATTATGGATGGACTAGCGACTACCGACACAGAGGTAGCTACAGCCGTGGACTACCGTACTGCGTCTGCTGCTAATATAGACTGGATGATAATGATATAAAATATATATATATATCACTACTGTAGCCGGACAGGTATATATTATATACGTATATACTGGACACTGTCAGCAGAATGCGTTTATAGAATAAAAACACCACACGACGATCACAATATACTGGTGGTCAGTGGTCACCTGTCAGTCACACTGGCACTGGCAGTGGCACTCTGGCAGCAAAAGTGTGCACTGTTAAAATATGTACTCCTGCTATAACTGCTCCCCAGTCTCCCCCACAATTAAGCTGTGTGAGCAGTGAGCACTCAGCACAGTCAGATATACAGTATTACATAGATGATGCAGCACACTGAGGGCACACTGAGGCTGAGCACAGATATGGTATGTGACTGTGTCACACTGTGTATCGTTTTTTTTTCAGGCAGAGAACGGATTAATTAAACTGGTGGTCACTGGTCACACTATCAGCAAGTAGTAGTGGTCACTGGTCAGTCACACTGGCACTGGCAGTAGCACTCTGGCAGCAAAAGTGTGCACTGTTAAAATATGTACTCCTGCTAACTGCTCCCCAGTCTCCCCCACAATTAAGCTGTGTGAGCAGTGAGCACTCTGCACAGTCAGATATACAGTATTACATAGATGATGCAGCACACTGAGGGCACACTGAGGCTGAGCACAGATATGGTATGTGACTGTGTCACACTGTGTATCGTTTTTTTTTCAGGCAGAGAACGGATTAATTAAACTGGTGGTCACTGGTCACACTATCAGCAAGTAGTAGTGGTCACTGGTAGAGATGAGCGCCTGAAATTTTTCGGGTTTTGGTTTTGGGTTCGGTTCCGCGGCCGTGTTTTGGGTTCGAACGCGTTTTGGCAAAACCTCACCGAATTTTTGTTGTCGGATTCGGGTGTGTTTTGGATTCGGGTGTTTTTTTCAAAAAACACTAAAAAACAGCTTAAATCATAGAATTTGGGGGTCATTTTGATCCCAAAGTATTATTAACCTCAAAAACCACAATTTACACTCATTTTCAGTCTATTCTGAATACCTCACACCTCACAATATTATTTTTAGTCCTAAAATTTGCACCGAGGTCGCTGTGTGAGTAAGATAAGCGACCCTAGTGGCCGACACAAACACCGGGCCCATCTAGGAGTGGCACTGCAGTGTCACGCAGGATGTCCCTTCCAAAAAACCCTCCCCAAACAGCACATGACGCAAAGAAAAAAAGAGGCGCAATGAGGTAGCTGTGTGAGTAAGATTAGCGACCCTAGTGGCCGACACAAACACCGGGCCCATCTAGGAGTGGCACTGCAGTGTCACGCAGGATGGCCCTTCCAAAAAACCCTCCCCAAACAGCACATGACGCAAAGAAAAAAAGAGGCGCAATGAGGTAGCTGTGTGAGTAAGATTAGCGACCCTAGTGGCCGACACAAACACCGGGCCCATCTAGGAGTGGCACTGCAGTGTCACGCAGGATGTCCCTTCCAAAAAACCCTCTCCAATCAGCACATGATGCAAAGAAAAAGAAAAGAAAAAAGAGGTGCAAGATGGAATTGTCCTTGGGCCCTCCCACCCACCCTTATGTTGTATAAACAAAACAGGACATGCACACTTTAACCAACCCATCATTTCAGTGACAGGGTCTGCCACACGACTGTGACTGATATGACGGGTTGGTTTGGACCCCCCCCAAAAAAGAAGCAATTAATCTCTCCTTGCACAAACTGGCTCTACAGAGGCAAGATGTCCACCTCATCATCACCCTCCGATATATCACCGTGTACATCCCCCTCCTCACAGATTATCAATTCGTCCCCACTGGAATCCACCATCTCAGCTCCCTGTGTACTTTGTGGAGGCAATTGCTGCTGGTCAATGTCTCCGCGGAGGAATTGATTATAATTCATTTTAATGAACATCATCTTCTCCACATTTTCTGGATGTAACCTCGTACGCCGATTGCTGACAAGGTGAGCGGCGGCACTAAACACTCTTTCGGAGTACACACTTGTGGGAGGGCAACTTAGGTAGAATAAAGCCAGTTTGTGCAAGGGCCTCCAAATTGACTCTTTTTCCTGCCAGTATAAGTACGGACTGTGTGACGTGCCTACTTGGATGCGGTCACTCATATAATCCTCCACCATTCTATCAATGTTGAGAGAATCATATGCAGTGACAGTAGACGACATGTCCGTAATCGTTGTCAGGTCCTTCAGTCCGGACCAGATGTCAGCATCAGCAGTCGCTCCAGACTGCCCTGCATCACCGCCAGCGGGTGGGCTCGGAATTCTGAGCCTTTTCCTCGCACCCCCAGTTGCGGGAGAATGTGAAGGAGGAGATGTTGACAGGTCGCGTTCCGCTTGACTTGACAATTTTCTCACCAGCAGGTCTTTCAACCCCAGCAGACTTGTGTCTGCCGGAAAGAGAGATCCAAGGTAGGCTTTAAATCTAGGATCGAGCACGGTGGCCAAAATGTAGTGCTCTGATTTCAACAGATTGACCACCCGTGAATCCTTGTTAAGCGAATTAAGGGCTCCATCCACAAGTCCCACATGCCTAGCGGAATCGCTCCGTGTTAGCTCCTCCTTCAATGTCTCCAGCTTCTTCTGCAAAAGCCTGATGAGGGGAATGACCTGACTCAGGCTGGCAGTGTCTGAACTGACTTCACGTGTGGCAAGTTCAAAGGGCATCAGAACCTTGCACAACGTTGAAATCATTCTCCACTGCGCTTAAGACAGGTGCATTCCACCTACTATATCGTGCTCAATTGTATAGGCTTGAATGGCCTTTTGCTGCTCCTCCAACCTCTGAAGCATATAGAGGGTTGAATTCCACCTCGTTACCACTTCTTGCTTCAGGTGATGGCAGGGCAGGTTCAGTAGTTTTTGGTGGTGCTCCAGTCTTCTGTACCTGGTGCCTGTACGCCGAAAGTGTCCCGCAATTCTTCTGGCCACCGACAGCATCTCTTGCACGCCCCTGTCGTTTTTTAAAAAATTCTGCACCACCAAATTCAAGGTATGTGCAAAACATGGGACGTGCTGGAATTTGCCCATATTTAATGCACACACAATATTGCTGGCGTTGTCCGATGCCACAAATCCACAGGAGAGTCCAATTGGGGTAAGCCATTCCGCGATGATCTTCCTCAGTTGCCGTAAGAGGTTTTCAGCTGTGTGCGTATTCTGGAAAGCGGTGATACAAAGCGTAGCCTGCCTAGGAAAGAGTTGGCGTTTGCGAGATGCTGCTACTGGTGCCGCCGCTGCTGTTCTTGCGGCGGGAGTCCATACATCTACCCAGTGGGCTGTCACAGTCATATAGTCCTGACCCTGCCCTGCTCCACTTGTCCACATGTCCGTGGTTAAGTGGACATTGGGTACAACTGCATTTTTTAGGACACTGGTGAGTCTTTTTCTGACGTCCGTGTACATTCTCGGTATCGCCTGCCTAGAGAAGTGGAACCTAGATGGTATTTGGTAACGGGGGCACACTGCCTCAATAAATTGTCTAGTTCCCTGTGAACTAACGGCGGATACCGGACGCACGTCTAACACCAACATAGTTGTCAAGGCCTCAGTTATCCGCTTTGCAGCAGGATGACTGCTGTGATATTTCATCTTCCTCGCAAAGGACTGTTGAACAGTCAATTGCTTGGTGGAAGTAGTACAAGTGGGCTTACGACTTCCCCTCTGGGATGACCATCGACTCCCAGCAGTAACAACAGCAGCGCCAGCAGCAGTAGGCGTTACACGCAAGGATGCATCGGAGGAATCCCAGGCAGGAGAGGAATCGTCAGAATTGCCAGTGACATGGCCTGCAGGACTATTGGCATTCCTGGGGAAGGAGGAAATTGACACTGAGGGAGTTGGTGGGGTGGTTTGCGTGAGCTTGGTTACAAGAGGAAGGGATTTACTGGTCAGTGGACTGCTTCCGCTGTCACCCAAAGTTTTTGAACTTGTCACTGACTTATTATGAATGCGCTGCAGGTGACGTATAAGGGAGGATGTTCCGAGGTGGTTAACGTCCTTACCCCTACTTATTACAGCTTGACAAAGGGAACACACGGCTTGACACCTGTTGTCCGCATTTCTGTTGAAATACCTCCACACCGAATAGCTGATTTTTTTGGTATTTTCACCTGGCATGTCAACGGCCATATTCCTCCCACGGACAACAGGTGTCTCCCCGGGTGCCTGACTTAAACAAACCACCTCACCATCAGAATCCTCCTGGTCAATTTCCTCCCCAGCGCCAGCAACACCCATATCCTCCTCATCCTGGTGTACTTCAACACTGACATCTTCAATCTGACTATCAGGAACTGGACTGCGGGTGCTCCTTCCAGCACTTGCAGGGGGCGTGCAAATGGTGGAAGGCGCATGCTCTTCACGTCCAGTGTTGGGAAGGTCAGGCATCGCAACCGACACAATTGGACTCTCCTTGTGGATTTGGGATTTCGAAGAATGCACAGTTCTTTGCTGTGCTGCTTTTGCCAGCTTGAGTCTTTTCATTTTTCTAGCGAGAGGCTGAGTGCTTCCATCCTCATGTGAAGCTGAACCACTAGCCATGAACATAGGCCAGGGCCTCAGCCGTTCCTTGCCACTCCGTGTCGTAAATGGCATATTGGCAAGTTTACGCTTCTCCTCCGACAATTTTATTTTAGGTTTTGGAGTCCTTTTTTTTCTGATATTTGGTGTTTTGGATTTGACATGCTCTGTACTATGACATTGGGCATCGGCCTTGGCAGACGACGTTGCTGGCATTTCATCGTCTCGGCCATGACTAGTGGCAGCAGCTTCAGCACGAGGTGGAAGTGGATCTTGATCTTTCCCTAATTTTGGAACCTCAACATTTTTGTTCTACATATTTTAATAGGCACAACTAAAAGGCACCTCAGGTAAACAATGGAGATGGATACTAGTATACAATTATGGACTGCCTGCCGAGTGCAGACACAGAGGTAGCCACAGCCGTGAACTACCGTACCGTACTGTGTCTGCTGCTAATATAGACTGGTTGATAAAGAGATGTCTATGTAACTATGTATGTATAAAGAAGAAAGAAAAAAAAACCACGGTTAGGTGGTATACAATTATGGACGGACTGTCTGCCGAGTGCAGACACAGAGGTAGCCACAGCCGTGAACTACCGTACTGTACTGTGTCTGCTGCTAATAATATAGACTGGTTGATAAAGAGATGTCGTAGTAGTATGTATGTATAAAGAAGAAAGAAAAAAAAACCACGGTTAGGTGGTATACAATTATGGACGGACTGCCTGCCGAGTGCAGACACAGAGGTAGCCACAGCCGTGAACTACCGTACTGTACTGTGTCTGCTGCTAATATAGACTGGTTGATAAAGAGATGTCTATGTAACTATGTATGTATAAAGAAGAAAGAAAAAAAACCACGGTTAGGTGGTATACAATTATGGACGGACTGCCTGCCGAGTGCAGACACAGAGGTAGCCACAGCCGTGAACTACCGTACTGTACTGTGTCTGCTGCTAATATAGACTGGTTGATAAAGAGATGTCTATGTAACTATGTATGTATAAAGAAGAAAGAAAAAAAAACTACGGTTAGGTGGTATACAATTATGGACGGACTGCCTGCCGAGTGCAGACACAGAGGTAGCCACAGCCGTGAACTACCGTACTGTACTGTGTCTGCTGCTAATATAGACTGGTTGATAAAGAGATGTCTATGTAACTATGTATGTATAAAGAAGAAAGAAAAAAAAACCACGGTTAGGTGGTATACAATTATGGACGGACTGCCTGCCGAGTGCAGACACAGAGGTAGCCACAGCCGTGAACTACCGTACTGTACTGTGTCTGCTGCTAATATAGACTGGTTGATAAAGAGATGTCGTAGTAGTATGTATGTATAAAGAAGAAAAAAAAACCACGGTTAGGTGGTATACAATTATGGACTGACTGCCTGCCGAGTGCAGACACAGAGGTAGCCACAGCCGTGAACTACCGTACTGTGTCTGCTGCGACTGGATGATAAATGATATAAAAAATATATATATATCACTACTGCAGCCGGACAGGTATATATTATATATTATATAATGACGGACCTGCTGGACACTGTCTGTCAGCAGAATGAGTTTTATTTTTATAGAATAAAAAAAACAACAACACACAAGTGAAGTCACACGACGAGTGTTTAACTTTTTCAGGCAATCACAATATAAGTATACTACTAACTATACTGGTGGTCAGGTCACTGGTCAGTCACACTGGCAGTGGCACTCCTGCAGCAAAAGTGTGCACTGTTTAATTTTAATATAATATTATGTACTCCTGGCTCCTGCTATAACCTATAACTGGCACTGCAGTGCTCCCCAGTCTCCCCCACAATTATAAGCTGTGTGAGCTGAGCAGTCAGACAGATATATAATATATATAGATGATGCAGCACACTGGGCTGAGCCTGAGCAGTGCACACAGATATGGTATGTGACTGAGTCACTGTGTGTATCGCTTTTTTCAGGCAGAGAACGGATATATTAAATAAACTGCACTGTCTGGTGGTCACTCACTAGTAAACTCTCTGCACTCTCTACACTTCTACAGTACTCCTCCTAGTCCTAAGCTCCAGTAAATCTCTCTCTCTTATAATCTAAATGGAGAGGACGCCAGCCACGTCCTCTCCCTATCAATCTCAATGCACGTGTGAAAATGGCGGCGACGCGCGGCTCCTTATATAGAATCCGAGTCTCGCGAGAATCCGACAGCGTCATGATGACGTTCGGGCGCGCTCGGGTTAACCGAGCAAGGCGGGAGGATCCGAGTCTGCTCGGACCCGTGAAAAAAACCATGAAGTTCGGGCGGGTTCGGATTCAGAGAAACCGAACCCGCTCATCTCTAGTCACTGGTCAGTCACACTGGCACTGGCACTGGCACTCTGGCAGCAAAAGTGTGCACTGTTAAAATATGTACTCCTGCTATAACTGCTCCCCAGTCTCCCCCACAATTAAGCTGTGTGAGCAGTGAGCACTCAGCACAGTCAGATATACAGTATTACATAGATGATGCAGCACACTGAGGGCACACTGAGGCTGAGCACAGATATGGTATGTGACTGTGTCACACTGTGTATCGTTTTTTTTCAGGCAGAGAACGGATTAATTAAACTGGTGGTCACTGGTCACACTATCAGCAAGTAGTAGTGGTCACTGGTCAGTTACACTGGCACTGGCAGTGGCACTCTGGCAGCAAAAGTGTGCACTGTTAAAATATGTACTCCTGCTATAACTGCTCCCCAGTCTCCCCCACAATTAAGCTGTGTGAGCAGTGAGCACTCAGCACAGTCAGATATACAGTATTACATAGATGATGCAGCACACTGAGGGCACACTGAGGTAGAGATGAGCGCCGGAAATTTTTCGGGCTTTGTGTTTTGGTTTTGGGTTCGGTTCCGCGGCCGTGTTTTGGGTTCGACCGCGTTTTGGCAAAACCTCACCGAATTTTTTTTGTCGGATTCGGGTGTGTTTTGGATTCGGGTGTTTTTTTCAAAAAACACTAAAAAACAGCTTAAATCATAGAATTTGGGGGTCATTTTGATCCCAAAGTATTATTAACCTCAAAAACCATAATTTACACTAATTTTCAGTCTATTCTGAATACCTCACACCTCACAATATTATTTTTAGTCCTAAAATTTGCACCTAGGTCGCCGGATGACTAAGCTAAGCGACCCTAGTGGCCGACACAAACACCGGGCCCATCTAGGAGTGTCACTGCAGTGTCACGCAGGATGTCCCTTCCAAAAAACCCTCCCCAAACAGCACATGACGCAAAGAAAAAAAGAGGCGCAATGAGGTAGCTGTGTGAGTAAGATAAGCGACCCTAGTGGCCGACACAAACACCGGGCCCATCTAGGAGTGTCACTGCAGTGTCACGCAGGATGTCCCTTCCAAAAAACCCTCCCCAAACAGCACATGACGCAAAGAAAAAAAGAGGCGCAATGAGGTAGCTGTGTGAGTAAGATAAGCGACCCTAGTGGCCGACACAAACACCGGGCCCATCTAGGAGTGTCACTGCAGTGTCACGCAGGATGTCCCTTCCAAAAAACCCTCCCCAAACAGCACATGACGCAAAGAAAAAAAGAGGCGCAATGAGGTAGCTGTGTGAGTAAGATAAGCGACCCTAGTGGCCGACACAAACACCGGGCCCATCTAGGAGTGGCACTGCAGTGTCACGCAGGATGTCCCTTCCAAAAAACCCTCCCCAAACAGCACATGACGCAAAGAAAAATTAAAGAAAAAAGAGGTGCAAGATGGAATTGTCCTTGGGCCCTCCCACCCACCCTTATGTTGTATAAACAGGACATGCACACTTTAACCAACCCATCATTTCAGTGACAGGGTCTGCCACACGACTGTGACTGAAATGACGGGTTGGTTTGGACCCCCACCAAAAAAGAAGCAATTAATCTCTCCTTGCACAAACTGGCTCTACAGAGGCAAGATGTCCACCTCATCATCATCCTCCGATATATCACCGTGTACATCCCCCTCCTCACAGATTATCAATTCGTCCCCACTGGAATCCACCATCTCAGCTCCCTGTGTACTTTGTGGAGGCAATTGCTGCTGGTCAATGTCTCCACGGAGGAATTGATTATAATTCATTTTAATGAACATCATCTTCTCCACATTTTCTGGATGTAACCTCGTACGCCGATTGCTGACAAGGTGAGCGGCGGCACTAAACACTCTTTCGGAGTACACACTTGTGGGAGGGCAACTTAGGTAGAATAAAGCCAGTTTGTGCAAGGGCCTCCAAATTGACTCTTTTTCCTGCCAGTATAAGTACGGACTGTGTGACGTGCCTACTTGGATGCGGTCACTCATATAATCCTCCACCATTCTTTCAATGGTGAGAGAATCATATGCAGTGACAGTAGACGACATGTCCGTAATCGTTGTCAGGTCCTTCAGTCCGGACCAGATGTCAGCATCAGCAGTCGCTCCAGACTGCCCTGCATCACCGCCAGCGGGTGGGCTCGGAATTCTGAGCCTTTTCCTCGCACCCCCAGTTGCGGGAGAATGTGAAGGAGGAGATGTTGACAGGTCGCGTTCCGCTTGACTTGACAATTTTCTCACCAGCAGGTCTTTCAACCCCAGCAGACTTGTGTCTGCCGGAAAGAGAGATCCAAGGTAGGCTTTAAATCTAGGATCGAGCACGGTGGCCAAAATGTAGTGCTCTGATTTCAACAGATTGACCACCCGTGAATCCTTGTTAAGCGAATTAAGGGCTCCATCCACAAGTCCCACATGCCTAGCGGAATCGCTCCGTGTTAGCTCCTCCTTCAATGTCTCCAGCTTCTTCTGCAAAAGCCTGATGAGGGGAATGACCTGACTCAGGCTGGCAGTGTCTGAACTGACTTCACGTGTGGCAAGTTCAAAGGGCATCAGAACCTTGCACAACGTTGAAATCATTCTCCACTGCGCTTGAGACAGGTGCATTCCACCTCCTATATCGTGCTCAATTGTATAGGCTTGAATGGCCTTTTGCTGCTCCTCCAACCTCTGAAGCATATAGAGGGTTGAATTCCACCTCGTTACCACTTCTTGCTTCAGATGATGGCAGGGCAGGTTCAGTAGTTTTTGGTGGTGCTCCAGTCTTCTGTACGTGGTGCCTGTACGCCGAAAGTGTCCCGCAATTCTTCTGGCCACCGACAGCATCTCTTGCACGCCCCTGTGGTTTTTTAAAAGATTCTGCACCACCAAATTCAAGGTATGTGCAAAACATGGGACGTGCTGGAATTTGCCCATATTTAATGCACACACAATATTGCTGGCGTTGTCCGATGCCACAAATCCACAGGAGAGTCCAATTGGGGTAAGCCATTCCGCGATGATCTTCCTCAGTTGCCGTAAGAGGTTTTCAGCTGTGTGCGTATTCTGGAAAGCGGTGATACAAAGCGTAGCCTGCCTAGGAAAGAGTTGGCGTTTGCGAGATGCTGCTACTGGTGCCGCCGCTGCTGTTCTTGCGGCGGGAGTCCATACATCTACCCAGTGGGCTGTCACAGTCATATAGTCCTGACCCTGCCCTGCTCCACTTGTCCACATGTCCGTGGTTAAGTGGACATTGGGTACAACTGCATTTTTTAGGACACTGGTGAGTCTGTTTCTGACGTCCGTGTACATTCTCGGTATCGCCTGCCTAGAGAAGTGGAACCTAGATGGTATTTGGTAACGGGGGCACACTGCCTCAATAAATTGTCTAGTTCCCTGTGAACTAACGGCGGATACCGGACGCACGTCTAACACCAACATAGTTGTCAAGGCCTCAGTTATCCGCTTTGCAGCAGGATGACTGCTGTGATATTTCATCTTCCTCGCAAAGGACTGTTGGACAGTCAATTGCTTACTGGAAGTAGTACAAGTGGGCTTACGACTTCCCCTCTGGGATGACCATCGACTCCCAGCAGCAACAACAGCAGCGCCAGCAGCAGTAGGCGTTACACGCAAGGATGCATCGGAGGAATCCCAGGCAGGAGAGGACTCGTCAGAATTGCCAGTGACATGGCCTGCAGGACTATTGGCATTCCTGGGGAAGGAGGAAATTGACACTGAGGGAGTTGGTGGGGTGGTTTGCGTGAGCTTGGTTACAAGAGGAAGGGATTTACTGGTCAGTGGACTGCTTCCGCTGTCGCCCAAAGTTTTTGAACTTGTCACTGACTTATTATGAATGCGCTGCAGGTGACGTATAAGGGAGGATGTTCCGAGGTGGTTAACGTCCTTACCCCTACTTATTACAGCTTGACAAAGGCAACACACGGCTTGACACCTGTTGTCCGCTTTTCTGTTGAAATACCTCCACACTGAAGAGCTGATTTTTTTGGTATTTTCACCAGGCATGTCAACGGCCATATTCCTCCCACGGACAACAGGTGTCTCCCCGGGTGCCTGACTTAAACAAACCACCTCACCATCAGAATCCTCCTGGTCAATTTCCTCCCCAGCGCCAGCAACACCCATATCCTCCTCATCCTGGTGTACTTCAACACTGACATCTTCAATCTGACTATCAGGAACTGGACTGCGGGTGCTCCTTCCAGCACTTGCAGGGGGCGTGCAAATGGTGGAAGGCGCATGCTCTTCACGTCCAGTGTTGGGAAGGTCGGGCATCGCAACCGACACAATTGGACTCTCCTTGTGGATTTGGGATTTCGAAGAACGCACAGTTCTTTGCGGTGCTTTTGCCAGCTTGAGTCTTTTAAGTTTTCTAGCGAGAGGCTGAGTGCTTCCATCCTCATGTGAAGCTGAACCACTAGCCATGAACATAGGCCAGGGCCTCAGCCGTTCCTTGCCACTCCGTGTGGTAAATGGCATATTGGCAAGTTTACGCTTCTCCTCCGACAATTTTATTTTAGGTTTTGGAGTCCTTTTTTTACTGATATTTGGTGTTTTGGATTTGACATGCTCTGTACTATGACATTGGGCATCGGCCTTGGCAGACGACGTTGCTGGCATTTCATCGTCTCGGCCATGACTAGTGGCAGCAGCTTCAGCACGAGGTGGAAGTGGATCTTGATCTTTCCCTAATTTTGGAACCTCAACATTTTTGTTCTCCATATTTTAATAGGCACAACTAAAAGGCACCTCAGGTAAACAATGGAGATGGATGGATACTAGTATACTTATGGATGGACTGCCGAGTGCCGACACAGAGGTAGCTACAGCCGTGGACTACCGTACTGTGTCTGCTGCTAATATAGACTGGATGATAATGAGATGAAATCAATATATATATATATGTATGTATATATAATATCACTAGTACTGCAGCCGGACAGGTAGATAATATATTTATTAGGTAATGATGACTGATGACGGACCTGCTGGACACTGTCAGCTCAGCAGCACCGCAGACTGCTACAGTAAGCTACTATACTATAGTAGTATGTACAAAGAAGAAAGAAAAAAAAAACCACGGGTAGGTGGTATACAATTATGGATGGACTGCCGAGTGCCGACACAGAGGTAGCTACAGCCGTGGACTAACGTACTGTGTCTGCTGCTAATATAGACTGGATGATTGATAATGAGATGAAATCAATATATATATGTATGTATATATAATATCACTAGTACTGCAGCCGGACAGGTAGATAATATATTTATTAGGTAATGATGACTGATGACGGACCTGCTGGACACTGTCAGCTCAGCAGCACCGCAGACTGCTACAGTAAGCTACTATACTCTATAGTAGTATGTACAAAGAAGAAAGAAGAAAAAAAACCACGGGTAGGTGGTATACAATTATGGATGGACTGCCGAGTGCCGACACAGAGGTAGCTACAGCCGTGGACTAACGTACTGTGTCTGCTGCTAATATAGACTGGATGATTGATAATGAGATGAAATCAATATATATATGTATGTATATATAATATCACTAGTACTGCAGCCGGACAGGTAGATAATATATTTATTAGGTAATGATGACTGATGACGGACCTGCTGGACACTGTCAGCTCAGCAGCACCGCAGACTGCTACAGTAAGCTACTATACTATAGTAGTATGTACAAAGAAGAAAGAAAAAAAAAAACACGGGTAGGTGGTATACAATTATGGATGGACTGCCGAGTGCCGACACAGAGGTAGCTACAGCCGTGGACTAACGTACTGTGTCTGCTGCTAATATAGACTGGATGATTGATAATGAGATGAAATCAATATATATATGTATGTATATATAATATCACTAGTACTGCAGCCGGACAGGTAGATAATATATTTATTAGGTAATGATGACTGATGACGGACCTGCTGGACACTGTCAGCTCAGCAGCACCGCAGACTGCTACAGTAAGCTACTATACTCTATAGTAGTATGTACAAAGAAGAAAGAAAAAAAAAAACCACGGGTAGGTGGTATACAATTATGGATGGACTGCCGAGTGCCGACACAGAGGTAGCTACAGCCGTGGACTAACGTACTGTGTCTGCTGCTAATATAGACTGGATGATTGATAATGAGATGAAATCAATATATATATGTATGTATATATAATATCACTAGTACTGCAGCCGGACAGGTAGATAATATATTTATTAGGTAATGATGACTGATGACGGACCTGCTGGACACTGTCAGCTCAGCAGCACCGCAGACTGCTACAGTAAGCTACTATACTATAGTAGTATGTACAAAGAAGAAAGAAAAAAAAAAAACCACGGGTAGGTGGTATACAATTATGGATGGACTGCTGAGTGCCAACACAGAGGTAGCTACAGCCGTGGACTAACGTACTGTGTCTGCTGCTAATATAGACTGGATGATTGATAATGAGATGAAATCAATATATATATGTATGTATATATAATATCACTAGTACTGCAGCCGGACAGGTAGATAATATATTTATTAGGTAATGATGACTGATGACGGACCTGCTGGACACTGTCAGCTCAGCAGCACCGCAGACTGCTACAGTAAGCTACTATACTCTATAGTAGTATGTACAAAGAAGAAAGAAAAAAAAAACCACGGGTAGGTGGTATACAATTATGGATGGACTGCCGAGTGCCGACACAGAGGTAGCTACAGCCGTGGACTAACGTACTGTGTCTGCTGCTAATATAGACTGGATGATTGATAATGAGATGAAATCAATATATATATGTATGTATATATAATATCACTAGTACTGCAGCCGGACAGGTAGATAATATATTTATTAGGTAATGATGACTGATGACGGACCTGCTGGACACTGTCAGCTCAGCAGCACCGCAGACTGCTACAGTAAGCTACTATACTATAGTAGTATGTACAAAGAAGAAAGAAAAAAAAAACCACGGGTAGGTGGTATACAATTATGGATGGACTGCCGAGTGCCGACACAGAGGTAGCTACAGCCGTGGACTAACGTACTGTGTCTGCTGCTAATATAGAGTCTAGACTGGATGATAAATTATTGATAATGAGATGAAATCAATATAATATCACTAGTACTGCAGCCGGACAGGTACTATATATATTTATTATGTAATGACTGATGACGGACCTGCTGGACACTGTCAGGTCAGCACAGCACCGCAGACTGCTACAGTAAGCTACTATAGTAGTATGTATAAAGAAGAATGAAAAAAAAAAAAACCACGGGTAGGTGGTATACAATATTATATATATATATATTATATACAATTATATATATATATATATATATATATATATTAAACTGGTGGTGATTGATTATTAAACTGGTGGTCACTTCAGGACAGGTCACGTTGCAACTTGCAACTAGTACTCCGAGGCCTAAGCAGACAATCACAAAATATATTATTATACTGGTGGTCAGTGTGGTCACAACAATGGCAGTGTGGCACTGACTCTGGCAGCAAAAGTGTGCACTGTACGTTATATGTACTCCTGAGTCCTGCTCTCAGACTCTAACTGCTCCCCACTGTCAGTGTCTCCCCCACAAGTCAGATAATACACTTACAGTCACACTATCTAATCTATAAATATCACTTCAGCAAGTAGTATAGTAGTATACAGTAGTACTCCTCCTAATAATGCTCCCCGAAAATACTGTGTCTCTCTCTTCTCTAAACGGAGAGGACGCCAGCCACGTCCTCTCCCTATGACTCTCAATGCACGTGTGAAAATGGCGGCGACGCGCGGCTCCTTATATAGAATCCGAGTCTCGCGATAGAATCCGAGCCTCGCGAGAATCCGACAGCGTGATGATGACGTTCGGGCGCGCTCGGGTTAGCCGAGCAAGGCGGGAAGATCCGAGCCTGCTCGGACCCGTGTAAAAAACCTGAAGTTCGGGCGGGTTCGTATTCAGAGGAACCGAACCCGCTCATCTCTACACTGAGGCTGAGCACAGATATGGTATGTGACTGTGTCACACTGTGTATCGTTTTTTTTCAGGCAGAGAACAGATTAATTAAACTGGTGGTCACTGGTCACACTATCAGCAAGTAGTAGTGGTCACTGGTCAGTCACACTGGCACTGGCAGTGGCACTCTGGCAGCAAAAGTGTGCACTGTTAAAATATGTACTCCTGCTAACTGCTCCCCAGTCTCCCCCACAATTAAGCTGTGTGAGCAGTGAGCACTCAGCACAGTCAGATATACAGTATTACATAGATGATGCAGCACACTGAGGGCACACTGAGGCTGAGCACAGATATGGTATGTGACTGTGTCACACTGTGTATCATTTTTTTTCAGGCAGAGAACGGATTAATTAAACTGGTGGTCACTGGTCACACTATCAGCAAGTAGTACTCCGTCCTAATATGCTCCCCAAAATTAGTAAATCAAGTGTCTCTAGACTCTCTACTCTCTACTCTACTCTAAACGGAGAGGACGCCAGCCACGTCCTCTCCCTATGAATCTCCATGCACGTGTGAAAATGGCGGCGACGCGCGGCTCCTTATATAGAATCCGAGTCTCGCGATAGAATACGAGCCTCGCGAGAATCCGACAGCGGTATGATGACGTTCGGGCGCGCTCGGGTTAGCCGAGCAAGGCGGGAAGATCCGAGTCTGCCTCGGACCCGTGTAAAAAGGCTGAAGTTCGGGGGGGTTCGGTTTCCGAGAAACCGAACCCGCTCATCTCTAGTTTTAATACGCTTGTATGTGAAATTTCACGATCTTCGCTTGTAAACTGTGGATTTGTATAGAAAAACAGACAGAAGGACAGAATGACAGATTTTCATACCTATATATCATGCCCTGATGAAAAGGATGCATAGCCTTGAACCGTTGGCCTATGGAGCAATAAAACCACGCTTATGCTTTCAAATAAGACCAATGGAGTGCCGCCTCGTCTGTAATTCCATACATGGACACATGTATTAATTTCAGGAGGACACCCTGGCAGTTACACTATTGAACCCAGAGTGCCAATCTACACAGCTATATATATATATATATATATACCGTATATACTCGAGTATAAGCCGACTTTTTCAGCACCTTTTTTTGTGCTGAAAAAGCCACTTCGGCTTATACGCGAGTGAGTATTTAGGAGGGACACGGAGGCACAGCGCGCGGCTCTCCTGTGTCCCACCTGCGTCTCCCGCGGCAGTGGCGTGTGTGTTAAAGAAAGTGCACAAACCTGCACTTCCTTTAACACACACACGCCGCTGCCGCCGGAGACGCAGGAGGGACACAGGAGAGCCGAGCGCTGTGCCCTCCGTGTCCCTCCTTCAGAAGACAGCGCAGGAGCGACGGGACAGCGCGGGAGCGACGGAGGGTAAGTAACAAACTGGCACTGTGGGGCATTTCTGGCACTGTGGGGCATATGTGGCAGCATGAGGGCATATCTGGCACTGTGGGGCATATCTGGCAGCATGAGGGCATATCTGGACTGTGGGGCATATGTGGCACATCTGGCACTGTGGGGTATATCTGGCAGAATGAAGGCATATCTGGCACTGTGGGGCATATCTGGCAGCATGAGGGTATATCTGGCACTGTGGGGCATATCTGGAAGCATGAGGACATATCTGCCACTGTGGGGCATATCTGGCACATCTGGCACTGTGGGGCATAGCTGGAAGCATGAGGGCATATCTGGCACTGTGGGGCATATCTGGCACATCTGGCATTGTGGGGCATATCTGGCAGCATGAGGGCATATCTGGCACTGTGGGGCATATCTGGCAGCATGAGGGCATATCTGGCACATCTGGCATTGTGGGGCATATCTGGCAGCATGAGGGCATATCTGGCACTGTGGGGCATATCTGGCAGCATGAGGGCATATCTGGCACTGTGGAGGCATATCTGGCAGTATGAGGGCATATCTGGCACTATGAGGGCTGTGTACGGCTAGAGCTGCATTTCCCACCCTAGGCTTATACTCGAGTCAATAAGTTTTCCCAGGTTTTTGTGGTAAAATTAGGTGCCTCGGCTTATATTCGGGTCGACTAATACTCGAGTATATACGGTATATATATATATATATATATATATATCAGGGACGCGCGGTGAGCTAAAAGGCTAAGGAGGCACTAGCTAGCACCAGAGCCAGATTTACACACAAAATATGAGCCAAAGGGTACATCTGGGCATTATACACAGGTGCAGCAGTATAAACTAGAGATGAGCGGGTTCGGTTTCTTTGAATCCGAACCCGCACGAACTTCACTTTTTTTTTCACGGGTCCGAGCGACTCGGATCTTCCCGCCTTGCTCGGTTAACCCGAGCGCGCCCGAACGTCATCATGACGCTGTCGGATTCTCGCGAGACTCGGATTCTATATAAGGAGCCGCGCGTCGCCGCCATTTTCACACGTGCATTGAGATTGATAGGGAGAGGACGTGGCTGGCGTCCTCTCCATTAGAATAGATTAGAAGAGAGAGAGAGAGAGAGAGAGAGATTGTGCAGACAGAGTTTACCACAGTGACCAGTGCAGTTGTTGTTAAGTTAACTTTTATTTAATATATCCGTTCTCTGCTATATCCGTTCTCTGCCTGAAAAAAACGATACACAGCAGTCACACAGTGTGACTCAGTCTGTGTGCACTCAGCTCAGCCCAGTGTGCTGCACATCAATGTATAAAAGCTTATAATAATTGTGGGGGAGACTGGGGAGCACTGCAGGTTGTTATAGCAGGAGCCAGGAGTACATAATATTATATTAATTTAAAATTAAACAGTGCACACTTTTGCTGCAGGAGTGCCACTGCCAGTGTGACTAGTGGTGACCAGTGCCTGACCACCAGTATAGTAGTATATTGTTGTATACTATCTCTTTATCAACCAGTCTATATTAGCAGCAGACACAGTACAGTGCGGTAGTTCACGGCTGTGGCTACCTCTGTGTCGGCAGTCGGCACTCGGCAGGCAGTCCGTCCATCCATAATTGTATAATTATATACCACCTAACCGTGGTATTTTTCTTTCTTTCTTTATACCGTCGTCATAGTCATACTAGTTGTTACGAGTATACTACTATCTCTTTATCAACCAGTGTACAGTGCGGTAGTTCACGGCTGTGGCTACCTCTGTGTCGGCAGTCGGCAGGCAGTCCGTCCATCCATAATTGTATTATTATAATATATACCACCTAACCGTGGTTTTTTTTTCATTCTTTATACCGTCATAGTGTCATACTAGTTGTTACGAGTATACTACTATCTCTTTATCAACCAGTGTACAGTGCGGTAGTTCACGGCTGTGGCTACCTCTGTGTCGGCAGTCGGCAGGCAGTCCGTCCATCCATAATTGTATTATAATATATACCACCTAACCGTGGTTTTTTTTTCATTCTTTATACCGTCATAGTGTCATACTAGTTGTTACGAGTATACTACTATCTCTTTATCAACCAGTGTACAGTGCGGTAGTTCACGGCTGTGGCTACCTCTGTGTCGGCAGTCGGCAGGCAGTCCGTCCATCCATAATTGTATTATAATATATACCACCTAACCGTGGTTTTTTTTTTATTCTTTATACCGTCATAGTGTCATACTAGTTGTTACGAGTATACTACTATCTCTTTATCAACCAGTGTACAGTGCGGTAGTTCACGGCTGTGGCTACCTCTGTGTCGGCAGTCGGCAGGCAGTCCGTCCATCCATAATTGTATTATAATATATACCACCTAACCGTGGTTTTTTTTTCATTCTTTATACCGTCATAGTGTCATACTAGTTGTTACGAGTATACTACTATCTCTTTATCAACCAGTGTACAGTGCGGTAGTTCACGGCTGTGGCTACCTCTGTGTCGGCAGTCGGCAGGCAGTCCGTCCATCCATAATTGTATTATAATATATACCACCTAACCGTGGTTTTTTTTTCATTCTTTATACCGTCATAGTGTCATACTAGTTGTTACGAGTATACTACTATCTCTTTATCAACCAGTGTACAGTGCGGTAGTTCACGGCTGTGGCTACCTCTGTGTCGGCAGTCGGCAGGCAGTCCGTCCATCCATAATTGTATTATAATATATACCACCTAACCGTGGTTTTTTTTTCATTCTTTATACCGTCATAGTCAGTCATACTAGTTGTTACGAGTATACTACTATCTCTTTATCAACCAGTGTACAGTGCGGTAGTTCACGGCTGTGGCTACCTCTGTGTCGGAACTCGGCAGGCAGTCCGTCCATCCATAATTGTATTACAATATATACCACCTAACCGTGGTTTTTTTTTCATTCTTTATACCGTCATAGTCAGTCATACTAGTTGTTACGAGTATACTACTATCTCTTTATCAACCAGTGTACAGTGCGGTAGTTCACGGCTGTGGCTACCTCTGTGTCGGCACTCGGCAGGCAGTCCGTCCATCCATAATTGTATTACAATATATACCACCTAACCGTGGTTTTTTTATACCACCTAACCGTGGCAGTCCGTCCATAATTGTATACTAGTATCCAATCCATCCATCTCCATTGTTTACCTGAGGTGCCTTTTAGTTCTGCCTATAAAATATGGAGAACAAAAAAGTTGAGGTTCCAAAATTAGGGAAAGATCAAGATCCACTTCCACCTCGTGCTGAAGCTGCTGCCACTAGTCATGGCCGAGACGATGAAATGCCAGCAACGTCGTCTGCCAAGGCCGATGCCCAATGTCATAGTACAGAGCATGTCAAATCCAAAACACCAAATATCAGAAAAAAAAGGACTCCAAAACCTAAAATAAAATTGTCGGAGGAGAAGCGTAAACTTGCCAATATGCCATTTACCACACGGAGTGGCAAGGAACGGCTGAGGCCCTGGCCTATGTTCATGGCTAGTGGTTCAGCTTCACATGAGGATGGAAGCACTCAGCCTCTCGCTAGAAAACTGAAAAGACTCAAGCTGGCAAAAGCACCGCAAAGAACTGTGCGTTCTTTGAAATCCCAAATCCACAAGGAGAGTCCAATTGTGTCGGTTGCGATGCCTGACCTTCCCAACACTGGACGTGAAGAGCATGCGCCTTCCACTATTTGCATGCCCCCTGCAAGTGCTGGAAGGAGCACCCGCAGTCCAGTTCCTGATAGTCAGATTGAAGATGTCAGTGTTGAAGTACACCAGGATGAGGAGGATATGGGTGTTGCTGGCGCTGGGGAGGAAATTGACCAGAAGGATTCTGATGGTGAGGTGGTTTGTTTAAGTCAGGCACCCGGGGAGACACCTGTTGTCCGTGGGAGGAATATGGCCGTTGACATGCCAGGTGAAAATACCAAAAAAATCAGCTCTTCGGTGTGGAGGTATTTCACCAGAAATGCGGACAACAGGTGTCAAGCCGTGTGTTCCCTTTGTCAAGCTGTAATAAGTAGGGGTAAGGACGTTAACCACCTCGGAACATCCTCCCTTATACGTCACCTGCAGCGCATTCATAATAAGTCAGTGACAAGTTCAAAAACTTTGGGTGACAGCGGAAGCAGTCCACTGACCAGTAAATCCCTTCCTCTTGTAACCAAGCTCACGCAAACCACCCCACCAACTCCCTCAGTGTCAATTTCCTCCTTCCCCAGGAATGCCAATAGTCCTGCAGGCCATGTCACTGGCAAGTCTGACGAGTCCTCTCCTGCCTGGGATTCCTCCGATGCATCCTTGCGTGTAACGCCTACTGCTGCTGGCGCTGCTGTTGTTGCCGCTGGGAGTCGATGGTCATCCCAGAGGGGAAGTCGTAAGCCCACTTGTACTACTTCCAGTAAGCAATTGACTGTTCAACAGTCCTTTGCGAGGAAGATGAAATATCACAGCAGTCATCCTACTGCAAAGCGGATAACTGAGTCCTTGACAACTATGTTGGTGTTAGACGTGCGTCCGGTATCCGCCGTTAGTTCACAGGGAACTAGACAATTTATTGAGGCAGTGTGCCCCCGTTACCAAATACCATCTAGGTTCCACTTCTCTAGGCAGGCGATACCGAGAATGTACACGGACGTCAGAAAAAGACTCACCAGTGTCCTAAAAAATGCAGTTGTACCCAATGTCCACTTAACCACGGACATGTGGACAAGTGGAGCAGGGCAGGGTCAGGACTATATGACTGTGACAGCCCACTGGGTAGATGTATGGACTCCCGCCGCAAGAACAGCAGCGGCGGCACCAGTAGCAGCATCTCGCAAACGCCAACTCTTTCCTAGGCAGGCTACGCTTTGTATCACCGCTTTCCAGAATACGCACACAGCTGAAAACCTCTTACGGCAACTGAGGAAGATCATCGCGGAATGGCTTACCCCAATTGGACTCTCCTGTGGATTTGTGGCATCGGACAACGCCAGCAATATTGTGTGTGCATTAAATATGGGCAAATTCCAGCACGTCCCATGTTTTGCACATACCTTGAATTTGGTGGTGCAGAATTTTTTAAAAAACGACAGGGGCGTGCAAGAGATGCTGTCGGTGGCCAGAAAAATTGCGGGACACTTTCGGCGTACAGGCACCACGTACAGAAGACTGGAGCACCACCAAAAACTACTGAACCTGCCCTGCCATCATCTGAAGCAAGAAGTGGTAACGAGGTGGAATTCAACCCTCTATATGCTTCAGAGGTTGGAGGAGCAGCAAAAGGCCATTCAAGCCTATACAATTGAGCACGATATAGGAGATGGAATGCACCTGTCTCAAGTGCAGTGGAGAATGATTTCAACGTTGTGCAAGGTTCTGATGCCCTTTGAACTTGCCACACGTGAAGTCAGTTCAGACACTGCCAGCCTGAGTCAGGTCATTCCCCTCATCAGGCTTTTGCAGAAGAAGCTGGAGGCATTGAAGAAGGAGCTAACACGGAGCGATTCCGCTAGGCATGTGGGACTTGTGGATGCAGCCCTTAATTCGCTTAACAAGGATTCACGGGTGGTCAATCTGTTGAAATCAGAGCACTACATTTTGGCCACCGTGCTCGATCCTAGATTTAAAGCCTACCTTGGATCTCTCTTTCCGGCAGACACAGGTCTGCTGGGGTTGAAAGACCTGCTGGTGACAAAATTGTCAAGTCAAGCGGAACGCGACCTGTCAACATCTCCTCCTTCACATTCTCCCGCAACTGGGGGTGCGAGGAAAAGGCTCAGAATTCCGAGCCCACCCGCTGGCGGTGATGCAGGGCAGTCTGGAGCGACTGCTGATGCTGACATCTGGTCCGGACTGAAGGACCTGCCAACGATTACGGACATGTCGTCTACTGTCACTGCATATGATTCTCTCAACATTGATAGAATGGTGGAGGATTATATGAGTGACCGCATCCAAGTAGGCACGTCACACAGTCCGTACTTATACTGGCAGGAAAAAGAGGCAATTTGGAGGCCCTTGCACAAACTGGCTTTATTCTACCTAAGTTGCCCTCCCACAAGTGTGTACTCCGAAAGAGTGTTTAGTGCCGCCGCTCACCTTGTCAGCAATCGGCGTACGAGGTTACATCCAGAAAATGTGGAGAAGATGATGTTCATTAAAATGAATTATAATCAATTCCTCCGCGGAGACATTGTCCAGCAGCAATTGCCTCCACAAAGTACACAGGGAGCTGAGATGGTGGATTCCAGTGGGGACGAATTGATAATCTGTGAGGAGGGGGATGTACACGGTGATATATCGGAGGGTGAAGATGAGGTGGACATCTTGCCTCTGTAGAGCCAGTTTGTGCAAGGAGAGATTAATTGCTTCTTTTTTGGGGGGGGGTCCAAACCAACCCGTCATATCAGTCACAGTCGTGTGGCAGACCCTGTCACTGAAATGATGGGTTGGTTAAAGTGTGCATGTCCTGTTTTGTTTATACAACATAAGGGTGGGTGGGAGGGCCCAAGGATAATTCCATCTTGCACCTCTTTTTTCTTTTCTTTTTCTTTGCATCATGTGCTGATTGGGGAGGGTTTTTTGGAAGGGACATCCTGCGTGACACTGCAGTGCCACTCCTAGATGGGCCCGGTGTTTGTGTCGGCCACTAGGGTCGCTAATCTTACTCACACAGCTACCTCATTGCACCTCTTTTTTTCTTTGCGTCATGTGCTGTTTGGGGAGGGTTTTTTGGAAGGGACATCCTGCGTGACACTGCAGTGCCACTCCTAGATGGGCCCGGTGTTTGTGTCGGCCACTAGGGTCGCTAATCTTACTCACACAGTCAGCTACCTCATTGCGCCTCTTTTTTTCTTTGCGTCATGTGCTGTTTGGGGAGGGTTTTTTGGAAGGGCCATCCTGCGTGACACTGCAGTGCCACTCCTAGATGGGCCCGGTGTTTGTGTCGGCCACTAGGGTCGCTAATCTTACTCACACAGCTACCTCATTGCGCCTCTTTTTTTCTTTGCGTCATGTGCTGTTTGGGGAGGGTTTTTTGGAAGGGCCATCCTGCGTGACACTGCAGTGACACTCCTAGATGGGCCCGGTGTTTGTGTCGGCCACTAGGGTCGCTAATCTTACTCACACAGCTACCTCATTGCGCCTCTTTTTTTCTTTGCGTCATGTGCTGTTTGGGGAGGGTTTTTTGGAAGGGACATCCTGCGTGACACTGCAGTGCCACTCCTAGATGGGCCCGGTGTTTGTGTCGGCCACTAGGGTCGCTTATCTTACTCACACAGCGACCTCGGTGCAAATTTTAGGACTAAAAATAATATTGTGAGGTGTGAGGTATTCAGAATAGACTGAAAATGAGTGTAAATTATGGTTTTTGAGGTTAATAATACTTTGGGATCAAAATGACCCCCAAATTCTATGATTTAAGCTGTTTTTTAGTGTTTTTGGAAAAAAACACCCGAATCCAAAACACACCCGAATCCGACAAAAATAATTCGGTGAGGTTTTGCCAAAACGCGTTCGAACCCAAAACACGGCCGCGGAACCGAACCCAAAACCAAAACACAAAACCCGAAAAATTTCAGGCGCTCATCTCTAGTATAAACCCATGGAAATTTGGTGAGTTTTGATCAGAGATGTGCGGAAAAGATACACAGGGGAGGCACTGCCTCACCTGCCATAGACTTTTTACTCCAGAGTTTTGTCTATAAAAATTATTAGAATAATGCAAAGAAGATATATCAAACATATTCTTTGTATTTTTTATTTTTATACAATCAAAACTCTGGTACAAACGTAAGTATGACAGGAAAGGCTCTGCCTCACCCCACCGCACGTCACTGATAGATAGATATATATATATATATATATATATACTGTATATATAGGAAAACAAACAATATGTTCCAATACACAAAATTTATTAAAATTTATAAAAGATCACCTGATATTGTATTGCTATAACTGTCCATAAAACATTTCAACCACCACTAACATCCAGTGGTGGTCCACATAACAGCAGATGTACAAATGTTTATTTTGCGAACTCCTCCTTCAAGGATTGTAAGTTGGAGGTCAGATCACAACAAATTCGATAAACCAACGCATTTCGTCTCTCACAGAGACTTCATCAGGGGTACATCTTATTCGAGTAATTAGCCTCAAACAATCAATGGATTAATTTGCTCTAACATCGGTAAAAAGTGGATCATCCACTATGAGTACATAGCCAATAATGTCTGCCCAATCAGGAGGGATAAAAGTGTGGAAATTATGGAATCAAAAACCCACTGGAGATTCATATAATTCACAACCTGATCAATCTTAAAAATCGGCATTTGATACTCAAAGAATTAAAATCAGTAGTAGCACTCAATGGAATGGTTTTGTACCAATAGTGTGCTGTGCTGTGTGTCCCAGTATCTGTTATGCTCAGAATCAAAATCAGTAATAGCACTCAATGGTTTTGTACCAATAGGGTGCTGTGCTGTGTGTCCCAGTATCACATATGTCTCAGTATCATCAGTGCTCAGTATCAGCAGTGCTCAGTATCATCAGTACTCAGTATCATCAATGCTCAGTATCAGCAATGCTCAGTATCATCAGTGCTCAGTATCAGCAGTGCTCAGTATCAGCAGTGCTCAGTATCACTGCTCATTGTCTTGTGGTGCTCAGTAATACTACATTACTAATACTAGTACAGTGTCTTGTGCTGCATCTTGCTGCTGTAGGGTGCTGTGGTAGTGTCCTGTCACTGTGCATAGGTCATCATCATTCCAGTCACAGTGGTATCTGGTATCTATTAGAGATGAGCGGGTTCGGTTTCTCTGAATCCGAACCCGCCCGAACTTCATGTTTTTTTACACGGGTCCGAGCGACTCGGATCTTCCCGCCTTGCTCGGTTAACCCGAGCGCGCCCGAACGTCATCATCACGCTGTCGGATTCTCGCGAGGCTCGGATTCTATCGCGAGACTCGGATTCTATATAAGGAGCCGCGCGTCGCGGCCATTTTCACACGTGCATTGAGATTGATAGGGAGAGGACGTGGCTGGCGTCCTCTCCGTTTAGAAATTAAAATAGATAGGAGAGTGAGAGTGAGACACTTCATTTACTTACTGGAGCTTAGGAGGAGTTATACTAGTGACTGATGACCAGTGACCTGACCACCAGTGCAGTTTTATAATTTATTATTATTTAATAATCCGTTCTGTTCTTGTTCTCTGCCTGAAAAAAACGATACACAGTGACTCAGTCACACTCACATACCATATCTGTGCTCAGCCCAGTGTGCTGCATCATCTATGTATAATATCTGACTGTGCTCACACAGCTTAATTGTGGGGGAGACTGGGGAGCAGTTATAGGTTATAGCAGGAGCCAGGAGTACATATTAAACAGTGCACACTTTTGCTGCCAGAGTGCCACTGCCAGTGTGACTGACCACTGACCACTGTGACCAGTGACCTGACCACACTGACCACCAGTATAGTATATTGTGATTGAATGTCTGCCTGAAAAAGTACACTCGTCGTGTGACTTGTGTGGTGTTTTTTTATTCTATAAAAATTAAAAAACTCATTCTGCTGACAGACAGTGTCCACTCCAGCAGGTCCGTCATTATATAATATATACCTGTCCGGCTGCAGTAGTGATATATATATATTTTTTATATCATTATTTATCATTCAGTCTACTAGCAGCAGACACAGTACGGTAGTTCACGGCTGTAGCTACCTCTGTGTCGGCACTCGGCAGTAGATCCATAATTGTATACCACCTACCCGTGGTTTTTTTTTTCTTTCTTCTTTATACATACTACATCTCATTATCATCCAGTCTATATTAGCAGCAGACACAGTACAGTACGGTAGTCCACGGCTGTAGCTACCTCTGTGTCGGCACTCGGCAGTCCATCCATAATTGTATACCACCTACCCGTGGTTTTTTTTTTCTTTCTTCTTTATACATACTACATCTCATTATCAACCAGTCTATATTAGCAGCAGACACAGTACGGTAGTTCACGGCTGTAGCTACCTCTGTGTCGGCACTCGGCAGTCCATCCATAATTGTATACCACCTACCCGTGGTTTTTTTTTTCTTTCTTCTTTATACATACATACTACATCTCATTATCATCCAGTCTATATTAGCAGCAGACACAGTACAGTACGGTAGTCCACGGCTGTAGCTACCTCTGTGTCGGCACTCGGCAGTCCATCCATAATTGTATACCACCTACCCGTGGGTTTTTTTTCTTTCTTCTTTATACATACTACATCTCATTATCATCCAGTCTATATTAGCAGCAGACACAGTACAGTACGGTAGTCCACGGCTGTAGCTACCTCTGTGTCGGCACTCGGCAGTCCATCCATAATTGTATACCACCTACCCGTGTTTTTTTTTTCTTTCTTCTTTATACATACTACATCTCATTATCAACCAGTCTATATTAGCAGCAGACACAGTACAGTACGGTAGTCCACGGCTGTAGCTACCTCTGTGTCGGCACTCGGCAGTCCATCCATAATTGTATACCACCTATCCGTGGGTTTTTTTTCTTTCTTCTTTATACATACATACTACATCTCATTATCATCCAGTCTAAATTAGCAGCAGACACAGTACAGTACGGTAGTCCACGGCTGTAGCTACCTCTGTGTCGGCACTCGGCAGTCCATCCATAATTGTATACCACCTACCCGTGGTTTTTTTTTTCTTTCTTCTTTATACATACTACATCTCATTATCATCCAGTCTATATTAGCAGCAGACACAGTACAGTACGGTAGTCCACGGCTGTAGCTACCTCTGTGTCGGCACTAGGCAGTCCATCCATAATTGTATACCACCTACCCGTGGTTTTTTTTTTCTTTCTTCTTTATACATACTACATCTCATTATCATCCAGTCTATATTAGCAGCAGACACAGTACAGTACGGTAGTCCACGGCTGTAGCTACCTCTGTGTCGGCACTCGGCAGTCCATCCATAATTGTATACCACCTACCCGTGGTTTTTTTTTTCTTTCTTCTTTATACATACTACATCTCATTATCAACCAGTCTATATTAGCAGCAGACACAGTACAGTACGGTAGTCCACGGCTGTAGCTACCTCTGTGTCGGCACTCGGCAGTCCATCCATAATTGTATACCACCTACCCGTGTTTTTTTTTTTCTTTCTTCTTTATACATACTACATCTCATTATCATCCAGTCTATATTAGCAGCAGACACAGTACAGTACGGTAGTCCATGGCTGTAGCTACCTCTGTGTCGGCACTCGGCAGTCCATCCATAATTGTATACCACCTACCCGTGGTTTTTTTTTTCTTTCTTCTTTATACATACTACATCTCATTATCATCCAGTCTATATTAGCAGCAGACACAGTACAGTACGGTAGTCCACGGCTGTAGCTACCTCTGTGTCGGCACTCGGCAGTCCATCCATAATTGTATACCACCTACCCGTGGTTTTTTTTTTCTTTCTTCTTTATACATACTACATCTCATTATCAACCAGTCTATATTAGCAGCAGACACAGTACAGTACGGTAGTCCACGGCTGTAGCTACCTCTGTGTCGGCACTCGGCAGTCCATCCATAAGTATACTAGTATCCATCCATCTCCATTGTTTACCTGAGGTGCCTTTTAGTTGTGCCTATTAAAATATGGAGAACAAAAATGTTGAGGTTCCAAAATTAGGGAAAGATCAAGATCCACTTCCACCTCGTGCTGAAGCTGCTGCCACTAGTCATGGCCGAGACGATGAAATGCCAGCAACGTCGTCTGCCAAGGCCGATGCCCAATGTCATAGTACAGAGCATGTCAAATCCAAAACACCAAATATCAGTAAAAAAAGGACTCCAAAACCTAAAATAAAATTGTCGGAGGAGAAGCGTAAACTTGCCAATATGCCATTTACCACACGGAGTGGCAAGGAACGGCTGAGGCCCTGGCCTATGTTCATGGCTAGTGGTTCAGCTTCACATGAGGATGGAAGCACTCAGCCTCTCGCTAGAAAACTTAAAAGACTCAAGCTGGCAAAAGCACCGCAAAGAACTGTGCGTTCTTCGAAATCCCAAATCCACAAGGAGAGTCCAATTGTGTCGGTTGCGATGCCTGACCTTCCCAACACTGGACGTGAAGAGCATGTGCCTTCCACCATTTGCACGCCCCCTGCAAGTGCTGGAAGGAGCACCCGCAGTCCAGTTCCTGATAGTCAGATTGAAGATGTCAGTGTTGAAGTACACCAGGATGAGGAGGATATGGGTGTTGCTGGCGCTGGGGAGGAAATTGACCAGGAGGATTCTGATGGTGAGGTGGTTTGTTTAAGTCAGGCACCCGGGGAGACACCTGTTGTCCGTGGGAGGAATATGGCCGTTGACATGCCTGGTGAAAATACCAAAAAAATCAGCTCTTCAGTGTGGAGGTATTTCAACAGAAAAGCGGACAACAGGTGTCAAGCCGTGTGTTGCCTTTGTCAAGCTGTAATAAGTAGGGGTAAGGACGTTAACCACCTCGGAACATCCTCCCTTATACGTCACCTGCAGCGCATTCATAATAAGTCAGTGACAAGTTCAAAAACTTTGGGCGACAGCGGAAGCAGTCCACTGACCAGTAAATCCCTTCCTCTTGTAACCAAGCTCACGCAAACCACCCCACCAACTCCCTCAGTGTCAATTTCCTCCTTCCCCAGGAATGCCAATAGTCCTGCAGGCCATGTCACTGGCAATTCTGACGAGTCCTCTCCTGCCTGGGATTCCTCCGATGCATCCTTGCGTGTAACGCCTACTGCTGCTGGCGCTGCTGTTGTTGCTGCTGGGAGTCGATGGTCATCCCAGAGGGGAAGTCGTAAGCCCACTTGTACTACTTCCAGTAAGCAATTGACTGTCCAACAGTCCTTTGCGAGGAAGATGAAATATCACAGCAGTCATCCTGCTGCAAAGCGGATAACTGAGGCCTTGACAACTATGTTGGTGTTAGACGTGCGTCCGGTATCCGCCGTTAGTTCACAGGGAACTAGACAATTTATTGAGGCAGTGTGCCCCCGTTACCAAATACCATCTAGGTTCCACTTCTCTAGGCAGGCGATACCGAGAATGTACACGGACGTCAGAAACAGACTCACCAGTGTCCTAAAAAATGCAGTTGTACCCAATGTCCACTTAACCACGGACATGTGGACAAGTGGAGCAGGGCAGGGTCAGGACTATATGACTGTGACAGCCCACTGGGTAGATGTATGGACTCCCGCCGCAAGAACAGCAGCGGCGGCACCAGTAGCAGCATCTCGCAAACGCCAACTCTTTCCTAGGCAGGCTACGCTTTGTATCACCGCTTTCCAGAATACGCACACAGCTGAAAACCTCTTACGGCAACTGAGGAAGATCATCGCGGAATGGCTTACCCCAATTGGACTCTCCTGTGGATTTGTGGCATCGGACAACGCCAGCAATATTGTCTGTGCATTAAATATGGGCAAATTCCAGCACGTCCCATGTTTTGCACATACCTTGAATTTGGTGGTGCAGAATTTTTTAAAAAACGACAGGGGCGTGCAAGAGATGCTGTCGGTGGCCAGAAGAATTGCGGGACACTTTCGGCGTACAGGCACCACGTACAGAAGACTGGAGCACCACCAAAAACGCCTGAACCTGCCCTGCCATCATCTGAAGCAAGAAGTGGTAACGAGGTGGAATTCAACCCTCTATATGCTTCAGAGGTTGGAGGAGCAGCAAAAGGCCATTCAAGCCTATACAATTGAGCACGATATAGGAGGTGGAATGCACCTGTCTCAAGTGCAGTGGAGAATGATTTCAACGTTGTGCAAGGTTCTGATGCCATTTGAACTTGCCACACGTGAAGTCAGTTCAGACACTGCCAGCCTGAGTCAGGTCATTCCCCTCATCAGGCTTTTGCAGAAGAAGCTGGAGACATTGAAGGAGGAGCTAACACGGAGCGATTCCGCTAGGCATGTGGGACTTGTGGATGGAGCCCTTAATTCGCTTAACAAGGATTCACGGGTGGTCAATCTGTTGAAATCAGAGCACTACATTTTGGCCACCGTGCTCGATCCTAGATTTAAAGCCTACCTTGGATCTCTCTTTCCGGCAGACACAAGTCTGCTGGGGTTGAAAGACCTGCTGGTGAGAAAATTGTCAAGTCAAGCGGAACGCGACCTGTCAACATCTCCTCCTTCACATTCTCCCGCAACTGGGGGTGCGAGGAAAAGGCTCAGAATTCCGAGCCCACCCGCTGGCGGTGATGCAGGGCAGTCTGGAGCGACTGCTGATGCTGACATCTGGTCCGGACTGAAGGACCTGACAACGATTACGGACATGTCGTCTTCTGTCACTGCATATGATTCTCTCACCATTGAAAGAATGGTGGAGGATTATATGAGTGACCGCATCCAAGTAGGCACGTCACACAGTCCGTACTTATACTGGCAGGAAAAAGAGGCAATTTGGAGGCCCTTGCACAAACTGGCTTTATTCTACCTAAGTTGCCCTCCCACAAGTGTGTACTCCGAAAGAGTGTTTAGTGCCGCCGCTCACCTTGTCAGCAATCGGCGTACGAGGTTACATCCAGAAAATGTGGAGAAGATGAAGTTCATTAAAATGAATTATAATCAATTCCTCCGTGGAGACATTGACCAGCAGCAATTGCCTCCACAAAGTACACAGGGAGCTGAGATGGTGGATTCCAGTGGGGACGAATTGATAATCTGTGAGGAGGGGGATGTACACGGTGATATATCGGAGGATGATGATGAGGTGGACATCTTGCCTCTGTAGAGCCAGTTTGTGCAAGGAGAGATTAATTGCTTCTTTTTTGGTGGGGGTCCAAACCAACCCGTCATTTCAGTCACAGTCGTGTGGCAGACCCTGTCACTGAAATGATGGGTTGGTTAAAGTGTGCATGTCCTGTTTATACAACATAAGGGTGGGTGGGAGGGCCCAAGGACAATTCCATCTTGCACCTCTTTTTTCTTTAATTTTTCTTTGCGTCATGTGCTGTTTGGGGAGGGTTTTTTGGAAGGGACATCCTGCGTGACACTGCAGTGCCACTCCTAGATGGGCCCGGTGTTTGTGTCGGCCACTAGGGTCGCTTATCTTACTCACACAGCTACCTCATTGCGCCTCTTTTTTTCTTTGCGTCATGTGCTGTTTGGGGAGGGTTTTTTGGAAGGGACATCCTGCGTGACACTGCAGTGACACTCCTAGATGGGCCCGGTGTTTGTGTCGGCCACTAGGGTCGCTTATCTTACTCACACGGCTACCTCATTGTGCCTCTTTTTTTCTTTGCGTCATGTGCTGTTTGGGGAGGGTTTTTTGGAAGGGACATCCTGCGTGACACTGCAGTGACACTCCTAGATGGGCCCGGTGTTTGTGTCGGCCACTAGGGTCGCTTATCTTACTCACACAGCTACCTCATTGCGCCTCTTTTTTTCTTTGCGTCATGTGCTGTTTGGGGAGGGTTTTTTGGAAGGGACATCCTGCGTGACACTGCAGTGACACTCCTAGATGGGCCCGGTGTTTGTGTCGGCCACTAGGGTCGCTTAGCTTAGTCATCCAGCGACCTAGGTGCAAATTTTAGGACTAAAAATAATATTGTGAGGTGTGAGGTATTCAGAATAGACTGAAAATGAGTGTAAATTATGGTTTTTGAGGTTAATAATACTTTGGGATCAAAATGACCCCCAAATTCTATGATTTAAGCTGTTTTTTAGTGTTTTTTGAAAAAAACACCCGAATCCAAAACACACCCGAATCCGACAAAAAAAATTCGGTGAGGTTTTGCCAAAACGCGGTCGAACCCAAAACACGGCCGCGGAACCGAACCCAAAACCAAAACACAAAACCCGAAAAATTTCCGGCGCTCATCTCTAGTATCTATCTAGTGTTATCTAATTCCAGACATTACTGCCATCTAATTCCAGATATATTACTGGCATATAATTCCACACATTAAAAAATGGAGAACAAAAATTTGGAGGGTAAAATAGGGAAAGATCAAGAACCACTTCCACCTAGTGCTGAAGCTGCTGCCACTAGTCATGGCAGAGATTATGAAATGCCATCAATGTCGTCTGCCAAGGCCGATGCCCAATGTCATAGTAGAGAGCATGTAAAATCCAAAATGCAAAAGTTCAGTAAAATGACCCAAAAATCTAAATTAAAGTCGTCTGAGGAGAAGCGTAAACTTGCCAATATGCCATTTACGAGTGGCAAGGAATGGCTAAGGCCCTCTCCTATGTTTCTCAATACTAGTGGTTCAGCTTCACATGACGATGAAAGCACTCATCCTCCCGCTAGAAAAATGAAAAGAGTTAAGCTGGCAAAAGCACAGCAAAGAACTGTGCGTTCTTCTAAATCACAAATCCCAAAGGAGAGTCCAATTGTGTTGGTTGCGATGCCTGACCTTCCCAACACTGGACAGGAAGAGAAGGCTCCTTCCACCATTTGCACGCCCCCTGCAAGTGCTGGAAGGAGCACCCATAGTCCAGTTCCTGATTTTCATATTGAAGATGTCACTGTTGAAGTACACCAGGATGAGGAGGATATGGGTGTTGCTGGCGCTGAGGAGGAAATTGACGAGGAGGATTCTGATGGTGAGGTGGTTTGTTTAAGTCAGACACCCGGGGAGACACCTGTTGTCCGTGAGATGAATAAGGCCATTGACATGCCTGGTCAAAATACAAAAAAAATCACCTCTACGGTGTGGAATTATTTTAACAGAAATGCGGACAACAGGTGTCAAGCCGTGTGTTGCCTTTGTCAAGCTGTAATAAGTAGGGGTAAGGACGTTAACCACCTAGGAACATCCTCCCTTATACGTCACCTGGAGCGCATTCATCAGAAGTCATTAACAAGTTCAAAAACTTTGGGTGACAGCGGAAGCAGTCCACTGACAACTAAATCCCTTCTTCCTCTTGTACCCAAGCTCCTGCAAACCATACCACCAACTCCGTCAATGTCAATTTCCTCCTTAGACAGGAACGCCAATACTCCTGCAGGCCATGTCACTGGCAAGTCTTACGATTCCTCTCCTAACTGGGATTCCTCTGATGGATCCTTGAGTGGAACGCCTACTGCTGCTGTTGCTGCTGGCGCTGCTGTTGTTGCTGCTGGGAGTCGATCGTCATACCAGAGGGGAAGTCGGAAAACCACTTGTACTACTTCCAGTAAGCAATTGACTGTCCAACAGTCCTTTGCGAGGAAGATGAAATATCACAGCAGTCATCCTGTTGCAAAGCGGATAACTCAGGCCTTGACAACTATGTTGGTGTTAGACGTGCGTCCGGTATCCATCATTAGTTCACAGGGACTGAGAGAATTGCTTGAGGTAGTGTGTCCCCGGTACAAAATCCCATCTAGGTTCCACTTCTCTAGGCAGGCGATACTGAGAATGTACACAGACGTCAGAAAAAGTGTTCTCGGTGTCCTAAAAAATGCAGTTGTACCCACTGTCCACTTAACCACAGACAAATGGACAAGTGGAGCACGGCAGACTAAGGACTATATGACTGTGACAGCCCACTGGGTAGATGTATTGCCTCCCGCAGCAACAACAGCGGCGGCACCAGTAGCAGCATTTCGCAAACGCCAACTCGTTCCTACGCAAGCTACGCTTTGTATCACCACTTTTCATTAGAGGCACACAGCTGACAACCTCTTACGGAAACTGAGGAACATCATCGCAGATTGGCTTACCCCAATTGGACTCTCCTGGGGATTTGTGATATCGGACAACGCCACCAATATTGTGCGTGCATTACATGTGGGCAAATTCCAGCACATCCCATGTTTTGCACATACAATTAATTTGGTGGTGCAGAATGTTTTGAAAAACGACAGGGGCCTGCAGGAGATGCTGTCGGTGGCCCGAAGAATTGCGGGCCACTTTCGGCATTCAGCCACCGCGTGACGAAGACTGGAGTGCCAGCAAACACTCCTGAACATGTCCTTCCATCAGCTGAAGCAAGAGGTGGTAATGAGGTGGAATTCAACCCTCTATATGCTTCAGAGGATTGAGGAGCAGCAAAAGGCCATTCAAGCCTATACATCTGCCTACAATATAGGCAAAGGAGGAGGAATGCACCTGACTCAAGCGCAGTGGAGAATGATTTTCCTGTTGTCCAAGGTTCTCCAACCCTTTGAACTTGCCACACGTGAAGTCAGTTCAGACACTGCCAGCCTAAGTCAGGGCATTCCCCTCATAGGCTTTTGCAGAAGCAGATGGAGAGATTGAAGGAGGAGCTAAAACGGAGCGATTCCGCTAGGCATGTGGGACTTGTGGATGGAGCCCTTCATTCGCTTAACCAGGATTCACGGGTGGTCAATCTGTTGAAATCAGAGCACTACATTTTGGCCACTGTGGTCGATCCTAGGTTTAAAGCCTACGTTGTATCTCTCTTTCCTGCAGACACAAGTCTGCAGATGTTCAAAGACCTGCTGGTGAGACAATTGTCAACTCAAGCGGAACGTGACCCGCCAACAGCTCCTCCTTCATTTTCTATCGCCACTGGAGCTGCCAGGAAAAGGATAACATTTCCAAAACCACCCACTGGCGGATGGTCCGGACTGAAGGATCTGCCAACGATTACTGACATGTCGTCTACTGTCACTGCATACGATTCTGTCACCATTGAAAGAATAGTGAAGGATTATATGAGTGACAGCATCCAAGTAGGCATGTCAGACAGTCCGTACATATACTGGCAGGAAAAAGAGGCAATTTGTAGGCCCTTGCACAAACTGGCTTTATTTTACCTAAGTTGTCCCCTCTCCAGTGTGTACTCCGAAAGAGTGTTTAGTTCAGCCGGTCACCTTGTCAGCGATTGGCGTAGGAGGTTACTTCCAGAAAATGTGGAGAAGATGATGTTCATCAAAATGAATTATAAATTCCTCCAGAAAGTACACAGGACCTGTGATGGTGGATTCCAGTGGGGACGAATTAATACTCTGTGAGGAGGAGGATGTACACAGTGAAAGGGGTGAGGAATCGGAGGATGAGGATGAGGTGGACATCTTGCCTCTGTAGAGCCAGTTTGTGCAAGGAGAGATTGATTGCTTCTTTTTTGGTGGGGGCCCAAACCAACCAGTCATCTCAGCCACAGTCGTGTGGCAGACCCTGTCGCTGAAATGATTGGTTTGTTAAAGTATGCATGTCCTGTTTATACAACATAAGGATGGGTGGGAGGGCCCAAGGACAATTCCATCTTGCTCCTCTTTTTTTATTTATCTTTGCATCATGTGATGTTTGGGGCTATTTTTTTAAGTTCCATCCTGTCTGACACTGCAGTGCCACTCCTAGATGGGCCAGGTGTTTGTGCCGCCCACTTGGGTCGCTTAGCTTAGTCATCCAGCGACCTTGGTGCAAATTTTAGGACTAAAAATAATATTGTGAGGTGTGAGGTGTTCAGAATAGACTGGAAATTAGTGGAAATTATGGTTATTGAGGTTAATACTATAGGATCAAAATTACCCCCAAATTCTATGATTTTAGCTGTTTTTGAGGGTTTTTATTTTTAAAAACACCCGAATCCAAAATGCATACGAATCCGCCAAAAATCCTAAAGGGTGGTTTTGCCAAAACGTGTCCGAATCCAAAACACGACCGCGGACCCGAATCCAAAACCAAAACACAAAACACGAAAAATGCCCACTGCACAACTCTTGTTTTCAGGGAAAATTTAAAAAATATTTTGCTATTTTTTGCCTATCTCTCTCTCTCTACATATATATATATATATATATATATAAATTTATTTTCTGAATCATAGTAGTGTCCTAGCTCACATTACATCACATTGTAGGGCTAGCAACACAGTACTGTACTCCCAATTCACATTATGCTATACAGTGTCCCCAGTTCATATTATGCCAAACTACAGTACCTCCATATTGTGCCACATTACAATGTCCCACTTCTTATTGTGGAATATTATAGTGTCCTCCTGTTCATTTTATACCACTTTACAGTAAGCATGTCTAGGGACATAACTTATATTGTAGGCCCAAAGGAAAAAGTTTGTAAGGGCCTCTATTATCACCGAATGGGGAAAAAAATGTATATAACATATGTCACTTTAACAGTGAAGGTGGCCCCTCTCAGCTCTGGGCCACAAAGCAGCTTCACTCGCTGCACGTATGGTAACTACGTCCTTGGCAGGATCTCTTGAGAACATTCCCATATGTAGATTATGTTATCATCCATCACTCTGATATATCCAATACCCTCTATTGGATTCTCATTAGAATTAATTTTATTAACTTCATTGTATATTTGATGTATAATTTTTAGACTTACAATACAATTTTATATTAACTTTTTTGTTCCTTTATTTTCCTCTTTGATTCCTCTGGAACCCTCCCCACTGTCCCAGTAATAGCTGCCACACATGCGTGGTCAGCGAAGTAGCGCACGAGGGATCCTGTATACACAGAGGGCGTGTACATCTCCGAGTGGGTTCCCTCTGTTGCTTGGCGCAGTAGTCACTGGCATTTGCCGGAGTGTACTGTGCATGTGCAGGTCTCCGGAAACATGGCGTCCATCATGTGCCCCGGAGACCAATTTAACTTCACCACATGCGCAGTAGCCACTTTGGCAGCAATTTTCACTGCGATTGCAGTGCCCGACGCTGGACTCCGGAAAGGTAAGTATTCAAATATGGGTGCAGTGTGTGCGGTGTGGGACCCCCCTGGACCCAGAGGCCTATGTGCGCCGCAAAGATTGCACCCATTATAGAAATGCTAATGTGTATACCGTAGTAGTGAAATTACCACAACTGCGATTACTTTACTACTATCCACTGGCATATTTATAATGGCTAAAGAGGAGGGGGCCTAGGCAGAGTCTGCATATAGGCCTCCTCCTCTCTTGAAGCGCCCATGCTACTAACACATTGCAGAAATGCCTGTCCATGCATCAGTGACGTGCGGTGAGGTCAATGGCTGGGGAGGCACTGGCCAGTGTGGGTGGGGCAATGATGCAGTGAACAAAGAAAGAGAGACAGAGAGAGAGAGGGCAGCTGGCGGCAGGGCCTGCAATAGAAATCTTGGCGGCCCCCCGCAACCACACATACCCCACCCCCTGCTGCTGTCACTACAATTCCCCTTAGGGGAGCAGGAAGTGAGGGGAGTGAGAGGGAGACAAAGAGGGTGTCAGGGAAAGAGCGAGGTTATCAGGGAGAAAGAGAGGAGCGAGAGATAAAAACGGTGCCAGGGTGAGAAAGAAAAAAGTTAGAAATAAATGGAGAGAGAACAGCTGGGTCAGGGAGAGAGCGAAAGAGAGAAAAGGTGTCAGAGAGAGAAAGAGAGAGAGAGAGGAGCAAGTGGGAGTGAGAGTGTCAGGGAGGGAGAGAGAAAGAGAGAGGGGAGCAACAGAGAGTGAGAGAGTGTCAGGGAAAGAAAGAGGGAGAGAGAGAGATGGTATCAGAGAGAGACAGTCTTAGGGAAAGCGAGAGACAGTGTCAGGGAGAGGCAGTGGCAGAGAGGGTGAGAGTGTCAGGGAGAGAGACAGTGTCAAAGAGAGTGAGAGAGGTAGTGTCAGAGAGAGAGGGAGAGAGTGTCATGGAGAGAGAGACTGTCAGAGAGAGAGAGAGAGAGAGAGGTAGAAGAGGCAGTGTCAGAGAGAGAGAGAGAGATGGAGACAGAGACAGTATGAGGGAGGAAGAGAGAGTGTCAGGGAGAGAGGGAGACAGTATCAGGGAGAGAGATAGTGTTGGGGAGAAAGTGGGAGAGACAGTGTCAGAGAGAGAAAGAGGTAGAGACAGTGTCAGGGAGAGAGAGAGAGAGAGAGAGAGAGAGGAAGAAACAGTGTCAGGAAGAGAGAGGGAGAGATACAGTGTCAGGAAGAGAGATAGTGTTGGGGAGAGGAAGAGTGTCAGAGAAAGAGAGGGGGGAGACAGTGTGAGGGAGAGAGACAATGTCAGGAAGAGAGAGGGAGAGATAGTGTCAAGGAAAGACAGTGTCAGGGAGAGAGAGGGAGAGATAGTGTCAGGGAGAGAGACAGTATCAGGGAAAGAGAGACAGCATCAGAGAGAGAGGGAGAGAGGCACAGTGTTAGGGAGAGAGTGACAGTGTCAGGGGGAAAGAGAGACACTGTCAGGAAGAGAGAGAGAGAGAGAGAGAGAGAGAGAGAGGAGTAAGAGAAGAGCGTGTTAGGGATAAAAAGGGACAGGGTGAGGGAGGAGGAGCAAGCAGGAGAGACAGTGACACTGACTACACAACACAGGTCTGTCCTGGGGGCTGACATTTCTCAGAATTTGGCCCCGTCCCCTAAACACCCGCTAATTGCGGCATTGGTAAGCTGCCAGGAGCTGGCCAAGGTTAGGAAGTGGGGTATGGGGGGTCAGGGTGTCTTGATATCGGCCACCAGCAACACTAAGGGGGTCCTGTCTAGTCAAGTCTGTGACTAGTGGAGTCGGGAGCAGGACCTGGACAGCTGTAACTTAGAGAGCCATAGCGTACACTGCAGCAGAAGGGCACCACTGGGCGGATCCAGTGTTACAGGCGGCATCATGGTCTGAGAGGGGGAGCCATCAACCGAGTCCCACCAGTAGTTATGTATGGGGCAGATGCACAGGGGCTGGTCGGGCAGGAAACCAACTAGGTATCCAATCAGGGAGGGTCAGAAAGCAGTTGTCATGCCCCCTCTGGATCCGTCGCTGCATCAGCTATTACAGCCCTGTCATTGTCGTTTTTTTCAATGGGCTTTTCCTGCCCGCGGCCATGTCTAAGATTTTTACTGCAAAAATAAGTAGAATGGTACAAAGAAGTTAGGGGGTAATTCACACCTGATCACTGCGGGGCGATCAGGTCTGAACTGCGCATGCATATGCACCGGCATGTCGGATGACTGCACCGGGCTTTGGTGCCTAGCAACGGGATGGTACGAAAAAAGCGATTGCACGGTGATCGCAAAGTGATTGACAAGAAGAGGCCGTTTGTGGGTGGCATCTGACCAGAAAAACGCAGGTGGACTCAGGCGTTTGGAGGGAAAATTTCTGACGTCAGCTCCGACCCCAATCACCAGAAATCCATCGCAGCTGCAGAGTAAGTCTTGGGCTGAGCAGAGACTGCACAAACTAATGTTTGTGCAGCTCTGCTACAAATGTGATGGCACACCTGCACAGAACATTTCCCCTTTCCTTGTAGGCGGCGACTACCTGATCACAGGGCTGCAAAAAACACACCCTAGCGATCAGGTCTGAATTACTACCTTAGTTATAACACAGAATCTGTGTTATAAATATCTTCTTTGTATTATTGTAATCATCAGATTGGAATATGAGCCTCCCCTGACTGCACATCTCTGCCCTGCATGTGTTTTTCATACATTCGTGCAGTATATCATTACTTAGTCATGTAAAAGCGGTAATAAAAAAAAATTACAATTATGGGGTCTAAAACTCAACAATTGACACATATTCCCATTAGGGATCAAGAATATTAATAAATATTTTTTACTAAAATCACTAATTTATTGGCTACAGTAGACTATCCAAGTCTTAAAGCAGTGCAGAGATTGACCACTTTGTACTATACTTATAGATGTCCTTATAGATATTCAATTGTCCCTGATGCCGGGGCAGTTATCAGGGATTATTTTTTACGTGCCTGAGGCAGGCAAAAAAAATCCCCAATACACTTCCCTTTAATTTTTTCTTTTATGACTCTGTGGAAACAAATTCTGTTGTTGAGGCTTTTACATGAAGTACTACTTTCTACCACCAGATGTCACGGCATTGCATTTTCCATTACTCTATGTAACTCCCTTTGCAAATTTTAGTCATTCAGAAAACACAACTCCACATCTGCCTCCTTCACCCTAAATGAATAACCAGCACCAGTGCTATAGCCTAGCACAGGGCTAGTCTGCCCCACATGCCAGGTCCTGTCCCCCCCCCCCCCTTCCGCACGGGTGCAAAAGCATCGCACAGTGGCGATGCTTTTGCACCCGCCGAGTAGTTCCCTGCCTGCACAGCCTAGGCTGAATCCCGGGTTGCAGCGGCTGCATGTGATGTCACGCTGCGGCCTGACCTCACAACGGTCCAGACATGCCTGCGTTGTCCAGACTGTGCACCTGTTGGCATGCCCCCTCCCGCACCGCGACTGCCTCTGCCTATCAATCAATCAGAGGTAAATGCAGCCCTGGGCCGTCTTTTCATATGGCCTCAATGGGCACTTTCCCAAGGGCCCCAGGAGTCTAAGGACCATAAGCTGATAGCTGATGGTCCCCTCTTTCCAGGGGTACCAGACTTTTGAAAATCGGCCCTAGGGAACCTGAGATATCCGACTTCTAAGCAGTGATCCCCATCCGAGCCTGTTAATTGCTTTTCCCAGCCAGATAGCTCAGGTTCTGTCTGACTTAGAGTTTTTCCTAGGGTATACTACAAAAGCTGGGACTCTCCCCTTTAGGTGGACACTGGCAGCTTGTCTCTACTATGCCCAGAGCCAGATATATCAGAATTCCAGCAGCTGGTCCCTGCTCCAGCTCCACACGGCTGGAATGTAGTTTTCTACAGTATTTTCGTTAATGGATTGCTCTGATCCCCAAGTTCCCAGTATCTCCTGAAAGGTGGGACTCTCTAGTGTTTTACTGCATTGAAAGCTAAGAAATCTATTTCCAGTAACTGGAGATATCTGCAGTCAAGCAAGCTGCCCTCCCACCAGAAAATGATGAATATTAAGCCCACTCCACTATCCACCCTTCCCCAGTGTATTAAACCCTGCCCTACCACCCTGTAAGTCATGTATAGGGGCCCTTTCATTCAGCCCAATGCACCTTCCACAGTTTAGTGTTCTCCCTCCCACCCCATCTCCCACCATCTGTGCCATAAAAAAGTAATTAGCAGAAATTACTGCTCCAGGTCCTACATGCTGAGCGGAAGATACTGTAGAACATCCCTACCGCCCGCGGGACATCAAAGCTGCCGCTGATAGCACCTCCCACCCCTACCGCTGCAGGATGGGTAGGGGCCCCAGTGCATTGCTTTGCCTAAGGGCCTACACTGCTGTTAAGATGGCCCTGGACGCTTTTAGCATCTCACCGGGCCTCCCAGGGTGCGCGAACGCACACCCCAAAGGGCATCAGACTGCGATTGCTGCTGCTGTCTTAATTAGGCCTAAAGACCATGGAGAACTATGCCGAAAGCGGCAACCAGCTTTTGGCTATGTAAAACTTGGCTGGACAAACCCTTGCACCTAAGTCTTGCTCTTGCCGGACATGTAGTTCCACAAAATCAAATCACAGATAAACATAATTAACATAAAAATTCCCTGATGCAATTGTTAATCTTTTTACTAAACAACTAGATCCAAAGGGAATATTCATATAGAGATGAGCGGGTTCGGTTCTCTGAGAACCGAACCCTACCGAACTTCACTTGTCAAACACGGGTCCGAGCCAAGCTCGGTTGTTCCCGCCTGACTCGGAAAACCCGAACGAGGCAAAACGTCATCATCAGTGCTCAGTATCAGTGCTTATTGCTGCTCAGTAATACTAGTACAGTGTCTCTCTTGTGCTGCATCTTGCTGCTGTAGGGTGCTCTGGTAGTAGTGTCCTGTGACTGCATCGGTCATCATCATTCCAGTCACAGTGGCATCTGGGGGGGGTGACAATTCCTGAGTGCTTTTGTGCTGCTCACTAATACTAGTACAGTGTATTGTGCTGCATCGTGCTGCTCAGTGTCAGTTCTCCGTAGTATCATCAGTGCTCAGTATCATCAGTGCTCAGTATCACTGCTCATTGTCTTGTGGTGCTCAGTAATACTACATTACTAATACTAGTACAGTGTCTTGTGCTAATCATGCTGCTCAGTGTCAGTTCTCCATAGTATCATCAGTGCTCAATATCATCAGTGCTCAATATCACTGCTCGTTGTCTTGTAGTGCTCAGTAATGTGAATTTGATAAAGCTGCAGATAGCAGCGAAACGCGTCAGAGAACTTTGCTTTAGACCACTGGACTCCTCCAAAGGCATCCATACTGTAGAACTCAAATTCAGGACGACCCATCCGCTGTTGAAAGTGAACCAGGATCCTTCATCTTCTATGGTCCCGCAAGCTACCATCTATCAGGATTCTCCTAATTGGAACACAGCGTGTAGGTTTTTTCAGTGTCATCTCCACAGACTGTGAACCAGAATCCATTTTATCAATAAGGACCACAATTCCGGATCCCTGCATTGGAACACAGGTTGGGCGAAATTATGACATCAGTCCTGTCTTTGGCCATAGACTTTATGTCCTAAATACTAAATGGACTTTATTGCTGCCTAAGGAGTGTATTTTATGTCCAATTGGTCTTTAATTGACTGAGTGAGATATTAATATAATTTTTTTCTCAATTATTGCTCAGCGTTTTAACACTTTTTAGTCATTAAATTTATTTTATTGTAGCATCTTGTTTATAGCACTGTATTTTGTTATATTATCTATTAAGCTGGCAAAAGCACAGCAAAGAACTGTGCATTCTTCTAAATCACAAATCCCCAAGGAGAGTCTAATTGTGTCGGCGGTTGCGATGCCTGACCTTCCCAACACTGGACGGGAAGAGGAGGATCCTTCCACCATTTGCATGCCCCCTGTAAGTGCTGGAAGGAGCACCCACAGTCCAGTTCCTGATATTCAAATTGAAGATGTCACTGTTGAAATACACCAGGATGAGGATATGGGTGTTGCTGGCGCTGAGGAGGAAATTGAGGAGGAGGATTCAGATGGTGAGGTGGTTTGTTTAAGTCAGGCACCTGGGGAGACACCTGGTGTCCGTGGGATGAATAAGGCCATTTACATGCCTGGTCAAAATACAAAAACAATCACCTCTTCGGTGTGGAATTATTTTAACAGAAATGCGGACAACAGGTGTCAAGCCATGTGTTGCCTTTGTCAAGCTGTAATAAGTAGGGGTAAGGACGTTAACCACCTAGGAACATCCTCCCTTATACTGTACGTCACCTGGAGCGCATTCATCAGAAGTCATTGACAAGTTCAAAAACTTTGGGTGACAGTGGAAGCAGTCCACTGACAACTAAATCCCTTCTTCCTCTTGTACCCAAGCTCCTGCAAACCACACCACCAACTCCCTCAATGTAAATTTCCTCCTTAGACAGGAACGCCAATAGTACTGCAGGCCATGCCATTGACAAGTCCTCTCCTAACTGGGATTCCTCCGATGGATCCTTGAGTGTAACGCCTACTGCTGCTGTTGCTGCTAGTGCTGCTGTTGTTGCTGCTGGGAGTCGATCATCATCCCAGAGGGGAAGTCGGAAGACCACTTGTACTACTTCCAGTAAGCAATTGACTGTCCAACAGTCCTTTGTGAGTAAGATGAAATATCACAGCAGTCATCCTGTTGCAAAGCGGATAACTCAGGCCTTGACAATTATGTTGGTGTTAGACGTGCGTCCGGTATCCACCGTTAGTTCACAGGAACTTAGAGAATTGCTTGAGGTAGTGTGTCCCCGGTACAAAATCCCATCTAGGTTCCACTTCTCTAGGCAGGCAATACCGAGAATGTACACAGACTTCAGAAAAAGTGTCCTCAGTGTTCTAAAAAATGCAGTTGTACCCACTGACCACTTAACCACAGACATGTGGACAAGTGGAGCATGGCAGACTAAGGACTATATGACTGTGACAGCCCACTGGGTAGATGTATTGCCTCCCGCAGCAACAACAGTGGCGGCACCAGTAGCAGCATCTCGCAAACACCAATTCATTCCTGAGCAGGCTACGCTTTGTATCACCGCTTTCCATAAGAGGCACACAGCTGACAACCTCTTACGGAAACTGAGGAACATCATCGCAGCTTGGTTTACCCCAATTGGACTCTCCTGGGGATTTGTGATATCGGACAACGCCACCAATATTGTGCGTGCATTACATGTGGGCAAATTCCAGCACGTCCCATGTTTTGCACATACAATTAATTTGGTGGTGCAGAATTTTTTTTAAATATGACAGGGGCCTGCAGGAGAAGCTATCGGTGGCCCGAAAAATTGTGGGCCACTTTCGGCATTCAGCCACTGCATGCCGAAGACTGGAGCGCCAGCAAACACTCCTGAACATGCCGTGCCATCAGCTGAAGTAAGAGGTGGTAACGAGGTGGAATTCAACCCTCTATATGCTTCAGAGGATTGAGGAGCAGCAAAAGGCCATTCAAGCCTATACATCTGCCTACGATATATACAAAGGAGGGGGAATGCACCTGACTCAAGCGCAGTGGAGCATGATTTCCATGTTGTGCAAGGTTCTCCAACCCTTTGAACTTGCCACACGTGAAGTCAGTTCATACACTGCCAGCCTAAGTCAGGTCATTCCCCTCATCAGGCTTTTGCAGAAGCAGCTGGAGAGATTGAAGGAGGAGCTAAAATGGAGCGATTCCGCTAGGCATGTGGGACTTGTGGATGGAGCCCTTCATTCGCTTAACCAGGATTCACGGGTGGTCAATCTGTTGAAATCAGAGCACTACATTTTGCCCACCGTGGTCGATCCTAGGTTTAAAGCCTACGTGGTATCTCTCTTTCCGGCAGACACAAGTCTGCAGATGTTCAAAGACTTGCTGGTGAGACAATTGTCAACTCAAGCGGAACGTGACCCGCCAACAGCTCCTCCTTCATTTTCTACCGCCACTGGAGCTGCCAGGAAAAGGATAACATTTCCAAAACCACCCGCTGGCGGTGATGCAGGGCAGTCAGGAGCAAGTGCTGACATCTGGTCCGGACTGAAGGACCTGCCAACGATTATTGACATGTCGTCTACTGTCACTGCATATGATTCTGTCACCATTGAAAGAATGGTGGAGGATTATATGAGTGACAGCATCCAAGTAGGCATGTCAGACAGTCCGTATGTACACTGGCTGGCAAAAGAGGCAATTTGGAGGCCCTTGCACAAACTGACATTATTTTACCTAAGTTGCCCCCTCCTCCAGTGTATACTCCAAAAGAGTGTTTAGTTTAGCCGGTCACCTTGTCAGCAATCGGCGTAGGAGGTTACTTCCAGAAAATGTGGAGAAGATGATGTTCATCAAAATTAATTATAAATTCCTCCATGGAGACATTTACCAGCAATTGCCTCCAGAAAGTACACAGGGACCTGTGATGGTGGATTCCAGTGGGGACGAATTAATACTCTGTGAGGAGGAGGATGTACACAGTGAAAGGGGCGAGGAATCGGATGATGAGGATGAGGTGACCATCTTGCCTCTGTAGAGCCAGTTTGTGCAAGGAGAGATTGATTGCTTCTTTTTTGGTGGGGGCCCAAACCAACCAATAATTTCAGCCACAGTCGTGTGGCAGACCCTGTCGCTGAAATGATTGGTTTGTTAAAGTGTGCATGTCCTGTTTATACAACATAACACGAAAAATGCCCGCTGCACATCTCTATATTCATATGGATTATTCATACACACACAGGGGGTTATTGAGGTTTGTTAGCAAACAAGAAAAGTTATCAATTGGGCAAAACCATGTTGCACTGCAGGTGGGGCAGATGTAACATGTGTAGAGAGAGTTAGAATTGGGTGGGGTGTGTTCAAACTGAAATCTAAATTGCAGTGTAGAAATTAAGCAGCTACTGTAATATTTATCCTGCACAGAATCGGGTATGGGACTCAGGGTCGACAGTGTCTAGGTCAACATCCATTAGGTTGACACCTATTGGTCGACAGTGGCTAGGTCAACACTAAAAATAAGTCAACATGGCCATAAGGTCGACGTGAACAAGGCCGACATAAAAAAAAGGTTGACATGAGTTTTTCATGTTTTTTTGGTGTCATTTTCTTCGTAAAGTGACCGAGAACCCCAATTAGTGCACCGTGTCCCCTTGCATGGCGAGCGACGGGCAAGGTTACCTTTCCCAATCGTAGTCCATGTGGATCATAAAGTATGAAAAAGTTCAAAAAAAGAAAAAAAATGTGAAAATCTCATGTCGACCTTTTTGCATGTCGACCTTGTTCATTTCGACCTAATGGTCATGTCAACCTATTTCTAGTGTCGACCTATTCACTGTCGACCAAAGGGTGTCAACCTAATGGGTGTCAACCTAAGTGGTGTCGACCCAGAGTCCGGATACCAACAGAAACAATATAACGCACCCAAATCTAAATCTCTCTGCACATGTTACATGATCTGCCTCACCTGCAGTGCAACATGGTTTTTGCCCAATTGCTAACTTTTTTGATTTGCTAGCAAAACTGAATAACCCCCATAATTCAAAGGGTAGTAAAAAAAGAAATAAAACTATAATACAGTTGCTCTTTATGAAGTCACACCACTAAAAGACATAGAAAAAAAAATGGATCTGCTGTACCTTTCTGTAGAATTATGTTTTTCATATAAAGAATCATTGCTCTTGATGCATCCGTAGTACACTGTTCAATTACACATATTGTTATAGCCATTTTACATACAGTACTTACTGGTTACGACAGTTAAATAAAATTGAACTGCATGCAGCCAGGAAAATACTTCTGACTGTACATGTGCAGTGTTAAGTATCGTATTTAATGAAGTATTATTAAAAAGACAGTCATATACCAGCATTTGCAGTACAATGTAGCTTAATTTTACAGTATGCCTTTCATCTGCCTTTGGCGTGCACAAGGGGTGTGGTCTCAAAAAGAAAGGGTGTGGTCACACAATAGTACCCCACACAGTAGCACAATTTTAGTCACATTACACCACACGTAGTAGTGTCACTTATTCAGATAATGCCCCCAGTAGTAGTGCCCCTTATACACATAATACCCACCCAGGGCCGGTTCTTGCCCTTGTGGCGCCCCGGGCAAAACCATAGGGGCGTGGCTTCATACGGGGGCATGGTCAGTTACGCCCCCATTTGTGCCCCCTGTAGCGCCGCTGGAAGAGGAAAAAAAATGGTATACTTACTATCCCCGCTCCTGATTCCAGACCGCTGCAGACAGCCGCCAGCGCCGCTCCTCTCCTCGGATCAGCATAGACACTAGAGGTCAATTATGACCCCTAGCATCTGTTAGCATCTGTGCCACAATGCTGTGCGGTGCACGATGATGTCATCGCGCACCGCACAGCAAAGGTCCCCTCCACGAAGGGAAACTAGACACGTAGCGTCTGGTTCCCTTCACAGCGGGGGACCAGCGGGGGGCACAGCAGCGGGGGTCACAGCGGGGGGCACAACGGCGGGGGGCACAGTAGCGGATCTTGCCATGGTGCGGCGCCCTCCGGATGGCTCCGGCGCCCTCCGAAAGGCGGCGCCCCGGGCAAAAGTCCTGCTTGCCCGTGGCAAGATCCGCTACTGTACCCACCCATAGTAGTACTGCCGCTTATATACACTGCTCAAAAAAATAAAGGGAACACTTAAACAACACATCCTAGATCTGAATGAATGAAATATTCTTATTAAATACTTTGTTCTTTACATAGTTGAATTTGCTGACAACAAAATCACACAACAATTATCAATGGAAATCAAATTTATTAACCCATGGAGGTCTGGATTTGGAGTCACACTCAAAATTAAAGTGGAAAAACACACTACAGGCTGATCCAACTTTGATGTAATGTCCTTAAAACAAGTCAAAATGAGGCTCAGTAGTGTGTGTGGCCTCCACGTGCCTGTATGACCTCCCTACAACGCCTGGGCATGCTCCTGATGAGGTGGCGGATGGTCTCCTGAGGGATCTCCTCCCAGACCTGGACTAAAGCATCCGCCAACTCCTGGACAGTTTGTGGTGCAACGTGGCGTTGGTGGATGGAGCGAGACATGATGTCCCAGATGTGCTCAATTGGATTCAGGTCTGGGGAACGGGCGGGCCAGTCATTAGCATCAATGCCTTCGTCTTGCAGGAACTGCTGACACACTCCAGCCACATGAGGTCTAGCATTGTCTTGCATTAGGAGGAACCCAGGGCCAACCGCACCAGCATATGGTCTCACAAGGGGTCTGAGGATCTCATCTCGTTACCTAATGGCAGTCAGGCTACCTCTGGCGAGCACATGGAGGGCTGTGCGGCCCCCCAAAGAAATGCGACCCCACACTATTGCTGACCCACTACCAAACCGGTCATGCTGGAGGATGTTGCAGGCAGCAGAACGTTCTCCTTGGCGTCTCCAGACTCTGTCACGTCTGTCACATGTGCTCAGTGAGAACCTGCTTTCATCTGCGAAGAGCACAGGGCGCCAGTGGTAAATTTGCCAATCTTGGTGTTCTCTGGCAAATGCCAAACGTCCTGCACGGTGTTGGGCTGTAAGCACAACCCCCACCTGTGGACGTCGGGACCTCATACCACCCTCATGGAGTCTGTTTCTGATCATTTGAGTAGACACATGCACATTTGTGGCTTGCTGGAGGTCATTTTGCAGGGCTCTGGCAGTGCTCCTCCTGTTCCTCCTTGCACAAAGGCGGAGGTAGTGGTCCTGCTGCTGGGTTGTTGCCCTCCTATGGCCTCCTCCACATCTCCTGATGTACTGGCCTGTATCCTGGTAGCGCCTACATACTCTGGACACTACGCTGACAGACACAGCAAACCTTCTTGCCACAGCTCGCATTGATGTGCCATCCTGGATGAGCTGCACTACCTGAGCCATTTGTGTGGGTTGTAGACTCTGTCTCATGCTACCACTAGAGTGAAAGCACCACCAGCTTTCAAAAGTGACCAAAACATCAGCCAGAAAGCATAGGAGCTGAGAAGTAGTCTGTGGTCACCACCTGCAGAACAACTCCTTTATTGGGGGTGTCTTGCTAATTGCCTATAATTTCCACCTGTTGTCTATTCCATTTGCACAACAGCATGTGAAATTGATTGTCAATCAGTGTTGCTTCCTAAGTGGACAGTTTGATTTCACAGAAGTGTGATTGACTTGGAGTTACATTGTGTTGTTTAAGTGTTCCCTTTATTTTTTTGAGCAGTGTACATAATGCCAACAGAAGTGACACTTATACACCATAATGCCCCCAGTAGTAGAGCACCTTATACACATATTGCTCATAGTAGTAGTGCCACGTATACACATAATGTCCCTAGTAGTAACAACCCTTATATACATAATGCCCATGGTAGTAGTGCTGCTTATACACATAATGCCCACAGAAGTGCTGCTTATAGACTTAAAGTCCCCAGTAATAGCACTACTTATACATATTATGAACATACAAAGAAAAAAGGTGTAAAGATGGCGCTTCAATACAAAGGTGCAGCAACCAAACAGACAGGACAGTCACCTCAGTCCTTTACAGTTTCTAGAAATATTCTTGGGGTTGCTGTGGTGCGCTCCCTGGGTCAGATCACGACAATTCACAATAAGCTCCAATGGCAGGATATATGTTCATCCAAACTTGACCAGCAAAAGTCCGACAGACGTGGGAAAATTCAGACAGACGTGGGAAAATTCATATATCTTCCTTCTGAACACTCCACCAATTCACCATCACAGGTAATCCCCAAAAAAGAAGTTATAAATCCGCATATAGTGAAGTACAATTTTATTCTAATCGGTGTGCAAATTTAGCATAAAGTATTCAGTGCGAATGAAATATTCAGTGCAAAATAAAAATTCATGGGGTATGGCTTCCCATATATTACATAAAATAGCAGCAAAAGATAGATAATTTCAGTACATCTAGGGTTAATTCAAGGGATAATGCTTCCCACAATAAATAGTATACCACAAAGGATATATGTAGCAGCAATCAATGAAACAAAATATATAAAAAATCCACCACTGATTAGGCGGACCTGCGTATGAGATTTCGTGGGGTGTCAACTAGCCCACCCAAATTCGCATGGAAGGTTGCCTCCCGGGATTAACAGCAACAATCAAGACATGCAGATTCAAGGCTGATTTTGCTCCCCTCTGGTCATGGAAGGTCCCTCCAATCAATCACCAACGCGTTTCAGCTCTGTATATAAGCCTTCTTCAAGGTGTGTGGTGTGTCTGTAGTAGTAGGTATTTATATACCATATACTGTGCTTTGATTGGATGACGTTCCATGATTAATTAAAACGCTTCTATTTATGTTTAAAATACTCTCTGTGATAATCACTGCATAATTTTGGGTTAATTATATTCATTTGTGATGGTCTGCCGCTAATTTTTGTTTTTAAAAGTGATTAAATTGCGTATTGGAATCGCGTGCGTTCCACAGCGTGGAACGCACCACACTTCCGGTTCCTGTGCACCTCGATCACGTGATTTATGTAAACGTTAGGAGGAAACACTGGATGACATCACGTGCGTTCCACACCGTGGAACGCATTATACTACTGGTTCCTATATGCCGCGAACACGTGTTCCTTGCGGCCGGATGTTATGCCTTCAGACTCTACGTTCGTTGTGTCCCCTTAATTTCCGGTGTGTGAAGCGCAACTGCTAGTGTGCGCTTCATCACACAAACAAAAACGTGAGGTGCAGGTCTCTTTGCAAATCAATGACTTCCGGTGTGTGGAACGCTAAATGCGTTTCACTACTAAATTCCCGGATGCCATATGGAACTATAGTGTTGGAATTTCCTAATATAAAAGAAAAATTATATATAAAGGGGAGAAAGATTGAAGAAAATATTTAAGGCACAAATTAATGAATTAACAGATGACCACATACACCCATATTTTCATAATTTCAGAGGAACCATTTGAGCTCGAAGTCGAGATTTAACCCCCTAGGGCTCAGGGTTCCCATCTCATAAATCAGTTTCATCTCTGTCTGTGCTAATAATTCGTCCCCATTGTTCTTTCTCCAGTGTTTCTGGACTATTTTAATCCCTATTACACTAACTATACCTTCACACTTACTGTTATGTTTTTCTTTAAAATGATTAGAGACAGAGTGCGTGGTGAGTCCCTTTCCTATATTTCTAACATGTTCTGACCATCTAGTTTTTAACGGTCGAGATGTTCGGCCGATGTATTGAAGACCACACCTACACTCTATCAAATAAATACAATTTTTTGTATTACATGTAATAAAGTCTTTGATCTCATATTTTCTTCCAGTTACAGTGGATACATAATTTTCAATCTTAGATGCTTGCATGGTGTGTGTTTGACACATTTTGCACATACCGCATCTATGAAAACCCGTTGTTTTAACTCTATTGGACTTCTTCGGAGGAATAGCACTTTTAATAAGTCTTTGTTTGAGATTTTTTGCTTTCCGGTATATGAATCTTGGTTCTGACGTAATGACTGTTTTCAGAATCGGATCTCGTGCCAGGAGGTGCCAATGTCTCCTCACAATTTTTTCCATACCCTTATATTGACTGTTGAACGATGTGATGAAGGCCTGATGAAGGAGAAGAAAGAGATTATATAAAATTCAGAGAAAATTATGATCTTTAACCTCAGTAAATACCAATTATCTAAAGAAGAAAAAAATGTTCTGGAAAAAGGGCTCAAGTTCGCACCTGATAATAAACTCAATAAGTTCGAAACATACCTCGATATCCAAAAATTTGTGCGGAAAGTATCCTTAAAGAAATATTTCCTCTCCCAGAAAGGAGAGACTACATCGGCAAGAGATCCCTTTAGACCCAAATCCACTTTTAACCCCACTTTTAACCGAGGATGTTTTATTGAAAGTTTTAACAAGGCAGTCACTGCCGACTTAGATGAAGCAAATTTTAAATCCAAACATAATACCAACCTAACCAAGTCTCAAAGGAATGCCATAAATAGTTTAAATGAGAACACGCAAATTATCATTAAACCTGCAGACAAAGGGGGCGGGATAGTAGTGATGGATGTGGACAAATACGACAATGAAGTTAAGAGACAACTTGATGATAAAGAGACTTATACCCCACTAAGGGGCAATCCGAGCGAAAAGATAGAGAATAACCTCATTAATCTATTATCCAAATACAAGGAGAGAAATGTCCTAACGGAAAAGGAAGAACAGTATATTAAGGTTAATGATCCAAGCCTCCCCGTTTTATATATTTTACCTAAAATATACAAAAATTTAGAAAATCCCCCAGGCAGACCTATTGTTGGAGGAACCAATTCCATCACTTCCAATTTATCTCATTTTATCGATTATCATCTTCAGCCCGAAGTTTTAAAAATAAAATCATACATTAAGGATTCAACAGACATTTTAAATAAAATAAATGGAGTAACCTGGAATGAGAACCTGATTTTATGTACCGCTGATGTTAGCAGCCTATATACGGTCATAAAACATGATAAGGGAATACAGGCAGTCACATATCATTTAGAGAAAAATGAAACCTATAAGGATTTAGTCCCTTTCCTATTAGAGGGGATTGATTTTATCTTGAAAAATAATTTTTTCTGGTACAGTGGGAAATTTTATCAGCAGGTTAGAGGTACCGCTATGGGGACTCGCTTCGCGCCGGCATACGCAAACCTTTTTATGAGCCTATGGGAAGATAGGAATATTTGGGAAAACAACCCCTTCCTGTCTAACCTCAAATGTTGGTATAGATATATAGACGATATTATCTTTATATGGGAGGGTGAAAGAGATAAATTAGAAGATTTCTGCAGAATTTTAAATATTAATGATTTTAACATAAATTTAATTTTTAATATCAGCAAAACCGAGATCAATTTTTTAGATTTAACTATTTATGTAAAGGAGGAACAAATTCACACTAAATCTTTTTTCAAAAAAAACGATAGTAACTCTTACATACCTACAGAGAGTAATCATCACCCGGTTTGGATCAGAAATATTCCAAAAGGACAATTCCAAAGAATAAGAAGGAACTGTACCGAGGTAGGAGTTTTTAAAGAACAGGCCAATTTATTAAAAGAAAAATTTCTGGCTAAGGGTTACTCAAAAGAGCTAATGAACACATGTATAGAAAAGGTGACAGATATGGAGAGAGAAAATATCCTCAGACCTAAAGAAAAGATGACTGACCCTTCAGAAAAAATTACACTACCCTTCATCACATCGTTCAACAGTCAATATAAGGGTATGGAAAAAATTGTGAGGAGACATTGGCACCTCCTGGCACGAGATCCGATTCTGAAAACAGTCATTACGTCAGAACCAAGATTCATATACCGGAAAGCAAAAAATCTCAAACAAAGACTTATTAAAAGTGCTATTCCTCCGAAGAAGTCCAATAGAGTTAAAACAACGGGTTTTCATAGATGCGGTATGTGCAAAATGTGTCAAACACACACCATGCAAGCATCTAAGATTGAAAATTATGTATCCACTGTAACTGGAAGAAAATATGAGATCAAAGACTTTATTACATGTAATACAAAAAATTGTATTTATTTGATAGAGTATAGGTGTGGTCTTCAATACATCGGCCGAACATCTCGACCGTTAAAAACTAGATGGTCAGAACATGTTAGAAATATAGGAAAGGGACTCACCACGCACTCTGTCTCTAATAATTTTAAAGAAAAACATAACAGTAAGTGTGAAGGTATAGTTAGTGTAATAGGGATTAAAATAGTCCAGAAACAATGGAGAAAGAACAATGGGGACGAATTATTAGCACAGACAGAGATGAAACTGATTTATGAGATGGGAACCCTGAGCCCTAGGGGGTTAAATCTCGACTTCGAGCTCAAATGGTTCCTCTGAAATTATGAAAATATGGGTGTATGTGGTCATCTGTTAATTCATTAATTTGTGCCTTAAATATTTTCTTCAATCTTTCTCCCCTTTATATATAATTTTTCTTTTATATTAGGAAATTCCAACACTATAGTTCCATATGGCATCCGGGAATTTAGTAGTGAAACGCATTTAGCGTTCCACACACCGGAAGTCATTGATTTGCAAAGAGACCTGCACCTCACGTTTTTGTTTGTGTGATGAAGCGCACACTAGCAGTTGCGCTTCACACACCGGAAATTAAGGGGACACAACGAACGTAGAGTCTGAAGGCATAACATCCGTCCGCAAGGAACACGTGTTCGCGGCATATAGGAACCAGTAGTATAATGCGTTCCACGGTGTGGAACGCACGTGATGTCATCCAGTGTTTCCTCCTAACGTTTACATAAATCACGTGATCGAGGTGCACAGGAACCGGAAGTGTGGTGCGTTCCACGCTATGGAACGCACGCGATTCCAATACGTAATTTAATCACTTTTAAAAACAAAAATTAGCGGCAGACCATCACAAATGAATATAATTAACCCAAAATTATGCAGTGATTATCACAGAGAGTATTTTAAACATAAATAGAAGCATTTTAATTAATCATGGAACGTCATCCAATCAAAGCACAGTATATGGTATATAAATACCTACTACTACAGACACACCACACACCTTGAAGAAGGCTTATATACAGAGCTGAAACGCGTTGGTGATTGATTGGAGGGACCTTCCATGACCAGAGGGGAGCAAAATCAGCCTTGAATCTGCATGTCTTGATTGTTGCTGTTAATCCCGGGAGGCAACCTTCCATGCGAATTTGGGTGGGCTAGTTGACACCCCACGAAATCTGGTACGCAGGTCCGCCTAATCAGTGGTGGATTTTTTATATATTTTGTTTCATTGATTGCTGCTACATATATCCTTTGTGGTATACTATTTATTGTGGGAAGCATTATCCCTTGAATTAACCCTAGATGTACTGAAATTATCTATCTTTTGCTGCTATTTTATGTAATATATGGGAAGCCATACCCCATGAATTTTTATTTTGCACTGAATATTTCATTCGCACTGAATACTTTATGCTAAATTTGCACACTGATTAGAATAAAATTGTACTTCACTATATGCGGATTTATAACTTCTTTTTTGGGGATTACCTGTGATGGTGAATTGGTGGAGTGTTCAGAAGGAAGATATATGAATTTTCCCACGTCTGTCTGAATTTTCCCACGTCTGTCGGACTTTTGCTGGTCAAGTTTGGATGAACATATATCCTGCCATTGGAGCTTATTGTGAATTGTCGTGATCTGACCCAGGGAGCGCACCACAGCAACCCCAAGAATATTTCTAGAAACTGTAAAGGACTGAGGTGACTGTCCTGTCTGTTTGGTTGCTGCACCTTTGTATTGACGCGCCATCTTTACACCTTTTTTCTTTGTATTGCTATTAAGTCACCAGTATAAGATCGGCTGCATCATGCTGGGTTATAGGGGCCAAAGAAATTTATTGTTAGATTCAGTCTTCACTGTAGATACAATTACTGAACACCCTGAACATATAGACAAAAAGGAAATGGATATAAAAGAAATTGAGAGTAATATGAGGAAGTTAGAATACATCCTACTTAAAGAAAGTAGGGTGTGGTGGGAAACAACAACTTTAGAGCGATACGCCACAGAAAAACTCATCCCAAGGGGTCTAAAAGTAGAGAAAAAAACAGCCTCAGACCAAGAAAGTAAAGACTTATATGAAAAATGGGAGGCTATTCTAGAAGAACGCTCATTGGCATTAATTAACCTGATAATCCAAGAAAGAAAGAAAAACCTAGCCCTTTTAGAACATCAGATAGAAGAATACACGGAAATTTTAACACCCTATAGAGATTTAGATGAATATATAAGAATGGAAGGGGACATGGAAAGGAGGATAGTAAGGAAAGAAAAAGAGATCATCTTACGTAAAAAGAGAAAGTTTATCAGGGACAAATCCGAAAAAAATGAGGTGGGCCATAACATAAGAGAGTGTAATAACTCAGACAATGTAGAACCCATCAGAGAATCTAAAGACAGATCACCCTGCCACTGTGAAATTAGTCCAATTCCAGAGATGCATGTTACATCTAGATTTAAAAGAAAAGAACCATACCACAATTCTAATAGAAGGAGGTACTCCCCGAATCCTAGAGATAGAGGCTTAAGAAGAGAAGAACAAACTAAATATCAACCTAACAGATACCAGAGAAGGGAATATCCTAATCGTAAGAATTTTTATGTAAAGGACGAATGGAGAGGAAGTCAGGAAGAAAGATCAACCCCTTATTTAAGAACAGAAAATCGATACAGAGCATTTGACAATGATAATTTTTTAGGATTGAACAGGAAGAGGCAAAGAAGATATTAGTCTTTACAAGGGAAAAGAAGAAAAGGGGAAAAAGAGGGAAAGGCCTGATGAAGGAGAAGAAAGAGATTATATAAAATTCAGAGAAAATTATGATCTTTAACCTCAGTAAATACCAATTATCTAAAGAAGAAAAAAATGTTCTGGAAAAAGGGCTCAAGTTCGTACCTGATAATAAACTCAATAAGTTCGAAACATACCTCGATATCCAAAAATGTGTGCGGAAAGTATCCTTAAAGAAATATTTCCTCACCCAGAAAGGAGAGACTACATCGGCAAGAGATCCCTTTAGACCCAAATCCACTTTTAACCCCACTTTTAACCGAGGATGTTTTATTGAAAGTTTTAACAAGGCAGTCACTGCCGACTTAGATGAAGCAAATTTTAAATCCAAACATAATACCAACCTAACCAAGTCTCAAAGGAATGCCATAAATAGTTTAAATGAGAACACGCAAATTATCATTAAACCTGCAGACAAAGGGGGCGGGATAGTAGTGATGGATGTGGACAAATACGACAATGAAGTTAAGAGACAACTTGATGATAAAGAGACTTATACCCCACTAAGGGGCAATCCGAGCGAAAAGATAGAGAAGAACCTCATTAATCTATTATCCAAATACAAGGAGAGAAATGTCCTAACGGAAAAGGAAGAGCAGTATATTAAGGTTAATGATCCAAGCCTCCCCGTTTTATATATTTTACCTAAAATACACAAAAATTTAGAAAATCCCCCAGGCAGACCTATTGTTGGAGGAACCAATTCCATCACTTCCAATTTATCTCATTTTATCGATTATCATCTTCAGCCCGAAGTTTTAAAAATAAAATCATACATTAAGGATTCAACAGACATTTTAAATAAAATAAATGGAGTAACCTGGAATGAGAACCTGATTTTATGTACCGCTGATGTTAGCAGCCTATATACGGTCATAAAACATGATAAGGGAATACAGGCAGTCACATATCATTTAGAGAAAAATGAAACCTATAAGGATTTAGTCCCTTTCCTATTAGAGGGGATTGATTTTATCTTGAAAAATATTTTTTTCTGGTACAGTGGGAAATTTTATCAGCAGGTTAGAGGTACCGCTATGGGGACTCGCTTCGCGCCGGCATACGCAAACCTTTTTATGAGCCTATGGGAAGATATGAATATTTGGGAAAACAACCCCTTCCTGTCTAACCTCAAATGTTGGTATAGATATATAGACGATATTATCTTTATATGGGAGGGTGAACGAGATAAATTAGAAGATTTCTGCAGAATTTTAAATATTAATGATTTTAACATAAATTTAATTTTTAATATCAGCAAAACCGAGATCAATTTTTTAGATTTAACTATTTATGTAAAGGAGGAACAAATTCACACTAAATCTTTTTTCAAAAAAAACGATAGTAACTCTTACATACCTACAGAGAGTAATCATCACCCGGTTTGGATCAGAAATATTCCAAAAGGACAATTCCAAAGAATAAGAAGGAACTGTACCGAGGTAGGAGTTTTTAAAGAATAGGCCAATTTATTAAAAGAAAAATTTCTGGCTAAGGGTTTCTCAAAAGAGCTAATGAACACATGTATAGAAAAGGTGACAGATATGGAGAGAGAAAATATCCTCAGACCTAAAGAAAAGATGACTGACCCTTCAGAAAAAATTACACTACCCTTCATCACATCGTTCAACAGTCAATATAAGGGTATGGAAAAAATTGTGAGGAGACATTGGCACCTCCTGGCACGAGATCCGATTCTGAAAACAGTCATTACGTCAGAACCAAGATTCATATACCGGAAAGCAAAAAATCTCAAACAAAGACTTATTAAAAGTGCTATTCCTCCGAAGAAGTCCAATAGAGTTAAAACAACGGGTTTTCATAGATGCGGTATGTGCAAAATGTGTCAAACACACACCATGCAAGCATCTAAGATTGAAAATTATGTATCCACTGTAACTGGAAGAAAATATGAGATCAAAGACTTTATTACATGTAATACAAAAAATTGTATTTATTTGATAGAGTGTAGGTGTGGTCTTCAATACATCGGCCGAACATCTCGACCGTTAAAAACTAGATGGTCAGAACATGTTAGAAATATAGGAAAGGGACTCACCACGCACTCTGTCTCTAATCATTTTAAAGAAAAACATAACAGTAAGTGTGAAGGTATAGTTAGTGTAATAGGGATTAAAATAGTCCAGAAACACTGGAGAAAGAACAATGGGGACGAATTATTAGCACAGACAGAGATGAAACTGATTTATGAGATGGGAACCCTGAGCCCTAGGGGGTTAAATCTCGACTTCGAGCTCAAATGGTTCCTCTGAAATTATGAAAATATGGGTGTATGTGGTCATCTGTTAATTCATTAATTTGTGCCTTAAATATTTTCTTCAATCTTTCTCCCCTTTATATATAATTTTTCTTTTATATTAGGAAATTCCAACACTATAGTTCCATATGGCATCCGGGAATTTAGTAGTGAAACGCATTTAGCGTTCCACACACCGGAAGTCATTGATTTGCAAAGAGACCTGCACCTCACGTTTTTGTTTGTGTGATGAAGCGCACACTAGCAGTTGCGCTTCACACACCGGAAATTAAGGGGACACAACGAACGTAGAGTCTGAAGGCATAACATCCGGCCGCAAGGAACACGTGTTCGCGGCATATAGGAACCAGTAGTAAAATGCGTTCCACGGTGTGGAACGCACGTGATGTCATCCAGTGTTTCCTCCTAACGTTTACATAAATCACGTGATCGAGGTGCACAGGAACCGGAAGTGTGGTGCGTTCCACGCTGTGGAACGCACGCGATTCCAATACGTAATTTAATCACTTTTAAAAACAAAAATTAGCGGCAGACCATCACAAATGAATATAATTAACCCAAAATTATGCAGTGATTATCACAGAGAGTATTTTAAACATAAATAGAAGCATTTTAATTAATCATGGAACGTCATCCAATCAATGCACAGTATATGGTATATAAATACCTACTACTACAGACACACCACACACCTTGAAGAAGGCTTATATACAGAGCTGAAACGCGTTGGTGATTGATTGGAGGGACCTTCCATGACCAGAGGGGAGCAAAATCAGCCTTGAATCTGCATGTCTTGATTGTTGCTGTTAATCCCGGGAGGCAACCTTCCATGCGAATTTGGGTGGGCTAGTTGACACCCCACGAAATCTGGTACGCAGGTCCGCCTAATCAGTGGTGGATTTTTTATATATTTTGTTTCATTGATTGCTGCTACATATATCCTTTGTGGTATACTATTTATTGTGGGAAGCATTATCCCTTGAATTAACCCTAGATGTACTGAAATTATCTATCTTTTGCTGCTATTTTATGTAATATATGGGAAGCCATACCCCATGAATTTTTATTTTGCACTGAATATTTCATTCGCACTGAATACTTTATGCTAAATTTGCACACCGATTAGAATAAAATTGTACTTCACTATATGCGGATTTATAACTTCTTTTTTGGGGATTACCTGTGATGGTGAATTGGTGGAGTGTTCAGAAGGAAGATATATGAATTTTCCCACGTCTGTCTGAATTTTCCCACGTCTGTCGGACTTTTGCTGGTCAAGTTTGGATGAACATATATCCTGCCATTGGAGCTTATTGTGAATTGTCGTGATCTGACCCAGGGAGGGCACCACAGCAACCCCAAGAATATTTCTAGAAACTGTAAAGGACTGAGGTGACTGTCCTGTCTGTTTGGTTGCTGCACCTTTGTATTGACGCGCCATCTTTACACCTTTTTTCTTTGTATTGCTATTAAGTCACCAGTATAAGATCGGCTGCATCATGCTGGGTTATAGGGGCCAAAGAAATTTATTGTTAGATTCAGTCTTCACTGTAGATACATTTACTGAACACCCTGAACATATAGACAAAAAGGAAATGGATATAAAAGAAATTGAGAGTAATATGAGGAAGTTAGAATACATCCTACTTAAAGAAAGTAGGGTGTGGTGGGAAACAACAACTTTAGAGCGATACGCCACAGAAAAACTCATCCCAAGGGGTCTAAAAGTAGAGAAAAAACCAGCCTCAGACCAAGAAAGTAAAGACTTCTATGAAAAATGGGAGGCTATTCTAGAAGAACGCTCATTGGCATTAATTAACCTGATAATCCAAGAAAGAAAGAAAAACCTAGCCCTTTTAGAACATCAGATAGAAGAATACTCAGAAATTTTAACACCCTATAGAGATTTAGATGAATATATAAGAATGGAAGGGGACATGGAAAGGAGGATAGTAAGGAAAGAAAAAGAGATCATCTTACGTAAAAAGAGAAAGTTTATCAGGGACAAATCCGAAAAAAATGAGGAGGGCCATAACATAAGAGAGTGTAATAACTCAGACAATGTAGAACCCATCAGAGAATCTAAAGACAGATCACCCTGCCACTGTGAAATTAGTCCAATTCCAGAGATGCATGTTACATCTAGATTTAAAAGAAAAGAACCATACCACAATTCTAATAGAAGGAGGTACTCCCCGAATCCTAGAGATAGAGGCTTAAGAAGAGAAGAACAAACTAAATATCAACCTAACAGATACCAGAGAAGGGAATATCCTAATCATAAGAATTTTTATGTAAAGGACGAATGGAGAGGAAGTCAGGAAGAAAGATCAACCCCTTATTTAAGAACAGAAAATCGATACAGAGCATTTGACAATGATAATTTTTTAGGATTGAACAGGAAGAGGCAAAGAAGATGTTAGTCTTTACAAGGGAAAAGAAGAAAAGGGGAAAAAGAGGGAAAGGCCTGATGAAGGAGAAGAAAGAGATTATATAAAATTCAGAGAAAATTATGATCTTTAACCTCAGTAAATACCAATTATCTAAAGAAGAAAAAAATGTTCTGGAAAAAGGGCTCAAGTTCGTACCTGATAATAAACTCAATAAGTTCGAAACATACCTCGATATCCAAAAATTTGTGCGGAAAGTATCCTTAAAGAAATATTTCCTCACCCAGAAAGGAGAGACTACATCGGCAAGAGATCCCTTTAGACCCAAATCCACTTTTAACCCCACTTTTAACCGAGGATGTTTTATTGAAAGTTTTAACAAGGCAGTCACTGCCGACTTAGATGAAGCAAATTTTAAATCCAAACATAATACCAACCTAACCAAGTCTCAAAGGAATGCCATAAATAGTTTAAATGAGAACACACAAATTATCATTAAACCTGCAGACAAAGGGGGCGGGATAGTAGTGATGGATGTGGACAAATACGACAATGAAGTTAAGAGACAACTTGATGATAAAGAGACTTATACCCCACTAAGGGGCAATCCGAGCGAAAAGATAGAGAAGAACCTCATTAATCTATTATCCAAATACAAGGAGAGAAATGTCCTAACGGAAAAGGAAGAACAGTATATTAAGGTTAATGATCCAAGCCTCCCCGTTTTATATATTTTACCTAAAATACACAAAAATTTAGAAAATCCCCAGGCAGACCTATTGTTGGAGGAACCAATTCCATCACTTCCAATTTATCTCATTTTATCGATTATCATCTTCAGCCCGAAGTTTTAAAAATAAAATCATACATTAAGGATTCAACAGACATTTTAAATAAAATAAATGGAGTAACCTGGAATGAGAACCTGATTTTATGTACCGCTGATGTTAGCAGCCTATATACGGTCATAAAACATGATAAGGGAATACAGGCAGTCACATATCATTTAGAGAAAAATGAAACCTATAAGGATTTAGTCCCTTTCCTATTAGAGGGGATTGATTTTATCTTGAAAAATAATTTTTTCTGGTACAGTGGGAAATTTTATCAGCAGGTTAGAGGTACCGCTATGGGGACTCGCTTCGCGCCGGCATACGCAAACCTTTTTATGAGCCTATGGGAAGATATGAATATTTGGGAAAACAACCCCTTCCTGTCTAACCTCAAATGTTGGTATAGATATATAGACGATATTATCTTTATATGGGAGGGTGAAAGAGATAAATTAGAAGATTTCTGCAGAATTTTAAATATTAATGATTTTAACATAAATTTAATTTTTAATATCAGCAAAACCGAGATCAATTTTTTAGATTTAACTATTTATGTAAAGGAGGAACAAATTCACACTAAATCTTTTTTCAAAAAAAACGATAGTAACTCTTACATACCTACAGAGAGTAATCATCACCCGGTTTGGATCAGAAATATTCCAAAAGGACAATTCCAAAGAATAAGAAGGAACTGTACCGAGGTAGGAGTTTTTAAAGAACAGGCCAATTTGTTAAAAGAAAAATTTCTGGCTAAGGGTTTCTCAAAAGAGCTAATGAACACATGTATAGAAAAGGTGACAGATATGGAGAGAGAAAATATCCTCAGACCTAAAGAAAAGATGACTGACCCTTCAGAAAAAATTACACTACCCTTCATCACATCGTTCAACAGTCAATATAAGGGTATGGAAAAAATTGTGAGGAGACATTGGCACCTCCTGGCACGAGATCCGATTCTGAAAACAGTCATTACGTCAGAACCAAGATTCATATACCGGAAAGCAAAAAATCTCAAACAAAGACTTATTAAAAGTGCTATTCCTCCGAAGAAGTCCAATAGAGTTAAAACAACGGGTTTTCATAGATGCGGTATGTGCAAAATGTGTCAAACACACACCATGCAAGCATCTAAGATTGAAAATTATGTATCCACTGTAACTGGAAGAAAATATGAGATCAAAGACTTTATTACATGTAATACAAAAAATTGTATTTATTTGATAGAGTGTAGGTGTGGTCTTCAATACATCGGCCGAACATCTCGACCGTTAAAAACTAGATGGTCAGAACATGTTAGAAATATAGGAAAGGGACTCACCACGCACTCTGTCTCTAATCATTTTAAAGAAAAACATAACAGTAAGTGTGAAGGTATAGTTAGTGTAATAGGGATTAAAATAGTCCAGAAACACTGGAGAAAGAACAATGGGGACGAATTATTAGCACAGACAGAGATGAAACTGATTTATGAGATGGGAACCCTGAGCCCTAGGGGGTTAAATCTCGACTTCGAGCTCAAATGGTTCCTCTGAAATTATGAAAATATGGGTGTATGTGGTCATCTGTTAATTCATTAATTTGTGCCTTAAATATTTTCTTCAATCTTTCTCCCCTTTATATAAAATTTTTCTTTTATATTAGGAAATTCCAACACTATAGTTCCATATGGCATCCGGGAATTTAGTAGTGAAACGCATTTAGCGTTCCACACACCGGAAGTCATTGATTTGCAAAGAGACTTCCACCTCACGTTTTTGTTTGTGTGATGAAGCGCACACTAGCAGTTGCGCTTCACACACCGGAAATTAAGGGGACACAACGAACGTAGAGTCTGAAGGCATAACATCCGGCCGCAAGGAACACGTGTTCGCGGCATATAGGAACCAGTAGTATAATGCGTTCCACGGTGTGGAACGCACGTGATGTCATCCAGTGTTTCCTCCTAACGTTTACATAAATCACGTGATCGAGGTGCACAGGAACCGGAAGTGTGGTGCGTTCCACGCTATGGAACGCACGCGATTCCAATACGTAATTTAATCACTTTTAAAAACAAAAATTAGCGGCAGACCATCACAAATGAATATAATTAACCCAAAATTATGCAGTGATTATCACAGAGAGTATTTTAAACATAAATAGAAGCATTTTAATTAATCATGGAACGTCATCCAATCAAAGCACAGTATATGGTATATAAATACCTACTACTACAGACACACCACACACCTTGAAGAAGGCTTATATACAGAGCTGAAACGCGTTGGTGATTGATTGGAGGGACCTTCCATGACCAGAGGGGAGCAAAATCAGCCTTGAATCTGCATGTCTTGATTGTTGCTGTTAATCCCGGGAGGCAATCTACCATGCGAATTTGGGTGGGCTAGTTGACACCCCACGAAATCTGGTACGCAGGTCCGCCTAATCAGTGGTGGATTTTTTATATATTTTGTTTCATTGATTGCTGCTACATATATCCTTTGTGGTATACTATTTATTGTGGGAAGCATTATCCCTTGAATTAACCCTAGATGTACTGAAATTATCTATCTTTTGCTGCTATTTTATGTAATATATGGGAAGCCATACCCCATGAATTTTTATTTTGCACTGAATATTTCATTCGCACTGAATACTTTATGCTAAATTTGCACACCGATTAGAATAAAATTGTACTTCACTATATGCGGATTTATAACTTCTTTTTTGGGGATTACCTGTGATGGTGAATTGGTGGAGTGTTCAGAAGGAAGATATATGAATTTTCCCACGTCTGTCTGAATTTTCCCACGTCTGTCGGACTTTTGCTGGTCAAGTTTGGATGAACATATATCCTGCCATTGGAGCTTATTGTGAATTGTCGTGATCTGACCCAGGGAGTGCACCACAGCAACCCCAAGAATATTTCTAGAAACTGTAAAGGACTGAGGTGACTGTCCTGTCTGTTTGGTTGCTGCACCTTTGTATTGACGCGCCATCTTTACACCTTTTTTCTTTGTATTGCTATTAAGTCACCAGTATAAGATCGGCTGCATCATGCTGGGTTATAGGGGCCAAAGAAATTTATTGTTAGATTCAGTCTTCACTGTAGATACAATTACTGAACACCCTGAACATATAGACAAAAAGGAAATGGATATAAAAGAAATTGAGAGTAATATGAGGAAGTTAGAATACATCCTACTTAAAGAAAGTAGGGTGTGGTGGGAAACAACAACTTTAGAGCGATACGCCACAGAAAAACTCATCCCAAGGGGTCTAAAAGTGGAGAAAAAACCAGCCTCAGACCAAGAAAGTAAAGACTTCTATGAAAAATGGGAGGCTATTCTAGAAGAACGCTCATTGGCATTAATTAACCTGATAATCCAAGAAAGAAAGAAAAACCTAGCCCTTTTAGAACATCAGATAGAAGAATACACGGAAATTTTAACACCCTATAGAGATTTAGATGAATATATAAGAATGGAAGGGGACATGGAAAGGAGGATAGTAAGGAAAGAAAAAGAGATCATCTTACGTAAAAAGAGAAAGTTTATCAGGGACAAATCCGAAAAAAATGAGGTGGGCCATAACATAAGAGAGTGTAATAACTCAGACAATGTAGAACCCATCAGAGAATCTAAAGACAGATCACCCTGCCACTGTGAAATTAGTCCAATTCCAGAGATGCATGTTACATCTAGATTTAAAAGAAAAGAACCATACCACAATTCTAATAGAAGGAGGTACTCCCCGAATACTAGAGATAGAGGCTTAAGAAGAGAAGAACAAACTAAATATCAACCTAACAGATACCAGAGAAGGGAATATCCTAATCATAAGAATTTTTATGTAAAGGACGAATGGAGAGGAAGTCAGGAAGAAAGATCAACCCCTTATTTAAGAACAGAAAATCGATACAGAGCATTTGACAATGATAATTTTTTAGGATTGAACAGGAAGAGGCAAAGAAGATATTAGTCTTTACAAGGGAAAAGAAGAAAAGGGGAAAAAGAGGGAAAGGCCTGATGAAGGAGAAGAAAGAGATTATATAAAATTCAGAGAAAATTATGATCTTTAACCTCAGTAAATACCAATTATCTAAAGAAGAAAAAAATGTTCTGGAAAAAGGGCTCAAGTTCGTACCTGATAATAAACTCAATAAGTTCGAAACATACCTCGATATCCAAAAATTTGTGCGGAAAGTATCCTTAAAGAAATATTTCCTCACCCAGAAAGGAGAGACTACATCGGCAAGAGATCCCTTTAGACCCAAATCCACTTTTAACCCCACTTTTAACCGAGGATGTTTTATTGAAAGTTTTAACAAGGCAGTCACTGCCGACTTAGATGAAGCAAATTTTAAATCCAAACATAATACCAACCTAACCAAGTCTCAAAGGAATGCCATAAATAGTTTAAATGAGAACACGCAAATTATCATTAAACCTGCAGACAAAGGGGGCGGGATAGTAGTGATGGATGTGGACAAATACGACAATGAAGTTAAGAGACAACTTGATGATAAAGAGACTTATACCCCACTAAGGGGCAATCCGAGCGAAAAGATAGAGAAGAACCTCATTAATCTATTATCCAAATACAAGGAGAGAAATGTCCTAACGGAAAAGGAAGAACAGTATATTAAGGTTAATGATCCAAGCCTCCCCGTTTTATATATTTTACCTAAAATACACAAAAATTTAGAAAATCCCCCAGGCAGACCTATTGTTGGAGGAACCAATTCCATCACTTCCAATTTATCTCATTTTATCGATTATCATCTTCAGCCCGAAGTTTTAAAAATAAAATCATACATTAAGGATTCAACAGACATTTTAAATAAAATAAATGGAGTAACCTGGAATGAGAACCTGATTTTATGTACCGCTGATGTTAGCAGCCTATATACGGTCATAAAACATGATAAGGGAATACAGGCAGTCACATATCATTTAGAGAAAAATGAAACCTATAAGGATTTAGTCCCTTTCCTATTAGAGGGGATTGATTTTATCTTGAAAAATAATTTTTTCTGGTACAGTGGGAAATTTTATCAGCAGGTTAGAGGTACCGCTATGGGGACTCGCTTCGCGCCGGCATACGCAAACCTTTTTATGAGCCTATGGGAAGATATGAATATTTGGGAAAACAACCCCTTCCTGTCTAACCTCAAATGTTGGTATAGATATATAGACGATATTATCTTTATATGGGAGGGTGAAAGAGATAAACTAGAAGATTTCTGCAGAATTTTAAATATTAATGATTTTAACATAAATGTAATTTTTAATATCAGCAAAACCGAGATCAATTTTTTAGATTTAACTATTTATGTAAAGGAGGAACAAATTCACACTAAATCTTTTTTCAAAAAAAACGATAGTAACTCTTACATACCTACAGAGAGTAATCATCACCCGGTTTGGATCAGAAATATTCCAAAAGGACAATTCCAAAGAATAAGAAGGAACTGTACCGAGGTAGGAGTTTTTAAAGAACAGGCCAATTTGTTAAAAGAAAAATTTCTGGCTAAGGGTTTCTCAAAAGAGCTAATGAACACATGTATAGAAAAGGTGACAGATATGGAGAGAGAAAATATCCTCAGACCTAAAGAAAAGATGACTGACCCTTCAGAAAAAATTACACTACCCTTCATCACATCGTTCAACAGTCAATATAAGGGTATGGAAAAAATTGTGAGGAGACATTGGCACCTCCTGGCACGAGATCCGATTCTGAAAACAGTCATTACGTCAGAACCAAGATTCATATACCGGAAAGCAAAAAATCTCAAACAAAGACTTATTAAAAGTGCTATTCCTCCGAAGAAGTCCAATAGAGTTAAAACAACGGGTTTTCATAGATGCGGTATGTGCAAAATGTGTCAAACACACACCATGCAAGCATCTAAGATTGAAAATTATGTATCCACTGTAACTGGAAGAAAATATGAGATCAAAGACTTTATTACATGTAATACAAAAAATTGTATTTATTTGATAGAGTGTAGGTGTGGTCTTCAATACATCGGCCGAACATCTCGACCGTTAAAAACTAGATGGTCAGAACATGTTAGAAATATAGGAAAGGGACTCACCACGCACTCTGTCTCTAATCATTTTAAAGAAAAACATAACAGTAAGTGTGAAGGTATAGTTAGTGTAATAGGGATTAAAATAGTCCAGAAACACTGGAGAAAGAACAATGGGGACGAATTATTAGCACAGACAGAGATGAAACTGATTTATGAGATGGGAACCCTGAGCCCTAGGGGGTTAAATCTCGACTTCGAGCTCAAATGGTTCCTCTGAAATTATGAAAATATGGGTGTATGTGGTCATCTGTTAATTCATTAATTTGTGCCTTAAATATTTTCTTCAATCTTTCTCCCCTTTATATATAATTTTTCTTTTATATTAGGAAATTCCAACACTATAGTTCCATATGGCATCCGGGAATTTAGTAGTGAAACGCATTTAGCGTTCCACACACCGGAAGTCATTGATTTGCAAAGAGACCTGCACCTCACGTTTTTGTTTGTGTGATGAAGCGCACACTAGCAGTTGCGCTTCACACACCGGAAATTAAGGGGACACAACGAACGTAGAGTCTGAAGGCATAACATCCGGCCGCAAGGAACACGTGTTCGCGGCATATAGGAACCAGTAGTATAATGCGTTCCACGGTGTGGAACGCACGTGATGTCATCCAGTGTTTCCTCCTAATGTTTACATAAATCACGTGATCGAGGTGCACAGGAACCGGAAGTGTGGTGCGTTCCACGCTATGGAACGCACGCGATTCCAATACGTAATTTAATCACTTTTAAAAACAAAAATTAGCGGCAGACCATCACAAATGAATATAATTAACCCAAAATTATGCAGTGATTATCACAGAGAGTATTTTAAACATAAATAGAAGCATTTTAATTAATCATGGAACGTCATCCAATCAAAGCACAGTATATGGTATATAAATACCTACTACTACAGACACACCACACACCTTGAAGAAGGCTTATATACAGAGCTGAAACGCGTTGGTGATTGATTGGAGGGACCTTCCATGACCAGAGGGGAGCAAAATCAGCCTTGAATCTGCATGTCTTGATTGTTGCTGTTAATCCCGGGAGGCAATCTACCATGCGAATTTGGGTGGGCTAGTTGACACCCCACGAAATCTGGTACGCAGGTCCGCCTAATCAGTGGTGGATTTTTTATATATTTTGTTTCATTGATTGCTGCTACATATATCCTTTGTGGTATACTATTTATTGTGGGAAGCATTATCCCTTGAATTAACCCTAGATGTACTGAAATTATCTATCTTTTGCTGCTATTTTATGTAATATATGGGAAGCCATACCCCATGAATTTTTATTTTGCACTGAATATTTCATTCGCACTGAATACTTTATGCTAAATTTGCACACCGATTAGAATAAAATTGTACTTCACTATATGCGGATTTATAACTTCTTTTTTGGGGATTACCTGTGATGGTGAATTGGTGGAGTGTTCAGAAGGAAGATATATGAATTTTCCCACGTCTGTCTGAATTTTCCCACGTCTGTCGGACTTTTGCTGGTCAAGTTTGGATGAACATATATCCTGCCACTGGAGCTTATTGTGAATTGTCGTGATCTGACCCAGGGAGTGCACCACAGCAACCCCAAGAATATTTCTAGAAACTGTAAAGGACTGAGGTGACTGTCCTGTCTGTTTGGTTGCTGCACCTTTGTATTGACGCGCCATCTTTACACCTTTTTTCTTTGTATTGCTATTAAGTCACCAGTATAAGATCGGCTGCATCATGCTGGGTTATAGGGGCCAAAGAAATTTATTGTTAGATTCAGTCTTCACTGTAGATACAATTACTGAACACCCTGAACATATAGACAAAAAGGAAATGGATATAAAAGAAATTGAGAGTAATATGAGGAAGTTAGAATACATCCTACTTAAAGAAAGTAGGGTGTGGTGGGAAACAACAACTTTAGAGCGATACGCCACAGAAAAACTCATCCCAAGGGGTCTAAAAGTGGAGAAAAAACCAGCCTCAGACCAAGAAAGTAAAGACTTCTATGAAAAATGGGAGGCTATTCTAGAAGAACGCTCATTGGCATTAATTAACCTGATAATCCAAGAAAGAAAGAAAAACCTAGCCCTTTTAGAACATCAGATAGAAGAATACACGGAAATTTTAACACCCTATAGAGATTTAGATGAATATATAAGAATGGAAGGGGACATGGAAAGGAGGATAGTAAGGAAAGAAAAAGAGATCATCTTACGTAAAAAGAGAAAGTTTATCAGGGACAAATCCGAAAAAAATGAGGTGGGCCATAACATAAGAGAGTGTAATAACTCAGACAATGTAGAACCCATCAGAGAATCTAAAGACAGATCACCCTGCCACTGTGAAATTAGTCCAATTCCAGAGATGCATGTTACATCTAGATTTAAAAGAAAAGAACCATACCACAATTCTAATAGAAGGAGGTACTCCCCGAATACTAGAGATAGAGGCTTAAGAAGAGAAGAACAAACTAAATATCAACCTAACAGATACCAGAGAAGGGAATATCCTAATCATAAGAATTTTTATGTAAAGGACGAATGGAGAGGAAGTCAGGAAGAAAGATCAACCCCTTATTTAAGAACAGAAAATCGATACAGAGCATTTGACAATGATAATTTTTTAGGATTGAACAGGAAGAGGCAAAGAAGATATTAGTCTTTACAAGGGAAAAGAAGAAAAGGGGAAAAAGAGGGAAAGGCCTGATGAAGGAGAAGAAAGAGATTATATAAAATTCAGAGAAAATTATGATCTTTAACCTCAGTAAATACCAATTATCTAAAGAAGAAAAAAATGTTCTGGAAAAAGGGCTCAAGTTCGTACCTGATAATAAACTCAATAAGTTCGAAACATACCTCGATATCCAAAAATTTGTGCGGAAAGTATCCTTAAAGAAATATTTCCTCACCCAGAAAGGAGAGACTACATCGGCAAGAGATCCCTTTAGACCCAAATCCACTTTTAACCCCACTTTTAACCGAGGATGTTTTATTGAAAGTTTTAACAAGGCAGTCACTGCCGACTTAGATGAAGCAAATTTTAAATCCAAACATAATACCAACCTAACCAAGTCTCAAAGGAATGCCATAAATAGTTTAAATGAGAACACGCAAATTATCATTAAACCTGCAGACAAAGGGGGCGGGATAGTAGTGATGGATGTGGACAAATACGACAATGAAGTTAAGAGACAACTTGATGATAAAGAGACTTATACCCCACTAAGGGGCAATCCGAGCGAAAAGATAGAGAAGAACCTCATTAATCTATTATCCAAATACAAGGAGAGAAATGTCCTAACGGAAAAGGAAGAACAGTATATTAAGGTTAATGATCCAAGCCTCCCCGTTTTATATATTTTACCTAAAATACACAAAAATTTAGAAAATCCCCCAGGCAGACCTATTGTTGGAGGAACCAATTCCATCACTTCCAATTTATCTCATTTTATCGATTATCATCTTCAGCCCGAAGTTTTAAAAATAAAATCATACATTAAGGATTCAACAGACATTTTAAATAAAATAAATGGAGTAACCTGGAATGAGAACCTGATTTTATGTACCGCTGATGTTAGCAGCCTATATACGGTCATAAAACATGATAAGGGAATACAGGCAGTCACATATCATTTAGAGAAAAATGAAACCTATAAGGATTTAGTCCCTTTCCTATTAGAGGGGATTGATTTTATCTTGAAAAATAATTTTTTCTGGTACAGTGGGAAATTTTATCAGCAGGTTAGAGGTACCGCTATGGGGACTCGCTTCGCGCCGGCATACGCAAACCTTTTTATGAGCCTATGGGAAGATATGAATATTTGGGAAAACAACCCCTTCCTGTCTAACCTCAAATGTTGGTATAGATATATAGACGATATTATCTTTATATGGGAGGGTGAAAGAGATAAACTAGAAGATTTCTGCAGAATTTTAAATATTAATGATTTTAACATAAATGTAATTTTTAATATCAGCAAAACCGAGATCAATTTTTTAGATTTAACTATTTATGTAAAGGAGGAACAAATTCACACTAAATCTTTTTTCAAAAAAAACGATAGTAACTCTTACATACCTACAGAGAGTAATCATCACCCGGTTTGGATCAGAAATATTCCAAAAGGACAATTCCAAAGAATAAGAAGGAACTGTACCGAGGTAGGAGTTTTTAAAGAACAGGCCAATTTGTTAAAAGAAAAATTTCTGGCTAAGGGTTTCTCAAAAGAGCTAATGAACACATGTATAGAAAAGGTGACAGATATGGAGAGAGAAAATATCCTCAGACCTAAAGAAAAGATGACTGACCCTTCAGAAAAAATTACACTACCCTTCATCACATCGTTCAACAGTCAATATAAGGGTATGGAAAAAATTGTGAGGAGACATTGGCACCTCCTGGCACGAGATCCGATTCTGAAAACAGTCATTACGTCAGAACCAAGATTCATATACCGGAAAGCAAAAAATCTCAAACAAAGACTTATTAAAAGTGCTATTCCTCCGAAGAAGTCCAATAGAGTTAAAACAACGGGTTTTCATAGATGCGGTATGTGCAAAATGTGTCAAACACACACCATGCAAGCATCTAAGATTGAAAATTATGTATCCACTGTAACTGGAAGAAAATATGAGATCAAAGACTTTATTACATGTAATACAAAAAATTGTATTTATTTGATAGAGTGTAGGTGTGGTCTTCAATACATCGGCCGAACATCTCGACCGTTAAAAACTAGATGGTCAGAACATGTTAGAAATATAGGAAAGGGACTCACCACGCACTCTGTCTCTAATCATTTTAAAGAAAAACATAACAGTAAGTGTGAAGGTATAGTTAGTGTAATAGGGATTAAAATAGTCCAGAAACACTGGAGAAAGAACAATGGGGACGAATTATTAGCACAGACAGAGATGAAACTGATTTATGAGATGGGAACCCTGAGCCCTAGGGGGTTAAATCTCGACTTCGAGCTCAAATGGTTCCTCTGAAATTATGAAAATATGGGTGTATGTGGTCATCTGTTAATTCATTAATTTGTGCCTTAAATATTTTCTTCAATCTTTCTCCCCTTTATATATAATTTTTCTTTTATATTAGGAAATTCCAACACTATAGTTCCATATGGCATCCGGGAATTTAGTAGTGAAACGCATTTAGCGTTCCACACACCGGAAGTCATTGATTTGCAAAGAGACCTGCACCTCACGTTTTTGTTTGTGTGATGAAGCGCACACTAGCAGTTGCGCTTCACACACCGGAAATTAAGGGGACACAACGAACGTAGAGTCTGAAGGCATAACATCCGGCCGCAAGGAACACGTGTTCGCGGCATATAGGAACCAGTAGTATAATGCGTTCCACGGTGTGGAACGCACGTGATGTCATCCAGTGTTTCCTCCTAATGTTTACATAAATCACGTGATCGAGGTGCACAGGAACCGGAAGTGTGGTGCGTTCCACGCTATGGAACGCACGCGATTCCAATACGTAATTTAATCACTTTTAAAAACAAAAATTAGCGGCAGACCATCACAAATGAATATAATTAACCCAAAATTATGCAGTGATTATCACAGAGAGTATTTTAAACATAAATAGAAGCATTTTAATTAATCATGGAACGTCATCCAATCAAAGCACAGTATATGGTATATAAATACCTACTACTACAGACACACCACACACCTTGAAGAAGGCTTATATACAGAGCTGAAACGCGTTGGTGATTGATTGGAGGGACCTTCCATGACCAGAGGGGAGCAAAATCAGCCTTGAATCTGCATGTCTTGATTGTTGCTGTTAATCCCGGGAGGCAACCTTCCATGCGAATTTGGGTGGGCTAGTTGACACCCCACGAAATCTGGTACGCAGGTCCGCCTAATCAGTGGTGGATTTTTTATATATTTTGTTTCATTGATTGCTGCTACATATATCCTTTGTGGTATACTATTTATTGTGGGAAGCATTATCCCTTGAATTAACCCTAGATGTACTGAAATTATCTATCTTTTGCTGCTATTTTATGTAATATATGGGAAGCCATACCCCATGAATTTTTATTTTGCACTGAATATTTCATTCGCACTGAATACTTTATGCTAAATTTGCACACCGATTAGAATAAAATTGTACTTCACTATATGCGGATTTATAACTTCTTTCTTGGGGATTACCTGTGATGGTGAATTGGTGGAGTGTTCAGAAGGAAGATATATGAATTTTCCCACGTCTGTCTGAATTTTCCCATGTCTGTCGGACTTTTGCTGGTCAAGTTTGGATGAACATATATCCTGCCATTGGAGCTTATTGTGAATTGTTGTGATCTGACCCAGGGAGCGCACCACAGCAACCCCAAGAATATTTCTAGAAACTGTAAAGGACTGAGGTGACTGTCCTGTCTGTTTGGTTGCTGCACCTTTGTATTGACGCGCCATCTTTACACCTTTTTTCTTTGTATTGCTATTAAGTCACCAGTATAAGATCGGCTGCATCATGCTGGGTTATAGGGGCCAAAGAAATTTATTGTTAGATTCAGTCTTCACTGTAGATACAATTACTGAACACCCTGAACATATAGACAAAAAGGAAATGGATATAAAAGAAATTGAGAGTAATATGAGGAAGTTAGAATACATCCTACTTAAAGAAAGTAGGGTGTGGTGGGAAACAACAACTTTAGAGCGATACGCCACAGAAAAACTCATCCCAAGGGGTCTAAAAGTAGAGAAAAAACCAGCCTCAGACCAAGAAAGTAAAGACTTCTATGAAAAATGGGAGGCTATTCTAGAAGAACGCTCATTGGCATTAATTAACCTGATAATCCAAGAAAGAAAGAAAAACCTAGCCCTTTTAGAACATCAGATAGAAGAATACACGGAAATTTTAACACCCTATAGAGATTTAGATGAATATATAAGAATGGAAGGGGACATGGAAAGGAGGATAGTAAGGAAAGAAAAAGAGATCATCTTACGTAAAAAGAGAAAGTTTATCAGGTAAAAATCCGAAAAAAATGAGGTGGGCCATAACATAAGAGAGTGTAATAACTCAGACAATGTAGAACCCATCAGAGAATCTAAAGACAGATCACCCTGCCACTGTGAAATTAGTCCAATTCCAGAGATGCATGTTACATCTAGATTTAAAAGAAAAGAACCATACCACAATTCTAATAGAAGGAGGTACTCCCCGAATACTAGAGATAGAGGCTTAAGAAGAGAAGAACAAACTAAATATCAACCTAACAGATACCAGAGAAGGGAATATCCTAATCGTAAGAATTTTTATGTAAAGGACGAATGGAGAGGAAGTCAGGAAGAAAGATCAACCCCTTATTTAAGAACAGAAAATCGATACAGAGCATTTGACAATGATAATTTTTTAGGATTGAACAGGAAGAGGCAAAGAAGATATTAGTCTTTACAAGGGAAAAGAAGAAAAGGGGAAAAAGAGGGAAAGGCCTGATGAAGGAGAAGAAAGAGATTATATAAAATTCAGAGAAAATTATGATCTTTAACCTCAGTAAATACCAATTATCTAAAGAAGAAAAAAATGTTCTGGAAAAAGGGCTCAAGTTCGTACCTGATAATAAACTCAATAAGTTCGAAACATACCTCGATATCCAAAAATGTGTGCGGAAAGTATCCTTAAAGAAATATTTCCTCACCCAGAAAGGAGAGACTACATCGGCAAGAGATCCCTTTAGACCCAAATCCACTTTTAACCCCACTTTTAACCGAGGATGTTTTATTGAAAGTTTTAACAAGGCAGTCACTGCCGACTTAGATGAAGCAAATTTTAAATCCAAACATAATACCAACCTAACCAAGTCTCAAAGGAATGCCATAAATAGTTTAAATGAGAACACGCAAATTATCATTAAACCTGCAGACAAAGGGGGCGGGATAGTAGTGATGGATGTGGACAAATACGACAATGAAGTTAAGAGACAACTTGATGATAAAGAGACTTATACCCCACTAAGGGGCAATCCGAGCGAAAAGATAGAGAAGAACCTCATTAATCTATTATCCAAATACAAGGAGAGAAATGTCCTAACGGAAAAGGAAGAACAGTATATTAAGGTTAATGATCCAAGCCTCCCCGTTTTATATATTTTACCTAAAATACACAAAAATTTAGAAAATCCCCAGGCAGACCTATTGTTGGAGGAACCAATTCCATCACTTCCAATTTATCTCATTTTATCGATTATCATCTTCAGCCCGAAGTTTTAAAAATAAAATCATACATTAAGGATTCAACAGACATTTTAAATAAAATAAATGGAGTAACCTGGAATGAGAACCTGATTTTATGTACCGCTGATGTTAGCAGCCTATATACGGTCATAAAACATGATAAGGGAATACAGGCAGTCACATATCATTTAGAGAAAAATGAAACCTATAAGGATTTAGTCCCTTTCCTATTAGAGGGGATTGATTTTATCTTGAAAAATAATTTTTTCTGGTACAGTGGGAAATTTTATCAGCAGGTTAGAGGTACCGCTATGGGGACTCGCTTCGCGCCGGCATACGCAAACCTTTTTATGAGCCTATGGGAAGATATGAATATTTGGGAAAACAACCCCTTCCTGTCTAACCTCAAATGTTGGTATAGATATATAGACGATATTATCTTTATATGGGAGGGTGAAAGAGATAAATTAGAAGATTTCTGCAGAATTTTAAATATTAATGATTTTAACATAAATTTAATTTTTAATATCAGCAAAACCGAAATCAATTTTTTAGATTTAACTATTTATGTAAAGGAGGAACAAATTCACACTAAATCTTTTTTCAAAAAAAACGATAGTAACTCTTACATACCTACAGAGAATAATCATCACCCGGTTTGGATCAGAAATATTCCAAAAGGACAATTCCAAAGAATAAGAAGGAACTGTACCGAGGTAGGAGTTTTTAAAGAACAGGCCAATTTATTAAAAGAAAAATTTCTGGCTAAGGGTTACTCAAAAGAGCTAATGAACACATGTATAGAAAAGGTGACAGATATGGAGAGAGAAAATATCCTCAGACCTAAAGAAAAGATGACTGACCCTTCAGAAAAAATTACACTACCCTTCATCACATCGTTCAACAGTCAATATAAGGGTATGGAAAAAATTGTGAGGAGACATTGGCACCTCCTGGCACGAGATCCGATTCTGAAAACAGTCATTACGTCAGAACCAAGATTCATATACCGGAAAGCAAAAAATCTCAAACAAAGACTTATTAAAAGTGCTATTCCTCCGAAGAAGTCCAATAGAGTTAAAACAACGGGTTTTCATAGATGCGGTATGTGCAAAATGTGTCAAACACACACCATGCAAGCATCTAAGATTGAAAATTATGTATCCACTGTAACTGGAAGAAAATATGAGATCAAAGACTTTATTACATGTAATACAAAAAATTGTATTTATTTGATAGAGTGTAGGTGTGGTCTTCAATACATCGGCCGAACATCTCGACCGTTAAAAACTAGATGGTCAGAACATGTTAGAAATATAGGAAAGGGACTCACCACACACTCTGTCTCTAATCATTTTAAAGAAAAACATAACAGTAAGTGTGAAGGTATAGTTAGTGTAATAGGGATTAAAATAGTCCAGAAACACTGGAGAAAGAACAATGGGGACGAATTATTAGCACAGACAGAGATGAAACTGATTTATGAGATGGGAACCCTGAGCCCTAGGGGGTTAAATCTCGACTTCGAGCTCAAATGGTTCCTCTGAAATTATGAAAATATGGGTGTATGTGGTCATCTGTTAATTCATTAATTTGTGCCTTAAATATTTTCTTCAATCTTTCTCCCCTTTATATATAATTTTTCTTTTATATTAGGAAATTCCAACACTATAGTTCCATATGGCATCCGGGAATTTAGTAGTGAAACGCATTTAGCGTTCCACACACCGGAAGTCATTGATTTGCAAAGAGACCTGCACCTCACGTTTTTGTTTGTGTGATGAAGCGCACACTAGCAGTTGCGCTTCACACACCGGAAATTAAGGGGACACAACGAACGTAGAGTCTGAAGGCATAACATCCGGCCGCAAGGAACACGTGTTCGCGGCATATAGGAACCAGTAGTATAATGCGTTCCACGGTGTGGAACGCACGTGATGTCATCCAGTGTTTCCTACTAACGTTTACATAAATCACGTGATCGAGGTGCACAGGAACCGGAAGTGTGGTGCGTTCCACGCTGTGGAACGCACGCGATTCCAATACGTAATTTAATCACTTTTAAAAACAAAAATTAGCGGCAGACCATCACAAATGAATATAATTAACCCAAAATTATGCAGTGATTATCACAGAGAGTATTTTAAACATAAATAGAAGCGTTTTAATTAATCATGGAACGTCATCCAATCAAAGCACAGTATATGGTATATAAATACCTACTACTACAGACACACCACACACCTTGAAGAAGGCTTATATACAGAGCTGAAACGCGTTGGTGATTGATTGGAGGGACCTTCCATGACCAGAGGGGAGCAAAATCAGCCTTGAATCTGCATGTCTTGATTGTTGCTGTTAATCCCGGGAGGCAACCTTCCATGCGAATTTGGGTGGGCTAGTTGACACCCCACGAAATCTGGTACGCAGGTCCGCCTAATCAGTGGTGGATTTTTTATATATTTTGTTTCATTGATTGTTGCTACATATATCCTTTGTGGTATACTATTTATTGTGGGAAGCATTATCCCTTGAATTAACCCTAGATGTACTGAAATTATCTATCTTTTGCTGCTATTTTATGTAATATATGGGAAGCCATACCCCATGAATTTTTATTTTGCACTGAATATTTCATTCGCACTGAATACTTTATGCTAAATTTGCACACCGATTAGAATAAAATTGTACTTCACTATATGCGGATTTATAACTTCTTTTTTGGGGATTACCTGTGATGGTGAATTGGTGGAGTGTTCAGAAGGAAGATATATGAATTTTCACACGTCTGTCTGAATTTTCCCACGTCTGTCGGACTTTTGCTGGTCAAGTTTGGATGAACATATATCCTGCCTCTGGAGCTTATTGTGAATGGTCGTGATCTGACCCAGGGAGCGCACCACAGCAACCCCAAGAATATTATGAACATAGTAGTAGTTACGCTTATACACATAATGCCCGCAGAATTGCCACTTAAACACATAATGCCCATAGTAGTAGTGCCACTTATACACATAATACCCCCAGCAGTGGCACCCCTTATACACATATTGTTCAAAGTAGTAATGCCACTTATATGCATAATAACCCTAGTAGTAGTGCCCCATTATACACACAATGCCCATAGTAGTGCCACTTATACACATAGTCCCCACAGAAGTGACACATACATATTATGCCCCCAGTAGTAACACCCCTTATACACATAATGTCCCTAGTAGTAGTGCCTCTTATACACATAATGCCCATAGTAGTAGTACCCCTTATACACGTAATGTCCATAGTAGTAGTGCCGCTTATACACATAATGCTAAGAGAAGTGCCACTTATACACATAATGCCCCCAATAGTAACACCCCTAATTCACATAATGTCCATATTAGTAGTGTTGCTTATACATATAATGCCCCCAAGTAGTAGCACCCCTTATATACATTATTGCCCATATTATTAGTGTCGCTTATACACATAATGCCTCCAGTACTAGTGCTGCTTATACACATAGTGCCCCCAGCAGTAGTACCACTTATACATAATGCCGACAATAGTAGCACCCCTTATACACATAATGCCCCAGTAGTAGTGTTGCTTATACATATAATTTCCCAAGTAATAGCATCCCTTATACACATAATGCCCATATTAACAGTGCCGCTTATACACATAATGCCCCCAGTAGTAGCACACCTTATACATATAATACCCATAGTAGTAGTGCCGACTATAACTATAATGCCAACAGAAGTGTCACTTATACACATAATGACCCCAGTAGAAACACCACTTATACACATTTTGCTCTTAGTAGCAGTTCCACTTATACACATAATTCCCCTAGTAGTAGCGCCCCTTTTACACATAATGCCCATAGTAATAGTGCTGCTTACACACAAAACCAAAGAAATGCTGCTTGTACACACAATGCCCCCACTAGTAGCACCCTTTATACACGTATTGCCTATAGTAGTAGTGCTGCTTACACACATAATGCCCCTAGTGGTAGCACCCCATATACAAATAATGCCCATATACACATGGCCTGGTCTACCACTGTTATGCAGATGATACACCACTGTATTTGTCCTTTGCTCCGGGCACTTATAACCCAATAGCACCCCTAAATGACTGTCTAGCTGAGCTCCAGGAGTGGATGAGTGCCAGTTTGCTGCGACTGAACCCGGATAAAACAATGGGCCCTATTAATGGGACCGCAACATCAAAGGATAAGACTGCAGCATAGCCAACCAACTGGATTTACACTTGGGGATTCAGAATTACAAGCCATTGATCATATGCGGAATCTTGGCATTGTCCTGGATGGTGGCTCGACACTTAAACATCAGATATCAGCCACAATCAAATCCTCATTCTTTCACCTGAGGAACATAGCCAGAATCAAGCACTTAACTCCCTCAGATGATCTGCTAAAAATTATACATGCATTTGTATAATCTCGATTAGACTACTGTAATGCACTCTACTTTGGTCTCCCAGCAAAAGAATTGCACTGCTTACAGCTGGTGCAAAACACAGCTACCAGGCTGTTAACCAACCAGCCCCATTCTAGCCACATAACACCCATCATCAACTCCCTTCACTGGCTGCCTATAAGATGGGGAATCATCTTCAAGATTAGCTTACTGAGTTTCAAAGCATTACATGACCAGCGCCCAAGGTACATGAAGCAGCTTCTGATTCCATACTGCCCCACTCGATTACTGCGATCTGTAGATGAAGGACTTTTAGCGGTACCTAGAATCTCCCATAATTCATCTGGGGGTCGAGCTTTTAGTCATGTGGCTCCGACTCTATGAAACTGACTTCCCTGCACAGTGCGATAGGCCCCAACTATAGAATCCTTCAAAAATAGACTCAAATCTTTCCTGTTTACTCAAGCATTTCCATAATGTAACTTTAGTATCTACATGCTTCTGTATTTTATGAAAAGGTGTTCTGTACTTCATTGTTTCTGTACTATATTATGCTATATCTGTTAAGCGCCTTGAGTTCTATTGGAGAAAGAGCGCTATATATATATATATATATATATATATATATATAATTATTCTTATTCTTCTTATTATTATAGTAGTGCCGCTTATACACATAATGTTAATAGAAGTGCCACTTATACACATAATGCCAACAGACGTGCCACATATACACATAATGCCCCCAGTAGTAGTAGTGCCACTTATACAAATAATGCCGGGGTAGTAAAACCCCTTATAATGGCCCCAGTAGTAATGCCGCTTATACACATAATACCAACAGACGTGCCACATATACACATAATGCCCCCAGTAGTAGCGCTCCTTATACACATAATGCCCATAGTAGTAGTGCAGCTTATACACATAATGCCCATTGTAGTAATGCCACTTATACACATAATACCCACAGAAGTGCCATGTATACACATAATGCCCCCAGAAGCAGCAGCTCTTATACACATACTGTCATGCCACCAGTAGTAGCAGCACCCTTTCACATAATGCCCATAGTAGTAGTGTCACTTATACACATAATGGCCCCAGTAGTAGCCTTCCTTATACAAATAATGCCCTTATTAGTAGTGTTGTTTATACACATTATGCCCACAGAAGTGCTACTTATACACATAATGCCCCCTGTAGTAGTGCTGCTTATACACAATACCCCAAGTAATAGCATTGCTTATACACATAATTCCCATAGTAGAAGGGCCACTATTACACATAGTGCCCATAGTAGTGCCACTTATACACATAATGCCTCAAGTAGTAGCACCCCTTATACACATATTGTTCTTAGTAGTAGTGCTTCTAATACACAAAACCCACAGAAGTGCCGCTTGTACACATAATGCCACCAGTAGTAGTGCTCTTTACATACATATTGCCTATAGTAGTAGTACTACTTATACACATAATGCCCCCAGTAGTAGTGCCCCTTATACACATAATGCCAATAGTAGGAATGCCGCTTATACATATAATGCCCATGGTAGCAGTGCCGGTATCCGTTCACATGGTCGACCATGTTATGGTCGACAGTCATTAGGTCGACTACTATTGGTCGACATTGACATGGTCGACATGGACACATACTTCCCATAGTAGTAGTGCTGGTTATACACATACTGCCCCCAGTAGTAGCAGTGCATTTACACATAATGCTTCCAGTAGTAGCGCCCCTTATACATATAATGTCCATATTAATAGTGTCACTTATACACATAATGCCCCCAGTAGTAGCACCCCTTATACACATAATGCCCATGTAAGTGCCACTTATACACATAATGTCCCCCATAGTAGTGCTGCTTATTCACATAATGCCCCAGTAGTAGCATCACTTTTACACATAATGCCCCAGTAGTAGTGCTGCTTACACAAATTATGCCCACAGTAGTGCTTCTTATACACGTTATACCCATAGCTGTAGTACCACTTATACATAATTCCCACAGTAATATAACCCCTAATACACATAATGCTCCCAGTAGTAGTGCACCTGATACACATAATGCCCATAGTAGTAGTGCTGCTTTTACATATAATGCCCACAGAAGTGCCACTTATACACATATTGCCCATAGTAGTAATTCCACTTATACACATAATGCCCACAGAAGTTCCACTTATACACATAATGCCCCCAGTAGTAGGCTGGCTTATACACATTCTGTATGCCCCCAGTAGTAGCGCCCCTTATACACATAATGCCCCAGCAGTAGTACTGCTTAAACACGTAATGCCTCCAGTAGTTGCACCCTTTATACACATAATGCCCATAGTAGTAGCGTCACTTGTACACATAATGCCCACACACACATACATACATACATACATACATACATACAAACACACACACACACACACACACACACTTTTTCTCTCTCTCACTCACTTTCCATCCACTCACCTAACAAAATCTGGCTAGCCAGATCTGTAGTATCTCATCCTCCTCTGTAGCAGCCTGGTATTGCTCCAACCCTTAATCCAGTGTAGCTACACTCCCTTTTCAGTCCATGCACACTGCTCCTTTCACGGAGAGGGGGGTGGGAAAAGGGTCCACCAAAAATGTGTCAATTGAAAAACAAACGACCTGCCTTTGTGGCCTTTGTGCAATCAAGTTCAATGAAATAAGAAGGTTCCTGAAGTTCTCATTAATGAGTATTCTGTATTTTACAAAATGACACCTATTAGTAGTAGATATCAGGGTCAGAGATTAACTTCAAAACACTTTTTGTGAGAAAAATACCCTCTGATGAGGAAACACTCATGTACTGATGTGGTACATCTGATTTAAATAAAAATCTCGCTCCCCTCCCTCTCTCTCTGCCTGACACCCTATCTCACATCTCTCTATCCCTGACACCCTCTCTTCCATCTCTCTCCTGACACTCTCTTTCTCTTCCTCTCTCTGTCTCTCCCTCAATTATCTCCCTGACACACACTCTTGCTTCCTTCTCTCTTTGTGTCTCTTCCTCCCTTGCTGACACTCTCTCTCTCTCTCCCACTCACTTTCCCCCCTCTCTCATCCTGACTCTCTCCCTCTAGCTCCCCTCATGCCCTGTCTCTCTCCTTCCCTGACACCCTCTCTCGCTTGTTCCCCTCTTTCAGTCTCTCTCCCTCGCTGACACCCCCTCTCTCTCCTGCTCTCGCCTCCTCCCTCTCTCTCTTTGACACTCCCTCTCTCTCCATCCCATCTGTCTCTCTTCTGTTATTTCTCTTCTTCTCCCTGACATGCCCTGTCTTTCCCTGACACCTTCGATCTACTGCTCGCTCCCCTTCCATCTCTCTGTCTCTCCGTATTCTCTCTCCTTGACACCCTCTCTCTCTCTCCCTTACACCCTATCTCTTTCTCCCTCTGTCTCTCTCCTTCTCCCTCCCTGACACCATCTCTCTCTCAGTTACCCTCTCTTTTTCCTCTCTGTTTCTCTCCCTGACTTTCTCTCTACCTCTCTCTCTTGCTTCCCCTTCTGTCTCTTTCTCCTTCCCTGACACGTCATTATTTCTCTCTGTCTTTCTGTCTCTCTCCCTGACACCCACTCTTTCTCTCTTGCTCCTCTCTCTCTCCCCCTCTCTAACTTGCTCCCCCTCTCTCTGTATCCCTCCCTGACACCCTTTCTCTCTCTTTTGTTCTTCTTTGTGTCTCTCTGTGACACCTTCTCTATCTCTCACCCTCTACCCTCTGTCTTTTTTTCTGACACCCTTTCTTTCCTTCTGACACCCTTTTTCTTTCTCCCTGATAACCTCTCTCTCATTCTCCCTTCTCTCACTTCTCTGTCTCCCTCGCTCCCTCTCTCTTTCTCTCACCCTGACACCCTCTTTGTCTCTCACTCCCATCACTCTGTTTCCTACTCTGCTAAGGGGCATAGTAGTGACCGCTGTGGGGTGCAGAGTCAACTTTATTGGTTGTGTCCCCCACACCTTTGCTGCCCAGGGCCCCCACTAGCCTTAATTCAACCCTGGGCCAACAGCATGACACATATGCTGACTGTGTTTTACATGAACCGACAGACTGAAACTGCAAAGAGAAAGTGAGAGAGAGGTTTTATAGAGATACAGGTTGAGTATCCCTTATCCAAAATGCTTGGGACCAGAGGTATTTTGGATATCGGATTTTTCCGTATTTTGGAATAATTGCATACCATAATGAGATAACATGGTGATGGGACCTAAGTCTAAGCACACAATGCATTTATGTTTCATATACACCTTATACACACAGCCTGAAGTCAATTTTAGCCAATATTTTATATAACTTTGTGCATTAAACAAAGTGTCTACATTCACACAATTTATTTATTTTTCATATACACCTTATACACAAAGCCTGAAGGTCATTTAATACAATATTTTTAATAACTTTGTGTATTAAACAAAGTTTGTGTACATTGAGCCATCAAAAAACAAAGGTTTCACTATTTCACTCTCACTCAAAAAAGTCCGTATTTCGGAATATTCCGTATTTCGGAATATTTGGATATGGGATACTCAACCTGTATAATAAAGTAGCTGGCTGAAGTGTACTAAGGACTAAGGGCTTGTTTCTGAGGTGAAAGTAAAGAAAAAAGAGCAAGTGGATGTTTTGGGGCTCAAACTGCCTGCCCTGTGCAAAGCTTCCAACATTTGGAAAGGGGGAATTGGGAATTAAGGGGATCTGGCCACATGTCATGGAAGCGTGGCACCTCCAACCACATCTGAATGACCCCTAATGTGAATTAGGGTTGGGGTATGTATGTGTGTGTGTGCATGCGTGTGTGTGTGTGTGTGTGTGTGTGTGTGTGTGTGTGTGTGTGTGTGTGTGTGAGAGGTGGAGCTGCCTCAAGGGTATTTATGTATCATACTGAGATGGCTGAGGCAGGGCTAGGGTATTATATAATTTACAAGATAGATTGACATAACACCAACCCTCTAGTGCCCAAAGTTTGTTTATTTTTGTAAAATAAATGGTTTATGCACCAATTGATGCACCACTCCCACTGTAGTTCCACTCACATTATCCACAGCTCCACCCCGAGGTGGGACACTACCAATTTCGTCAGTCCCAGGCCGCACAATTTCTGATGGCAGCCCTGCTTACCAAAAAGCTGGAGGATCACAGGTCTGACCCAGAAGTCACATGACCACTGGGACCTAGAAGCTGTGCTGGAGCCTCTGCAGCCATTGGAAGTAGGTAAGCCACCACTGGGTTAATTGGGATCATATGTAAGTTTTCTAACATGTCGACATTTTATCAGTGTGTACATGAATGTCAACGTGGTCAATGTCAACATTATGACTATGTGGACATTCTTGTGTCGGCACAATGAATCTCAGCATTATGATTGTTGACCCCTTTAGTATTCTCATATCCACCAAACTGGATGTTGCCCACAGATCTTAAGCAATTGTCCACAGGTTTAAAGTCTTATCCTAACAATATAGTTTGGAAACAACAATCATAGTATACTGACAGTGAACAAGAAAGGTACTTACACAGGCCAGGCCAAAGATTAATGGTCCTATGATTGTGCTGCACTCAGTCAGACTCCAGGAAGTAGACAAAGGGCCTAATTCAGACCTGTTCGCTCGCTAGGGTTTTTATTGCAGTCCTGCGTTCGCATAGTCGCCGCCCATAGGGGAGTGTATTTTCGCTTTGCAAGTGTGCGAACGCATGTGTAGTAAAGCTGTACAAACAGATTTTGTGCAGTCTCTCTGCACAGCCCAGGACTTACTCAGCCGCCGCGATCACATCAGCCTGTCCGGGACTGGAATAGACGTCAGGAACCCTCCCTACAAATGCTTGGACACGCCTGCATTTTTCCAAACACTCCCAGAAAATGGTCAGTTGACACCCACAAATGCCTTCTATCTGTGAATCATCTTGCGTACACCCATGCAGTGGATCCGTCGCACCAACCCATCGCTGAGCTGCGATCCGCTTTGTACCTGTGTGAAGCGCCTGCGCATTGCGGTGCATACGCATGCGCAGTTTAGACCTGATCGCCCGCTGTACGAAAACGCAGCCTAGTGATCTGGTCTGAATTACCCCCAAAGTCCTGTAGAGGGATCTGGATCAAAAGAGTAGTCAGGTTCTAAAGCACAACTTAGGGTAGGCATAATCCATAGGGCAAAATCAGACCCCATAAAGTGATTGAATCGTGTGACTGCACACTGAGTATGTTTGTTTAATTAAAAAAATATACATTATAAAACCAAGGTGATCAATCAACACAGCAGCCTGTAGCTCATGCATGTAGCTGGAAGAGGATCAGGGTGGATCTTCACTGTACTTCCCTTTGAGAAAGGGACATAATACTTCTAAAATTGGGGTACTTGCTTATGAAAAGATCTTGTCAATATTTCATGATGAACATAGGAAAAGGAATCCAGGATCCCTTGTCATGACCATGTGGGAGATGTATCAATCTTGGAGAGAGATAATTTGTAGAGACATAAAGTACCAACCAATCAACTTCTGATATTTTTCAAACAGCCTGTAAAATAGCAAGTTAGAAGCAGATTGTTTGGTACTTTATCTCTCCATTTTATCTCTCCAAAGTTTGCTACATCTTTCCCACCCTCTATCACAGTGGACAAGGTATTGAAGGCAACCTCAATGTGATTTAGAGTCTAATATCTTGACTCATATTCAGTTTGGCTATAAACCAGTACTAGTGGAGGCTTGGGAACAAGAGAGAAATATGAAAAGTCCTGGGAATCTTCATGGATAATTAAAATCTAACTGAAAAGAAAACTGATTTATCTCTTTAAATATTTCATAGAGCTTATGCAGTATATCTAGGTTCTAATTTGCACACTGGTTCTCACAAGAGATGAGCGGGTTCGGTTCCCTGAGAACCGGACCCCCCCGAACTTCATGCTCCGAGACCGGATCCGAGTCTGACTCGGGACTTCCCACCAGACTCGGAAACGAGAATGAGGCAAAACGTCATCATCCTGCTGCCGGAATCTCGCATGCTTTGGATTCCATATAAACAGCCGTGCGTCGCCACCATTTTCAATCCGGAATTGGACAGTGAGGGAGACAGACCTCTGTCTCTCTCTCTGTGGGCAGTGGTGCCGAAATAGGGGAGGAGAGGGTACAAATTAACGGGGCCCATGTCTGATGGAGGGCCCCAGTGAGGGGTCCAGTGAGGGCCCCCGGGCCTCCTCCTCCTTAACTAACAGCAGCAGCTACAGCTCTTCTCCTAAGCCCAGCATATGCTGCTGACTGCTGGGCTGCAGTGTGGCCATGGTGGTGCTTAAAATATAATTTTTTCAGTATTTTTCTTTTCTAAGGGTGCATGACGATGCCTCCTTTGGATAGGCCACACACCCTGAAAAGTACCTGTTCCAAGCCAGACTCTTTACTGCCCTGTATGTGTATGTAATATCTATCTATATACAGTATAAACGTGTGTGTGTGTGTGTGTGTGTGTGTGTGTGTGTGTGTGTGTGTGTGTGTGTGTGTGTGTGTGTGTCTGTTTGTCTATATATGTCATGGCTGGCACTCTGTCCAAAATACTGCACAATTGCCCGGGTGCCCTTAGCGGGATAACAGGTAGTATAAGCAGAAATACTGTGGCACTCTTGGGACTGTACTAATGTAACAATATATTCTGGTGATGACCACTAATGTGCAAGTCAACATTTCAGTTTATTCAACTTTAATCATAGTAAGTCCTGAAAGTTCTGTGGCATTTCTGCATATACTATATGTGCGTGTGTGCGTGTGTGCGTGTATGTGCGTGTGTGTGTGTGTATACAGTGATTGCACTTACACACTATAGCGCATCTTTTATCCCAAAATGACGATGGAGGATCCACTTTCACAAAATGATGGTGTTCCAGTGAATGCGCTCTGCAACCAATGCAGCTTTTATGTGAGTGTCCCACCATCCTAATAGTGAACACTTTTGTCCCAACTGCTGGGAGGTAAGTCATGCTCCTGTGAGTGGGTACGTCTCGTGTGCTAGACATGCCCCCAAAGTGGTGCAGGCATGCAACTAACAGAGAGTGGCCACACCCCCCGCAGGGGGGCCCGGAAAGTTACTGTACCAGAGCCCAGGATTTCTCTTGGCAGCCCTGTCTGTGGGTGGTGGCATCAGGTGGGGTTAGTGTGTGCTCTGTAGTAGAGATGAGCGGGTTCGGTTCTCCGAGTTCCGAACCCACCCGAACTTCACCTATTTTACACGGTTCCGAGGCAGCTTCGGATCTTCCCGCCTTGCTCGGTTAACCCGAACGTCATCATCCCGCTGTCGGATTCTCGCGAGATTTGTATTCTATATAAAGAGCCGCACGTCGCCGCCATTTTCACTCGTGCATTGGAGATTGAACGGAGAGGACGTGGCTGCGTTCTCTCCCTGAAAAGCTCCGTATCTGTGCTCAGTGTGCTTCAAATATTTGTGCTCAGTGTGCTGCAAATATCTGTGCTCAGTGTGCTGCAAATATCTACGTTCTCTGCCTGAAAACGCTCCATATCTGTGCTCAGTGTGCTGCAAATATCTGTGCTCAGTGTGCTGCATTGTGGAGACCACCAGTATATAATTATAGTAGTACAGTACAGTAGGCCATTGCTATACCTTGCAGCTCTGTGTCAAGTATACTATCCATATCTGTGCTGCATTATTGTGAGCAGTATATAGTAGGACAGTGCAGCATTTTGGTGACCAGCAGTATACATATAGTACAGTACAGTATTCCATTGCTGCATCTTGCAGCTCTGTGTCAAGTATACTATCTCTGTGCTGCATTATTGTGAGCAGTATATAGTAGGACAGTGCAGCATTTTGGTGACCAGCAGTATACATATAGTACAGTTCAGGAGGCCATTGCTGTATCCTGCAGCTCTGTGACAAGTATACTATCCATTTCTGTGTTGCATTATTGTGAGCAGTATATAGTAGGACAGTGCAGCATTTTGGTGACCAGCAGTATACATATAGTACAGTACAGTAGGCCATTGCTGTATCTTGCAGCTCTGTGTCAAGTATACTATCCATATCTGTGCTGCATTACTGTGAGCAGTATATAGTAGGACAGTGCAGCATTTTGGTGACCAGCAGTATACATATAGTACAGTACAGTAAGCTATTGCAGTATCTTGCAGCTCTGTGTCAAGTATACTATCCATATCTGTGCTGCATTATTGTGAGCAGTATATAGTAGGACAGTGCAGCATTTTGGTGACCAGCAGTATACATATAGTACAGTACAGTAGGCCATTGCTGTATCTTGCAGCTCTGTGTCAAGTATACTATCCATATCTGTGCTGCATTATTGTGAGCAGTACATAGTAGGACAGTGCAGCATTTTGGTGACCAGCAGTATACATATAGTACAGTAGGCCATTGCTGTATCTTGCAGCTCTGTGTCAAGTATACTATCCATATCTGTGTTGCATTATTGTGAGCAGTATAGAATAGGACAGTGCAGCATTTTGGTGACCAGCAGTATACATATAGTACAGTACAGTAGGCCATTGCTGTATCTTGCAGCTCTGTGTCACTGCAAGTATCCATTCCATATCTGTGCTGCATTTTTGTGAGCAGTATATATAGTAGTACAGTGCAGCATTTTGGTGACCAACAGTATATAGTTGTACAGTACAGTAGGCCATTGCTGTATCTTGCAGCTCTGTGTCACTGCAAGTATCCATATCTGTGCTGCATTGTTGTGAGCAGTATATAGTAGTACAGTGCAGCATTGTGGTGACCAGTATACTACAGTACAATAGTGCAGGGCTGTTCTCGCTGCTCAGTGTCAGTTCTCCGTAGTATCATCAGTGCTCAGTAAAATCAGTGCTCAGTATAATCAGTGATTGATCAGTATAATCAGTTTTCAGTATAATCAGTGCACTGTTAGACGTGCACCCATTTTCCGCCAGTAGTGCATTGGGATTTAGACAATTGATGAAGTTATTGTGTCCCCGGTACAAAATCCCATCTAGATTCCACTTCACTAGGCAGGCGATAGCGAGATTTTACCAATTAATATCAGTGATTTATAATTAATTATTAATTACAGTGATCTTGCCAAATTATTCCAGTGATTTTGTCATTTTCTTCCAGTGATTTGGACCAATAATACCAGTGATTAGAACGAATAATTCCTGTGATTTTGTCATTTTCTTCCAGTGATTTGGACCAAAAATACCATTGATTAGAACAAATAATTCCTGTGATTTTGTCATTTTCTTCCAGTGATTTGGACCAATAATACCATTGATTAGAATTAATAATTCCTGTGATATTGAGGTGTTTGTGTCGCTTAGCTTAGCCATCCAGCGACCACAGTGCACCTCTTTTTCTCTTTTCTTTGCATCATGTGCTGTTTGGGGACTATTTTTTTAAGTGCCATCCTGTCTGACACTTCCGTATATGTCCAGGGGTGGTCTTCAGTATGCAGTCGGTCGGGCTCCCGGCGACCAGCATACCGGCGCCGGGAGCCCGACAGCCGGCATACCGACACTTCTTCTCCCTCGTGGGGGTCCACGACCCCCCTGGAGGGAGAATAAAATAGTGTGGCGCGCGTAGCGCACCGTGCCCGTAGCGTGGCGAGCGCAGCGAGCCCGCAAGGGGCTCATTTGCGCTCGCCACACTGTCGGTAAGCCGGCGGCCGGCCTCCCGGCGCCGGTATGCTGGTCGCCGGCAGATCGTAGTGAACCCATGTCCAGTGGTACTGCCATTTGATATAATTCCCGACATTACTGCCATATAATTCGAGTGATTTTGTCATTTTCATCCAGTGATTTGGACCAATAATACCATTGATTAGAACGAATAGTTCCTGTGATTTTGTCATTTTCTTCCAGTGATTTGGACCAATAATACCATTGATTAGAACGAATAATTCCTTTGATTTTGTCATTTTCTTCCAGTGATTTGGACCAATAATACCATTGATTAGAACAAATAATTCCTGTGATATTGAGGTGTTTGTGTCGCTCAGTTTAGCCATCCAGCGACCACAGTGCACCTCTTTTTCTCTTTTCCTTGCATCATGTGCTGTTTGGGGCCAATTTTTTTTAAGTGCCATCCTGTCTGACACTGCAGTGCCACTCCTAGATGGGCCAGGTGTTTGTGCCGCCCTCTTGGGTCACTTAGCTTAGTCATTCAGCGACCTCGGTGCAAATTTTAGGACTAAAAATAGTTTTGTGAGGTGTGAGGTGTTCAGAATAGACTGGAAATGAGTGGAAATTATGGTTATTGAGGTTAATAATACTATAGAATCAAAATTACCCCCAAATTCTATGATTTAAGCTGTTTTTGAGGGGTTTTTGAAAAAAAACACCCGAATCCGACAAAAAAATTTCAGGGAGGTTTTGACAAAACGCATCCGAATCCAAAACACGGCCGCGGAACTGAATCCAAAACCAAAACACAAAAAATTTCTGGTGCACATCTCTACTCGGTAGTGGTGCTGCTGCAGTCACTGTGGTGTACCTGTGCTGTGTTAGGGGTGCTGTCCTGGCTGTCACTGGTGTTTCATGTGCTACAGCTGTATATAGGTGTTGCTGTCCTTGCTGTCACTGTGTTGTACAGGCTGCAGGGGCACTATCCTCCTGTATGCTGTAAAATATAGGGGTGCTGCTGGCCCTGTATGTTGTAAAAATTCAGGGGTGCAGTTGTTAAGAATTAAAAGCACACTGCTGTATGCTGTAAAATATAGGGGTGCTGCTGGCCCTGTATGTTGTAAAAATTCAGAGGTGCAGTTGTTAAAAATGAAGAGCACACTGCTCTTGTATGCTGTAAAATATAGATGTGTTGCTGTTCAAACAACATTACACTGGTCCTGTATGTTGTAAAAATTCAGGGGTGCAGTGAAAATCTATGTACACTGGCCCTGACTTGTATGCTGTAATAATTCTAGGGTGCAGTGAAAATCAATGTAAAGTACACTGGCCCTGTCTTGTATGCTGTAATATTTCTAGAGTGCAGTGAAAATCAATGTACACTGGCCCTGTCTTGTATGATGTAATTTTTCTAAGGTGCAGTGAAAATCAATGTACGCTGGTCCTGTGTTGAATGCTGTAATTATTCTAGGGTGCAGTGAAAATCAATGTACACTGACCCTGTCTTGTATGCTGTAAGTATTCTAGGATGCAGTAAAAATCAATGTACACTGGCCCTATCTTGTATGCTGTAATTATTCTAGGGTGCAATGAAAAATCAATGTATACTGGTCCTGTCTTGTGTGCTGTAAGTATTCTAGGGTGCAGTGAAAATCAATGTCTTGTATGCTGTAATATTACAGGGGTGTTGTGAAAAAATACAGGAGTGCTGGCACTGTCTGCGGTTGCGATGTCTAGGCCTGACCTTCACAACACTGTATGGGAAGAGGAGGCTCCTACCAAAATTTGCACGCCCCCTGCAAGTGCTGGTAGGAGCACCGCCAGTCCAGCTGCTGATATTGAGATTGAGAATGTCACTGTAGAAGTACACCAGGATGAGGAGGATATAGGGGGAAGCTGGCGCTGTGGAGGAAGTTGATGATGAGGATTCTGATGGTGATGTGGTTTGTTTGAATAAGGCACCGGTGGAGACAGTTGTTGGCTATGGGATGAAAAAGCCCATTGTCATGCTTGGGCAAAATACCAAAAAATCCACCTCTTCAGTGTGGAATTATTTCTTCACAAATCCGGACAACAGGTGTCAAGCCATCTGTTGCCTTTACCAATCCATAATAAGTAGGGGTAGAGACATTAACCACCTAGGAACATCCTCCCTTATACGTCACCTGCAGCGCATTGATCATAAGTCATTGTCAAGTTAAGAAACTTTGGGTAATAGTGTAAGCAGTTCACTGATACCTAAATGATATGGTTATGTTTGAATATTATTTCTCTGTGAGGATGAGGTTGTAAACACTGAAGAGGGAGGGGTGATCCGAGGTTGTGGACGACATCTTGCCACTGTAGATCCAGTTTGTGCAAGGAGAGATTAATTGCTTCTTTTTTGGTGGGGGCCCAAACAAACTAATTATTTCAGCCACAGTCGTGTGGCAGACCCTGTCGCTGAAATGATTGGTTTGTTAAAGTGTGTTCCATCTTGAACCTCTTTTTTTCTTTGCATCATGTGCTCTTTGGGGCCTAGTTTTTAAAACTGCCATCCTGTCTGACATTGCAGGGCCACTCCTAGATGGGCCAGGTGTTTTTGCCGCACACTTGTGTCTCTTAGCTTAGTCATACAGCTACCTCATTGCACCTCTTTTTTTCTGTGTATCATGTGCTCTTTGGGGCCTTGTTTTTAAAATTGCCATTCTGTCTGACACTGCAGTGCCACTCCTAGATGGGCCAGGTGTTTGTGCCGCCCACTTGTGTTGCTTAGCTTAGTCATACAGCTACCTTGGTGCAACCTTTTGGCATAAAAACAATATTGTGAGGTGTGAGGTGTTCAGAATTGACTGGAAATGAGTGGAAATGGAGGTTACTAATACCGTAAGATCAAAATTACCCCCAAATTCTGTGATTTTAGCTGTTTTTATATATTTATTAAAAATCATCCAGATCCAAAACCAACACCCGAAAGGATGGTGTTTGCAAAACCAATCCAGATCCAAAACACAAGCGAGGATCCAAATCCAAAACCAAAACACAAAACCCGAAAAGTGACCGCCGCACATCTCTAGTTCTCACAATTTGATATATCTTTGCTGAAAGCTTGTGCAGAATACTGCATACAGGTAATGTATTTGTAATGGTGGCAATTCTTGCCTTTAAAAATATTACCATTTTGAATCCAGCTACAAAATCGATGAAAAATCATGACTTTAACAAACTTATACTTTATTACATTCCGACCTTAAACTCTGATCTTACATTTTAAATGTCTGTGATGGTAATTAGAAAAAGACTAATATTGAAAAACAGAATGTCCCTGGAATAACTGAACCTTTTTCATGCCAATCTTACATGTTGAACAGTCGTCTCACCTCAGGATCGTTAAAAAAATGATTTTGGGTGAATACTACAGACATACTAAAAAAGTGGAGTACTCCTCACAAACAATACAAGAAACTCCTGGCACCATAATTGAACAGATCTAAATGCTGCTTTCCCAGGAGTAATTGGTTTTAAACCCCTTAGTGTGAGGAAGCCGCTGAAATATAGAAGGCGGGGAAACGCATCTGTACGATCTCCCAGCATACGGGATACAGCCACAGACCCGTCATCAGCTGGCTGGCACACCGCACACCCCACTGCCAAAGAAAGGGGACGAATTGCTGTGAAGTGACCGTACATGGACTCCAGAGAAGGATGACGGGGAGAGCACCAGACGGGAGGGACATCACCAATCCGTGTTAAAATAGAGGCATGCTGAACGGCATAGATTGACACCCTGGTAACTAACCTGTATGTGAGAGGCATGGACTGCTCACATTAATGCTGCATGGCTATGCATGAACGCTTTTAAACACTAACCAGAAGTTGTGAGAAAGGTTACTAATTATACTAAGTAACTATATGTTGAGCCCAATTACTAACTGAATGACTGATTATATGGATATCAGCTTCTAGTGCATGATTTGCTCGTTATCATTACGCATGCAGAGTTACCAGTGAGCTTATTAAATGTTAAGGTGGTACAAAGTATCACGGAAGACTGCATGAAGGAGACTTTGGTGCATATCAGTTTTATAGTGCAGCTGCTTTCGTTCTTAAAGCTAATTCAAGCTATATTGTATTGAGAATTTAATAATAATATTGCTTTATAGAATTATGGAGTAATAATGAATATTTCTTAATTGTTTTATTGATGTTGGCCGTATCAAATATAGATTTATGTGATAAATGTTATTAAATAAAATCTACAACAGACTAAGTAGCGCTTTCCCATTGTTTTCCTTTTTTTACTCCTCACAAACTTCAAGTTTGCAGTGTACACTAACACTAAGTGTATTAGTCTTTTTTGAATATAGCAATTTCTGATATCAACAATGGTGATGTCATGTTTACATTTTTAATTGTATTTTTGAGTATTTTTTTAATTGAACAAATACACATTAAAAAACCAAGGTGATCAATTTTTAATTGCCTTAGCACTGCTTCTTTTACAAATTGGTTTTCCTTTTTGAGGCTTTGCAGGCCATTTAAAAGTGGCTTTACAGTCAATTTGTTTGCTTTGCGCCTGGGGTATTCTCAATTTTTTTTTTATGTTCTTCACAATTTTGGGAAAATACCACTCCACCATGGGATATAGGTGGTCATACCGAGTTGATCGCAGCCAGCAACTTTTTGCTGCTGGTGCAATCAACTAATGCTGCATTCAGACTGCAAATGCCGGATCCTACCCGGTAAGACAAACGTGTACTTACCGGGTGGGATCCGGCATTTGCACTCCGCTGCTGGCTTTCCGACCCGGCAATATACCGGGTCGGTTGCCATAACAACGGAGCGCGCAGCAGCAGCAGGGGCGGGGGTGGAGGTGGCGTCGGGAGATGAGCTCATCTCCAGCGCCGCCTCTCCCTATCTTGTGAATGGGAACCGTGTCGCATCGACACGGCTCCCATTCACACCGCACCTGACCCGGTAATCAACCCGGGTAAAACCCTTCTTTTTTACCGGGTTGATTTACCGGGTCAGGCGACCCGCTAAATCGGCCAGTGTGCTTTCACATCGCACACTGACCCGGTTCGACACGGCAATATGCCGTGTCGGTACCGGGTTATTTGTGCGATGTGAAAGGGGTATAATCCGCGCCTATGGGGGAGTGTATTTTAGCTTAGCAGGGCTGTGATCGCTTGTGCAGCCCTGCTAAGCCCAAAAAGTTTTAATCAACCTAGGAGTTAGGCTGGATCTACTTACCATGTGCGACGGATCCAGCGACGTTTCTCCCGGCTTTGAAGTCAGACATCCGCCCTCCGTTTGCCTGGACACGCCTGCGTTCGGATGACCACTCCCCGAAAACGGTATCCGCCACGGAATGCCTCTTCGCTGTCAATCTTCATGCGCTCGGCGCTGCATCTTCTTTTTTCGCTGTGCACGTCATTGTCCGTCGCTGGGCAACGACGCGCATGTGCAATGCACACGCCACGCATGCGCAGTTCCGTCCCATTAGCACCGCAGCGAACAACCGCTGCATGCAAATGGGTCGGAATGACCCCCATAGTCAATATACCTGATTCCTGATTCGGGAATCCTGATAGCCTCTAAAATGTCGGCGGTTCGAATAGCAACCGCTACCCTGTATTCCCACTCGGGTAGTGGGTCCACGCCACCACCCGAGGGAGAATAGAACCCGTGGCCCGAATTGTGGCGAGTGCAGCGAGCCTATGAGGGGACTTGCTGTGCTTGCTGCCGGTTCTCTGGCTGGTGGGATGCTGCTGACAAGATGCTGACAGCCGGCATCCCATACTGAATCCCACCAGCACCAACAGCTGATAAATCATCATTGTAACTCCACCTAATAATCTCACTCAAATTCCAATCAACACTAGGGGTGTGTAAAGCTAAGTGTGGGTAATCCAAGACTATGGGAAAAGTAGCAAAGGATATAAGAGATCTATGGCTAGATGCATCATCGCTTGGGAAGTGATAAAATGAAGAGTGAAAAAGTACCAGACAATCAGGTCCTAACTGGCATTTTTCAAACACAGCCTGTGAGATGGCAGTTAGGACCTGATTGGCTGGTACTTTTTCACTCTCCATTTTATCACTTTCCAAGCGATGATGCATCTAGCCAATAGGGTCTAATTCAACCTTGATTTAGGCCCCTAGTCCACAAATACTAAGAAAATAATCCAGATTAATAGCAGGAATATTTAATGTTTGAACTGCAGTAGCATCCAATAACATTGCTCCAACCCCAATGTCGCTATAAGCGAAAATATCAACTGACATGGCATGAAACCTATCTTATGTGGCAATAAGAAGATATTACTTGAGACTAAAAGTCCATGATTGTTGATGCCTTGTAATAATTAGATTATTTCTACTCACTGTGCAGATACTGGTGAGCAATACCTCATCTTCAAGAATGCTTTGGAACTTTCACAAAAGTTTCTGACATTTTTTTTTAGTCTCAGGAGAAATAGTCAAGCAAATTCATTTTAGGTTCAGTTAGGCTAGCAAGAGGGACTTAGAGAACTCTAGAAGCAAATATTCACCAAAATCTGGGCAGGATTTGCCTCTATGTAGTATCAGAAATTATAATGTTCTGCCATATGTAAAATTTCTAGAGATGAGCGCCGGAAATTTTTCGGGTTTTGTGTTTTGGTTTTGGGTTCGGTTCCGCAGCCGTGTTTTGGGTTCGACCGCGTTTTGGCAAAACCTAACCGAATTTTTTTTGTCGGATTCGGGTGTGTTTTGGATTCGGGTGTTTTTTTCCAAAAAACCTAAAAAACAGCTTAAATCATAGAATTTGGGGGTCATTTTGATCCCAAAGTATTATTAACCTCAAAAACCATCATTTCTACTCATTTTCAGTCTATTCTGAATACCTCACACCTCACAATATTATTTTTAGTCCTAAAATTTGCACCGAGGTCGCTGGATGACTAAGCTAAGCGACCCTAGTGGCCGACACAAACACCTGGCCCATCTAGGAGTGGCACTGCTAATATAGACTGGTTGATAATGAGATGTAGTATGTATAAAGAAGAAAGAAAAAAAAAACCACGGGTAGGTGGTATACAATTATGGATGGACTGCCGAGTGCCGACACAGAGGTAGCTACAGCCGTGGACTACCGTACTGTACTGTGTCTGCTGCTAATATAGACTGGATGATAATGAGATGTAGTATGTATAAAGAAGAAAGAAAAAAAAACCACGGGTAGGTGGTATACAATTATGGATGGACTGCCGAGTACCGACACAGAGGTAGCTACAGCCGTGGACTACCGTACTGTACTGTGTCTGCTGCTAATATAGACTGGTTGATAATGAGATGTAGTATGTATAAAGAAGAAAGAAAAAAAAACCACGGGTAGGTGGTATACAATTATGGACGGACTGCCGAGTGCCGACACAGAGATAGCTACAGCCGTGGACTACCGTACTGTACTGTGTCTGCTGCTAATATAGACTGGATGATAATGAGATGTAGTATGTATAAAGAAGAAAGAAAAAAAAAACCACGGGTAGGTGGTATACAATTATGGATGGACTGCCGAGTGCCGACACAGAGGTAGCTACAGCCGTGAACTACCGTACTGTACTGTGTCTGCTGCTAATATAGACTGGATGATAATGAGATGTAGTATGTATAAAGAAGAAAGAAAAAAAAAACCACGGGTAGGTGGTATACAATTATGGATGGACTGCCGAGTGCCGACACAGAGGTAGCTACAGCCGTGGACTACCGTACTGTACTGTGTCTGCTGCTAATATAGACTGGATGATAATGAGATGTAGTATGTATAAAGAAGAAAGAAAAAAAAAACCACGGGTAGGTGGTATACAATTATGGATGGACTGCCGAGTGCCGACACAGAGGTAGCTACAGCCGTGAACTACCGTACTGTGTCTGCTGCTAGTATAGACTGGATGATAAATAATGATATAAAAAATATATATATATCACTACTGCAGCCGGACAGGTATATATTATATAATGACGGACCTGCTGGACACTGTCTGTCAGCAGAATGAGTTTTTTAATTTTTATAGAATAAAAAAACACCACACAAGTCACACGACGAGTGTACTTTTTCAGGCAGACATTCAATCACAATATACTATACTGGTGGTCAGTGTGGTCAGGTCACTGGTCACAGTGGTCAGTGGTCAGTCACACTGGCAGTGGCACTCTGGCAGCAAAAGTGTGCACTGTTTAATATGTACTCCTGGCTCCTGCTATAACCTATAACTGCTCCCCAGTCTCCCCCACAATTAAGCTGTGTGAGCACAGTCAGATATTATACATAGATGATGCAGCACACTGGGCTGAGCACAGATATGGTATGTGAGTGTGACTGAGTCACTGTGTATCGTTTTTTTCAGGCAGAGAACAAGAACAGAACGGATTATTAAATAATAATAAATTATAAAACTGCACTGGTGGTCAGGTCACTGGTCATCAGTCACTAGTATAACTCCTCCTAAGCTCCAGTAAGTAAATGAAGTGTCTCACTCTCACTCTCCTATCTATTTTAATTTCTAAACGGAGAGGACGCCAGCCACGTCCTCTCCCTATCAATCTCAATGCACGTGTGAAAATGGCCGCGACGCGCGGCTCCTTATATAGAATCCGAGTCTCGCGATAGAATCCGAGCCTCGCGAGAATCCGACAGCGTGATGATGACGTTCGGGGCGCGCTCGGGTTAACCGAGCAAGGCGGGAAGATCCGAGTCGCTCGGACCCGTGTAAAAAAACATGAAGTTCGGGCGGGTTCGGATTCAGAGAAACCGAACCCGCTCATCTCTAAAAATTTCAAGAATTAATTTCTAGACCCAGGCTAGTCATAATACACACCTTTAGCAGCCCCCTTTCCCTTAGAAAAAATGTTGCTCATTTTACTCAACTGCCCAAAGATTTTGGGGCAAGGGCGTAGCTACCATAGGTGCAGGTACTGCAACTGCTATGGGGCCATGAGCTGAGAGGGGCCCACCTTCCCTGTCACAATTACATGTGTTATATAAATTTTTCAACATTTGGGTGTTACTAGGGTTTCCACCTCATCCCTTTAATTCTGGACACATTAATTACACTGGTTCTGTGGCTGATTAAAACCAGGTGAAACGGAGTCTTGAAGTCAGCCAGCGACAGAACCTGTGTAATTAATACGTGGCCAGAATTAAAGGGATGAGGTGGTAACTAGAGATGAGCGGGTTCGGTTCCTCTGAATCCGAACCCGCCCGAACTTCAGTTTTTTCTTCACGGGTCCGAGCGACTCGGATCTTCCCGCCTTGCTCGGTTAACCCGAGCGCGCCCGAACGTCATCATCCCGCTGTCGGATTCTCGCGAGGCTCGGATTCTATCGCGAGACTCGGATTCTATATAAGGAGCCGCGCGTCGCCGCCATTTTCACACGTGCATTGAGATTCATAGGGAGAGGACGTGGCTGGCGTCCTCTCCGTTTAGAGAAGAGAGTGAGACAGTAGAGAGAGACACAGTAGTAGTAATTTTGGGGAGCATTATTAGGAGGAGTACTACTATACTACTACTACTTGCTGAAGTGATATAGATTAGATAGTGTGACTGTATTAATTATCTGACTTGTGGGGGAGACACTGACAGTGGGGAGCAGTTAGAGTCTGAGAGCAGGACTCAGGAGTACATATAATGTACAGTGCACACTTTTGCTGCCAGAGTCAGTGCCACACTGCCATTGTGACCACACTGACCACCAGACCAGTATAATATATTTTGTTATTGTCTGCTTAGGAATACTACTTGCAAGTTGCTGATAGTGTGACCAGTGACCTGACCACCAGTTTAATAATCAATCACCACCAGTTTAATATATATATATATATAATTGTATATAATATATATATATATATATATATATATATATATAATATTGTATACCACCTACCCGTGGTTTTTTTTTTTTTCATTCTTCTTTATACATACTACTATAGTAGCTTACTGTAGCAGTCTGCGGTGCTGCTGAGCTGACAGTGTCCAGCAGGTCCGTCATCAGTCATTACATAATAAATATATATACCTGTCCGGCTGCAGTACTAGTGATATTATATATACATATATATTGATTTCATCTCATTATCATCCAGTCTATATTAGCAGCAGACACAGTACGTTAGTCCACGGCTGTAGCTACCTCAGTGTCGGCACTCGGCAGTCCATCCATAATTGTATACCACCTCCCCGTGGGTTTTTTTTTTTTCTTTCTTCTTTGTACATACTACTATAGTATAGTAGCTTACTGTAGCAGTCTGCGGTGCTGCTGAGCTGACAGTGTCCAGCAGGTCCGTCATCAGTCATTACATAATAAATATACATACCTGTCCGGCTGCAGTACTAGTGATATTATATTGATTTCATCTCATTATCATCCAGTCTATATTAGCAGCAGACACAGTACGTTAGTCCACGGCTGTAGCTACCTCTGTGTCGGCACTCGGCAGTCCATCCATAATTGTATACCACCTCCCCGTGGTTTTTTTTTTTTCTTTCTTCTTTGTACATACTACTATAGTATAGTAGCTTACTGTAGCAGTCTGCGGTGCTGCTGAGCTGACAGTGTCCAGCAGGTCCGTCATCAGTCATTACATAATAAATATACATACCTGTCCGGCTGCAGTACTAGTGATATTATATTGATTTCATCTCATTATCATCCAGTCTATATTAGCAGCAGACACAGTACGGTAGTCCACGGCTGTAGCTACCTCTGTGTCGGCACTCGGCAGTCCATCCATAATTGTATACCACCTCCCCGTGGTTTTTTTTTTTTCTTTCTTCTTTGTACATACTACTATAGTATAGTAGCTTACTGTAGCAGTCTGCGGTGCTGCTGAGCTGACAGTGTCCAGCAGGTCCGTCATCAGTCATTACATAATAAATATACATACCTGTCCGGCTGCAGTACTAGTGATATTATATTGATTTCATCTCATTATCATCCAGTCTATATTAGCAGCAGACACAGTACGTTAGTCCACGGCTGTAGCTACCTCTGTGTCGGCACTCGGCAGTCCATCCATAATTGTATACCACCTCCCCGTGGTTTTTTTTTTTTCTTTCTTCTTTGTACATACTACTATAGTATAGTAGCTTACTGTAGCAGTCTGCGGTGCTGCTGAGCTGACAGTGTCCAGCAGGTCCGTCATCAGTCATTACATAATAAATATACATACCTGTCCGGCTGCAGTACTAGTGATATTATATTGATTTCATCTCATTATCATCCAGTCTATATTAGCAGCAGACACAGTACGTTAGTCCACGGCTGTAGCTACCTCTGTGTCGGCACTCGGCAGTCCATCCATAATTGTATACCACCTCCCCGTGGTTTTTTTTTTCTTTCTTCTTTGTACATACTACTATAGTATAGTAGCTTACTGTAGCAGTCTGCGGTGCTGCTGAGCTGACAGTGTCCAGCAGGTCCGTCATCAGTCATTACATAATAAATATATATACCTGTCCGGCTGCAGTACTAGTGATATTATATTGATTTCATCTCATTATCATCCAGTCTATATTAGCAGCAGACACAGTACGGTAGTCCACGGCTGTAGCTACCTCTGTGTCGGCACTCGGCAGTCCATCCATAATTGTATACCACCTCAACGTGGTTTTTTTTTTTCTTTCTTCTTTGTACATACTACTATAGTATAGTAGCTTACTGTAGCAGTCTGCGGTGCTGCTGAGCTGACAGTGTCCAGCAGGTCCGTCATCAGTCATTACATAATAAATATACATACCTGTCCGGCTGCAGTACTAGTGATATTATATTGATTTCATCTCATTATCATCCAGTCTATAATAGCAGCAGACACAGTACGGTAGTCCACGGCTGTAGCTACCTCTGTGTCGGCACTCGGCAGTCCATCCATAATTGTATACCACCTCCCCGTGGTTTTTTTTTTTTCTTTCTTCTTTGTACATACTACTATAGTATAGTAGCTTACTGTAGCAGTCTGCGGTGCTGCTGAGCTGACAGTGTCCAGCAGGTCCGTCATCAGTCATTACATAATAAATATACATACCTGTCCGGCTGCAGTACTAGTGATATTATATTGATTTCATCTCATTATCATCCAGTCTATATTAGCAGCAGACACAGTACGGTAGTCCACGGCTGTTGCTACCTCTGTGTCGGCACTCGGCAGTCCATCCATAATTGTATACCACCTACCCGTGTTTTTTTTTTCTTTCTTCTTGATACATACTACTATAGTAGCTTACTGTAGCAGTCTGCGGTGCTGCTGAGCTGACAGTGTCCAGCAGGTCCGTCATCAGTCATCATTACCTAATAAATATATATCTACCTGTCCGGCTGCAGTACTAGTGATATTATATATACATATATATATTGATTTCATATCATTATCATCCAGTCTATATTAGCAGCAGACACAGTACGGTAGTCCACGGCTGTAGCTACCTCTGTGTCGGCACTCGGCAGTCCATCCATAATTGTATACCACCTACCCGTGGTTTTTTTTTTCTTTCTTCTTGATACATACTACTATAGTAGCTTACTGTAGCAGTCTGCGGTGCTGCTGAGCTGACAGTGTCCAGCAGGTCCGTCATCAGTCATCATTACCTAATAAATATATATCTACCTGTCCGGCTGCAGTACTAGTGATATTATATATACATATATATATTGATTTCATATCATTATCATCCAGTCTATATTAGCAGCAGACACAGTACGTTAGTCCACGGCTGTAGCTACCTCTGTGTCGGCACTCGGCAGTCCATCCATAATTGTATACCACCTACCCGTGGTTTTTTTTTTTTTTTTTCTTGATACATACTACTATAGTAGCTTACTGTAGCAGTCTGCGGTGCTGCTGAGCTGACAGTGTCCAGCAGGTCCGTCATCAGTCATCATTACCTAAGAAATATATATCTACCTGTCCGGCTGCAGTACTAGTGATATTATATATACATATATATATTGATTTCATATCATTATCATCCAGTCTATATTAGCAGCAGACACAGTACGTTAGTCCACGGCTGTAGCTACCTCTGTGTCGGCACTCGGCAGTCCATCCATAATTGTATACCACCTACCCGTGGTTTTTTTTTTTCTTTCTTCTTGATACATACTACTATAGTAGCTTACTGTAGCAGTCTGCGGTGCTGCTGAGCTGACAGTGTCCAGCAGGTCCGTCATCAGTCATCATTACCTAAGAAATATATATCTACCTGTCCGGCTGCAGTACTAGTGATATTATATATACATATATATATTGATTTCATATCATTATCATCCAGTCTATATTAGCAGCAGACACAGTACGTTAGTCCACGGCTGTAGCTACCTCTGTGTCGGCACTCGGCAGTCCATCCATAATTGTATACCACCTACCCGTGGTTTTTTTTTTTTTCTTCTTTATACATACTACTATAGTAGCTTACTGTAGCAGTCTGCGGTGCTGCTGAGCTGACAGTGTCCAGCAGGTCCGTCATCAGTCATTACATAATAAATATATATACCTGTCCGGCTGCAGTACTAGTGATATTATATATATATATATTGATTTCATCTCATTATCATCCAGTCTATATTAGCAGCAGACACAGTACGGTAGTCCACGGCTGTAGCTACCTCTGTGTCGGCAGTCACTCGTCCATCCATAAGTATACTAGTATCCATCCATCTCCATTGTTACCTGAGGTGCCTTTTAGTTGTGCCTATTAAAATATGGAGAACAAAAATGTTGAGGTTCCAAAATTAGGGAAAGATCAAGATCCACTTCCACCTCGTGCTGAAGCTGCTGCCACTAGTCATGGCCGAGACGATGAAATGCCAGCAACGTCGTCTGCCAAGGCCGATGCCCAATGTCATAGTACAGAGCATGTAAAATCCAAAACACCAAATATCAGTAAAAAAAGGACTCCAAAATCTAAAATAAAATTGTCGGAGGAGAAGCGTAAACTTGCCAATATGCCATTTACCACACGGAGTGGCAAGGAACGGCTGAGGCCCTGGCCTATGTTCATGGCTAGTGGTTCAGCTTCACATGAGGATGGAAGCACTCAGCCTCTCGCTAGAAAACTGAAAAGACTCAAGCTGGCAAAAGCACCGCAAAGAACTGTGCGTTCTTCGAAATCCCAAATCCACAAGGAGAGTCCAATTGTGTCGGTTGCGATGCCTGACCTTCCCAACACTGGACGTGAAGAGCATGCGCCTTCCACCATTTGCACGCCCCCTGCAAGTGCTGGAAGGAGCACCCGCAGTCCAGTTCCTGATAGTCCGATTGAAGATGTCAGTGTTGAAGTACACCAGGATGAGGAGGATATGGGTGTTGCTGGCGCTGGGGAGGAAATTGACAAGGAGGATTCTGATGGTGAGGTGGTTTGTTTAAGTCAGGCACCCGGGGAGACACCTGTTGTCCGTGGGAGGAATAGGGCCGTTGACATGCCTGGTGAAAATACCAAAAAAATCAGCTCTTCGGTGTGGAAGTATTTCACCAGAAATGCGGACAACATTTGTCAAGCCGTGTGTTGCCTTTGTCAAGCTGTAATAAGTAGGGGTAAGGACGTTAACCACCTCGGAACATCCTCCCTTATACGTCACCTGCAGCGCATTCATAATAAGTCAGTGACAAGTTCAAAAACTTTGGGCGACAGCGGAAGCAGTCCACTGACCAGTAAATCCCTTCCTCTTGTAACCAAGCTCACGCAAACCACCCCACCAACTCCCTCAGTGTCAATTTCCTCCTTCCCCAGGAATGCCAATAGTCCTGCAGGCCATGTCACTGGCAATTCTGACGAGTCCTCTCCTGCCTGGGATTCCTCCGATGCATCCTTGCGTGTAACGCCTACTGCTGCTGGCGCTGCTGTTGTTGCTGCTGGGAGTCGATGGTCATCCCAGAGGGGAAGTCGTACTCGTAAGCCCACTTTTACTACTTCCACCAAGCAAAGGACTGTCCAACAGTCCTTTGCGAGGAAGATGAAATATCACAGCAGTCATCCTGCTGCAAAGCGGATAACTGAGGCCTTGGCATCCTGGGTGGTGAGAAACGTGGTTCCGGTATCCATCATTACTGCAGAGCCAACTAGAGACTTGTTGGAGGTACTGTGTCCCCGGTACCAAATACCATCTAGGTTCCATTTCTCTAGGCAGGCGATACCGAAAATGTACACAGACCTCAGAAAAAGAGTCACCAGTGTCCTAAAAAATGCAGCTGTACCCAATGTCCACTTAACCACGGACATGTGGACAAGTGGAGCAGGGCAGGGTCAGGACTATATGACTGTGACAGCCCACTGGGTAGATGTATGGACTCCCGCCGCAAGAACAGCAGCGGCGGCACCAGTAGCAGCATCTCGCAAACGCCAACTCTTTCCTAGGCAGGCTACGCTTTGTATCACCGGTTTCCAGAATACGCACACAGCTGAAAACCTCTTACGGCAACTGAGGAAGATCATCGCGGAATGGCTTACCCCAATTGGACTCTCCTGTGGATTTGTGGCATCGGACAACGCCAGCAATATTGTGTGCGCATTAAATCTGGGCAAATTCCAGCACGTCCCATGTTTTGCACATACCTTGAATTTGGTGGTGCAGAATTTTTAAAAAAACGACAGGGGCGTGCAAGAGATGCTGTCGGTGGCCAGAAGAATTGCGGGACACTTTCGGCGTACAGGCACCACGTACAGAAGACTGGAGCAACACCAAAAACGCCTGAACCTGCCCTGCCATCATCTGAAGCAAGAAGTGGTAACGAGGTGGAATTCAACCCTATATATGCTTCAGAGGTTGGAGGAGCAGCAAAAGGCCATTCAAGCCTATACAATTCAGCACGATATAGGAGGTGGAATGCACCTGTCTCAAGCGCAGTGGAGAATGATTTCAACGTTGTGCAAGGTTCTGCTGCCCTTTGAACTTGCCACACGTGAAGTCAGTTCAGACACTGCCAGCCTGAGTCAGGTCATTCCCCTCATCAGGCTTTTGCAGAAGAAGCTGGAGACATTGAAGGAGGAGCTAACACGGAGCGATTCCGCTAGGCATGTGGGACTTGTGGATGGAGCCCTTAATTCGCTTAACAAGGATTCACGGGTGGTCAATCTGTTGAAATCAGAGCACTACATTTTGGCCACCGTGCTCGATCCTAGATTTAAAACCTACCTTGGATCTCTCTTTCCGGCAGACACAAGTCTGCTGGGGTTCAAAGACCTGCTGGTGAGAAATTTGTCAAGTCAAGCGGAACGCGACCTGTCAACATCTCCTCCTTCACATTCTCCCGCAACTGGGGGTGCGAGGAAAAGGCTCAGAATTCCGAGCCCACCCGCTGGCGGTGATGCAGGGCAGTCTGGAGCGACTGCTGATGCTGACATCTGGTCCGGACTGAAGGACCTGTCAACGATTACGGACATGTCGTCTACTGTCACTGCATATGATTCTCTCCCCATTGAAAGAATGGTGGAGGATTATATGAGTGACCGCATCCAAGTAGGCACGTCACACAGTCCGTACTTATACTGGCAGGAAAAAGAGGCAATTTGGAGGCCCTTGCACAAACTGGCTTTATTCTACCTAAGTTGCCCTCCCACAAGTGTGTACTCCGAAAGAGTGTTTAGTGCCGCCGCTCACCTTGTCAGCAATCGGCGTACGAGGTTACTTCCAGAAAATGTGGAGAAGATGATGTTCATTAAAATGAATTATAATCAATTCCTCCGTGGAGACATTGACCAGCAGCAATTGCCTCCACAAAGTACACAGGGAGCTGAGATGGTGGATTCCAGTAGGGACGAATTGATAATCTGTGAGGAGGGGGATGTACACGGTGATATATCGGAGGATGATGATGAGGTGGACATCTTGCTTCTGTAGAGCCAGTTTGTGCAAGGAGAGATTAATTGCTTCTTTTTTGGTGGGGGTCCAAACCAACCCGTCATTTCAGTCACAGTCGTGTGGCAGACCCTGTCACTGAAATGATGGGTTGGTTAAAGTGTGCATGTCCTGTTTATACAACATAAGGGTGGGTGGGAGGGCCCAAGGACAATTCCATCTTGCACCTCTTTTTTCTTTAATTTTTCTTTGCGTCATGTGCTGTTTGGGGAGTGTTTTTTGGAAGGGCCATCCTGCGTGACACTGCAGTGCCACTCCTAGATGGGCCCGGTGTTTGTGTCGGCCACTAGGGTCGCTTATCTTACTCACACAGCTACCTCATTGCGCCTCTTTTTTTCTTTGCGTCATGTGCTGTTTGGGGAGTGTTTTTTGGAAGGGCCATCCTGCGTGACACTGCAGTGCCACTCCTAGATGGGCCCGGTGTTTGTGTCGGCCACTAGGGTCGCTTAGCTTAGTCATCCAGCGACCTCGGTGCAAATTTTAGGACTAAAAATAATATTGTGAGGTGTGAGGTATTCAGAATAGACTGAAAATGAGTGGAAATTATGGTTTTTGAGGTTAATAATACTTTGGGATCAAAATGACCCCCAAATTCTATGATTTAAGCTGTTTTTTAGTGTTTTTTGAAAAAAACACCCGAATCCAAAACACACCCGAATCCGACAAAAAAAATTCGGTGAGGTTTTGCCAAAACGCGGTCGAACCCAAAACACGGCCGCGGAACCGAACCCAAAACCAAAACACAAAACCCGAAAAATTTCAAGTGCACATCTCTAGTGGTAACCCTAGCTGGTACATAGGGGCCCTTACAAACCTTTGCTTTGGGACCTACAATATATCTATGTATGCCCCTACCTGCTCATTGTAATGTGGCATAAAATGAACTGAAGGGGAATATATTGTTATATAATATGAACTGGTGCACTATATTGTGGCACAATATGAAGTGGAGGCTCTATAGTGTGGCATAATATGAACTGGGGGTACTGTATGTCATAATGTAAATTGGGAGTAATTTGTTGCCTAATGTGTACAATATAGCATAACGTGACCTAGGGCACAACTATGGTTCATAAAATAAACCAGGGCACTATTATGGGGCATAACATTATCAACTGCTGCGGAGAGGTGTCTCTCTAGAAGTATTGGGGACCCTTCAAAATGTTGCTATGGGGCCCACAAAGTTCTGGCTATGCCCCTGATTTTAGGCATGTAGTAGTAGTAGATGCTTATGCCTAGACCAGTGGTTCCCAAACACGGTCCTTAAGGAGCACTAACAGTTCATGTTTTCCAGGCCACCTGTGGATTTTTAAAATGTGACAGTTGGTAATACACAGTGCACCTGCCAGGTAACCTGGAAAACGTGAACTGATTGCTCGTCTTGATGACTTAGGGGTCTATTTAATAAGCCTTAAGGCCCGTACACACTGGTCGATGTATCGGCCGTTCTCTTGAACGGCCGATACATCGCGGGACCGTCGGCCAGTGTGTACGGGCGATACGTCTGTGAACTCCGTCGTTCACAGACGTATCGCGTCGGCCGCGCAGCACAGCCGACAGCCAATATATCTAACGATATATTGGCCCGTCGCTGTGTGTGTACGGGGCGGTCGTCCGACCGCCCGTACACATGCTGCGGCGGCCGGCGGTGATTGACAGGTGAACTGGGCGGGCGCGAGCGCCCGCCCGCCCAGTTCATGACGTCAGTCCCCCGACGGATCGGGCTGTGTGTATGCACAACACACTGCCCGATCCGTACATAGATATATCTGCAGATCAATTGATCTGCAGATATATCTAATAGTGTGTACCCACCTTTAGATGGAGAAAAAGCGGACAGAGATAAATTGCCAGCCAATCAGCTCATAACTGTCATGTCACAGGCTGTGTTTCAAAAATGACAGTTAGGAACTGATTGGCTGGTACTTTATCTCCATCCACTTTATCTCTGTCCAAGACTTAGTAAATAGACCCCAGAGTTTGGGAACCACTGGCCTAGCCTGAAATACCAATCAAAGAAGTCATAGTCTGACAGAGGGGTATGGGTAGAAAGCAGCCCAAAGAGTAGTTTTGGTACAATGCAGAGGTCAGGGCAAGCAGAGATTTATGTGTCAATTTACTAAGCCTTGGAAGGAGATAAAGTGGAGAGAGATAAAGTACCAGCCAACAAGCTCCTAACTAATTTTTCAAACCCAGCCTGTGGCATGACAGGAGCTGATTGGCAGGTACTTTATATCCATCTACTTTATCTCCATCCAAAGCTTAGTAAATAGACCCCTAAAAGTGAAGTCAGAGTTCATATCAAAGGACACAACCAGAATCAGAACAAGACCAATCCGACAACAGATGTTTCCAGGAACAGTTTGATGGCTTTTATAATTGGTACAGAAGCATGGAGCTTCCTGTACTCTTAAAGGTGCTCCTAGCCTGACAAGCCTCTTCTTCATGAAACTTCACAGGAGCATGATAACATGATCCAAGGTGACTGAACAACTGGCAGTACAGAAGTAAGAGTAGGAGGAGGATAGTGGTGGTGCAAGGACTGAATATTACAGTAGGCAACTATGCTATAACCACATTGCAGACGCTGTTAGTCTAGATATCCTTGTATAAAGTCCACATATTCTCTAGAGAGGTAACTGATTATATTTTTGGGTTTTCTGTGTGCATGTAACACCAGATTGATATATTGATATACAGCCTTTAAAAGTGTGTGGGATGGGGGACAGCCTTGGGTGCCTGGAGGAGGGACCCCTTGATTTAAGGGGTCCCCACTCCCCCAGGGAACCCCGGTCAGGGTTGACTAGTTGGGGGGAGTGATGCTTTGGCCTCAGGGACCTATATAAAAGTGTCCCCCTGCTACGGCATCACCTCCCTGGCTAGTTGAGCCCGGTGCTGGTTTAAAAAATACGGGGGACCCCTACGTCCTTTGTCCCCCGTATTTTTGGAACCAGGACTCGCCCAAGAGCCCTGTGCTGGTTATCTAAATACTGGGGCACCCTATGCAATTTTTCCCCGGTATTTAAACATCCAGAACCGTCTCAAAGAGTCCGGGGCTGGTTATGCTTAGGCACCCTCCTTAGCATAATGGGTTAAAAAAAAGTAAAAATTGCATTGGGTCCCCCTACCCCATGCAATTTTTACTTTTTTTTTTTAACTCTTTCTATACTGTACACAATGAAGCCTTGCATTGATCTGCCTGATTCGCCAGGGTTTCATTGTGTTAAGTCCGGCAGTGTTTTACTGTTCTCTCCGCATTGTCAGCAATATAAATTACACTGCCATCGGTGAATTTGAATTGAAAAAAACACAGTAGTTTAGTATATTCCCGTGTTTTTTCTCAAAAAGTTGCATTCTTTCTCACACTGCCGATTTCAGCTGAGATTGATCTCGGCTGAAATCGGCAGAAATTAGAATCTTAGTAAATATATCCCCATTTATGAAAACTGGTGGAAAAAAATTAATGTGGTGTTGCCGCATTGCTATCAACCAGATATTTGTTTTCCTTTTTCCAACTCAAGAAAAATGTCAGTTAGAATCTGATTGATACATAGATATATCTTCTTTCTTTGTAACAATTTTTATAAATAACTATTCACTGACTAGTGATTATTTCACTATAAGTTAATTTGCAGGTAATAAAAGCAAAGTCTGCAATTGCTAATTGAAATCTGGCTGTTTTCTGCAGCTGTCTTTTGCCAATTCTGTTACAGTACTAGCAAAAGATAGCAATTCTAAACATATATACGACAACAAAAACAGTTAAAAGTGCAACCGGTTTAAAGATTAGCAAGTCTCCTATAACAGGAGAACCAAACATTTTTGTTATTGTGTTTATTTTCAGAGGCCAGCGGTTCTGCATTGGAGGACACTATGGCAATGTAATGTGATGGCTTGAGCAGTTGGCAGAGCAGACATAGGGAGCAAGATGGTTTGGGTAATTTCCCAGTGGAAGGAAACATTTGTGACTATCTCAGTGTTATTTTAGTGAAAGTCTGACCTTTACAACCAACCAAAACTTCTTCTCAGACATAGAAATAAAGAGATCCTCACATTTGTCTGAACAATGATCTCTTGAAAAGTACAAGAAAGACATGAGGAGACATGGCTGGATTCCATGGTGGAGCTGCTTGTGTCTGAGCCACAGCAAGCCTGTGGTTACATAGCAACTTGGTTGTTATTTTAGGAAGCACAAGATCTTTTTCAAGTCATGAAATTATTTTAAATATGCTATATAGCAAAACATTATAATCATTGACAAATACACTAGTGCATATACTTCCTTTATGGTGCTGACAAATACCCTAGTGCCTACACTTCCTCTATTGTACGGTTTATTAATGCTGACAAATCACTAGTGCCTACACTTCCTCTATTGTACGGTTTATTAATGCTGACAAATACACTAGTGCCTACACTTCCTCTATTGTACGGTTTATTAATGCTGACAAATCACTAGTGCCTACACTTCCTCTATTGTACGGTTTATTAATGCTGACAAATCACTAGTGCCTACACTTCCTCTATTGTACGGTTTATTAATGCTGACAAATCACTAGTGCCTACACTTCCTCTATTGTACGGTTTATTAATGCTGACAAATACACTAGTGCCACTGCCTACACTTCCTCTATTGTACGGTTTATTAATGATGACAAATCACTAGTGCCTACACTTCCTCTATTGTACGGTTTATTAATGCTGACAAATCACTAGTGCCTACACTTCCTCTATTGTACGGTTTATTAATGCTGACAAATACACTAGTGCCTACACTTCCTCTATTGTACGGTTTATTAATGCTAACAAATCACTAGTGCCTACACTTCCTGTATTGTAAGGCTTATTAATACTGACAAATCACTAGTGTCTACATTCCTTTATTGGAAGTCTTATTAATACTGACAAAGAAAAAACAAAATTTCCCCCCTGCGCTGTTAATCTGTATGAAGCAATAGGGCTTGATTACACTAGACTCACACACTTATATAATAAAATGTTTGATTTTAATCAATAGTGACTAGTCATACATAAATTTAAAAGGTCAATAACAAACAGCTATATATCTTTTTTCATTCATTTAAAGAAAAAATGTTTTGACAAATGATCCACCTCTCTTAGTAATTAACTATAAAGCATATTGTACTACTGTATGTTATTTTATTGACCTTTTAAATTTATGTATGACTAGTCACTATTGATTAAAATCAAATATTTTATTATATAAGTGTGTGAGTCTAGTGTATTCAAGCCTAATTGCTTCATACAGATTAACAGCATAGGGGGAACGTTTTGATTTTTCTTTGTAATATACACCTGATTGATTCAGGTGAATCTATTTTTTGGCTTTTACCACAAGCCAAATACTTCACTGCTGCTATCTGATTATAATACTGGTATTTATTAAAAAACAGTTTTTTAGTTATAGCAATAAGCGCTAGGCATTTGTGGTTGTGGTTTGTTGTGGTTTATTAATACTGACAAATACACTAGTGTCTACACTTCCTCTACTGTACGGTTTATTAATACTGACAAATACACTACTGCCTACACTTCCTTAATTGTACGGTTTATTAATGCTGATAAATACACTAGTGTCTACACTTCCTCTACTGTACAGTTTATTAATAATGACAAATACACTAGTGCCTACACTTCCTTAATTGTACGGTTTATTAATGCTGATAAATACATTAGTGCACTGCCTACACTACCTTTATTGTACAGTTTATTAATGCTGACAAATACACTAGTGTCTACACTACTTTAATTGTACGGTTTATTAATACTGACAAATACACAAGTGTCTACACTTCCTCTATTGCACAGTTTATTAATGCTGACAAATACACTAGTCCTCTATTGTACGGTTTATTAATACCGACAAATACACTAGTGTCTACTCTACCTATATTTCAGAGGTGAATTTAGACCTCATGGGGCCCTAAGCAAGACACCAATTTAGGCCCCTCCTTCCTCAATCATTCCCCTTCCAGTCAGTCAGTGTATACTAAATTCCCCCCCCCCCCCCCCCCAAAAAAAGGTTGCAGTCTTGTGGGGAAATGGCATGACCACACAATAGTACCCCTAATTCTAATTACACCACACAGTAGCACTCCTTATACACATTAAGCCACACAGTAGAGCTCCTTATATACGTTACGCCACACAGTAGCACTCCTTATACATGTTACACCGCCCAGTAGAGCTCCTTATACACGTTACGCCACACAGTAGAGCTCCTAAGACACGTTACACCACATAGTAGTACTCTTTATACACATGACACCACATAGTAGAGCTTTTTATACACGTTTCACCACACAGTAGAGCTATACGTTATGCCACACAGTAGCACTCCTTATACACGTTACGCCACACAGTAGAGCTCCTTATACATGTTATGCCAAACAGTAAAGCTCCTTATACACATGACACCACATAGTAGAGCTCCTTATACACATTACAACACACAGTAGAGATCCTTATATACGATACGCCACACAGTATTGCTCCTTATTGTTAGGCGCCGAGGGTCCGCCCGTCAGTGCGGCCCGGCGCCTAGCAACTAGGGACGCCGCAGGCACACAGCCGCCGGCTCCCTAGCAACGCTAGACGCCGGGCGCACGGAGCCGCTCAGACCATAGCAACGGGGACGCCACTGTCGGACCGCGTTCCCCGTTGCTAGGTCTAGATAATGAGTTCATTTGTATCCTGGCCGTGCAGCATGCAGCTGCACGGCATGATGTTTATTATCCTGTCTGGATCCTGATTGGAGGGTTCCCAAATAAAGGCACTCTCAGGACTTCTTACAGACGCCGGTGATAGCTTCCTGTTTGCTGAGTCTGTTACAGAGAGTTTCCAGTCCTGCTCTATCCGGTTGTTCCTGTCCTCTGTGATCCAGTACTCGGAATTTGTCATCTATTCCTGGAGTCCGACCGAGCACCTTTAACATCCTGTGGTGTTCGTGAGTCGCGGCGTAGCCGTGTGTTGCGGCCTGACCGCTTACTATTTATTATTTAGTTTCTTTGTGTTCCGGAGTTTTTGCGGAGGATTCCGCTCCCACAGATCCACTCTGGTATCCAGCGGTGCTGGATAGGAGTAACGGATCAGGGGACCTTTTGGTTGTCCTTTTCCCTGGCGGTTTGTCCGCACATACTTTTGGTTTAAGTTAGATAGCTTGTAACCCCTGGCCTGGTTGCTTAGTCAGAGGGCCCCTTGTTATCACCCTGTCTCGGATTTCCCTTTGTCTCCCATTAAGACCTGAGGGGGCATCGGGGTTGGGCAGACATAATCCGCCCTTCGAACGCGGCTGCCATGGGCTCAAGCAACCATAGTCTCGCAGGGGATTTCTGACAACACGGGCGAGACAACGGAGTTAGGGCGCCAGGGGTTACTAGGCTTTCCTGCTCCCGTAACCAGCATATCTTTCCAGTACCCAGACCTCTGCCATAAGATCTCCTCTGGTCTGGAGTACGGGAATCATAACATTATCACCGGCCAGACTAACATTTAAAATTAAACAGGAGTTAATTTTTTCCTTTATTCTGTTGGGAGATTTGTCAGCCTCATGAATCCCACCGGTGTTGGGCCAAATCCTGGCCAGCTTTTAGTTAGCCAGATTCAAGAGCTTACTCAGATGGTTCAGGATCTGTCCCTTCGGGTGAGGTCACAGGAAGATCTGTTACGGACTTCCCCGAGGGTCATTCCTGAACCAAAAATGCATCTGCCTGACCGTTTTTCTGGGGATAGAAAGCAGTTTTTTAATTTTAAAGAGTCTTGTAAACTGTATTTTCGTTTAAGACCAGTCTCCTCAGGTACTGAATCTCAGCGGGTAGGAATTATTATTTCTTTGCTACAGGGGGATCCTCAGACCTGGGCTTTTGGTTTAAAGACAGACGATCCGGCTTTATTGTCTGTAGACGCCTTTCTGGGGTCTTTAGGGCTATTGTATGACGACCCTGATAGAGAGGCATCCGCCGAGAGTCAGTTGCGTGCTCTCAGACAGGGTAGGAATCCCGCAGAGATTTATTGTACGGAGTTTCGCCGTTGGTCGAACGACTGTGGATGGAATGACCCAGCCCTGCGCAGTCAGTTTCGCCTCGGCTTATCCGAGTCTATAAAAGACAGTCTCCTTCAGTATCCCGCTCCTGAGACGCTCGATAAACTCATGGAGCTCTCTATTAAGATTGATCGTCGTCTCAGAGAGCGGAGGGCTGAAAAGGGAGCATCTGTCGGGTCTACTCCTTGTGTTTTTTCCATTCCTGTGGACATAGAGGAGCCCATGCAGATAGGCCTCTCCAAACTGTCTCCTGAAGAAAGAACCAGAAGGCAAAATTCTGGTCTTTGTTTATACTGTGGGGGTAAGGGACATTTTGCCCGTAGTTGTCCGAACAAGTCGGGAAACGCCTCGACCAAGTGAGTTGTGAGGGGGTTCACTTTGGTCTGCAGCTTATCTCCTCAAATAATTCACTGTTGGTTCCAGCTAAGGTTTCCTTTGGCAGCCTCTGTTCCTCGGTCTCGGCTTTTGTGGACAGTGGAGCTGCAGGGAACTTTATGGATTTAACATGGGCCAAGGCCTTAGGTATTCCTCAGTTAGCCTTGGGTAGGTGTATCACCATGCATGGTTTAGATGGGAGTCCCTTGTCCAATGGGGTTATTTCTCTCTGTACACCTCCTGTTCTACTTTCGGTAGGAGCTCTGCATTCTGAAAAGATTGAGTTTTTCCTTACCCATTGTCCAGCAGTTCCTGTGGTTCTGGGTCACCCTTGGCTGGCCTTTCATAATCCCATCATTGATTGGCAGTCGGGGGAGATCTTACAATGGGGTACCATCTGTAATAAGGAATGTATTACGCTTCCCATCAGAATAGCTGCTGTCATTCCCGCACCCATTCCTGTGGAATACCAGGATTTTGTTGATGTATTTTCCAAGGGCAATGCGGATATTCTGCCTCCCCATAGGCCTTATGATTGTGCTATTGAGTTAATTCCTGGTGCCATTTTTCCTAAGGGAAGGTTATATGCATTGTCCGGACCTGAAACTGTGGCCATGAATGAGTATGTTAAAGAAAGTCTAGGGAAAGGATTTATCAGGCCATCTAAATCCCCTTTAAGTGCAGGCTTCTTCTTCGTGGAGAAGAAGGAGGGATCACTCAGACCTTGCATTGACTTTAGAGCCTTGAATAAAATCTCAGTAAAGAATACTTACCCTTTGCCGCTGATTTCTGTCCTCTTTGATCAGCTACGTTCGGCTGTGATTTTTTCTAAGATTGACCTGAGAGGAGCATATAACCTTATCAGAATCAAGTCAGGGGATGAGTGGAAAACGGCATTCAGTACTCAGTCAGGCCACTATGAGTATCTGGTTATGCCATTCGGCCTGTCCAACGCTCCGGCAGTTTTCCAGGATCTCATTAACGATGTGCTCCGTGAATTTCTTGGAAAATTCGTTGTAGTCTACTTAGACGATATTTTGATATATTCTGACTCTATAGAACAACATGTCACCCAGGTGCGTCAGGTTCTAAAGAAATTACGTGAAAATCACCTATATGCCAAGCTGGAGAAGTGTGAATTTCATGTCACGGAGGTATCCTATTTAGGGTACATTATTTCCCCTCGGGGATTCTGTATGGAACCAAAGAAGCTCCAAGCCATCCTTAGTTGGGCGCAACCCACCAATTTAAAAGCAATTCAGCGCTTTTTAGGGTTTGCGAATTACTATAGAAGATTTATTCACTCTTTCTCTGACCTAGTTGCTCCCATTGTGGCACTGACTAAGAAGGGAGCAGATCCTACCAACTGGTCACATGAAGCGGAGTTATCTTTTCAGGCCTTGAAACAAGCCTTTGTCTCAGCCCCTGTCCTCAGACATCCCAACCCAGATTTGCCTTTCATTGTTGAGGTTGATGCCTCGGAGGTTGGAGTAGGGGCTATCCTATCTCAGAAGGATCCGGATTCCCTAGAATTACATCCCTGTGCCTTTATGTCCAGGAAATTCTCGTCTGCTGAATCCAACTACGATGTTGGTAACCGGGAATTACTGGCTATTAAATGGGCTTTCGAGGAGTGGAGGCATTGGCTTGAAGGAGCCACTCATACCATTTCAGTTTTGACTGATCACAAAAATCTTCAATACATTGAATCAGCTAAACGGCTGAATGCCCGGCAAGCTCGTTGGGCTTTATTTTTTACTCGTTTCAAGTTCATTATCACCTTCAGGCCAGGTTCCAAGAATACCAAGGCAGATGCCCTGTCACGCAGTTTTCTTCCAGTTCAAGACAACAGTCCTGTTACTCCCATACTTCCGTCTTCAGTCATTCGGGCAGGCCTCACACAAGATTTATTTACCCAGTTAAAGCAGCTCCAACATCAAGCTCCTGGAAATACTCCTGCTGGTCGTCTTTATGTCCCCGAGTTTTTGAGAGCAACAGTTTTGACGGAGTTTCACGATAGCAAAGTTGCCGGGCATCCGGGGATCGCTAAAACCTTTGAATTAGTTTCCCGCTCGGTATGGTGGCCTGGTCTTTCCAAAGACGTTAAGGAGTTTGTTTTTTCTTGTCAGGTCTGTGCACAGCATAAGGTTCCCCGTTCCTTGCCTATCGGTCAACTTATGCCCTTGAATGTTCCTCTTAGGCCATGGTCTCATATTTCCATGGATTTTGTGGTGGACCTCCCTCTGTCAGCCGGATGCCGAGTCATATGGGTGGTAGTGGACCGTTTTAGCAAAATGGCCCATTTCATTGCTCTTCCCCGATTGCCATCTGCCCAGGGATTGGCAGTTTTGTTCCTCCGCCATGTTTTCAGACTCCATGGGTTACCCACTGATATTGTTTCTGATCGGGGTCCACAATTCATTGCACAATTTTGGAAGTCTTTTTGTGCCTCATTAAAGATGAAATTATCTTTAACGTCTGGCTACCATCCCCAATCCAACGGGCAGACTGAGCGAGTTAATCAGTCATTGAAACAATATTTGCGTTTGTACTCGGCCAAACTCCAAAATGACTGGTCTGAGTTTCTTCCGTTAGCAGAGTTTGCTTACAACAATGCCTGTCATTCCTCCACCAATGTATCTCCATTTTTTACAGTTTTTGGTTTTCACCCCAGAGCTAATTCCTTTTTTCAACATTCCTCTGTCTCCTCACTGACCTTGACCTCTCATCTCAAACTCATTTGGAGAAAAGTGCACCTGGCTCTCAGAAAAGCGGCATTTCGGGAGAAAAAATTTTCTGACAGGCTCCGGCGGCCGTGCACTTTTAAAGTTGGAGATAGGGTATGGTTGTCGACTCGCAACATTAAACTTCGACAAACCTCAGCCAGATTGGGTCCTAAATTTATTGGACCATTTCATATTATCAAAAAAGTCAACCCAGTTGCTTTCCGGTTACGTTTACCAAAAACTTTACGGATCGGGAATACCTTCCATTGCTCCTTGTTAAAACCATATGTTTCGTCCAGTAGATTTCCTCGCAAGATCCCTCAGGGGAAATCACCAATAGATGTACAGGGTCAGCAGGAGTTCTTGGTGGAGAAGGTTCTCGATTCCAAGTTGTCCCGGGGTCGGCTTTATTTTTTGGTGCATTGGAGAGGTTATGGTCCAGAAGAAAGGTCTTGGGTCCTGGATGAGGATCTCCATGCTCCAAGGCTTAAAAAGGCATTTTTTCGAGAATTTCCTCAGAAACCTGGCTTTAGGGGTTCCTTGACCCCTCCTCAAGGGGGGGGTACTGTTAGGCGCCGAGGGTCCGCCCGTCAGTGCGGCCCGGCGCCTAGCAACTAGGGACGCCGCAGGCACACAGCCGCCGGCTCCCTAGCAACGCTAGACGCCGGGCGCACGGAGCCGCTCAGACCATAGCAACGGGGACGCCACTGTCGGACCGCGTTCTCCGTTGCTAGGTCTAGATAATGAGTTCATTTGTATCCTGGCCGTGCAGCATGCAGCTGCACGGCATGATGTTTATTATCCTGTCTGGATCCTGATTGGAGGGTTCCCAAATAAAGGCACTCTCAGGACTTCTTACAGACGCCGGTGATAGCTTCCTGTTTGCTGAGTCTGTTACAGAGAGTTTCCAGTCCTGCTCTATCCGGTTGTTCCTGTCCTCTGTGATCCAGTACTCGGAATTTGTCATCTATTCCTGGAGTCCGACCGAGCACCTTTAACATCCTGTGGTGTTCGTGAGTCGCGGCGTAGCCGTGTGTTGCGGCCTGACCGCTTACTATTTATTATTTAGTTTCTTTGTGTTCCGGAGTTTTTGCGGAGGATTCCGCTCCCACAGATCCACTCTGGTATCCAGCGGTGCTGGATAGGAGTAACGGATCAGGGGACCTTTTGGTTGTCCTTTTCCCTGGCGGTTTGTCCGCACATACTTTTGGTTTAAGTTAGATAGCTTGTAACCCCTGGCCTGGTTGCTTAGTCAGAGGGCCCCTTGTTATCACCCTGTCTCGGATTTCCCTTTGTCTCCCATTAAGACCTGAGGGGGCATCGGGGTTGGGCAGACATAATCCGCCCTTCGAACGCGGCTGCCATGGGCTCAAGCAACCATAGTCTCGCAGGGGATTTCTGACAACACGGGCGAGACAACGGAGTTAGGGCGCCAGGGGTTACTAGGCTTTCCTGCTCCCGTAACCAGCATATCTTTCCAGTACCCAGACCTCTGCCATAAGATCTCCTCTGGTCTGGAGTACGGGAATCATAACACTTATACACTTTATGATACACAACAGTACTCCTTAAATATGTTACGCCACAGAACAGTACTCCTTAAACACGTTACGCCACACAGTAGAGCTCCTTATACACCTTACACCACACAGAAGTGCTACATACCCACACTACACCCCTGCACTAGATCACTGTTCTGCATCCCCAGACTATATCAGTGCACAAGCTCCCCACACTATGGTGCAAAATTTACTAAAGGTTCCAAAACAGAGAAGTGGTGATGTTGCCCATAGCAACCAATCATATGCTGTCTATCATTTTCTAAAAGGAAATAGAGAAATGATAGACAGCATCTGATTGGTTGCTATGGGCAACATCACCAATTCTGTTTTAGATGTTTTAGTAAATTTACCCCTACATCTCTGTACTATATCACAGCACCACCACCCTGCACTATGTCACTATGCTATCACCGCACTCTACATCTCACCACTATATCTCTGCACAACCTACTCACCCTACTTCACAATGCTATTTCCCCACACTTCATCACAACGCTATTTCCACAGATTACATCCCCACACTATATCACTGCAATACGTCCTTGTACTATGTTACTGCACTCCCTCCTCATACTACATCACTACACTATCTCCCCACATTACATCACTACAACACAACCCCCAACACAGGGCCGTAACTACATGTGTGCGAAGTGTGCTTTGCACACAGCCCACTTTAGCTGAGAGCTCATCGTTCGCTGTGACCCCCGAATAGCCGCCCTATACCTGCAGCAGCGCTGTCTGCTGTAGGCAATGCCATTGGTGGATTTTTTTATTTTATAATGAATCAAAGCTGCCCTCCTACCCGACACCAAGACAGCTTCCTACTGATTGCAGGATTGTTCAAATGCAGGCCAATGTTCCCCGGACAGGACTCCATGTCACTTGTGAAGTTGTGTGGCACCCCGAGCTCCGCCTCCCATAAGGATCGCTGGCCAATGACGGTGGGGGTGAGTGGGCCAACGACTGACCCATGTCAGGCTGCGGCATGGACTTGAGGAGTGTCCGGAAATCGGGACAGAGGAGAAGGACAGAAGAGGCTTCAGGCAGCAAAGAGTAGGTAGCAGTCTCTTCATGCCAATATGCACCCATCCCCCGCCCCCAGCGATCAACCCCCTCCAGAGCAGCAGCATCTATTCTACAGTATCATATGTAATGTACGGTAATGTATGTAGCTGTGTGCTCAGCTCCGTCTCTGCTCAGCATACATTACCTTACATTCTCCGTCCCCTCCCAGCTCACTCATCCACCTCCGGCCGCCGGCAGCATCAATTACCACGGGCAGCGCTGCTGCTGTGTGCCCGCATTCTCCGCCCCCTCCAGGCTCATTCATACACTGCCAGCCGCATCCATTACAGCGAGTAGCGCTGCGGCTGTATGCCTCCGGCCGCAAGTCGAGATCTGCAGCACTCCCTCCTTCCCAGGCAGCTTGGCGCTGCCACCTCCTCCTCCGCAGCTGGATGACTGGGTTCCATGGACCCTCATTGAGAAGGGTTGATTCTATTTCGGAGTGGGAGAAGGGACCTTCTGACGTATCTAGGGGAGGAGACACGTCACCAGGTGGAGGAGCTACTGGCGAACAGGGTACCCGAAAAGTACCCTCGCGGGCTCGCTTTGCTCGCCGCGCTTCGGGCTCGGTGGCTCGCTCCGCTTCGCTCGCCACCTGATTACTAAAGGTAATAGTTGGTGGCGTGGATAGTAGAGGAACTATCCCGCTGGCCTTGCTCCTCCCCCTTGTGTTGTGACTCCTCCCCCATGCGGAAAAGGTCCCTTAGCCCACTTGATTCTAGCATCTACCCATTGGAGAAGCAGGGCTCCCTGCACGGTAAAAACAAACACACACATACACACTGTGTGCCTCTGTCCCCCTCTCTCTCCCCCTACAACCCCTCTCTCTCTTTCTCCTTCCCACTACTCTCTGTCTCTATCTTTCTTTCTTTCTTTCTTTCTTTCTTTCTTTCTTTCTTTCTTTCTTTCTTTCTTTCTTTCTTTCCTATCTCTCTTTCCCTCCCTCCCACTCTCTCTCTCTCTCTCTCGACTCTACCTGGCAGGTAGAGTCGAGAGAGAGAGAGAGAGAGAGACTCTACCTGCTGTACTGTGTAAAAGGAGGCTCTAGCTGCCATAATGTGTAAAAGAGGACTGTATTAACCATAATGTGTGACAGGGGCTCTACTGGCGTAATGTATGACAGGGGCTCTGCCTGGCGTAATGTGTGACAGGGGCTCTACCTGGCAGAATGTGTAAAAGGGGACTCTACCTGGTGTAATGTGTGTAATGTGTGTAAGTGGCGCTACTGTGCTGCGCAATTTGAATAAGGGAGACTACTGTTCTTTGTGGCCACGCCCCTTCCTCATGAAGCCAGGGTCCTATACTGTATATCTGTTGCGCGTATTGGCCCTATTTTAAATGTCTAGTTACGGCACTGCCCCCACACTACATAACTGCACTATCTCCCATGGCCACACTACATCAGGGAGAAGGCAGGGGGAGTGCTATCTTCTGTGGCTGCAGCCACCAGCGTGTGGGGTACCAGGACTGGCCCTGACCAATTTGGTACCCTAGAACTCTAAAAGCAGCACACAATAGTGATGTGAGGTTCCAGGCGTTTCTATAAGAAGCTGCATAGTTTCTACTGGAAAGTCTACTAAAATAACTTTCCACCAAAAGCTACACACCTTTGTTGAATTTCAGTGCAGTACTTATTTTGAATTCTGTTAAGCTGTAAATCAGTTAATTTTAGCACTTTTTTATTTTTATGTTTTATTAGCAATTTGCTCGATTACCTTCTACCGATCTGTCCGGAGGAGAGATACATGCAGGAGCACCGGTCAGAAGGCAATGCAGCTGCACTGCAGCTATCGGCAGGCAATGCAGAGGTTTTGCAGAGTGAACTCAGTCAGTGTGAAGCTCCTATCAGACTCTCATCTTCGCGCCGGCTCAGGACTGGGGTGCCGATTTATGTTTTTCCTGGTGGGTGCTCGGCAGGAGGCGGCAGCGGGTATGAACGGGCTGCCGCGGCAGTGACTACTGCCCATTACACATTATGCAACACACCGTAAATCCCATTACACATTATGCAACACACTGTAATGCCCATTACACATTATGCCACACACTGTAATGCCCATTACACATTATACCACACACCGTAATGCCCATTACACAAGATGCACACACCATAATGCCTATTACACATTATACCACACACCGTAATGCCCATTACACAATATGCACACACCATAATGCCTATTACACATTTTGACACACACTGTAACACCCAATGTCCGTGATGCCACACACTGTAACGTCAATTACATATTATGCCACACACAGTTATGGCCCTGGCACCATTTTATGCCCCACCGACAATAATGCTCCTTACAAATGATGCCGCACAGTAAGGCTTCTAATTACTTTTAAATTACCTGCCTGTTGTCAGGGGTCTCATGCTCGTTGCCAAGGGTTTCATGCATGTTGTCAGGGGTTTCATGCTCTGGGTTCTATGCTCGCCGGGGTCTCCTGTGCATTGCCAGCGGTCTCCAGCACGTTGCCAGGGGTTTCATACATGTTGTCAGGGGTCTCCTGTGCAACCCAGTACCTCAGTACCCAGAAAAGTATGGGAGGGTGGGTGCGAGCTTCATTAAGTATACTCAGTGCCAGATTAAAGGGGGAGCAGGACTCAGATGGCTGCTGGAATCTGAAGCCAGAGTATATAAAGGTATGGGGGTGAAATCTTAAAAAATATTTGACATGGTGGGGAATCATTAAATAAATATATATATATATATATATATATATATATATATATATATAAGGTCTGGGGGTCACTAAGTAAATTAAGTAAGGGGTGGAGATAAAACAGTTAATGGAAGGAGTGGGGACATTTACCACACACTATATATATATATATATATATATATATATATATATTTGACCAGCCACAGCCAGGGGTGCAGTGCTGACATGACGGGGAGGGCCCTCCTGTCTTCAGTGCCCCTGGCCACCCCGAAGGCTTAATCCGGCCCTGAGTATGCTGCTAGCCCCCGCAGTAGATTGACACGTGCTGGGGGCTGCAGAAGTTCTTCTGTACATTGCAGTGTTAAAATGCCCACCGCTGGGGAGACAGGCACTAGAGGTCAAATGCGACCTCTACTGTCTGTCTCCTCCTTGGTGGCGGCCATTTTTGGTGGATTTTTTACATTGCAATGTACAGAAGCACTGCGATGTCAGAAGTTTTCCAGCGTCGGCCAGCTTGTAGCACTGAGGAGCGGAAGGGGAGGGGAGAGAAGGGTCTTTCACCCACCACCCGCCGCCCCTGTACTAACTAATTACACCACCTTACCTGAGGGCGGGAAACGGATGAATTGGCTGACACTGCTGAACAGTAGCAGATTTACTGCTAGGCAATCCGGCGCTGGCCGGGCCCCACGGACACACCGGGCCCTAGGTGGCTGCCATTGTTGCCAAGTGGTAAATCCGTCACTGCAACACTTTCTTACTTGTACAGTTTATTAATGCTGATAAATACACTAGTGCCTACACTCCTTTATTCTACGGTTTATTAATGCTGATAAATACACTAGTGCCTACCCTCCTTTATTCTACGGTTTATTAATGCTGATAAATACACTATTATCTACACTTCCTTTATTGTACGGTTTATTAATGCTGATAAATACACTAGTGCCTACACTTCCTTTCTCTTACGTCCTAGAGGATTCTGGGGTCCACATTAGTACCATGGGGTATAGACGGATCCACTAGGAGCCACTGGCACTTTAAGAGTTTGAGAGTGTGGTCCGGCTCCTCCCTCTATGCCCCTCCTACCAGACTCAGTTTACAAAATGTGCCCAGAGGAGCCGGTCACAGCTAGGGGAGATCTCCAGAGTTTCTATAGTAAAAGTTATTTTTAGAGTTTATTATTTTACAGGGAGGCTGCTGGCAACAGCCTCCCTGCTTCGAGGGACTAAGGAGGGTAGTAGTGTCTGCCCCGCGGGGTCTGAGCCACTATCTCCGCTGACAGGACACTGAGCTCCTGAGGGTGCTGATCGTTAGCCGCCCCAGGCGACCGCTCACTCCCGCAGCATGCCGCCACCCCCTTACAGAGCCAGAAGAATTCGGTGGCGAGTGAGTCACCGCCCCCCCTGGCATGCGAGGAGCCGGTGTGAAGATGGTGGCAACAGGTTAGGGAGCGCAGTACTAACTGCGCTCTGGGGCTCAGTGGTACATTGTGCGGCGCTGTGAGGGGCGCCCTGAGCTAGCGCCTACACCCTAAACTGGTCAGCAAGCCTGTCAGGGTGCTCGGATCACTGCCAGCACAAAACCTCAGGACAGTATAATATAATGAAGAGCGGGAAGCAGCACCATGTTTGGGGGGCGGAGCTTCTCCTCAGAGCGGACCCAGCAGCGTTCAGCATCATTTTCCTACCTGCAGTTCCTTTACACAGACGCTGACAGGGAGAGCTGTCCCTCCAGGCAACTCCAGCTATCCTGTGCAGTACCAGGGGGTTGTAGAAGGGGGGAAGGGGGGGCTGTGTAAAGTCTGTGTAGTCTATTAAGGTACACAGACAGCGCTGGTAGTTTCATTAGTTCTACTTCACAAAGCGCTGTGTGTGGGTTGGCTCCAATCTCTGTGTCTCTCTGTGGCATACTTGGGGGGAAACTGTGTCTGACATTTCCCTGTGTGTATGTGTGTGGGTGTTTAATATCTCACATAGCCATGTCTAGGGACTCTGTGTCGTATGCTGCAGAAGATGTTTCCTCTCAGGAGGGATCCATTCCATGTACACAGGATTGTAATGCTTTGTCTCAGATCCCTATTGTTGAGCCTGAGTGGTTAACTTCTATCAAAGGAATGATCTCTCAGATCTCTACTAGGGTAGCTAATACTGAGACTGAAACTCAGGTATTGAAGAAATCTATGGCAGTTTGGTCAGGCTCTGTCCCTATTCCTGCAAAATCCCCTAGCATGTTCCCACAGAAACGTGCACTTGCCCAAATTATGCAAGACAACATGGATACCGATTTTGATGTTGCAGACGGTGATGGGGATGTGCTGAGGGGGGCGGCATCCCTTGCAAAGGGGGTGCACCTCATGATTGAGGACATTAGAGATGTGTTAAACATTAATGACACCACACCTGAGCAGGTTGAGGAGGCTTACTTCACTGAGAATAAGAAAGCCTTGCTAACCTTCCCTGCGTCTAAAGAATTAAACGCTATATTGAAAAATCCTGGAAAAACCCGGAGAAAAAATTCCAGATCCCAAAAAGAGTTCTGGTTGCTTTTCCCTTCCCTGAGGAAGATAGGAAAAAATGGTAAAACCCACCTATTGTTGACGCATCTGTCTCCAGACTGTCTAAAAAGGTGGTTTTACATGTCCCTGGTTCTACCGCGTAAAAAGAACCGGCTGATTGTAAGATTGACACTACGCTCAAATCCATTTACACTGCTTCAGCAGTGGCGTAAAGGCCCACTATTGCCTGTGCATGGATTTCTAAAGCCATAGTAAAGTGGTCAGGCACATTACTAGATGATTTGGATACAATGGATACAAATGATATTGAATTGTTTTTACGTAACACACAGGATTCTGCAGGGTTCATGGTGGAATCCATGAAGGACTTGGGTACACTGACTGCACGGATATCTTCCATGTCAGTCTCAGCCCGCAGGGGACTCTGGCAGATGCGGAATCCAGGAGAAGTGTGGAGAACCTACCCTACGCAGGTCAGGCTCTATATGGGGAAGCGTTGGAAGCGTGGATTTCCATGGCAACCGCGGGTAAGTCACCTTTCCTTCCCTCTGCTACTCCTTCTCTGAAGAAACCATTTTCTTCAGCTGTGCAGCAGTCCTTTAGGACCACTAAGACAAAAAAGCCCAAGCCTTCTACCACTTTCTTTAGAGGTGGTCAGGCAAAATCCCCAAAACCTGCACCCGCAGGCTCCCAGGACCAGAGACCTGCTTCTGGTTTCTCAAAATCCTCAGCATGACGGTGGACCTCAAAGCCTGGAGGACGGGCTGGTGGGTGTGAAACTCAGACGTTTCAGCCACGTTTGGTTGTCGTCCAGCCTGGATCCCTGGGTACAGGATATTGGGGGTCACTCCGAGTTGTTCGCTCGTTGCCGTTTTTTGCAACGCAGCGATTAGGTGGAAAATCCACATGCGCATGCGCTAAGTAATTTAACTCAAAACTTTGTAGATTTACACAAGCTCGAGTGACGTTTTTTCATCGCTCGAGTGATCGTAGTGTGATTGACAGGAAGTGGGTGTTTCTGGGCGGAAACTGGCCGTTTTCAGGGAGTGTGCTAAAAAAACGCAGGCGTGCCAGGTAAAAACGCAGGAGTGGCTGGAGAAACGGGGGAGTGGCTGGCCGAACGCAGGGCGTGTTTGTGACATCAAACCAGGAACTAAACAGACTGAGATGATCGCAATCTAGGAGTAGGTCTGGAGCTACTCAGAAACTGCAAGGAATTATTTAGTAGCAGTTCTGCTAACCTTTCGTTCGTTATTCTGCTAAGCTAAGATACACTCCCAGAGGGCGGCGGCCTAGCGTTTGCAATGCTCTAAATGCAGCTAGCGAGCGAACAAATCGTAATGAGGGTCATTGTGTCTCAGGGAAACAGACTGGAGTTGCAAGAACTCCCACCTCACAGATTCTTCAAATCAGTCTTGCCAGCCTTGCTGACAGACAGAGCTATCCTACAGGAAGCCATCCTAAAATTGGAAAAGTCACAGGTCATTATTCCAGTTCCACCTCATATGCAAAACAAGGGTTATTATTCAAATCTTTTCGTGGTACCGAAACCGGATGGTTCGGTCAGACCGTTTTTGAACTTGAAATCGTTGAACCCTTACCTGAGGGTGTTCAAATACAAAATGTAGTCTCTCAGAGCAGTGATTTCATGTCTGGAGGAGGGAGAGTTTCTTGTATCCCTGGTTATCAAGGATACGTACTTCCACATTCCAATATGGCCGCCTCACCAGGCTTGTCTCAGATTTGCACTGTTAGACAGTCATTATCAATTCCAGGCACTACCATTTGGCCTATCCACAGTACCGAAGGTGTTCACCACCAAAGATGATGGTTCTCCTCCGCAAACAGGGGGTGAACATAATCCCATATCTGGACGATCTGCTGATAAAGGCATTGTCCAGGGAGAGGTTGTTGCAGTCCACTGTTCTCATGACTCATCTGCTCAGGGAAAACGGTTGGATCCTGAATCTTCCAAAATCACATTTGGAGCCGACCAGGAGGTTGTCTCTTCTGGGAATGATCCTCGCCATGGAAGTGCAGAGGGTGTTTCTCCCGGAGGAGAACACGTTGGTGATACAAACAATGGTCGGGGATGTCCTGAAGCCAGCCCGGGTTTCGGTTCATCAGTGCATTCGCCTGCTGGGGAAGATGGTGGCCTCTTACGAGGCTCTACAGTACGGAAGGTTTCATGCTCGGCCCTTCCAACTGGATCTCCTGGACAAGTGGTCGGATCTCATCTACACATGCACCAGAGAATATGTCTGTCGCCGAAGGCCAGGTTTTCACTCCGATGGTGGCTGCAACTACCTCACCTTCTGGAGGGTCACAGGTTCGGGATTCAGGACTGGATCCTTCTAACCACGGATGCAAGTCTCCGGGGCAGGGGTGCAGTCACTCAGGGGGAAACCTTCTAAAGTAGGTGGTCAAGCCTGGAATCCAGCCTTCAAATAAACATTCTGGAACTAAGAGCCGTCTACAACGGTCTTCTCCAAGCGGCCCATCTTCTGCGAGATTGAACCATTCAAGTGCAGTCGGACAATGTAACGACGGTGGTTTACATAAACAGACAGGGCAGAACGAAGAGCAGAGCTGCAATGTCAGAGGTAACAAGAATCATCCTCTGGGCAGAAAAACATGCGTTGGTGCTGTCAGCAATCTTCATTCCGGGAGTAGACAACTGGGACATGGACTTCCTCAGCAGACACGATCTCCATCCAGGAGAGTGGGGACTCCATCCAGAGGTGTTCACGGAGATAACAGATCTTTGGGGTGTACCTCAAATAGACATGATGGCCTCTCGTCTCAACAAGAAGCTTCGGTGGTATTGTTCCAGGTCGAGGGACCCACAAGCCGTGACGGTGGACGCCCTAGTGTCTCCGTGGGTTTTCCAGTCGGTGTATGTGTTTCCTCCACTTCCACTAATTCCACAAGTTCTAAAACTCATAAGGAGAACAAGAGTTCAGGCAATCCTCATTGCTCCGGACTGGCCTAGAAGGGCTTGGTACGTGGATCTTCTCTATCTACTGCCAGAAGAGCTGAAGCCTCTTCCTCTTCGGGAGGACCTGCTGCAGCAGGGGCCGTTCGCTTATCAAGACTTACCGCGGCTACGTTTCACGGCATGGAGGTTGAACATCAGATATTAGCTCGGAAGGGCATTCCGAACAAGGTTATTCCTACCCTGATACAGGCTAGGAAAGGAGTAACGTCTAAACATTACCATCATATTTAAAAAAAAATATGTATCTTGGTGTGAGTCCAAGAAGTTTCCTATGGTCGAGTTTCAACTGGGACGGTTTCTCCTCTTCCTGCAAGCAGGTGTGGATATGGGCTTGAGGTTGGGATCCGTAAAGGTCCAGATTTCGGCCCTAACCATTTTCTTCCAGAAACAGTTGGCTTCCCTCCCTGAGGTTCAGACTTTTCTGAAAGGGGTTCTGCACATCCAGCCTCCCTTTGTGCCACTTACGGCGCCCTGGGATCTTAACATGGTGTTACAGTTCCTCCAATCGGATTGGTTCGAACCTCTACCGGAGGTTGAGGTCAAATTTCTCATGTGCAAGGTTGTCACTTTGTTGGCCTTAACTACTGCTAGACGTGTGTCGGAGTTGGGGGCTTTGTCTTGTAAGAGCCCTACTTGACCTTCCATGAAAATAGAGCTGAGCTCCTAACGCGTCAGCAGTTCCTTCCGAAGGTTGTGTCGGCATTTCATATCAACCAACCTATTGTGGTGCCAGTTGCTACTGGCTCCTCAATTTCATCAAAGTCCTTGGATGTTGTAAGGGCTCTGAAAATCTATGTGAAGATTACTGCTCGTCACATAAAATCGGACTCTCTGTTTGTCCTGTATGATACCAAGAAACTTGGGTGTCCTGCTTCTAAGCAGACGATCTCTCGCTGGATCAGGTTCACTATCCAGCATGCATATTCTACGGCAGGATTGCCGTGTCCTACATCTGTTAAGGCCCACTCTACTCGTAAGGTGGGTTCTTCCTGGGTGGCTGCCCGGGGTGTCTCGGCTTTACAACTTTGCAGAGCGGCTACTTGGTCTGGGTCGAACACGTTTGCAAAGTTCTACAAGTTCTATACTTTGGCCGCTGAGGACCTGAAGTTTGGTCAATCAGTTCTGCAGGAACCTCTGCGCTCTCCCTCCTGTTCTGGGAGCTTTGGTACATCCCCATGGTACTAATTGGACCCCAGCATCCTCTAGGACGTAAGAGAAAATAGGATTTTAATTACCTACCTTTTCTCGTAGTCTGTAGAGGATGCTGGGCGCCCGCCCAGCGCTTCGTGATCCTGCAGTGGTTACTTAGTTCAGTATTGCTTAGTTCTTGGTTGAGTACTGTTTTGTTACTTGGTTAAGTAATATTGTTCAGCCGTTGCTGATGTTTCAAGCTGGTTAGGTTGGTTTGCCTTGTGTGTGAGCTGGTGTGAATCTCGCCACTATCTGTGAAAAATCCTTCTCTCAAAGTTGTCCGTCTCCTCGGGCACAGTTTCTAGACTGAGTCTGGTAGAAGGGGCATAGAGGGAGGAGCCCAGGGACGTGCAGTCAGGGGAGGCAGGGGAGGCAGTGCCTCCCCTGTCATAATGATTAAAATAATAAAAAGAAGATATTTATAACAGAGTCTGTTATCAATATCTTTTTTCCTTATTTTAATAATTCCCCCCCTGTGGCTGCTTGTGAGGGTGGGAGGCAGCGGGAGAGGTGCCTCCCGCTGCTTACACTAAAACTCCGGGCAGCGGGGGGCGGGCAGGGGCGGGGCGCAGCAATGGGCTGTGAAAGCCCATTGAAAATGAATGGACAAGCGGCACCTATACTGGTGCCACAATGACAGGGGCGTGCATTCAGCTCCGATGAATGCACGCCCCTGTCAGTGTCCAGATGTGATTGGTACAGCGGATCCAGTGCTGGATCCGCTGTCCAATCACCCCCTTCCCGGCTGCAGCAGGCGCCGTGGGCTGTGTGGGCGCCCGCTGCAGCCAGCGCCGCTACTATGGGAGAGACGTCATGAGTCATGACGTCTCTCCCATAGTACAGAAGAGACGAGCCGGCGGCGGACGGACGGAGGACGGATGGAGGATAGCGCTGCAGGAGCGGTAAGTGTGTGTATGTGTGTGTGTGTGTGTGTGTGTGTGTGTGTGTGTGTGTGTGTGTGTGTGTGTGTGTGTGTTTTTTATGTGTTTGTGTTGGGGCACAGCAAGAGGGGCACAACAACTGGGTGGCACAACAACTGGGGGGCACAGCAACTGGGGGGCACAACAACTGGGGGGCACAGCAAGAGGGGCACAGCAACTGGGGGGCACAACAACAAGGGGCACAGCAACTGGGGGGCACAACAACAAGGGGCACAGCGACATGGGCACAGCAACTGGGGGGCACAACAACAAGGGGCACAGCTATAAGGGGCACAAGTACAAGGGGCACAGCAACTGGGGGGCACAATTACAAGGGGCACAGCAACTGGGGGCACAGCAACTGGGGGGCACAACTACAAGGGGCACAGCAATTGGGGGGCTCAACTACAAGGGGCACAGCAACTGGGGGCACAATTACAGGGGTCACAGCTACTGGGGGCAAAGCCACTGGGGGCACAGCGACAGGGGGCACAACTACTTCGGGCACAGCTAGGGGCAAAGCTACAAGGGGCACAGCGACTGGGGTCACAACTACTGGGGGCACAGCGACTGAGGGCACAACTACAAGGGGCAGAGCAACAGGGGCACAGCAACTGGGGGGCGCAACAACAAGGGGCACAGCAACAGGGGCACATCAACTGGGGGGCACAACAACAAGGGGCACAGCAACAGGGGCACAGCAACTGGGGGGTGCAACAACAAGGGGCCCAGCAACTGGGGGGCGCAACAACAAGGGGCACAGCAACAGGGGCACAGCAACTGGGGGGCACATCAACAAGGGGCACAGCAACTGGGGGGCATAACAACAAGGGGCACAGCAACAGGGGCACAACAACAAGGGGCACAGCTATAAGGGGCACAAGTACAAGGGGCACAGCAACTGGGGGGCACAGCCACAAGGGGCAAAGCTACAGGGGGCACAGCTACAAGGGGCACAGCGACTGGGGGCACAACTACAGGGGTCACAACTACTCGGGGCACTGCTACTGGGGGCACTGCTACAGGGGGCAAAGCTACTAGGGGTACAGCTACTAGGCTCACAACTATTGGGGGAGCCTGCTCCATCATCCCAGTTAGCAGCAGCACTGTCCCCTGTCTTCGCTAACGTCTTCCCGCGTCAGTGAGGGCATAATATTCATTAATTTCTCTCTCTCTCTCTCTCTCTCTCTCTCTCTCTCTCTCTCGCTCTCTCGCTCTCGCTCTCTCCTCCTGTGGATTACTTTGTTTGTAAGTATAATTTTCATTTTTACAGGTACCCCTTTTGGATTCTACTGGACAAGTGAACGTGACCGGCGTGGGATGTAGGTAAGTGATCTCTCTCTCATTTTTACAGGAACCACCTATTGGATTCTACTGGACAAGTGGACGTGACCGGCGTGGGATGTAGGTAAGTATGTGTGAGTGTGTAAGTGTGTTTTAATACATTTTTACTTTCACGGTGTGTGTGTTGTGTTTTTATTTGGGTATTTTTTTTGTTGTAGAACTACAGGTACCAGCGGGCCCGTTATTTCCCCGCATGCTGGCACTTGAGGTTCTCCAAGTACCAGCAAGCGGGGGAGGCTTGCTGGGCCTTATAGTTCCACAACAAAAAACAATATTCTTTTTTATACACACTTATGGCTATCAGCCCGGCACCTACCGCCCAGGGGTGCTGGGGACAGCCTCGGGCTTCACCCCTGGCCCTTGGGTGCCTGGAGGGGGGGACCTCTTGATTTAAGGGGTCCCCACTCCTCCAGGGAACCCCGGCCAGGGGTGACTAGTTGGGGGGGTAATGCCACGGCCGCAGGGACCTACATAAATGTATCCCCCGGCTGTGGCATTATGTCCCTGGCTAGTGGAGTCCGGTGCTGGTTTTAAAAATACGGGGGACCCCTACATCTTTTGTCCCCCGTATTTTTGGAACCAGGACCGGTCTAAGAGCCCGGTGCTGGTTGTCTAAATACGGGGAACCCCTGTCCAATTTTTTCCCAGTATTTAAACAACCAGGACCGGCTCAAAGAGCCCGAGGCTGGTTATACTTAGGAAGGGGGACCTCACGCATTTTTTTTTTACATTTTTTAACCCATTCAGATCCTTCTCCATTAAGTTAATGGAAGCCCTGGACAACAAAATTGCATTCATGTCCTCCTCCCACTCCCTTCCCAAACACTAATTTTTATTTTTTTCTATAAAAATGTACAATATATCACAAGTATGATGAGCAGGCAGGCAGCGGGCATTGGCGGCATCGGACTGAGGTGCAAATTAGTGGCGGAGGGCTGGGTCAGTTGATGGTGGGCTAGTTTGTAAGCCATTGGCGGTGGCAGCAGGCATCGGCTAAGTGGCAGTAGTGGGCATTGGCTCGGCGGCGGCAGGGGTCATCGGCAGGATTCGGCGGACATTATGGCTGTAGTGCCTCACCAGCCTCTGACCTCACCGCACGCTACTGGAGGAGCCAGCCCACACTCTCAAACTCTTAAAGTGCCAGTGGCTCCTAGTGGACCCATCTATACCCCATGGTACTAATGTGGACCCCAGCATCTTCTACGGACTTGGAGAAAAGGATTTACCGGTAGGTATTAAAATCCTGTTTTTGTATTTATGAACTGCACTGCAGATAACTACCAATATAACAAATGCTGGAATATAAGGCATAGAAAATATATCAATCAGTTGCTTACATAGGCATGGTTTGTTAGTTAATTATTAAGCAATAATTAATAAGCTACCAAACTTATCTTGATACAGATATATATATTACGCAGTGCCAGCTGTCCACTAGTTTCTAAACAATACAAGAGGTGAATTTCTGTCAAGGTGCACTGAAGCAGTTCTCGTGGTTCCCTAATACCTTTTTTAAGAGATTTTATATTAATGTTTTTTTCATAATCAAATTTGTGTAATGTGAAGGCAAAATGCAACTGTTCAGCTCGTGATTATAGACTTATTGTCAACCAAATTTGCATTGTACCGAAAAATGTAATCAGTCACTAATATAAATCACACTAATGGACAAGTCGTTTATTACCACTAGATTAACACCCTCATCTCCCTAAATACTCTGCTTAAACCTTGCTTTAAGCATTTACTGATTTGATTGGATACAGGTTGCTCGTTCTCCAGAGGCATAACTAGTGTTGATGTCCAGGGGAAATAAACAAGTGGCACCTCTCGAAACTGTTCTTTAAAATTCTTGTATTTGTACTCATAAACACACAGTGGATCAGGATAGCACAAGAGAAAGGTAAAACATCAATATGACAGTGATATACAACACATGTTTATGCACACACTCACTGTTGTGGAATGAAAACGTTAAGTGAATGATCAGGGGGCTGAGGGATGCCTGGGGGTCCAAAAGCTTTAATGAGTTTGATAGTATGAAATTGATGGGGTTTTTTTTTGTTTTTTTAACTCTTTTCACCAGCTAAGACACAAATGCAAAGCCAAGATTAAAACACTGGCGTTTCTATTAGAGATGAGCGGGTTCGGTTTCTCTGAAACCGAACCCGCACGAACTTCATGTTTTTTTTACGGGTCCGAGCAGACTCGGATCCTCCCGCCTTGCTCGGTTAACCCGAGCGCGCCCGAACGTCATCATGACGCTGTCGGATTCTCGCGAGACTCGGATTCTATATAAGGAGCCGCGCGTCGCCGCCATTTTCACACGTGCATTGAGATTGATAGGGAGAGGACGTGGCTGGCGTCCTCTCCATTAGAAATTAGATTAGAAGAGAGAGAGAGATTGTGCAGAGTCAGACAGAGTTTACCACAGTGACCAGTGCAGTTGTTGTTAGTTAACTTTTATTTATTTTAATATAATATATCCGTTCTCTGCTATATCCGTTCTCTGCCAGAAAAAAAACGATACACAGCAGCAGCCAGTCACACAGTGTGACTCAGTCTGTGTGCACTCAGCTCAGCCCAGTGTGCTGCACATCAATGTATAAAAGGCAAAGCTTATAATAATTGTGGGGGAGACTGGGGAGCACTGCAGGTTGTTATAGCAGGAGCCCCCAGGAGTACATAATATTATATTAATTTAAAATTAAACAGTGCACACTTTTGCTGCAGGAGTGCCACTGCCAGTGTGACTAGTGGTGACCAGTGCCTGACCACCAGTATAGTAGTATATTGTTGTATGTATTGTATACTATCTCTTTATCAACCAGTCTATATTAGCAGCAGACACAGTACAGTGCGGTAGTTCACGGCTGTGGCTACCTCTGTGTCGGCAGTCGGAACTCGGCAGGCAGTCCGTCCATCCATAATTGTATTACAATATATACCACCTAACCGTGGTATTTTTTTTTTCTTTCTTTATACCGTCGTCATAGTGTCATACTAGTTGTTACGAGTATACTACTATCTCTTTATCAACCAGTGTACAGTGCGGTAGTTCACGGCTGTGGCTACCTCTGTGTCGGCAGTCGGCAGGCAGTCCGTCCATCCATAATTGTATTATTATTATAATATATGCCACCTAACCGTGGTTTTTTTTTCATTCTTTATACCGTCATAGTGTCATACTAGTTGTTACGAGTATACTACTATCTCTTTATCAACCAGTGTACAGTGCGGTAGTTCACGGCTGTGGCTACCTCTGTGTCGGCAGTCGGCAGGCAGTCCGTCCATCCATAATTGTATTATTATTATAATATATACCACCTAACCGTGGTTTTTTTTTCATTCTTTATACCGTCGTCATAGTGTCATACTAGTTGTTACGAGTATACTACTATCTCTTTATCAACCAGTGTACAGTGCGGTAGTTCACGGCTGTGGCTACCTCTGTGTCGGCAGTCGGCAGGCAGTCCGTCCATCCATAATTGTATTATTATTATAATATATACCACCTAACCGTGGTTTTTTTTTCATTCTTTATACCGTCGTCATAGTGTCATACTAGTTGTTACGAGTATACTACTATCTCTTTATCAACCAGTGTACAGTGCGGTAGTTCACGGCTGTGGCTACCTCTGTGTCGGCACTCGGCAGGCAGTCCGTCCATCCATAATTGTATTATTATTATAATATATACCACCTAACTGTGGTATTTTTTTTTCTTTCTTTATACCGTCGTCATAGTGTCATACTAGTTGTTACGAGTATACTACTATCTCTTTATCAACCAGTGTACAGTGCGGTAGTTCACGGCTGTGGCTACCTCTGTGTCGGCAGTCGGCAGGCAGTCCGTCCATCCATAATTGTATTATTATTATAATATATACCACCTAACTGTGGTATTTTTTTTTCTTTCTTTATACCGTCGTCATAGTGTCATACTAGTTGTTACGAGTATACTACTATCTCTTTATCAACCAGTGTACAGTGCGGTAGTTCACGGCTGTGGCTACCTCTGTGTCGGCAGTCGGCAGGCAGTCCGTCCATCCATAATTGTATTATTATTATAATATATACCACCTAACCGTGGTTTTTTTTTTCATTCTTTATACCGTCGTCATAGTGTCATACTAGTTGTTACGAGTATACTACTATCTCTTTATCAACCAGTGTACAGTGCGGTAGTTCACGGCTGTGGCTACCTCTGTGTCGGCAGTCGGCAGGCAGTCCGTCCATCCATAATTGTATTATTATTATAATATATACCACCTAACTGTGGTATTTTTTTTTCTTTCTTTATACCGTCGTCATAGTGTCATACTAGTTGTTACGAGTATACTACTATCTCTTTATCAACCAGTGTACAGTGCGGTAGTTCACGGCTGTGGCTACCTCTGTGTCGGCAGTCGGCAGGCAGTCCGTCCATCCATAATTGTATTATTATTATAATATATACCACCTAACCGTGGTATTTTTTTTTCTTTCTTTATACCGTCGTCATAGTGTCATACTAGTTGTTACGAGTATACTACTATCTCTTTATCAACCAGTGTACAGTGCGGTAGTTCACGGCTGTGGCTACCTCTGTGTCGGCACTCGGCAGGCAGTCCGTCCATCCATAATTGTATTATTATTATAATATATACCACCTAACCGTGGTTTTTTTTTCATTCTTTATACCGTCGTCATAGTGTCATACTAGTTGTTACGAGTATACTACTATCTCTTTATCAACCAGTGTACAGTGCGGTAGTTCACGGCTGTGGCTACCTCTGTGTCGGCAGTCGGCAGGCAGTCCGTCCATCCATAATTGTATTATTATTATAATATATACCACCTAACTGTGGTATTTTTTTTTCTTTCTTTATACCGTCGTCATAGTGTCATACTAGTTGTTACGAGTATACTACTATCTCTTTATCAACCAGTGTACAGTGCGGTAGTTCACGGCTGTGGCTACCTCTGTGTCGGCAGTCGGCAGGCAGTCCGTCCATCCATAATTGTATTATTATTATAATATATACCACCTAACCGTGGTTTTTTTATACCACCTAACCGTGGCAGTCCGTCCATAATTGTATACTAGTATCCAATCCATCCATCTCCATTGTTTACCTGAGGTGCCTTTTAGTTCTGCCTATAAAATATGGAGAACAAAAAAGTTGAGGTTCCAAAATTAGGGAAAGATCAAGATCCACTTCCACCTCGTGCTGAAGCTGCTGCCACTAGTCATGGCCGAGACGATGAAATGCCAGCAACGTCGTGTGCCAAGGCCGATGCCCAATGTCATAGTACAGAGCATGTCAAATCCAAAACACCAAATATCAGAAAAAAAAGGACTCCAAAACCTAAAATAAAATTGTCGGAGGAGAAGCGTAAACTTGCCAATATGCCATTTACCACACGGAGTGGCAAGGAACGGCTGAGGCCCTGGCCTATGTTCATGGCTAGTGGTTCAGCTTCACATGAGGATGGAAGCACTCAGCCTCTCGCTAGAAAACTGAAAAGACTCAAGCTGGCAAAAGCACCGCAAAGAACTGTGCGTTCTTTGAAATCCCAAATCCACAAGGAGAGTCCAATTGTGTCGTTTGCGATGCCTGACCTTCCCAACACTGGACGTGAAGAGCATGCGCCTTCCACTATTTGCATGCCCCCTGCAAGTGCTGGAAGGAGCACCCGCAGTCCAGTTCCTGATAGTCCGATTGAAGATGTCAGTGTTGAAGTACACCAGGATGAGGAGGATATGGGTGTTGCTGGCGCTGGGGAGGAAATTGACCAGGAGGATTCTGATGGTGAGGTGGTTTGTTTAAGTCAGGCACCCGGGGAGACACCTGTTGTCCGTGGGAGGAATATGGCCGTTGACATGCCAGGTGAAAATACCAAAAAAATCAGCTCTTCGGTGTGGAGGTATTTCACCAGAAATGCGGACAACAGGTGTCAAGCCGTGTGTTCCCTTTGTCAAGCTGTAATAAGTAGGGGTAAGGACGTTAACCACCTCGGAACATCCTCCCTTATACGTCACCTGCAGCGCATTCATAATAAGTCAGTGACAAGTTCAAAAACTTTGGGTGACAGCGGAAGCAGTCCACTGACCAGTAAATCCCTTCCTCTTGTAACCAAGCTCACGCAAACCACCCCACCAACTCCCTCAGTGTCAATTTCCTCCTTCCCCAGGAATGCCAATAGTCCTGCAGGCCATGTCACTGGCAAGTCTGACGAGTCCTCTCCTGCCTGTGATTCCTCCGATGCATCCTTGCGTGTAACGCCTACTGCTGCTGGCGCTGCTGTTGTTGCCGCTGGGAGTCGATGGTCATCCCAGAGGGGAAGTCGTAAGCCCACTTGTACTACTTCCAGTAAGCAATTGACTGTTCAACAGTCCTTTGCGAGGAAGATGAAATATCACAGCAGTCATCCTACTGCAAAGCGGATAACTGAGTCCTTGACAACTATGTTGGTGTTAGACGTGCGTCCGGTATCCGCCGTTAGTTCACAGGGAACTAGACAATTTATTGAGGCAGTGTGCCCCCGTTACCAAATACCATCTAGGTTCCACTTCTCTAGACAGGCGATACCGAGAATGTACACGGACGTCAGAAAAAGACTCACCAGTGTCCTAAAAAATGCAGTTGTACCCAATGTCCACTTAACCACGGACATGTGGACAAGTGGAGCAGGGCAGGGTCAGGACTATATGACTGTGACAGCCCACTGGGTAGATGTATGGACTCCCGCCGCAAGAACAGCAGCGGCGGCACCAGTAGCAGCATCTCGCAAACGCCAACTCTTTCCTAGGCAGGCTACGCTTTGTATCACCGCTTTCCAGAATACGCACACAGCTGAAAACCTCTTACGGCAACTGAGGAAGATCATCGCGGAATGGCTTACCCCAATTGGACTCTCCTGTGGATTTGTGGCATCGGACAACGCCAGCAATATTGTGTGTGCATTAAATATGGGCAAATTCCAGCACGTCCCATGTTTTGCACATACCTTGAATTTGGTGGTGCAGAATTTTTAAAAAAACGACAGGGGCGTGCAAGAGATGCTGTCGGTGGCCAGAAAAATTGCGGGACACTTTCGGCGTACAGGCACCACGTACAGAAGACTGGAGCACCACCAAAAACTACTGAACCTGCCCTGCCATCATCTGAAGCAAGAAGTGGTAACGAGGTGGAATTCAACCCTCTATATGCTTCAGAGGTTGGAGGAGCAGCAAAAGGCCATTCAAGCCTATACAATTGAGCACGATATAGGAGATGGAATGCACCTGTCTCAAGTGCAGTGGAGAATGATTTCAACGTTGTGCAAGGTTCTGATGCCCTTTGAACTTGCCACACGTGAAGTCAGTTCAGACACTGCCAGCCTGAGTCAGGTCATTCCCCTCATCAGGCTTTTGCAGAAGAAGCTGGAGGCATTGAAGAAGGAGCTAACACGGAGCGATTCCGCTAGGCATGTGGGACTTGTGGATGCAGCCCTTAATTCGCTTAACAAGGATTCACGGGTGGTCAATCTGTTGAAATCAGAGCACTACATTTTGGCCACCGTGCTCGATCCTAGATTTAAAGCCTACCTTGGATCTCTCTTTCCGGCAGACACAGGTCTGCTGGGGTTGAAAGACCTGCTGGTGACAAAATTGTCAAGTCAAGCGGAACGCGACCTGTCAACATCTCCTCCTTCACATTCTCCCGCAACTGGGGGTGCGAGGAAAAGGCTCAGAATTCCAAGCCCACCCGCTGGCGGTGATGCAGGGCAGTCTGGAGCGACTGCTGATGCTGACATCTGGTCCGGACTGAAGGACCTGACAACGATTACGGACATGTCGTCTACTGTCACTGCATATGATTCTCTCAACATTGATAGAATGGTGGAGGATTATATGAGTGACCGCATCCAAGTAGGCACGTCACACAGTCCGTACTTATACTGGCAGGAAAAAGAGGCAATTTGGAGGCCCTTGCACAAACTGGCTTTATTCTACCTAAGTTGCCCTCCCACAAGTGTGTACTCCGAAAGAGTGTTTAGTGCCGCCGCTCACCTTGTCAGCAATCGGCGTACGAGGTTACATCCAGAAAATGTGGAGAAGATGATGTTCATTAAAATGAATTATAATCAATTCCTCCGCGGAGACATTGACCAGCAGCAATTGCCTCCACAAAGTACACAGGGAGCTGAGATGGTGGATTCCAGTGGGGACGAATTGATAATCTGTGAGGAGGGGGATGTACACGGTGATATATCGGAGGGTGAAGATGAGGTGGACATCTTGCCTCTGTAGAGCCAGTTTGTGCAAGGAGAGATTAATTGCTTCTTTTTTGGGGGGGGTCCAAACCAACCCGTCATATCAGTCACAGTCGTGTGGCAGACCCTGTCACTGAAATGATGGGTTGGTTAAAGTGTGCATGTCCTGTTTTGTTTATACAACATAAGGGTGGGTGGGAGGGCCCAAGGATAATTCCATCTTGCACCTCTTTTTTCTTTTCTTTTTCTTTGCATCATGTGCTGATTGGGGAGGGTTTTTTGGAAGGGACATCCTGCGTGACACTGCAGTGCCACTCCTAGATGGGCCCGGTGTTTGTGTCGGCCACTAGGGTCGCTTATCTTTCTCACACAGTCAGCTACCTCATTGCGCCTCTTTTTTTCTTTGCGTCATGTGCTGTTTGGGGAGGGTTTTTTGGAAGGGACATCCTGCGTGACACTGCAGTGCCACTCCTAGATGGGCCCGGTGTTTGTGTCGGCCACTAGGGTCGCTTATCTTACTCACACAGCGACCTCGGTGCAAATTTTAGGACTAAAAATAATATTGTGAGGTGTGATGTGTTCAGAATAGGCTGAAAATTAGTGTAAATTATGTTTTTTGAGGTTAATAATACTTTGGGATCAAAATTACCCCCAAATTCTATGATTTAAGCTGTTTTTTAGGGTTTTTTGAAAAAAACACCCGAATCCAAAACACACCCGAATCCGACAAAAAAAATTCGGTGAGGTTTTGCCAAAACGCGGTCGAACCCAAAACACGGCCGCGGAACCGAACCCAAAACCAAAACACAAAACCCGAAAAATTTCAGGCGCTCATCTCTAGTTTCTATAATGGGTGCAGTGTGTGCGGTGCACACGGGCCCCTGAGTCCAGCGGGGGCCCACACCACACATGCTGCACCCATTTTTACAATACTCACCCCTCCGAAGTCCAGCGCCGGCATCTGCAGCTCTGTTAAAACACAGTGAAAATGGCTCAGCTGCCATTTTCACAGAGTTCTGCGCATGCGCAGTAGAGAAATCTCAGGGAAAATGGCCGCTGCACCATTTTCCCGGAGATCTGCGCATGCGCAGTAGAGTCTGAGCCCTCTAGTGCTCAGACTCTCAGTGCTGCCGGCAGAGAGGAGGGGGCCTGAACGGAGGAGGCTGAACACGGGCCTCCTCCTCTCTTATAGGCCCTACACACATGCCGATATTCTGAAAGATATGAACGATCTCGATCATAAATGAACGAGAACTCGTTCATATCTTTCAGTGTGGAGACTCCAGCGATGAACGATGCGCGGCCCCGCGCTCGTTCATCGCTGATCTCCCGTCGGCTGTGCATGCAGGCCAATATGGACGATCTCGTCCATATTTGCCTGCACTTCAATGCAGCCGGGTGACGGGGGGGAGTGAAGAAACTTCACTCCCCCCGTCACTGCCCCCCCGCCGCCGAGTTGCTCGTCGGCCGTATCGGCCGTCGGGCACCTCGGCGGCGCATCGCCGAGTGTGTAGGGCCCCTTATAGTGCCCCTGGTGATCAATATGATGGACCGATATGTTGGAACTGTAAATAGAGAAGTGTGAAATTTGGATTCTGAAGCAGGTAATGGTTAATGAAATAGCAATATATTGGGCTAAATGCACTAACCTCCAAGATGCCGGAGGTGCGGGACTTCGTGCAAGTCTGCCCGTTCTTTTTAAGCCGCAATAATTTAAAAGGCAAAACTAGTCTGGTTATCCTTGTATATGATTGCTGCTTTAAAAACTTGGAGGCTATGACATTTAGCCCATTGTATTCTAATTAATATAAATAATATTAAGTATGTATTTACTATTCATTTTCACAAAACTTGTCACAGTGACAATTGTACCATTAACTTTCTTCTGATTACCAGGGCACGGATTGAGGATGCAATGAGCGAAGGGTGGCGTGCAGTGATGAATTTCCCATTAGGCACGTGTTTAGGGGTGGCAGTTGTTGGGGGGCAGCCCTTGGATGCTTGTTTTAGTACTGTTAGACCAAAATGGCCAGTAACCGCAAAATATTTCCACCCTAATGTACCATACGGGATCTTGAGTGGAGTAAAAGGGTAGGACTGCTCCTGCAAGATGTCCAACTTAGTAAATATGCATTCAAGATTTAAAATAAAACCTAATTGTCATAGTTCATGGCTTTTTTTTTATTATTATACTAAATTGGCAATCATCAAATGAGGGGTTATAACAAATCGATGAAAATAATAAAACTAAGACAGAGGGAGGTAGCTGTTACTATTGCGCTATCCGCAAGGTTCCATCAGAAAACTCATGTGTCTTAAACAGAGGCTGTTCTGGAAGGATAACCTTGCTTGTTTTTACTCAACATCGAATATATGTGCAAGCAAAAATAAGTGAGGTTTTTCCTCCAATAATTACCTGCAATGTGAGCAGGACACCTGCTTTGCAAGGTTATGGTGGACCCTGCGCAGCTTTTCAAGATAAGGATAATGTGAGTCAAGGGTCCTGATCAGTGGTGGCTCCAGAGAAGGGACTGCAGGTCATCTCAAATTTCAAATAGGGAAGCCACACCTACTTTAACCAACTGCCATTTTAAACTGACTCACTGGCAGTTGATGTGACTCCCCTATTTGAATTTTGAACTGAGCTGCAGTCCCACCTCTGGAGCCACTCCTAGTCCTGATTTAGAGAAAGATGCTAATGCATGCACGGCTGTAACTTTTGTGTACCCAGTCCATGAAATAACAAGTCTCACAGGGGTAGGGATTAGTGGTGGGGGAGGTTGCCTACAGGGCCGTTTTAACAGCAATGTGGGCCTCTGGGCACAACAATGCACTGGGGCCCCTACCTATCCTCCAGCGGTAGGGGCTGGGGGTGCTATCAGCGGCAGCTTTGATGTCCCGCAGGCGGTATGGGGTGTTCTATCTTCAGCTCAGCATGTAGGACCTGGAGCAGTAATTTCTGCTAATTAATCCTTTACTGAACAGATGTGGCGGAGGGAACACTAAGCTGTATAAGTGGGCATTGGGCTGAATTAAGGGGCCCTAGTACATGACATCCAGGGTGATAGGGGGTGTTTAATACGCAGGGGAGGTGTAGATAGTGAGGTGGGCTTAATATTCACCATTTTCTGGTGGGAGGGCAGCTAGCTTGAATGCAGATATCTCCAGTTCCTGGAAATAGATTTCTTAGCTTTGGATGGGATAAAAACACTAAAGAGTCCCACCTTTCAGGAGGTTCTGGGGACTTGGGGATCAGAGTTCAGAAGCCAGAGCAATCCACCAACGAATATATAAAACTGTATACCAGGTGTGTGGAGCTGGAGCAGGGACCAGCTGCTGGAAGGCTGATATCTCTGGTTCTGGGCATTGTAGAACCAAGCTGCCACTGTCCACCAAAAGTGGAGAGTCCCAGCTTTTGGAGTATACCTTCAGAAAAACTATAAGTCAATTTGTCAAACAGAATACGAGATATCTGGCTGGGAAGAGCAATTAACAGGCTTGGATGGGGACCACTGCTTTGAAGTCGGGTATCTCTGGTTCCCCTGGTCCGATTTTCAAAAATCTGGTACCCCTGGAAAGAGGGGACCCTCAGCTATCAGCCTATGGCCCTTATACTCCTGGGGCCCTTGGGCAAGTGCCCATTGAGCCCATACGAAAGACGGCCCTGGTTGCCTATTAAAGCAATGAGGAGGCCTAGGAAGAAGTACAGTAAAATCAGTCTCATAAAGATATGTATTTCATAATTTGAAAAGCCATACCTGAATGCATATCTGTGTGCATGTCTGAGTCTGTCTATGAAGCCCAACAGAGCTTGATTTGGGAAAAAAATTTAAAAAATGTAGATGCTACTTTTTACACATATATTCAATATAAGTGTGTCCTTTGCGGAAATCGAACCCTAGCTCACAGTCATGGTAACTATCGTCAATGCCATTATGCCAAAAGAGCCATGGAAACAGGTGACTGACATACTTATGTCGCTCATTAGTTTTTTTTATATAGTGCTGTCCCAACTCTATCGCTGATTATAATGATTTTTTTTTCTTTTAGAGAGCTGTGTTGAACTCTGAACTGTGCTTTTCTTTGTGTAGAGACGCTGAGCAAATCTTTTTCTGTCTTTATATTTCTACTTAATATAGGGATCATTTTATACAGCACCCCAGGGGAGCTTTCAGCTGTAAGACATGTTGTCACTGGGTGCCTGCTGTTCCGGTGATTTCGTACTCTGCCCTACAGTATTATCGTATTAAAAAGAACTACTCTATTTACTGTGCACTGGCCCACTTGTCAGGGCTTGCTACATTGTTCAGTATTCTGTGATGCCATATACATTCGCTGCTATTCTGCATTGTACTGTAGTTTTCATTAGTGGAACAATCACAACCCAGTGGTGAAGCAGTGTATTGTATGCTGTGGATCCTCTTGTGCCTTATCACTCCTTACTTCGCCTACCTGCACTATTTGTAATTCACGACTAGGATGCCTGTATGGCTCAGCAGCAGCAACGATGAGCGTGGTTACATCTGTTTATATATCTTTTATTCGACACAATTGGTAAGAAATAATAATTGATAATATAGAAGAACTTGGCTCTGCCCAGGCGTTTTATCTCTTATAACAATTTTTTTTTTTTTTTTTACATTTGTAAATTATAAACATATACATTATAGAGTCCGGCTCAAACTGGGCCACCGGGGAGCCAGTGAAATCACCAGTAGACCCTACCGTGTATTAGCCACACCCTCCTTGTGTGAGGGCAGGGCCTACAAGAGTTGGACTGAGGGAAGGAGAGGCACAAGCTGCGCTCTCTTCCCTTGCCCCCAGCCACAGGAGCAGCATGTGATCCCGGGCGGCGGGAGTGACACAGAGTCGGACTGAGTGGAGGAGAGGTGCATGCTGCACTCTCTTCCCCAGTCCTCAGGAGCAGCAGCGGGATAAGTAGAGCCCAGGTGGCAACCGTGAGCAGCATTGTGGGGGCAGTTTCTGTGTATCTGGCACTGTGGGGCCAGTATCTGTGTATCTGGCACTGTGGGGGCAGTTAAAGTGCATGATTAAGTGCTACTGCACGAAACGCGTTGGACCACGGGATACGAACAGAAGTGCCGGATTGCCGCGACCGGAAGTACACGATCGGAGCCAGATACGAGGAGACCAGCTGCAAGTGGAGACTACAGCAGCCCAGTAAGGTATTTAGGGTCAGCTAGCTAGCAAAATCGGCTGTACATTGAAAGAAAATCCCCACAAAGGCATTATTGGAATCCAAAATAAAACTGCTCCATATACATGTCCGGACCTTCAAACACGCACTTTTTCACAAAATAGCTGTAAAACATTACTGGTATTAACTATTTTCTTTTTTCACAGCGCTTCATTTTTTTTAAACTATTTATTCATTCAGCATTCTAATGAAGCTGCTTAACATAACTAGGCGCAATTGGGATTCTTTATTTATTTTTTAGACTGTGGGGGCAGTATATGTGTATCTGCCACTGCATTACTGGGGGCATATGTGTATTTGGCACTGCTGGGGGCATATGTGTATCTGGCACTACTGGGGCATATGTGTATATGGCACTGCTGGGGGTGTATGTGTATCAGGCACTGCTGTGGGTGTATGTGAATCTGGCACTGCCGGGGGTGTATGTGTATCAGGCACTGCTGTGGGTGTATGTGCATCTGGCACTGCTGGAGCCATATGTGTATCTGGCACTGTTGGTGGTGTATATGTATCTGGCACTATTGGGGGCGTATGTGTATCTGGCACTACAATATTAAGGGCATATGTGTATCTGGCACTGCTGGGGGCATATGTGTATCTTGCACTGCTGGGGGCGTATGTGTTTCTGGCACTGCTGGGGGCATATATATATGTAATACCCTGAAGCTATTGCACCATGGAGATCCCCTTGTGATTTTTTTTTGTTGTTTACATTGTGGAACTACAAGTCCCAGAGTAGATTGTGGGCTGAACTTTATGTGACCCTGTCAGCTTGGGACAGGGATTTTGCCGCCAATTCTCTGGTCCTGTCACTTCTTACCCAGCAACATAAAAAGTCTGGGAAACATGTCCCCAGCTGATTGGGTCCCCTGGGTTGTAGGGCAGAGTGACCAGGAGGTAGTCTGTTGCTGGGGCCCCGGGAGCCAGTCATCATAGAGGAGAGGGGAGGTGGAGGAGCACCAGTACCCTTAAAAGAAGCCTCACAGCACAGGAGAGAGAGCCCCTGGAGGAATGGGAATATGTACCTGGGGAAGTGGAGCCATGTAGTGTCCAGAGCCTGAAGACTGGAGTATGCAGCGCTGGGAGGATCGCTGCCAGAGGAGCCCTGGAGGAATGGGAAGATTACCTGGGGAAGGTGTCGCCATGTAGCCCCAGGAGCCGCCTGCCAGTGTGTGAGGACCGTCTGCGCAGAGAAGAATCCGAGGGGAGAACCAGCGACCGGAGCACCAGTGCCAGAAGAATGCCGGAGACCCTGCCTGAGGAGAAGAGCTGGCCGCGTCAGTGCCAGCGGGGATGGAGTGCGGAGAAGAGCCGCCGCTGCTGAGAGACTGGAGCGCTGGGCCGGAGGAACCGCAGCCCGTCCAGCAGAGCAGTGATGACATCCGTCCCCTGGATTCCAAGGAGCGGCAGATGAGAAGCGCGCAGGCACCGCGAAGGACGACCCCGGGAAGAAGACCCCAGCGAGGACCCCTGGCGGCTGGAGTACGGCGAGGACCCGAGAAGACCCCAGCGTAGAGATGACGGCGCGGACCGGAGCCTGCTGCACGGAGAAAAGCGACCTGCGGCTGGAGACCAGTGAGAGGACGGCGCGGACCCGCGGCTGGAGACCAGCGAGAGGACGGCGGGGACCGGAGCAGAAGAGGACATCGCCGGCAGAAGGAATGAAGAAGCGGAGCATCGGAGGTGGCAGAAGCGCCGCAGCAGGTGGCGAGACCCTGATCGCCCTTCCGCTGCCATACTCTGCCCCTGTTGTGCCCTCCGCTGCAAAAACTCTGCTAATAGGGGACATAGTATTTAAAAAAGGGTGTAGACACCCCCAAGATCCCCTGTGTCCGATATTTAACCCCTTCCGCTGCATAAACTCTGCAATTGGGAACATCTTATGTAATAAAAGGGGTGTGCTCCCCTCATGATAGTACCCCCGCAAAGTTTAGATAATTAGGGGTTGCGCTCCCCTCATTTGTATGTGTCCGGCTTAACCCCCTCTGCTGCAAAGACTCTGTAATCTGGGGGCAATATATTGTATTCCAGGGGAAGAGGCTCCCCACTAGTGCTGTGCCCCGCATATTTGTTTTGTAATGTTAATGCATTTGTCCGCTATTAAGGAATGCTGGTACTGATAGTTCTTTTTATGCAAGTTCCGCCCAGCAGTGTGAAAGCTAATGTTAATGCATTTATCTGCTATTAAGGAATGCTGGTACTGATAGTTCTTTTTATGCAAGCTCCGCCCAGCAGTGTGAAAGCTAATGTTAATGCATTTATCTGCTATTAAGGAATGCTGGTACTGATAGTTCTTTTTATGCAAGCTCCGCCCAGCAGTGTGAAAGCTAATGTTAATGCATTTGTCTGCTATTAAGGAATGCTGGTACTGATAGTTCTTTTTATGCAAGCTCCGCCCAGCAGTGTGAAAGCTAATGTTAATGCATTTATCTGCTATTAAGGAATGCTGGTACTGATAGTTATTTTTATGCAAGCTCCGCCCAGCAGTGTGAAAGCTAATGTTAATGCATTTATCTGCTATTAAGGAATGCTGGTACTGATAGTTCTTTTTATGCAAGCTCCGCCCAGCAGTATGAAAGCTAATGTTAATGCATTTATCTGCTATTAAGGAATGCTGGTACTGATAGTTCTTTTTTTTATGCAAGCTCCGCCCAGCAGTGTGAAAGCTAATGTTAATGCATTTATCTGCTATTAAGGAATGCTGGTACTGATAGTTCTTTTATTGCAAGCTCCGCCCAGCAGTGTGAAAGCTAATGTTAATGCATTTATCTGCTATTAAGGAATGCTGGTACTGATAGTTCTTTTTATGCAAGCTCCGCCCAGCAGTGTGAAAGCTAATGTTAATGCATTTTCTGCTATTAAGGAATGCTGGTACTGATAGTTCTTTTTTATGCAAGCTCCGCCCAGCAGTGTGAAAGCTAATGTTAATGCATTTATCTGCTATTAAGGAATGCTGGTACTGATAGTTCTTTTATTGCAAGTTCCGCCCAGCAGTGTGAAAGCTAATGTTAATGCATTTATCTGCTATTAAGGAATGCTGGTACTGATAGTTCTTTTTATGCAAGCTCCGCCCAGCAGTGTGAAAGCTAATGTTAATGCATTTATCTGCTATTAAGGAATGCTGGTACTGATAGTTCTTTTTTTATGCAAGCTCCGCCCAGCAGTGTGAAAGCTAATGTTAATGCATTTATCCGCTACTAAGGAACGCTGGTTACCTGAGACTGTTGTTTACAAGCCATAACCAGCCTGCTTTAATTGTGCACAAGTTACCTGCTTACCTGCTACTTGTATTGATAACGCTGGTTACCTGAGACTGTCGTTTAATAGCCATAACCAGCCTGCTTTAATCGTGCACAAGTTCCTGCTTACCTGCTACCTGTATTGCTGACGCTGGTTACCTGAGACTGTCGTTTAATAGCCATAACCAGCCTGCTTTAATCGTGCACAAGTTCCTGCTTACCTGCTACTTGTATTGCTAACGCTGGTTACCTGAGATTGTCGTTTAATAGCCATAACCAGCCTGCTTTAATCGTGCACAAGTTCCTGCTTACCTGCTACTTGTATTGCTGACGCTGGTTACCTGAGACTGTCGTTTAATAGCCATAACCAGCCTGCTTTAATCGTGCACAAGTTCCTGCTTACCTGCTACCTGTATTGCTGACGCTGGTTACCTGAGACTGTTGTTTAGTAGCCATAACCAGCCTGCTTTAATTGTGCACAAGTTACCTGCTGACCTGCTACTTGTATTGCTAACGCTGGTTACCTGAGACTGTCGTTTAATAGCCATAACCAGCCGGCTTTAATCGTGCACAAGTTCCTGCTTACCTGCTACCTGTATTGCTGACGCTGGTTACCTGAGACTGTTGTTTAGTAGCCATAACCAGCCTGCTTTAATTGTGCACAAGTTCCTGCTTACCTGCTACCTGTATTGCTAACGCTGGTTACCTGAGACTGTCGTTTAATAGCCATAACCAGCCTGCTTTAATCGTGCACAAGTTCCTGCTTACCTGCTACTTGTATTGCTAACGCTGGTTACCTGAGACTGTCGTTTAATAGCCATAACCAGCCTGCTTTAATCGTGCACAAGTTCCTGCTTACCTGCTACCTGTATTGCTGACGCTGGTTACCTGAGACTGTTGTTTAGTAGCCATAACCAGCCTGCTTTAATTGTGCACAAGTTACCTGCTTACCTGCTACTTGTATTGCTAACGCTGGTTACCTGAGACTGTCGTTTAATAGCCATAACCAGCCTGCTTTAATCGTGCACAAGTTCCTGCTTACCTGCTACCTGTATTGCTGACGCTGGTTACCTGAGACTGTTGTTTAGTAGCCATAACCAGCCTGCTTTAATTGTGCACAAGTTACCTGCTGACCTGCTACTTGTATTGCTAACGCTGGTTACCTGAGACTGTCGTTTAATAGCCCTAACCAGCCTGCTTTAATCGTGCACAAGTTCCTGCTTACCTGCTACCTGTATTGCTGACGCTGGTTACCTGAGACTGTTGTTTAGTAGCCATAACCAGCCTGCTTTAATTGTGCACAAGTTACCTGCTTACCTGCTACTTGTATTGCTAACGCTGGTTACCTGAGACTGTCGTTTAATAGCCATAACCAGCCTGCTTTAATCGTGCACCAGTTCCTGCTTACCTGCTACCTGTATTGCTGACGCTGGTTACCTGAGACTATTATTTAGAAGCCATAACCAGCCTGCTTCAATTGTGCACCAGTTACTTGCTTACCTGCTACCTGTATTGCTAACGCTGGTTACTTGAGACTGTTATTTAGAAGCCATAACCAGCCTGCTTCAATTGTGCGCCAGTTTCCTGTTTACCTGCCACTTGTAAATTTTGTTAGGATAATAAAATGGAGTTGGATACTATATTATGTTTGTGTTGTCATTGTGTCTGAGAGGTAAAGCAGGTCTGCCGCTCTGATCACCCGAACCTGACTCACACTAGCACCCCACAATTTAGTTCAAGTTTTCGGCACCGTAAATGTCATGTGTTTGTTTGTGGGTGGACATTACATAAATTTTTGGCGTCACGAACAGGATCAGAGAATCGCAGGCGGGCCTGTGCTCCAGACACAATGACTTGTTTGCCAACAGAGCTGTACCCAGTTCAAGGCTTATGTTAACCGATGTATAGTGTTAAGGTGTATACGTGAGGACACGTATAATTTTAGGGGGGAAGAATGTAATACCCTGAAGCTATTGCACCATGGAGATCCCCTTGTGATTTTTTGTTGTTGTTTACATTGTGGAACTACAAGTCCCAGAGTAGATTGTGGGCTGAACTTTATGTGACCCTGTCAGCTTGGGACAGGGATTTTGCTGCCAATTCTCTGGTCCTGTCACTTCTTACCCAGCAACATAAAAAGTCTGGGAAACATGTCCCCAGCTGATTGGGTCCCCTGGGTTGTAGGGCAGAGTGACCAGGAGGTAGTCTGTTGCTGGGGCCCCGGGAGCCAGTCATCATAGAGGAGAGGGGAGGTGGAGGAGCACCAGTACCCTTAAAAGAAGCCTCACAGCACAGGAGAGAGAGCCCCTGGAGGAATGGGAATATGTACCTGGGGAAGTGGAGCCATGTAGTGTCCAGAGCCTGAAGACTGGAGTATGCAGCGCTGGGAGGATCGCTGCCAGAGGAGCCCTGGAGGAATGGGAAGATTACCTGGGGAAGGTGTCGCCATGTAGCCCCAGGAGCCGCCTGCCAGTGTGTGAGGACCGTCTGCGCAGAGAAGAATCCGAGGGGAGAACCAGCGACCGGAGCACCAGTGCCAGAAGAATGCCGGAGACCCTGCCTGAGGAGAAGAGCTGGCCGCGTCAGTGCCAGCGGGGATGGAGTGCGGAGAAGAGCCGCCGCTGCTGAGAGACTGGAGCGCTGGGCCGGAGGAACCGCAGCCCGTCCAGCAGAGCAGTGATGACATCCGTCCCCTGGATTCCAAGGAGCGGCAGATGAGAAGCGCGCAGGCACCGCGAAGGACGACCCCGGGAAGAAGACCCCAGCGAGGACCCCTGGCGGCTGGAGTACGGCGAGGACCCGAGAAGACCCCAGCGTAGAGATGACGGCGCGGACCGGAGCCTGCTGCACGGAGAAAAGCGACCTGCGGCTGGAGACCAGTGAGAGGACGGCGCGGACCCGCGGCTGGAGACCAGCGAGAGGACGGCGGGGACCGGAGCAGAAGAGGACATCGCCGGCAGAAGGAATGAAGAAGCGGAGCATCGGAGGTGGCAGAAGCGCCGCAGCAGGTGGTGAGACCCTGATCGCCCTTCCGCTGCCATACTCTGCCCCTGTTGTGCCCTCCGCTGCAAAAACTCTGCTAATAGGGGACATAGTATTTAAAAAAGGGTGTAGACACCCCCAAGATCCCCTGTGTCCGATATTTAACCCCTTCCGCTGCATAAACTCTGCAATTGGGAACATCTTATGTAATAAAAGGGGTGTGCTCCCCTCATGATAGTACCCCCGCAAAGTTTAGATAATTAGGGGTTGCGCTCCCCTCATTTGTATGTGTCCGGCTTAACCCCCTCTGCTGCAAAGACTCTGTAATCTGGGGGCAATATATTGTATTCCAGGGGAAGAGGCTCCCCACTAGTGCTGTGCCCCGCATATTTGTTTTGTAATGTTAATGCATTTGTCCGCTATTAAGGAATGCTGGTACTGATAGTTCTTTTTATGCAAGTTCCGCCCAGCAGTGTGAAAGCTAATGTTAATGCATTTATCTGCTATTAAGGAATGCTGGTACTGATAGTTCTTTTTATGCAAGCTCCGCCCAGCAGTGTGAAAGCTAATGTTAATGCATTTATCTGCTATTAAGGAATGCTGGTACTGATAGTTCTTTTTATGCAAGCTCCGCCCAGCAGTGTGAAAGCTAATGTTAATGCATTTGTCTGCTATTAAGGAATGCTGGTACTGATAGTTCTTTTTATGCAAGCTCCGCCCAGCAGTGTGAAAGCTAATGTTAATGCATTTATCTGCTATTAAGGAATGCTGGTACTGATAGTTCTTTTATTGCAAGCTCCGCCCAGCAGTGTGAAAGCTAATGTTAATGCATTTATCTGCTATTAAGGAATGCTGGTACTGATAGTTCTTTTTATGCAAGCTCCGCCCAGCAGTGTGAAAGCTAATGTTAATGCATTTGTCTGCTATTAAGGAATGCTGGTACTGATAGTTCTTTTTTATGCAAGCTCCGCCCAGCAGTGTGAAAGCTAATGTTAATGCATTTATCTGCTATTAAGGAATGCTGGTACTGATAGTTCTTTTATTGCAAGTTCCGCCCTGCAGTGTGAAAGCTAATGTTAATGCATTTATCTGCTATTAAGGAATGCTGGTACTGATAGTTCTTTTTATGCAAGCTCCGCCCAGCAGTGTGAAAGCTAATGTTAATGCATTTATCTGCTATTAAGGAATGCTGGTACTGATAGTTCTTTTTTTATGCAAGCTCCGCCCAGCAGTGTGAAAGCTAATGTTAATGCATTTATCCGCTACTAAGGAACGCTGGTTACCTGAGACTGTTGTTTACAAGCCATAACCAGCCTGCTTTAATTGTGCACAAGTTACCTGCTTACCTGCTACTTGTATTGATAACGCTGGTTACCTGAGACTGTCGTTTAATAGCCATAACCAGCCTGCTTTAATCGTGCACAAGTTCCTGCTTACCTGCTACCTGTATTGCTGACGCTGGTTACCTGAGACTGTCGTTTAATAGCCATAACTAGCCTGCTTTAATCGTGCACAAGTTCCTGCTTACCTGCTACTTGTATTGCTAACGCTGGTTACCTGAGATTGTCGTTTAATAGCCATAACCAGCCTGCTTTAATCGTGCACAAGTTCCTGCTTACCTGCTACTTGTATTGCTGACGCTGGTTACCTGAGACTGTCGTTTAATAGCCATAACCAGCCTGCTTTAATCGTGCACAAGTTCCTGCTTACCTGCTACCTGTATTGCTGACGCTGGTTACCTGAGACTGTTGTTTAGTAGCCATAACCAGCCTGCTTTAATTGTGCACAAGTTACCTGCTGACCTGCTACTTGTATTGCTAACGCTGGTTACCTGAGACTGTCGTTTAATAGCCATAACCAGCCGGCTTTAATCGTGCACAAGTTCCTGCTTACCTGCTACCTGTATTGCTGATGCTGGTTACCTGAGACTGTTGTTTAGTAGCCATAACCAGCCTGCTTTAATTGTGCACAAGTTCCTGCTTACCTGCTACCTGTATTGCTAACGCTGGTTACCTGAGACTGTCGTTTAATAGCCATAACCAGCCTGCTTTAATCGTGCACAAGTTCCTGCTTACCTGCTACTTGTATTGCTAACGCTGGTTACCTGAGACTGTCGTTTAATAGCCATAACCAGCCTGCTTTAATCGTGCACAAGTTCCTGCTTACCTGCTACCTGTATTGCTGACGCTGGTTACCTGAGACTGTTGTTTAGTAGCCATAACCAGCCTGCTTTAATTGTGCACAAGTTACCTGCTGACCTGCTACTTGTATTGCTAACGCTGGTTACCTGAGACTGTCGTTTAATAGCCATAACCAGCCGGCTTTAATCGTGCACAAGTTCCTGCTTACCTGCTACCTGTATTGCTGACGCTGGTTACCTGAGACTGTTGTTTAGTAGCCATAACCAGCCTGCTTTAATTGTGCACAAGTTCCTGCTTACCTGCTACCTGTATTGCTAACGCTGGTTACCTGAGACTGTCGTTTAATAGCCATAACCAGCCTGCTTTAATCGTGCACAAGTTCCTGCTTACCTGCTACTTGTATTGCTAACGCTGGTTACCTGAGACTGTCGTTTAATAGCCATAACCAGCCTGCTTTAATCGTGCACAAGTTCCTGCTTACCTGCTACCTGTATTGCTGACGCTGGTTACCTGAGACTGTTGTTTAGTAGCCATAACCAGCCTGCTTTAATTGTGCACAAGTTACCTGCTTACCTGCTACTTGTATTGCTAACGCTGGTTACCTGAGACTGTCGTTTAATAGCCATAACCAGCCTGCTTTAATCGTGCACAAGTTCCTGCTTACCTGCTACCTGTATTGCTGACGCTGGTTACCTGAGACTGTTGTTTAGTAGCCATAACCAGCCTGCTTTAATTGTGCACAAGTTACCTGCTGACCTGCTACTTGTATTGCTAACGCTGGTTACCTGAGACTGTCGTTTAATAGCCATAACCAGCCTGCTTTAATCGTGCACAAGTTCCTGCTTACCTGCTACCTGTATTGCTGACGCTGGTTACCTGAGACTGTTGTTTAGTAGCCATAACCAGCCTGCTTTAATTGTGCACAAGTTACCTGCTTACCTGCTACTTGTATTGCTAACGCTGGTTACCTGAGACTGTCGTTTAATAGCCATAACCAGCCTGCTTTAATCGTGCACAAGTTCCTGCTTACCTGCTACCTGTATTGCTGACGCTGGTTACCTGAGACTATTATTTAGAAGCCATAACCAGCCTGCTTCAATTGTGCACCAGTTACTTGCTTACCTGCTACCTGTATTGCTAACGCTGGTTACTTGAGACTGTTATTTAGAAGCCATAACCAGCCTGCTTCAATTGTGCGCCAGTTTCCTGTTTACCTGCCACTTGTAAATTTTGTTAGGATAATAAAATGGAGTTGGATACTATATTATGTTTGTGTTGTCATTGTGTCTGAGAGGTAAAGCAGGTCTGCCGCTCTGATCACCCGAACCTGACTCACACTAGCACCCCACAATTTAGTTCAAGTTTTCGGCACCGTAAATGTCATGTGTTTGTTTGTGGGTGGACATTACATATATGTATCTGGCACTATTGGAGCACACGTGTATCTGGCAATGCACTCCTGGGGGCATAATTGTATCTGGCACTACTGCGGGCATATGTGTATCTGGCACTATTGGGGGCATATGTGTATCTTGCACTGCTGGGTGCATATGTGTATCTGGCACTATACTGGGTCATTATGTGTATCTGGCACTATACTGGGGTCTTTATGTGTATCTACTGTTCTCTCCCAGTGTAACCGAGGCACATATACTACTGCTCTATCCTGCTGTAACCCAGGCACATATACTACTGTTCTCTCTTGGTGTAACCCAGGCACATATACTACTGTTTTCTCCTGGTGTAACCCAGGCGCATATACTGTATTACTGTTCTCTCCTGGTGTAACCGAAGCACATATACTACTGTTTTCTCCTGGTGTAACCCATGCGCATATACTACTGTTCTCTCCCGGTATAACCCAGGGGTATATACTACTGTTCTCTCCAGGGGGTAAATTTACTAAGATGGGAGTTCTATTTCAGATGGGATGTTGCCCATAGCAACCAATCAGATCCTACTTCTCATTTATCTAGCACCTTCTAGAATATAATACCTGGTGTCTGATTGGTTGCTATGGGCAACATCCCATCTGAAATAGAACTCCCATCTTAGTAAATTTACTACCAGGTGTAACCCAGGCACATACACAACAGGTTGAAGTGATAAGCGAGGTAGAGCTCTTTTTCTTTATATACTATGCTAGGTTGCGCTTATAACGGCTGGCCACTCCTCTCTGGTCACGTGGCCACACCGCTTAGAGCATACTGCAATGTCCCTTAGTCAGGGCCGGATTAACAATGGGGCGGATGGAGCTGGAGCTGCAGCTCCAGGCCCTCCATTGAAAATAGGCCCACCGCCCACCACAGTGAAGAGGTCCATAACAGCCGGCATTACAATGAGTCACAGTGACTCATTGTATGCCGCCGCAAGACGTGGAGCTCTCCTCTCGTGCACCTCCTCCCCACAGATTGTCACATGAACTGCAAGGCCGGGGTGGGGGAAAAGCCGCACTTCCCTCTACTCGCAGCTCCTCCCCCAACTTTTGTGCTGCTGATGAGGACGGCCAGGTTGGAGGAGAGGCATCGCAACGTAACGCCCGCTTCCGCACCACCTCCGCATCCACGCCCATTGACCACACCATAGCCCCACACCGCGCAGGCCACCTCCGGCACCCCTCACCGCGCTGGCCGCCTCTCGCACAGCGCTGGCCGCCTTCCCACTGCACACCGCGCTGTTCCTCCTGCACTGCGCTGGCTGCCTCCTGCATCGTACACAGCGCTGCCTCATCCCGCACAGCGCTGGCTGCCGTTTGCACCACACACAGCGCTGCCTCCTCCCGGACATCGCTGGCTGCCTCCTGCACCGCACACAGCGCAGGCCAGCACCCCCCAGCTGCTGCCCACTGCCTGCTCCTTACACCACGCTCAAAGAGCACATGGAGCCAGGGGGACAAACTGGAGCCGCTGCTGATGTGGTAAGTGATGAGCACACACTCTCTCTCTCCCTCTTATGTACTAACATATGCGATCAATATCGCGATGCGGTGACAGAGGCCCCCCGCGATACCTGTTGGGGGGTCTCCGTCACCTCCCAGGGGTCCCCACACTGGCTAGACGCCGGGAAGTAGCAGCAGGCTGCCCCCGGCGCCTCCTCCTCCCCCTGCAGCCGGAAGGACCTCTGGCTGCGTTGGTAGGGGGAGGAGGAGATTACCTTCCGGGTCCAGGGCAGCCTGGAGGAAGGTAAGCAGGGGGGAGGCGTCTGCGGCGGGGGTGTCGATGTCGGCGGGTTGCGGCGGTCGGCGATAAGCCCATAGGCTTCTATAGGGTATCAGGAGAAACGATTTGATTGGAGGAGGGTAGTTTAAAAATCAAACATGCAGGGAGCAACACACTCAGCACCTTGAAAAAGACCCGTGCAAAGGGTTGAAACGCGTTGGTGGGGCACAACAGCGGTGACGGAGGGTCTGCATTCTTGCCAGGAGGAGTCAGAGGTCCAGCAAGCGAGTCCGGGTCGCAGAACTGGTTTTTACATCTTCAGTCTGAGCTCCAGGGAATTCTGGTAATTAAGCCAACCATACCTTCACCTAAGCTGTTTCCAAGAATTCTGAGTGTCTACTCTGGGGAGGAGGACGTTGTGTTTTTATAAGATTTTATGATGCACATTTCATAATTTTAGCTGGTAATTGTTTTGAACTTTCCACCCAGGATTTCCTGAGGGGGATTGTAATTTTTAATTTTTAATAAGTAATTCAGCACACAGTAAATAAATTGTATTACACTATACGATTTTTTCATGTCATTTCAAAACATGGTACATTGGGAGGATTTCTTCTGATGGGGACGGATTGATGAATGCTGTAAAGAAGGAAGAAGAAAGACCACACATCTTGAGATTCTGCCCTATTACAAGATTCACTAAGGAACGTATACCAATTCTTTCCAGATAGGTGGCGCCTATAGAATATTGCTATTTTCTTTACACATACATTGTACATTGGGGATTGTGGAGAGGGTCTCCGTTTGCATTATTCAAGTGGGCTGCCGCTATTCCTTGCGCACACTAAAACCCACCAGTTTTTATTCCTTCTATAGGGTATCGCCATCCAGAGATGGCGATACCCTGGACGGCAAAAATGCGGCGGTAGGGTATTAGTAAATTTGAAACTGCGGTAAAACCCCTGTTTTCTGGGTTTTTACTGCATTTTTCCTTTAGTACATCCCACCCTCTCTCTCCTCTCTCTCTCTACTTCTCTCTCTCTTCCTTCTCTCTCTCTCTCTCTCTCTCTCTCTCTCTCTCTCTCTCTCTTCCTCCTTCTTTCCCTTCCTCTCTCGATTTCTCTCTCTCTCGCAATGTATAAAAGGGGCTACCTGGTGCAATATGTATATAGAGCTACCCAGCACAATTTGTATAAGGGGCTACCTGGCTCAATGTGTATAAGGGGCTACCTGGCGCAATATATATAAGGGACTACCCGTCGCAATGTACATAAGGGGCTCCCTGTTGCATTGTGTATAAGGGCTACCCATCGCAGTGTATATAAGGGTCTACCCGGCGCAATGTACATAAGGGGCTACCCATCACAATGTGTATAAGGGGCTACCCGTCACAATGTGTATAAGGGGCTACCCGTCACAATGTGTATAAGGGGCTACCCGTCACAATGTGTATAAGGGGCTACCTGTCGCAATATGTATAAGGGACTCTGCCTGGCACAACGTGTATAAAAGGGACTCTGCCTGGCACAATGTGTATATGGGGTTCTGCCTGGCGCAACGTGTATAAAATGGGCTTTGCCTGCCACAATGTGTATAAAAGGGGCTCTGCTTGGTGCAATGTGTACTACTGTGTAATGTGAATGACAGACACTACTCTGCGTTGTAATGTGATTTGGTACAATTCTGTGGCCACGCCTCTTCCTGTGAAGCCATGCCACTATATTTTTGACACACGCCTTCCGTGCGCACTATCCCTGTTTTTAATGGGAAAAGGGGGTCGCCAAAGGAAATGTTCGCCCTGGGCGCCACAAGGTCTAGAACCAGCCCTGACTACAGCATACACAGACTAGGAGGGGAGCACACTTACGCATATACAGACTAGGAGGGGAGGGGGGCACACTTACACATATACAGACTAGGAGGGGGGCACACTGCCGCATATACAGACTAAGAGGGGGCACACTGCCGCATATACAGACTAGGAGGGGGCACACTGATGCATATACAGACTTGGAGGGGAGGGGGGCACATTAATTGGTAGTGCCTAGATCCCCTTTGCTGAAAGGACCTTTCCCATAATACACTGGGTCAACGTAACCATCTATTGGAATAGTAACCTGTGCTGAGCGAAGTGAGACTCCAGGCCCAAAGTGTGGCTAGTGAAGTGAGCCTGTGAGGGTACAAAGGAGCCCCCCAAAAACTCCAGGAAATAACTTACAATAAACCTAGATTGGAGAAAAAAATTCAAATGCTGTAACGGCATAAGACAACTTCCGCCCTCAGCTGATGTCACATCTGGGTCCTTAAGGCACTGGAGATATAGATTCTACCCACACTAGTGCTTATACAGACTAGGAGGGGAGGGGGCACACTAATACATATACAGACTAGGAGGGGAGGGGGCACACTAATACATATACAGACTAGGAGGGGAGGAGGCAAACTAATGCATATACTTTTCAGTAGCCATGTCCCCTTTTTAGGTGCACACAACAGTAATCCTGTTTCATTTCCCATACCTCCACTTAAAAATTTCCACTTCCACGACCACTGTATGTGTATATGGGTCTGTTGTTCTGCACCTCTATTAAATGGTTGAGGGGAGGCACTAGCTATGACCTCCATGGAGATAGCCACACCCATGGCATAGACCACACCCCCTATTTAGACCACACCCACCGCAGCCCTTGTCACACCTCCTGCCAAGGCACGCAATAGGCCCTTCATACATTTCAGCTCCAGGCCCATGTGGACCTTAATCTGGCACTGCCATTAGTGAGCCCCTGTGATTGCATTTCACTGGTGGGCCCTTCATGCCCCAGTCCGACGCTGTATAGAGTTGTTATTAAAGTGTGGGTTATGGCGATTCCTCAAAGTCATGTGTCATGGTTAGATGCATTCTGTGTGCCCTGGGTAAACTGTGCTCATGGTTCCATGAGTGTCCATAGTTCTCCCAAAATGTGTATTTCAGGAATGTCTGTTCTGATAGTTTCAAAACTATGTCTGCATTGTGTAAGCCTTGACGAAGTGTGAACTAGAATCTTCTGTACACTTGAACATGGAGACTCTTCTACCAGGACTATCACCCCACCCACCTGCCCTTAAGTGTTTTTAATTAGTATGGGTCCTTGCATTTTCTGTCTACATATTAGAATGAGTACTATGAGAGATAAGACCTGGATACATTTAAAAAATATGTCAGTATTAGATATGTTAGGGTCAGGGACCCACCTGATGAGGTCACCGTGACTTGGTTGGTAGGCCCACATTTTTAGCAAAAATTGTACCAGGAACCTTAATTTTGCTCCAAGTTAAATTGTAGACTATATTATAATTGTTTAGATTGCCAGTGTTCTTAGTTCTAAGAATGTGCACCTGCATTCCTTTTGTTTATGTGTGGCACCACAAGTCTCAGCAAGGTAGCACTTCTTATGATTAAAATTAGGGTGTGCACTGTGCAGTCCCCCCCCCCCCCCCCCTTTACATGCAGAAGCAGCCAATATTTACCCTGTGTGCATATTGTATGTGTTTGGCTTCTATATGTTGTAAAGGAGATAAAGTGGGGACGGATAAAGAGTGATAAATGACCAGCGAACCAGCTCCTAATTGTCATTTTTCAAACACAGCCTGTAACATGGCAGTTAGGAAGCTGATTGACTGGTCATTTATCATTCTTTATTTGTCTCCACTTTACTGTATCTCGTGTTAGTGCTTAATACATTTGGGCCTACAGTATATGTTCCATGCACATATTAATTTGGCTTCTATAATAGTATGCATTTCATATGCGCCTCCACTTGTGGCTCAGTGATTGTAAATGGATGTCAATGGGAGATTCACACATCAAGCAAATGTTCTGATAAAGCTCTGTGGGCGTGTAGGCAGAATTGTTGATGATGCTCCATGGAGTGTATGCACAGATCTGTCTCATTTCAATACAAACACATCTCTGGCACTGGGTATAGTGATGACAGCTACTCTGACAAGTGGATAGATAGGGGTTGTGTGGCCACAATAGATACATGCAACTCTGCATATGGGTGAAGAGCTGTATTTATTTTTGTGCATCCCTGAATAAACCCCTGTATGTCTATCAATGGGGGTTATATGTATAATATATAAGTAGACTTTATCGTGTTATTTCTCTGCAGTATACAGCAGATAAAAAAGTGTTATCTCTGTATTATGTGTCTAGCAATTGAGGCATCCATAGGTGGATCCAGGGGGGGGGGGGCACTCAGGCCCGTGCCCCCCCTGTCATTTCTGACTTCTTTTTTTTTTCAAAAGGAGAACAGCAGCAGCACTACTGCTATTTCTAACAACAAGTCCGTGTGGTAACCAATTGGGAGGCCCCCTGCTCACACCGCAACCTACCTCCCCCACTGCCAGCCGGCCAGAGTCCAGCCCAGGTGCGGGGTTCAAATGCCAGTATCTAGTAAGACTGTTACTTATGATGGCGCAGAAGGCTTCATTAGCCCTCACTACACCACACGGTTTCCCAGCGCTTCCTCCTCCACTTCCTTTACCACCATGCTAGGTGCAGTCAAACTCAGCCTCGGCTTTGAGAAGGCGGCCCGTGTGATTGTGACAGGGCTGTCCTGCAGATGTCTTATGCTGCTTGTTGGAGATCCAGCTGGCTGCTTCTGCTAATTAAAGATGGACAGTTCGTGTCCTGCAGTCTGAGTCTCAGTGCAGTGCACAAAACAAGGTATGCTGCACCTGCACCAACTAAAACCTTTAATAATTATATTGTGCTAGGGTGCCTTCCAGGCTCCCATAACTAATGGAACAGGTGACCAAAATTTCAAGGCCCAATCAGCCTTTTCATCAGGGCAATAAACCAGCAGGGATGTGATCCTACAGCCAATCATTACCTGATGGTGTATTCTGTGAGGCCACACCCCCTGTGATACCACACCCCTTATCTGGGAGCACGCGTGCCTTAGGTGCATGATTGTAAATCCCCTATCATGGTGCCCCCCCCCCCCCCTTTCATTTTCTTCTGCATCCGCCCCTGGAGATATCTGTGTAATATAAGACTAAAAATGAGGAAACCCTCCATGCAATTGATAACTGCCATTTTGGCATGTTATCAATGCAATCTATCAATGTCAATGGGGGAGAGTTTTCCCTAATAATAATAAGAAGAAGAGGCTAATCAGGGGGTAAATGTGTGCAGAGTGGATGCGTTGTTGGGTATGGTGATTTTATGTGTGATAATGGTGACTGTTTACTGGATAATATGATAGGTATTTGCTGTAAACTAAAATGGGGGTTATTTGTTGGTTCGGAGTAGAATTGGTCCAAATAGTAATAGAATTGTTATTGCACGTGTGTGTGTGTGTGTGTGTGTGTGTGTGTGTGTGTGTGTGTGTGTGTGTGTGTGTGTGTGTGTGTGTGTCTAAATAATGAAAGCTACAACTGAACACGGCAAACTGGTTTGATCACGTTCTAGTTTAAATCGCTGTTGTACATTGTACAGTATTTTTATCTAAGCCAAAATGGGTCTGTGAGCTTGGCAGTACGATAGTGGGCATGACCATAGTCTAAGTGCTTAGCACTTCTGTGGTGTTATGACAACCAAAATCTCCCTCCCCTCATTCCATAACACTCTTGACCTGTCATTGAGATAGAAGGCGCCTGCCTCTGCTATGTTTTGCACCAGCTCATGATGTATATTCCCCCTCAACTTCTAGTGAGTCGGGGCAGACATGCCTACCAAAGGACCACGCAGTTGTATTGGGACTGTCTTTCCAAGATGACTTGTTTTTGTGGTGCAGTGGTCTTGCTGTGAGGAACTAAATGTATATGGTGTTGTTATACCTAAGATGTGGACCAGAGCCGGCCCTAGGCATAGGCAAACTAGGCAATTGCCTAGGGCATCTGGTATGCATAGGGGCACAAGCAGCTTCTGCTGATTAAAATGATATGCGGCATGCCTATATTCTGTGTAACATTTCATATACAGATACAGTCGCATACAGTATATAGGCATGCCGCATATCATTTTAATCAACAGAAGCAGCGTGTGCATCCTAGCCACATAGCAATGCAAATAAGATGCATTTTCATAAAAAATAGGCGCCCGACATTAGCAGAGCTGCCAGTTGACTCACGCCAGGTACTATATGTGTCATTATGTGTATAAGGACATTAATAATGTGTAACATATGTGTAAGGGACATTATGTGTGTCATTATGTGTATAAGGGCATTAACATGTGTGGCATATGTGTAAGGGAAATTATGTGTATATGGGCATTAATAAGGGTTGGCATAATGTGTAAGGCACATTATGTTTATAAGGACATTAATAATGTGTGTCATATGTGTAAGGGGGATTACTGTGTGGTATTATGTGTATAAATGCATTACCAATGTGTGGCATTATGTGTATAAGGTGCTCTACTGTGTGGCGTAACGTATAGAAAGGGCACTACTGTGTGGTCTAATGTGAATAAAGAGCAATATGGTGTGGTGTAATGTGAATAAGGAGCAATATCATGTGGCGTAATGAGAATAAAGAGCAAACTGGTGTGGTGTAAAGTGAATAAGGAGCATCTCAGTATGATGTTATGTGAATGAGGGGCACTACTGTGAGGAGTAACGTATATAAGGTAAAGTGGTACTACTGTGTGATGTAATGTGAACAAGGGACACTATCGTATGATACTTTGTGAATAAAATTGCACTACTGTGAGGCATAATTTTAATTGGGGGTACTATTGTGTGGCCATGCCCCTTGCCAGCAAAAACACATACCTTTTTGGGCTGTGCGTCGAATGTGCACACTGTTCTTATTTAAATTACAGGGGGTAGGAAAACAAAAAAAGGACTGCTATGGGTGGGGGGTGATGGTGCTGGGAAAGGGGTTCAGGGTCAGAGGCGGAACTAGTGGTGGTGCTAGGGGGCATCAGCCAAAATCTTGCCTAGGGCATCATATTGGTTAGGGCCGGCTCTGATGTGGACTGAGGTGAGATAAGGTAGGGTTATTATTATTTAATAGTTGCATTGAAAAGAGCAGTTTGTATTTTGATGATGTGCTGTGCTTCTGGCACTTAAATTAGATATGCTTTTCTTCTCTTATTCTCCCATTTGTTTGGAAAGTATGGTTTTATAGTTTTTACACATGAATAGTGAACTTGAACATTGAACTCAAACAGTAATGTTCAAATTAAAAAACAATATCATAAAAGCAACATAACATGTAAAACATAATTCAAACATCTTTAAGTTAGTTACAACATACAGTATTCAAGACATGCTTGAACAGGAAGAAAACGGCAACATTTTTATAGTTTATTTTTAGTATATGATATTTAGTTCTGTAGTAACATCTTTATATTACAAGCTGAAAATCTAAACTTTGAATTCAAACATTTAGCTGAAAATTTGCCTTCCTGTAGCGGTTATAAAATATGCACTATGGGAATTGAATAAAGATTGGCTGGAACAAATGTTTGCGTTTGTGAAAGCGGATCAGGCACCAGTTTAATCAAGTTTGGAACTCACTCGATAAAACTAAAAAAATATGATTAGTCTTTATAGGTGAATGGCAGCAATATGTTGTGTAGGAGAATTGGGGTCGTTTTATGGTTAGGTAAATATAGCTTTTATTTGGTTTAATTTTATATTATATGAGAATATCAGTCATTTGCTACATATGAGAATGTTTCTTCACATAGAAAACATGGGTGACCAATCTTGGTGCTAGAGAAAAATATATCAAATACAAGATAACCTCCAGTGCACTGCTAACTAGTATATATAAATGTGACTTTGCATAAACTCCTTAAATGTGGATACTGTATTTAATACTCTGTGTGACCAGAACTTTGTCTGTCTAATGGACAGATAATAGACAGAGTTCTGGTCATGCAGGGTACTATTCATCCACATTTAAGGTGTTTATGCAAAGTCACATTTATATATCCTAAACTCAGCGATTCAGACACATTCAGCCAATCAGAAGATGTCACAAGCAGTCATCATCATCATCATCCTCATATCTTATATAGGGGCCGTGATCCAGCATGAGTTGTAGTTGTGCGACTATTGGCACAACTACAACTCACTTCACTAGCATGCGTTGGGATGCCCTGCACAGTCAAGTGCACCCTGCATGCCGATGCCTCTCACCCTGCTAACATGAGGACATGATAAGGGTAGCCCCCTGCCTTCATAGCCTAGCTGCGTAGGCAGAAGGTGGGCCACCATGATTTGGGTCACAGCAGCTGCATGTGACATCATGCAGCTGCCTCAGCCCACCCCGCAAACGGTCTGGACAAGCCTCCGTTGTCCGGACTGTGCCCCCCGAACGGTACGTTGATCCCTACAAAACGCAGTGTTGACGCCGCATCACTGCCCCCCACAGGGATTTAGACTGCATTTGGATGCGAACGCAGTTTTAGACCTCACACTTGTGCACGCATGCGTGGAAGTGATAAAATCGGCAAATATCACGTCTCCGTATCATTTTGAATCGGGCCCATTGTGCCATGATCGAGAAAACGCAAATGATCAGCCTCCTTCCAGGCACATATGTGTCTTTCTTGTGGACAGCATGGGATACAGTCATTGTGTGAACACAGCATTACAACCTCCGCCATTTCCCTCTTTGTGCAAGTGGTCATAAGTGCAAATGCATCTCAGTTTTCATGGGTAAGGATACATAAAAATTTTAAGTGCAAACATGCAACTGAAAAAAGAGCATTTTGCGGGGAATAAAAATGCTAATTACATTTACATCAAACTCTCCATGAGCCTGTTTTGTCAGTTATCACATGCTTTGAGGATGGCCAATACCAAGCATAGAATAATGATTTAAACGGACTAATAGTACCATGGGGCATGAGAGATTTGTCTATAATGGTATAAATTCTATGTTGAAACTTATGTACAGTACATTTAGCATTATTGAGTGGACTCCAACTATGCACTTGGACAGCGGTAGAAGAACGTTCATCCCAATAACTTGCTGAAATTTTGATTCTAGCCAGTGAGACATTTGTTCTAGCCAGTGAGATCAGTATTGGACGTTTTGTTTCTTTCTTTACAGCAATTCTCCAAAGTAGCCTTGTATCTACAGATGTGTCCTCATACATCTAGGCCCTCATTCCGAGTTGTTCGCTCGCAAGCGGATTTTAGCAGATTTGCTCATGCTAAGCCGCCGCCTACTGGGAGTGAATCTTAGCATCTTAAAATTGCGAACGATGTATTCGCAATATTGCGATTACACACCTCGTAGCAGTTTCTGAGTAGCTTCAGACTTACTCGGCATCTGCGATCAGTTCAGTGCTTGTCGTTCCTGGTTTGACGTCACAAACACACCCAGCGTTCGCCCAGACACTCCCCCGTTTCTCCGGCCACTCCTGCGTTTTTTCCGGAAACGGTAGCGTTTTTTCCCACACGCCCATAAAACGGCCTGTTTCCGCCCAGTAACACCCATTTCCTGTCAATCACATTACGATCGCCAGAACGATGAAAAAGCCGTGAGTAAAATTCCTAACTGCATAGCAAATTTACTTGGCGCAGTCGCACTGCGAACATTGCGCATGCGCATTAAGCGGAAAATCGCTGCGATGCGAAGATTTTTACCGAGCGAACAACTCGGAATGAGGGCCCTAGTCTCAATATGCCATGCACCGCAAGATGCCTGGTGTGAGTGAGCCAACAGTTCCCGGGCAGCTCTGCTAACGTCAGGCATCTTTTTTGCTGTTGTTTTTTTTTGCAAAAAATGCATACAAAATGCTACATTACACTTTACAGTGATTTCCAGGCAAACACTGTAATGTTGTATTTGTATGCAGATACAGCCGCACACAGAATATGGGCATGCCACATATCATTCTAATCAGCAGAGTCTGCTTGTGCGTCTTATTCCCCATAACAATGAGAATAAGATGCATTTTCAGGGAAAAGGCACACAAAACCGCCCATCGTTAGCAAACGCACTCACAACTAGGCGCAACTAGAAGGGCTGTTTAATGTAACTGCAGCAACGATGAGAGCGGAAACCTCTGTAAGCTCTATGTGTAAAAGACATACGGGTAAATTTACTAAGGTGGGAGTTTTTTTTAGAACTGGTGATGTTGCCCATAGCAACCAATCAGTTTCTACTTCACATTTGTCTAGCTGCTTCTAGAAGATAATAGATACAATCTGATTGGTTGCTATGGGCAACATCACCAGTTCTAAAAATCTCCCACCTTAGTAAATTTACCCCATAGATGGAGATTACAAAAATAAAGGATTTTTTTCATGTACTTTGATCTACTAGTCACACAATTTCCTCTCCTGCCAAATCACTTAGTATACAATGGAAGAAGGCAAGACACATAATAACAATGAAACTGAATTGATCAATGACTGACGTCCAAATCATGATTTTAAGACCTGGAATTTTTTATTACTCACAAATGGCCAATAGGATTTGTTAAATTGATTTATAGTTATGTCAGATCTCTTCCATAGGCAGAAGCAGAACAGAGGAATTTCCAAGCTGACTTCTGGGCTGACCTCTGTGGGAAGAGAAAGGCACAGACTATGGCCGCTGCTGAGGTATTTACCAGCTGTTACCTTCTCAACAGCTGTGTTCACAAAATGTATTTTTCTCATGAAATGAAATTTGCTGTTCAGTACAGGTATCAAATGTCTAATTTACATGATTTGGTGCAGCAGTCAGTCATACAGTTAATAAAGATACGTATTATGAGGAATTTCAATATATAATTAAGTAAAATAGGTAGACTCAATCGGAGAATATAAAATAATATGAAGCTTGAGTTAAAGAGACTAAATGCACAATACAATCTGCTTGATCACAAACAGACTCAAAAATTGCAGTCAGTAGGCAAGGGTCACAAATCTTTAAATATATTTTTATCGGAGGCCAAACATTGCTCACCTCATTAGTGCTAGCGTTCATGGTGCACAAGCAACTACTCCTCCTCCCACTTATACTGCGCAGTACAACATGCCCTTGTGTACAGTATGCACAAATATATTCACTATAGAAGAGAGTGGTCTTTCTGGAACTCGAAATTACAAGTCAATAATTCAATGTGACCAGATGGTAAATATCAAAGAGCATTTAAAAAAACTAAGACTAGAATTTCAGAGCCATTAGCCAAAGGTTTATAATTGATTGCTGACCAGTATAATTTCAGGTAACTGAAGAATGACAAATGTAGCTCCACTACAGAAAACGGTAGTAGGGAAGAATATCATAACTATGGACCTAATCATCACACATCAGTGATATGGAAATTAATAGAATCAATTTGACTATTTAGTCAGACAAAGGATCAGATACTGTACAAGACAACATATATTTGCTGCCCAGAGATCATGAGAAATAAATCTATCTGATGTCTGTGACTTAGTAACTAAACTGATAAATGGAAATAAATCAGTGGACAGCTTTTTTGCAAAGGCATATAATATGGTATACAACAATAATGACTTCAGAAATTGAAAATCATTGGATCTGCCTCAAAGATAGGGCTGCCATCACAAATGGTGGGGCCTGGGACTTGCATCCCCTTCCACCCAGATGCGAAATTCACTGTGGTGACCCCCTATCCCCCCAGACCTGGTGGCACATGTGTAGTAGCACAGCTAGGGAGGAAAAGAAGTTAGTAATGAGACAGTATCCTGCCAGTTGAGAATAATCTCCAGCCACTTCTCGCCAGTTCTCATCAGCCATATACCCTGTGTTTGTGCAGCTCCAGCCCCGCAGTGTCACTCCAGCTCCAACCAGCCCCCATTCTGTATCACTAGCCAGCCCCCCTTTTGTCTCACCAGCCAGCTCTCCTTCTGTGTCTCCAGCCAGCTCCCTTTCTGTGTCTCCAACCATCCCCCCATCTGAGTCTTCAGCCTTGCAGTGTCTCACTACTTTTTTTTTCCTGTTGAGTAAGGGTTCATTAATCATATTGGCTTCTTCTACAGTTAAAACTTCTCTTGGAGGCCATATGGTTTCCTTCCAGTGCTTTTGTTTTTCATGACTATCCCATAAGCATATGTGACAAGGGTACTTAGTATATCCACTTTGCTGCCCAAGCAGAAAGTTTACCAATTTTAAATCGACACAAACAGACCACTGATGCTGAAATCCACAATTAACTTGATATTTTATACTGTTCTTTAAGTTTTGTTGAATGACCAATAGAAATCAATGCAAATGTATTCCCGTTGTGCAGTAATATGCATTTTAAGCTCCTTTTAAAACTATCCAAGAAGAGCCGCCAGTCTTCGGTTCGATATTCTGGTAAGCCCATCATCTGGAGAAGTTCAGGAATATTGTTGCCATATACAAGAATGTTATCTTGGCTAAAGAACGGCAGTATGGCTCGCTCTCTTTTTCGATACAATGTTATAGTAACATCCGGCTCAAGACAGTGCTTTTCTTGTAGTCTGGATGCTAAAAGCTCAGCTCCTTTTTAAGTTTTTAAATCACAATGTAAATAGTTTAGTTCCTTTTGAGAAAATTTGTTTTAAGAAGGGGAACTTTCTTCAAAGCCTTCTGGAGCCTTTATTGGCTTTAAAAGTATCACAGCCATCAGCAGGACAACTCTCACAGGGGACTATTAATTTCAGCAGTGCTACGTTAGCATCCAACTAACTGGGAGTATAGTGTTGGATACTAAAACACCGGACCAATTTAACATTGCTCTGGAACAGAGACAGCTGATCCAAAGATCAGCTGTCCACATGTTAACTATCGCCGCTACTTTGGTAGCATTGGAAGTTAGCACTGCTGAGTCAGACTCAGCAGTGCTAGTGTACATGGGTGAAGGTAAACTGGGGTTCATGCATGCACACTAGGAATCAGGATCCAGCTGGGAAACCGAACAGGAGACAAGAGATCCAAAAATATCCTTTTTAGCAATCTGGACCTCCTGCCTGTAAGAATGAGTGGGGGGTCCGGAAGCTATGCCCATATGAAGACGGCGAAGGTTTCCACTGTCAAGCTCCAAAAATATAGTATTTTCAGAGCTTGAAAAATCTTCGTTCCAAAACAATAGTATGGGAACAGTAGGTCTGGTCTGATCGGGACGAAAAGGTGATCAGTGATATCTTCTGCGTTACCTTTGTAATGAATGTCCCAATGACTTAATTTCTACAAAAGTACTTTTATAGAAATTAAGGGATATTGAATAGACCCCAGAGTATGCTAAACCTTAAATTACGTTACAAATACCCACTAGTCATGCTGGCTATCTAAGGTTAGTTTGGCAGACCTGGCATCCAAGTCCATAGATTTTTCAAGATATCTGTATTGCAATTTATTTGGGCCCAGTATATTGATGAGGTCAAGGCCAATCACAAAGCCTGCAACCTATTTACATATTTTACAGAAAAGACCCAAAAGCTGGACAGAAAGGCCCTTCTTTATGAGATGAGATTAGAAAAGCTATTGCTCAGGCTAAAGAAAAGCAAGGCTCTTCCAATGGGCCAGTATCAACCTTTTGATCCATTTTCAAAAAGAAAAACATTTCAGTAACTAAACCTAACTCTGCCTTGTCTCATTTCACCCAAAGAAATTCCCTTCCTGTGTGGAAATAATTTCCATGGACAATAGATTCTCAGGACACTTCGTCCAGGGCTAATCCTCTCTTTATAGCATTTACCTCAAGAATTGACATACTCTTTTATGTACTCATGATGTTAGTATTGCATCAAGGAAAGATAAACTAGCAGGTCTTAATACAAAAGGTTAGATTAGCCATCTGTTCCCTTCCCTGTCAGACAGAAGAATGTTCCTTTTAGTCCAGTACTCAATGTAAAATCTTTAAATAATTATTTAAAAGTGGTTCTGAATGGACCTGATAGCCCTTATGTACAAACCAGGCTATTGCTATTGCATAAACACAGATCTAATGGAGGCTATTTGAGCTGTTTTCATCCAAACCAAAGTCAAAGGTTCTACTGGAAAGATCAGCTCAATAGAACATTATATTGTTTGGCCATGTAATAGTAAGTCATCTACAAAAGCAGATGACTTACTGCATTATTTACTTATGTAGATTATATGCTCTTAGTGCATTTGAATATCAATACCCTGGAAAAGTTCAGCGATTTTATTTAACACCATCCTTTCTTTACAGCCTGGTGTTCATCATAAACAAACAAAAGTCTGTTTTAATTCCAACTGACACTATTATATTCCGGGTTTTAAAAGTAACTGCGAAAACTGAGAAAAGGAATTTCTGTGACAATATTGGAAGTTCGGCGGACCATTCAAAGACACAGTATACCATTGTGCATTCTCGCAAGGGTCAGAAGTTAACTGACTGCCAGGTCCTTAGGACGGCAGAGCATGCCCCTCCTGTGCAGAACATCAGAATCTACTAAGGTCCTTGATTTAAGCCCATTATACTTGGATGAACCATATTTACCTGGCTCAGTGAGTAATGTGAGGATTATCTCACCTGGGCAGTCATTTCCGTCCTCTCTTTCATGATTGTTGCTACTGAAGATTCTCTATTGGGTCTGGGAGATTCACCCATAAAAAAAGCAGTGAGAGACATATTGAGGCTGACTCTGAGTGAGAAGCATTTGTGATTGTTTTTCCATAGCCTGCTTACTAGCTTATTCAAATGCGAGAATCCACTGTGTATGCTGAAGATCCGTGCATGTGGAAGTCCACCCCACACACTGTTTTCTCTTTCATCCACTAGAGACAACTGGAAGCTTACGCTGGGGATAGAGGCTTGGTTGCTGGGAGCTAGGCACAATATTAATTTAGAAAAGTGTGTAGCTTCTCCTCCTCTAGTACCCATCATCCCCCAGTTAGAAAATGTGCCTGAGGGAGTTAGTCACCATGGAACTTGCTCCAAATTTTTCTTAGGTACTTATTTTATTTATTTTTTCTTATTATTACACTATCCTACACCTTACCTCTGCTGCATCTTACAGCAGGGCTACAGGACTTTGAACCTACGAAGTGCATTCAGGTTACCACAACTAATATTAAAACTGCTGCTACACCTGCACCCCACACAGTTTGTGGCACCGCTCTAATGGTGCTAACACTGTCACCAGTATAGTGGTGATGCTCACATGGAGGAGGGGAGATGGCTGCAGAGCGGGTGCTCGGCAGCTCCGCTCCTCTGTGCTGTCCTTCTCGGCGGTCAGGTGTCTCGGTTAACAGTGTGGGGGCGGCGCTGCAGAGGTAACACTGTACATGTGGGCGGCCATTAAAAGCTCCCTACTCGCAGAAGACAGGGGGGCGGAGCCTCACAGTGGTGCCTTCTGACTGCAGACAGTATATGTAGCCTGGTGAGTAAAGACAGCAATGCACACAAAAAGGTCCTAGGTTTAATATCCGGGCAGCTCACATAACATTTGGAGAACAGCATAATAAACTGCATAACTGCAGGAGCTTTTATGCTACATACCTTACTGTGATAAAAAAAAAAAAACTGCTAACCTGTCCCTCCTCATCATAGGACCACGGTTACAGTTCCAAAGTCAACAGGTGCACTACCTCAGAGACATCACAGTGGTGGTGATTGAGAAAAGATCTCCTACAGCTGCAGTGACTGGAAATCTCCTACCACCAATTCTACGCATCCCAACCATTCCAATACAAGGTCGTGAGTACGCTGGGGTGTTGAGCTGGTTGGTGGAGACAGGGAATTCAGGGGTGGGTTGTGTGATCCCCTCCTCTACACATCTTTTTCTGGCCTTTCTCTGTGTACCTATAACACTTTTTAGTGTGTGCGTGGGTGTACTATTTACCTGTAGTGTATCTCACAACATGACTGGCAGGTCAAAAACAAAAGCTTCTCAAAAGCTTTTTTTCTGTACTCAGTGTAACTCCAAGTTTACAATCACAAATCCACACGATAGCTCTGCCTTGTGTGAGTCGTGTGCTTTGACTGAATTAGACAAACCGGACAATGTTTCCAATACCCCTCTTGGGTTTCCGTTCTGGTGGGATCTGTGGCTGCTTTATCGGTGGAATTGGCCGAGTCCCATAGCTCAGAACCAGCCTGGGCCAAGGACTTGGCTAATTCCTTGGAGGGTCTCGTTACAGTTATTGGGTCTTCTAGTAGGCCTTCTCCTATTTCTTCCCTTGGGTAGAAGCATCCACTTCCTGCGATTCTTCAATCTGATGACTCAAATGATGAACAACCACTCCACGAGGACGTGGAGGAAGGTGGATGGGAGGAAATTCTGGAGCAACCGGTACAGGACATGGATTCCGGTGCACAGGGTGTTGAATCATTGATCCTGGCGGTTAAAAAGGTTCTTAATTTTCCAGAATTCCTGCACCTGAACCCAAAGAATTTCAATTGTTTGGCAAACAAAAGATTTTGTCTGTGGTTTTCCCTTTTTCACAGCAATTACACGACCATCTGGCGATGGCATGGAAACAGCCAGATAAGCGTTTCCAGATTTCGAGGAAATTTCTTTCTCAATATAATTTTCAGTCATCTATGATGGGTAAGTGAGAAAATCCTCCACCAGTGGATACGTCCATATCTAGACTGTCCAAGAAGATGACTCTTCCTGTACCGGGCGCCACTTCGCTTAAAGATGCCTCAGACTAAAGACTTGAGGCTACTCTCAAGTACTTTTATTCAGCAGCAGAAGCTCAACTCAGGCCAACACTGGTAAGTGCATGGGTTAACTCTGCTATTGTCAAGTGGGCAGAAGAACTGGGCAATAGGTTGGACTCACCACGTTTGGAACTAAAGGTAATAGCTGAACACATACGCGAATCAGCAGCTTATTTAGCTACTGCCACTAAAGACACAAGTTTAATTAGTTCAAGGATCTCTGTGTCCGTAATTTCAGCACATCGAACTCTGTGGCTCCGCTCTTTGCATTCGGATTCAGAGTCAAAAAAGTCGGCGAGGCTCTTCCATTCACAGGTGATATGTTATTTGGACCTGAGTTGGATAAATGGATTTCTCAAGCTACTGGGGGTAAATCTACATTTCTCTGACGTCCTAGTGGATGCTGGGGACTCCGTAAGGACCATGGGGAATAGCGGGCTCCGCAGGAGACTGGGCACTCTAAAGAAAGATTTAGTACTATCTGGTGTGCACTGGCTCCTCCCTCTATGCCCCTCCTCCAGACCTCAGTTAGAATCTGTGCCCGGCCAGAGCTGGGTGCTCCTAGTGGGCTCTCCTGAGCTTGCTAGAAAGAAAATATTTTGTCAGGTTTTTTATTTTCAGAGAGCTTCTGCTGGCAACAGACTCTCTGCTACGAGGGACTGAGGGGAGAGAAGCAAACCTACTCACGGCAGCTAGGTAGCGCTTCTTAGGCTACTGGACACCATTAGCTCCAGAGGGATCGAACACAGGTACCTAACCTTGATCGTCCGTTCCCGGAGCCGCGCCGCCGTCCCCCTCGCAGAGCCAGAAGAACAGAAGCAGCAGAAGCATGAAGACATCGAAATCGGCGGCTGAAGACTCCTGTCTTCACTTAAGGTAGCGCACAGCACTGCAGCTGTGCGCCATTGCTCCCACAGCACACCGCACACTCCGGTCACTGTAGGGTGCAGGGCGCAGGGGGGGGGGGGCGCCCTGGGCAGCAATTAAGTACCTTTTTGGCAAAAAGAGACATATATACAGTCTGGGACTGTATATATGCCCGAGCCCCCGCCTTCTTCCTCAGCACACCAGCGCCATTTTCTCTTCACAGCTCCGCTGGAAGGAGGCTCCCCAGGCTCTCCCCTGCAGTATACAGGTGCATTAGAGGGTAAAAAAGAGAGGGGGGGCACATAAATTTAGGCGCAGTATATATATTAACAGCAGCTACAGGGTAAACACTAAGGTACAGTGTAATCCCTGGGTTATATAGCGCTGGGGTGTGTGCTGGCATACTCTCTCTCTGTCTCCCCAAAAGCCTTTGTGGGGTCCTGTCCTCAGTCAGAGCATTCCCTGTGTGTGTGCGGTGTGTCGATACGCCTGTGTCGACATGTTTGGTGAGGAAGGATACGTGGAGGCAGAACAAGTGCAGCTGAGTGTGGTGTCGCCGCCGACGGTGCCGACACCTGATTGGATGGATATGTGGAAGGTGTTAAATGATAATGTAAACTCCTTGCATAACAGATTGGATAAAACTGTAACCGTGGGACAGTCAGGGTCTCAACCCATGCCTGATCCTACAGCGCAGGGGCCGTCAGGGTCTCAAAAGCGCACACTATCCCAGATAGTTGACACAGATGTCGACACGGAATCTGACTCCAGTGTCGATGACGATGAGGCAAAGTTGCAGCCTAAAATGACTAAAGCCATCCGCTACATGATTGTAGCAATGAAGGATGTATTACACATTTCTGAGGAAAATCCTGTCCCTGACAAGAGGATTTATATGTATGGGGAGAAAAAGCATGAAGTGACTTTTTCCCCTTCACATGAATTAAATGAATTATGTGAAAAAGCGTGGGATTCCCCTGACAGGAAGGTGATAGTTTCCAAGAGATTACTTATGGCGTATCCTTTCCCGCCAACGGACAGGTTACGCTGGGAATCCTCCCCTAGGGTAGACAAGGCGTTGACACGCTTGTCTAAGAAGGTGGCCCTGCCGTCTCCGGATACGGCCGCCCTAAAGGATCCTGCGGATAGAAAGCAGGAAGCTATCCTGAAGTCTGTTTATACACATTCTGGCACACTGCTGAGGCCAGCAATTGCTTCGGCCTGGATGTGTAGTGCGGTAGCTGCATGGACGGATACTCTGTCTGAGGAGATAGATACCCTGGACAGGGACACTGTTCTACTGACCCTGGCACATATCAAGGACGCGGTCCTATATATGCGGGATGCCCAGAGGGACATTTGCCAGCTGGGCTCTAGAGTTAACGCAATGTCCATTTCTGCCAGAAGGGTCTTATGGACTCGGCAATGGACAGGGGATACCGACTCTAAAAAACACATGGAGGTTTTACCTTATAAGGGTGAGGAATTGTTTGGGGACCGTCTCTCGGACCTAGTTTCCACAGCTACGGCTGGGAAGTCAAATTTCTTGCCTTATGTCCCTCCACAACCTAAGAAAGCACCGTATTACCAAATGCAGTCCTTTCGTTCTCAGAGGAGCAAGAAGGTCAGAGGTGCGTCCTTTCTTGCCAGAGGCAGGGGTAGAGGAAAAAAGCTGCACCATGCAGCTAGTTCCCAGGAACAGAAGTCTTCCCCGGCTTCCACTAAATCCACCGCATGACGCTGGGGCTCCACAGGCGGAGCCAGGAGCCGTGGGGGCGCGTCTCCGACATTTCAGCCACCAGTGGGTTCGCTCACAGGTGGATCCTTGGGCTATACAAATTGTGTCTCAGGGATACAAGCTGGAATTCGAGGTGATGCCCCCTCACCGTTACCTAAAATCGGCCTTACCAACTTCCCCCATTGAAAGGGAGATAGTGTTGGCGGCAATTCACAAACTTTTTCTCCAGCAGGTGGTGGTAGAGGTTCCCCCCTTCAACGGTGAGGGGGCTACTATTCCACTATGTTTGTGGTACCGAAACCGGACGGTTCGGTCAGACCCATTTTAAATTTAAAATCCCTGAACATTTATCTGAAGAAATTCAAGTTCAAAATGGAATCGCTCAGAGCGGTCATTGCAAGCCTGGAGGAAGGGGATTTTATGGTGTCTCTGGACATCAAGGATGCTTACTTGCATGTCCCCATTTATTCGCCTCATCAGGAGTACCTCAGGTTTGTGGTACGGGACTGTCATTACCAATTCCAGACGTTGCCGTTTGGCCTGTCCACGGCACCGAGAGTTTTTACCAAGGGGATGGCGGAAATGATGGTGCTCCTTCGGAAGCAAGGGGTTACAATTATCCCATACTTGGACGATCTCCTCATAAAGGCGAGGTCCAGGGAGCAGTTGCTGATCAGCGTAGCACACTCTCAGGAAGTGTTGCGTCAGCACGGCTGGATTCTGAACATTCCAAAGTCGCAGCTGATTCCTGCGACGCGTCTGCCCTTCTTGGACATGATTCTGGACACAGACCAGAAGAAGGTGTTTCTCCCGGAGGAGAAGGCTCAGGAGCTCGTGACTCTGGTCAGAGACCTCCTAAAGCCAAAACAGGTGTCGGTGCATCACTGCACACGAGTCCTGGGAAAGATGGTGGCGTCTTACGAAGCCATTCTCTTCGGCAGGTTACATGCAAGGATCTTTCAGTGGGATCTGCTGGACAAGTGGTCCGGATCGCATCTTCAGATGCATCGGATGATCACCCTGTCCCCCAGGGCCAGGGTGTCTCTTCTGTGGTGGCTACAAGGTGCTCACCTCCTCGAGGGCCGCAGATTCGGCATACAGGACTGGGTCCTGGTGACCACGGATGCAAGCCTCCGAGGGTGGGGGGCAGTCACTCAAGGAAGAAACTTCCAAGGGCTGTGGTCAAGTCAGGAGACTTGTCTGCACATAAATATCCTGGAGCTACGGGCCATATACAACGCCCTGAGTCAAGCGGAGCCTCTGCTTCGAGACCAACCAGTGCTGATTCAGTCAGACAACATCACGGCAGTCGCTCATGTAAACCGCCAGGGCGGCACAAGAAGCAGGGTGGCAATGGCGGAAGCCACCAGGATTCTTCGTTGGGCGGAGAATCACGTGCAAGCACTGTCAGCAGTGTTCATTCCGGGAGTGGACAACTGGGAAGCAGACTTCCTCAGCAGGCACGACCTCCACCCGGGAGAGTGGGGACTTCATCAAGAAGTCTTCACGCAGATTGTAAATCGATGGGAACTGCCACAGGTGGACATGATGGCGTCCCGCCTCAACAAAAAATTAAAGAGGTATTGCGCCAGGTCAAGGGACCCTCAGGCGATAGCTGTGGACGCACCAGTAACACCGTGGGTGTTCCAGTCGGTCTATGTGTTTCCTCCTCTTCCTCTCATACCCAAGGTGCTAAGAATCGTAAGAAAAAGAGGAGTGAGAACAATACTCATTGTTCCGGATTGGCCAAGAAGGACTTGGTACCCGGAACTGCAAGAAATGCTCACAGAGGACCCATGGCCTCTGCCTCTCAGACAGGATCTGTTGCAACAAGGGCCCTGTCTGTTCCAAGACTTACCGCGACTGCGTTTGACGGCATGGCGGTTGAACCCCGGATCCTAGCGGAAAAAGGCATTCCGGATGAAGTTATTCCTACACTGATAAAGGCTAGGAAGGACGTGACAGCATAACATTATCACCGTATATGGCGAAAATATGTTGCTTGGTGTGAGGCCAGGAAGGCCCCTACAGAGGAATTCCAGCTGGGTCGATTCCTGCACTTCCTACAGTCAGGTGTGACTATGGGCCTAAAATTAGGATCCATAAAGGTCCAGATTTTAGCCCTATCCATTTTCTTTCAAAAAGAACTGGCTTCACTGTCTGAGGTTCAGACGTTTGTTAAGGGAGTGCTGCATATTCAGCCTCCTTTTGTGCCACCAGTGGCACCTTGGGATCTTAACGTGGTCTTGGCTTTCCTGAAATCCCACTGGTTTGAGCCACTTAAGACAGTGGAGCTAAAGTATCTCACGTGGAAAGTGGTCATGCTGTTGGCCCTCGCCTCAGCTAGGCGTGTGTCAGAATTGGCGGCTTTGTCATGTAAAAGCCCCTATCTGGTTTTCCATATGGATAGGGCAGAATTGCGAACTCGTCCGCAGTTTCTGCCAAAGGTGGTGTCATCTTTTCATCTGAACCAACCCATTGTGGTGCCTGCGGCTACTCGTGCTTGGAGGATTCCAAGTTGCTTGATGTAGTCAGGGCTTTGAAGATCTATGTTGCCAGGACGGCTGGAGTCAGGAAAACTGACTCGCTGTTTATCCTGTATGCATCCAACAAGCTGGGTGCTCCTGCTTCAAAGCAAACCATTGCTCGCTGGATCTGTAACACGATTCAGCAGGCTCATTCTGCGGCTGGATTGCCGCATCCAAAATCAGTGAAAGCCCATTCCACAAGGAAGGTGGGCTCTTGGGCGGCTGCCCGAGGGGTCTCGGCATTACAGCTTTGCCGAGCTGCTACTTGGTCGGGTTCAAACACATTGGCAAAGTTCTACAAGTTTGATACCCTGGCTGAGGAGGACCTGGTGTTTGCCCATTCGGTGCTGCAGAGTCATCCGCACTCTCCCGCCCGTTTGGGAGCTTTGGTATAATCCCTATGGTCCTTACGGAGTCCCCAGCATCCACTAGGACGTTAGAGAAAATAAGAATTTACTTACCGGTAATTCTATTTCTCGTAGTCCGTAGTGGATGCTGGGCGCCCGTCCCAAGTGCGGACTTTCTGCAATACGTGTAAATAGTTATTGCTTAACAAAGGGTTATGGTTATGTAGCATCGGTTGAGTGATGCTCAGTTGTTGTTCATACTGTTAACTGGGTAAGTTTATCACAAGTTGTACAGTGTGATTGGTGTGGCTGGTATGAGTCTTACCCTGGATTCCAAAATCCTTTCCTTGTAATGTCAGCTCTTCCGGCCACAGTTTCCTTAACTGAGGTCTGGAGGAGGGGCATAGAGGGAGGAGCCAGTGCACACCAGATAGTACTAAATCTTTCTTTAGAGTGCCCAGTCTCCTGCGGAGCCCGCTATTCCCCATGGTCCTTACGGAGTCCCCAGCATCCACTACGGACTACGAGAAATAGAATTACCGGTGAGTAAATTCTTATTTTTTACCATCTGCACCTCCACCGGCCAGGCGACCCTTCCAGTCCTTTCGGCCCCAACAGCCTTTCTGTGGAAGAGGAAGAGGATTTTCTTCCCAGACCAGAGGAGGCAGAGCCAGAGGTCGCCCACAGACAGTGGTGCATCATCCAGAGCTCAAGACAATCGAGAAGTAGGTGGCATGACGGGCGCATGACGGTGCGCGCCTCCTGACATTCCATCAAGTTTGGTTACACACATCATCGGATTCTTGGATTCATCATTTAGTGTCAGCAGATACAAAATAGATTTTTAAGTTTTCCCTCCAAACAGGTTTTTCACAACAGGATTACCGCAGTCTCCAGACAGAGCAGCTGTTTTACCAAAAGCCATACAATCACTTCTGGTATCAAGGGTGTTGGTGCCAGTCCAACTGAATCAGAGAGGTCTGGGGTTCTACTCCAACCTCTTCGTGGTTCCCAAACCAGACGGATCCGTCAGGCCAATTCTGAACTTAAAATCCTTAAACGAGTATCTGACATTTTACCGCTTCAAAATCAAATCCATTCAATCCAGAGATAAAGGATGCGTATCTACACAATCCCATTTGGGAACCGCATCAAGACTACCTGCAGTTTGCTGTTTTACAGAAACACTATCAGTTTCGTGCTCTAGTGTTCGGATTATCCTCGGCACCCAGAATCTTCACCAAGGTCATGTCAGTGATGATAGTCCATCTGCGATCCTTGGGTGTCACCATTGTTCCTTATCTGGATGACTTGTTAATCAAGGCACCACTACAGTCGACACTTCTAGAGCATGCATCGTTGACGTACCGGACCCTAGTTCATCATTGTTGGATCATCAATTTTGACAAGTTTCAGCTGATCCCAACGTGGCGTCTTTGTTTTCTGGGATTGATTCTCGACACAGAACTACAGAGAATCATTCTACCACTGGACAAGGCGCAGGACATCCATCAGATGGTCCTGATGGTCTTAAAGCCAAAATGGGTATCGTTACACCTTTGTATTCGTCTTTTGGGGAAAATGGTAGTGGCCTTTGAAGCACTGCAAATGGGCCGTTTCAGCTCCAGACCATTTCAACTGGATCTTCAGTCTCAGTGGTGAATCTCCCATCTACAACTACATCGTTGGATCCATTTATCTAACGAACAAGGATGCCGCTTCTCTGATGGCTCCAGATCAACAACTTGATAGCAGGACGTCATTTCGGAATTTGGGATTGGACTATTCTTACGATGGACGTGAGTCTCAGAGGTTGGGGTGCGGTTATAATGGATTATCACTTTCAAGGACATTGGATGACCCCGGAGAGCCGGTTTCCCATAAACACGCTGGAACTCAGGGCAATCTAAATGCTCTGACGGCGGCTTCTCACATTCTTTCAGCTCGTCCCGTTCGAGTACAATCTGACAATGCAATGGCTTTTGCGTACATCAACAGGCAGGGTAGAACCCGCAGTCGCTTAGCGATGCTGGAGGCCTCCCAGATCTTGCAATGGTCAGAGAAAAGTCAGATGATTCTATCCGCTGTGTTCATCCCAGGAGTAGATAACTGGGAAGCAGCTTATCTCAGCCACCAAGAAATTCACCCGGGAAAGTGGGCTCTACACCCGGAGGTGTTCCAGGACCCGTTCAAAGGTGGGGAAGCCCTCAGATCGTCCTCATGGCATCACGGTTGAATCATCAGCTGCCAAGGTACGTGTCCAGAATGCGAGATCCAGCAGCAGAAGCAGTGGATGCACTCACAATTCCCTGGAATTTCGACCTGGCGTACATATTTCCATCCATTCCACTTCTTCCTCATGTACTCAAACGCATAAAACGCGAGTCACTCAGGGTCATTCTGATAGCGCCAGACGGGCCCCAAAGAAGCTGGTTCTTGGATCTTCAACTTCTTCGGGCAGACGAACTGTGATCACAAGGTCCGTTTCTACATCCCAATCTAACGCAGCTCCGTTTGAAGGGGTGGCTGTTGAAACCGCTATCCTAAAAGGTAAGGGCATTCCGGAATCCATCATCCCTACCATATTATGGGCCAGGAAGCCGGTTACGACAGCTCATTATCACTGCATTTGGCGCTTTTAGGTTTCCTGGTGCCAGAGTCGTCACATTTCTTCTAGTTCGTTTCAGCTCTCCAGACTCTTACATTTCCTTCAAAACGGATTCGACGCCGGTCTCCATTTAGGTTGTTTGAAGGCTCAGATTTCTGCTCTCTTCATATTTTTTCAACAACATCTCACACTTTTCCCAGAGGTGCAAATGTTTCCTCAGGGAGCGCTCAGACTTCAACCTTTATTTATTCCACCTACGGCACAATGGGATCTAAACCTGGCGTTATCTTTCCTCCAATCTTCGGAATTTGAACCGTTGGAGGACGTAGACATACTGTACGGGGCCAAATGTAATAGAGTGAGAGTTTCAGAAAGTGAGAGATTTGGTAAAGTTTTTCAGTTTTCTTTAAAGTGGCAATCATTTACACTGCAAAACCAGGTTGATCGTGCTGTGTAAATGATTGCCACTTTAAAAAAAAACTGCAAAACTTTACCAAATCTCACTTTTTGAAACTCTCCCTCTATTACATTTGGCCCACGGTTTCTCACCTGGATGACGGTCCTTCTCTTGGCGTTGGCGTTGGATCGCTGAGTCTTGGAATTGGGCGCTCTGTCGTGCAAACCTCCATACCTGGTATTCCACGAGGACAGGGCAGAACTTCAAACACAAGCTACATTCCTTCCAAAGGTGATGTCCGCTTTTCATATAAATCAGCTGATTGTGGTACCAGCTTTTCTGGAAGTATCTGGACATCCCTCTACTCTATATGTGGTAAGAGCCTTGCACATTTATGTCAATAGGACGGCTTCTGTACAAAAATCAAACATATTGTTTGTTTTGTACGACGCTGCCAAAATTTCTCTGAAATTCTATTACCAGATAGGTCCAGGTATTGTTACAGGTAATTTCAGTGTGCTGGGGGGATACCAGGGGAGGAAAAAGCACCCGCCCCCCTCTCTGTCTGCTGTTTGTTTGTGACCCCTCCCCTTTTTTAGCAACTGATCTATCATTATCTCCAGGAATGATTGAGCAGCTACCACTGTTTGTCTGCATGTTATAGACAAGAACAGACAGAGGAGAATTTAAAAAAAAAAGAGAAAGGAAGAAACTTACCTGTTGGAGGAGATTAAATGTGCTGGAATAATTATGTGGAATCTGAGCCATTCACCAGGTTGAAGACTTGGCTAGCCAGGCAGTCATTCCTACAGGGCTCATCTAGGGCACTGGGAGCCATGGCGGCCAATTTTTGTGATGTCACATGTATAGAGGCATACCTAGGGTTGATGGCACCCATGGCAAATGAAAAAAAGTCACCCGTTGAAAATTGTTCTCCTTTCTACAGACAAAAAAAACGTTCTTTATATGCACAACATCTATTATCCATGGATTGCCTTTTCCATGAGTAGGAACGTTTAGAAGCATTCCACCTGCACATGGAACGCGGAGTCAGCCGATAACTGAAAGTCTGTGTCACTTCTGGTGGAAGTCCATGTCTTCCAGAAACGTTTCACAGACACCACGATGCGTTCTGAGGCATCCAATATGTGTTCCACAGCTACTAGAGAGGTATATACCGCTATATGAACTTAAGTAAGGTGCTGCTGTCGTACTCTGGTGTTCAAAAGGGGCTGCTGTAGGGGTGCTCTGTCCATAAAATGGGTGCTTTGGTTGTCCATAAACTGGGGCTGTATAGTGTACATGTGCTGCCTGTCAGTGCTGTGCTGTGTGTTATTCTTTAAGGGGCTGTCTGAAGGAAGGGGCTGCTGTGGTACTCTGGTGTACACAAGGGGCTGCTTCAGGGGTGCTCTGCCCATACACTGGGTCTGTCTGACTGAAAGGGGCTGGTCTGTCTGTCCATCAAGGGCTGTGTCATCCAGAGGTGCAGTGTGTGATATAAAAAATAATACATATTTCTGACTCATTTGTGCGACACTGTCAGTGAAGCTAAACCGCAGTGTGTAATAATAATATATATTTCTGACTCATTTGTGCGACATTGTAACCGCCGATGTGTGATAGAAAAAATAATAATACATATTTATGACTCATTTGTGTGACACTGTTAGTGAAGCTAAACCACAGTGTGTAATAATATTTATTTCTGACTCATTTGTGTGACACTGTAACCTCAGTGTGTGATATAAAAAAATACATATTTCTGACTCATTTGTTATATTTGTGTGACACTAACCGCAGTATGTGATATAAAAAGTAATACATATTTCTGACTCATTTGTGTGACACTGTAACTGCCAGTGTGTGATATAAAAAATAATAACACATATTTCTGACTCATTTGTGCAACACTGACATTGAAGCTAATCCACAGTGTGTAATAATATATATTTCTGACTCATTTGTGTGACACTCTAACCGCAGTGTGTGATATTAAAAAATAATACATATTTCTGACTCATTTGTGTGACACTGTAACTGCCGGTGTGTGATATAAAAAAAAAATACATATTTCTGACTCATTTGTGCAACACTTTAACTGCAGGGTGTGATATAAAAAAAGAATACATATTTCTGACATATTTGTGTGACACTGTAACTGCAGTGTGTGATATAAAAAATAATATATATATTTTGATTTAAATTAATATTTTGTGCTGTGTAATCCCAGTATATATCCAGGAACTGCAGCTGCTCCATCCATCTAGGGGTCTTCTGTCCGTTCACCCAAAATAAAAGACATTGTTTTTATATTTTATGCTGTATCCTGTCCTCCCAGTATACATTCAGGTGTGCACCGTCCATTTCAGGTTGCTGTGTCTGTAGCTCATATTCTTATGTTATAACTTATTGTCCTATTTTCCTAATTCTACTTACCACAACATTGTGATTCATTCAAATTAATATTATTAATAATAATTATAAATTAACTTATTGAATTTAAATTAAATTAATATAACTAAACTCTCCACACTTGAATAGCGAACCTTTTGCATTTCAAATATTTCCTTCAGTAAAAGAAGAACTTGATCCAAAATAAATTAAAAGCATGATTACAGCATCTAATATATATATATATTTTTTATTCTTCTTTGCCTAATTCATCCTTTTGTGACCTGAAATCTTGAGCCTTGCCTAATGTGCCGTTTTTTAAATACATTCTTTTTTTTATATTGTTTGCTATGTTCATCCTCCCAGTATATCCATCAAGGGCTGCTGCTGCTCCATCCATCTAGGTGTGTTCTGTACATCCATCCAGGGACTTTGGCCCAGTATTAAAAAAATAAAAATAAAAATATTTTGTGCTGTACCCCAGTATACTATACATCCAGGGGCTGCTGCTTCGCCTTCCAGTGACATGGGCTGTTCTGTGTTCTGTCCATCCATCCATCTAGGCTCTGCCCCAATGTTTTAAAAAAAAAATTAAGTATTTTTATTAATAATATAAAAATATATATTTTGTATTTAGTGCTGTACCTCAGTATACTGTACATCCAGGTTCCCGGATGCGTTGAAAACTCTTTCTGAGTACACACTGGAGGGTGGGCAACTTAAGTAAAGCAAAGCCAGTTTTTGCAAGGGCCTCCAAATTTGCTTTTTTTTACCTGCCAGTATCGGAACATACTGTCTGACATGCCTATTTGGAATGCTATGATTAAATTAATCATCAACCATTTTTTTGAATGGTGACTGTATCATATGCAGTCACAGTAGACATGTCAGTAATAATTGTAGGCAGTTCCTTCAGTCCGTTTTTTGCTGAATGATATGCATCACTTCCAATGCGTCTCTTAGAAAAATTATCAGAATGGCAAAAATGTCCCTAAATTTTCAGGCTCACGACAAAAAGAAAAGGTTTATAATTCATTTTTGTGTGATTAGATGGGCCAAGTAGTACTTAACTGCTGTCAAATTCTTTATAAGCTAATCCTTTACTTCTTTCTTTTACAGGAATTTCAGGAATTTTGAAATGGAGAATATTCGCTATTTGAGGGTGTAGAGTTTAGTTGCCTCAGCCAACTTTACGCACAGTACCATGTAAATATTTGTATGTATTTGACCAATATACACAACTAATTTTTGTATTAATGAAATATATTTCCTTTACACTTTATTGCAGACATCCTGGACAAAGGACAAGACCTGCAAGATCCGACGCGTGGATAATGACGTTTTGGTTTTTATTTGGAATTGGAGTCTGGTGGATAAACCCAAGCTATCACACACATCTCTAGACCCTCCTCCCTCATAAATTTGCTTCGGAATAAAAATAATATTAAATTTACTATAATCAATCCTTCCTGTACCTGCCTTCCACTACATACATACTTCACCTCCTGTGGGCCTCTAATCTAATTATTATTTATTGATTAATGAAAGCTTTATTGGTTAGTTTCTATGGGGTCATATATTAAACTGCTACCCTGTTTGCCACTGCAGTGCCACTCTGTTTCCTAGATGAGCCATGTTGGGATTTTAAGTGCCACATGTTTGGGCCACCCACTGTTGTTGCTTAGCTTAGTCATCCAGCTACCTCGGTGCAACCTTTTTGCCTAAACTGGATAAAAACAATATTGTGAGCTGTGAGGTTTTCAAAACTGACTGGAAATGAGTGGAAATGAATGTTATCAAGGTTAATAATACTAGTGATGAGCGGGTTCGGTTTCTCGGAAACCGAACCCCCCCGAACTTCACGCTTTTTACACGGGTCCGAGGCAGACTCGGATCTTCCCGCCTTGCTCGGCTAACCCGAGCGCGCCCGAACGTCATCATCCCGCTGTCGGATTCTCGCGAGGCTCGTATTCTATCGCGAGACTCGGATTCTATATAAGGAGCCGAGCGTCGGCCGCCATTTTCACACGTGCATTGAGATTGATAGGGAGAGGACGTGGCTGGCGTCCTCTCCGTTTAGAGTAGACTAGAGAGTAGTAGAGAGTAGAGACACTTGATTTACTAATTTTTGGGAGCATATTAGGAGTACTACTTGCTGATAGTGTGACCAGTGACCACCAGTTTAATTAATCCGTTCTCTGCCTGAAAAAAAACGATACACAGTGTGACACAGTCACATACCATATCTGTGCTCAGCCTCAGTGTGCCCTCAGTGTGCTGCATCATCTATGTAATACTGTATATCTGACTGTGCTGAGTGCTCACTGCTCACACAGCTTAATTGTGGGGGAGACTGGGGAGCAGTTATAGCAGGAGTACATATTTTAACAGTGCACACTTTTGCTGCCAGAGTGCCACTGCCAGTGCCAGTGTGACTGACCAGTGACCACTGACCACCAGTATATTGTGATTGTCTGCCTGAAAAAGTTAAACACTCGTCGTGTGGTGTTTTTATTCTATAAACGCATTCTGCTGACAGTGTCCAGCAGGTCCGTCATTATATAATATATACCTGTCCGGCCGCAGTAGTGATATATATATATTTTATATCTCATTATCATCCAGTCTATATTAGCAGCAGACGCAGTACGGTAGTCCACGGCTGTAGCTACCTCTGTGTCGGCAGTCGCTAGTCCATCCATAATTGTATACCACCTACCCGTGGTGTTGTTGTTTTTTTCTATCTTCTTGATACTAGTAGCTTACTTTAGGAGTCTGCAGTGCTGAGCTGACAGTGTCCAGCAGGTCCGTCATTATATAATATATACCTGTCCGGCTGCAGTAGTGATATATATATATTTTATATCTCATTATCATCCAGTCTATATTAGCAGCAGACGCAGTACGGTAGTCCACGGCTGTAGCTACCTCTGTGTCGGCAGTCGTTAGTCCATCCATAATTGTATACCACCTACCTGTGGTGTTTTTTTTTTCTTCTATCTTCTTGATACTAGTAGCTTACTTTAGGAGTCTGCAGTGCTGAGCTGACAGTGTCCAGCAGGTCCGTCATTATATAATATATACCTGTCCGGCTGCAGTAGTGATATATATATATTTTATATCTCATTATCATCCAGTCTATATTAGCAGCAGACGCAGTACGGTAGTCCACGGCTGTAGCTACCTCTGTGTCGGCAGTCGCTAGTCCATCCATAATTGTATACCACCTACCTGTGGTGTTTTTTTTTTTTCTATCTTCTTGATACTACTAGTAGCTTACTTTAGGAGTCTGCAGTGCTGAGCTGACAGTGTCCAGCAGGTCCGTCATTATATAATATATACCTGTCCGGCTGCAGTAGTGATATATATATATATTTTTTATATCATTATCATCCAGTCTATATTAGCAGCAGACGCAGTACGGTAGTCCACGGCTGTAGCTACCTCTGTGTCGGCAGTCGCTCGTCCATCCATAATTGTATACCACCTACCTGTGGTGTTTTTTTTTTTTCTATCTTCTTGATACTACTAGTAGCTTACTTTAGGAGTCTGCAGTGCTGAGCTGACAGTGTCCAGCAGGTCCATCATTATATAATATATACCTGTCCGGCTGCAGTAGTGATATATATATATAATTTTTATATCATTATCATCCAGTCTATATTAGCAGCAGACGCAGTACGGTAGTCCACGGCTGTAGCTACCTCTGTGTCGGCAGTCGCTAGTCCATCCATAATTGTATACCACCTACCTGTGGTGTTTTTTTTTTTTTCTATCTTCTTGATACTACTAGTAGCTTACTTTAGGAGTCTGCAGTGCTGAGCTGACAGTGTCCAGCAGGTCCGTCATTATATAATATATACCTGTCCGGCTGCAGTAGTGATATATATATATATTTTTTATATCATTATCATCCAGTCTATATTAGCAGCAGACGCAGTACGGTAGTCCACGGCTGTAGCTACCTCTGTGTCGGCAGTCGCTCGTCAATCCATAAGTATACTAGTATCCATCCATCTCCATTGTTTACCTGAGGTGCCTTTTAGTTGTGCCTATTAAAATATGGAGAACAAAAATGTTGAGGTTCCAAAAATAGGGAAAGATCAAGATCGACTTCCACCTCGTGCTGAAGCTGCTGCCACTAGTCATGGCCGAGACGATGAAATGCCAGCAACGTCGTCTGCCAAGGCCGATGCCCAATGTCATAGTACAGAGCATGTAAAATCCAAAACACCAAATATCAGTAAAAAAAGGACTCAAAAATCTAAAATAAAATTGTTGGAGAAGCGTAAACTTGCCAATATGCCATTTACCACACGGAGTGGCAAGGAACGGCTGAGGCCCTGGCCTATGTTCATGGCTAGTGGTTCAGCTTCACATGAGGATGGAAGCACTCAGCCTCTCGCTAGAAAAATGAAAAGACTCAAGCTGGCAAAAGCACAGCAAAGAACTGTGCGTTCTTCGAAATCACAAATCCACAAGGAGAGTCCAATTGTGTCGTTTGCGATGCCTGACCTTCCCAACACTGGACGTGAAGAGCATGCGCCTTCCACCATTTGCACGCCCCCTGCAAGTGCTGGAAGGAGCACCCGCAGTCCAGTTCCTGATAGTCAGATTGAAGATGTCAGTGTTGAAGTACACCAGGATGAGGAGGATATGGGTGTTGCTGGCACTGGGGAGGAAATTGACCAGGAGGGTTCTGATGGTGAGGTGGTTTGTTTAAGTCAGGCACCCGGGGAGACACCTGTTGTCCGTGGGAGGAATAGGGCCATTGACATGCCTGGTGAAAATACCAAAAAAATCAGCTCTTCGGTGTGGAAGTATTTCAACAGAAATGCGGACAACATTTGTCAAGCCGTGTGTTGCCTTTGTCAAGCTGTAATAAGTAGGGGTAAGGACGTTAACCACCTCGGAGCATCCTCCCTTATACGTCACCTGCAGCGCATTCATCATAAGTCAGTGACAAGTTCAAAAACTTTGGGCGACAGCGGAAGCAGTCCACTGACCAGTAAATCCCTTCCTCTTGTAACCAAGCTCACGCAAACCACCCCACCAACTCCCTCAGTGTCAATTTCCTCCTTCCCCAGGAATGCCAATAGTCCTGCAGGCCATGTCACTGGCAATTATGACGAGTCCTCTCCTGCCTGGGATTCCTCCGATGCATCCTTGCGTGTAACGCCTACTGCTGCTGGCGCTGCTGTTGTTGCTGCTGGGAGTCGATGGTCATCCCAGAGGTGAAGTCGTACTCGTAAGACCACTTTTATTACTTCCACAAAGCAATTGACTGTCCAACAGTCCTTTGCGAGGAAGATGAAATATCACAGCAGTCATCCTGCTGCAAAGCGGATAACTGAGGCCTTGGCATCCTGGGCGGTGAGAAACGTGGTTCCGGTATCCATCATTACTGCAGAGGCAACTAGAGACTTGTTGGAGGTACTGTGTCCCCGGTACCAAATACCATCTAGGTTCCATTTCTCTAGGCAGGCGATACCGAAAATGTACACAGACCTCAGAAAAAGACTCACCAGTGTCCTAAAAAATGCAGTTGTACCCAATGTCCACTTAACCACGGACATGTGGACAAGTGGAGCAGGGCAGACTCAGGACTATATGACTGTGACAGCCCACTGGGTAGATGTATGGACTCCCGCCGCAAGAACAGCAGCGGCGGCACCAGTAGCAGCATCTCGCAAACGCCAACTCTTTCCTAGGCAGGCTACGCTTTGTATCACCGCTTTCCAGAATACGCACACAGCTAAAAACCTCTTACGGCAACAGAGGAAGATCATCGCAGAATGGCTTACCCCAATTGGACTCTCCTGTGGATTTGTGGCATCGGACAACGCCAGCAATATTGTGTGTGCATTAAATATGGGCAAATTCCAGCACGTCCCATGTTTTGCACATACCTTGAATTTGGTGGTGCAGAATTATTTAAAAAACGAGAGGGGCGTGCAAGAGATGCTGTCGGTGGCCAGAAGAATTGCGGGACACTTTCGGCGTACAGGCACCACGTACAGAAGACTGGAGCACCACCAAAAACGCCTGAACCTGCCCTGCCATCATCTAAAGCAAGAAGTGGTAACGAGGTGGAATTCAACCCTCTATATGCTTCAGAGGTTGGAGGAGCAGCAAAAGGCCATTCAAGCCTATACAACTGAGCACGATATAGGAGGTGGAATGCACCTGTCTCAAGCGCAGTGGAGAATGATTTCAACGTTGTGCAAGGTTCTGCAACCTTTTGAACTTGTCAGTCAGTTCAGACACTGCCAGCCTGAGTCAGGTCATTCCCCTCATCAGGCTTTTGCAGAAGAAGCTGGAGACATTGAAGGAGGAGCTAACACAGAGCGATTCCGCTAGGCATGTGGGACTTGTGGATGGAGCCCTTAATTCGCTTAACAAGGATTCACGTGTGGTCAATCTGTTGAAATCAGAGCACTACATTTTGGCCACCGTGCTCGATCCTAGATTTAAAACCTACCTTGGATCTCTCTTTCCGGCAGACACAAGTCTGCTGGGGTTCAAAGAACTGCTGGTGACAAAATTGTCAAGTCAAGCGGAACGCGACCTGTCAACATCTCCTCCTTCACATTCTCCCGCAACTGGGGGTGCGAGGAAAAGGCTCAGAATTTCGAGCCCACCCACTGGCGGTGATGCAGGGCAGTCTGGAGCGACTGCTGATGCTGACATCTGGTCCGGACTGAAGGACCTGCCAACGATTACGGACATGTCGTCTACTGTCACTGCATATGATTCTCTCCCCATTGAAAGAATGGTGGAGGATTATATGAGTGACCGCATCCAAGTAGGCACGTCAGACAGTCCGTACTTATACTGGCAGGAAAAAGAGGCAATTTGGAGGCCCTTGCACAAACTGGCTTTATTCTACCTAAGTTGCCCTCCCACAAGTGTGTACTCCGAAAGAGTGTTTAGTGCCGCCGCTCACCTTGTCAGCAATCGGCGTACGAGGTTACATCCAGAAAATGTGGAGAAGATGATGTTCATTAAAATGAATTATAATCAATTCCTCCGTGGAGACATTGACCAGCAGCAATTGCCTCCACAAAGTACACAGGGAGCTGAGATGGTGGATTCCAGTGGGGACGAATTGATAATCTGTGAGGAGGGGGATGTACACGGTGATATATCGGAGGATGATGATGAGGTGGACATCTTGCCTCTGTAGAGCCAGTTTGTGCAAGGAGAGATTAATTGCTTCTTTTTTGGTGGGGGTCCAAACCAACCCGTCATTTCAGTCACAGTCGTGTGGCAGACCCTGTCACTGAAATGATGGGTTGGTTAAAGTGTGCATGTCCTGTTTATACAACATAAGGGTGGGTGGGAGGGCCAGGACAATTCCATCTTGCACCTCTTTTTTCTTTCATTTTTCTTTGCATCATGTGCTGTTTGGGGGGTGTTTTTTGGAAGGGCCATCCTGCGTGACACTGCAGTGCCACTCCTAGATGGGCCAGGTGTTTGTGTCGGCCACTAGGGTCGCTTAGCTTACTCACACAGCTACCTCATTGCGCCTCTTTTTTTCTTTGCGTCATGTGCTGTTTGGGGAGTGTTTTTTGGAAGGGCCATCCTGCGTGACACTGCAGTGCCACTCCTAGATGGGCCAGGTGTTTGTGTCGGCCACTAGGGTCGCTTAGCTTACTCACACAGCTACCTCATTGCGCCTCTTTTTTTCTTTGCGTCATGTGCTGTTTGGGGAGTGTTTTTTGGAAGGGCCATCCTGCGTGACACTGCAGTGCCACTCCTAGATGGGCCAGGTGTTTGTGTCGGCCACTAGGGTCGCTTAGCTTACTCACACAGCTACCTCATTGCGCCTCTTTTTTTCTTTGCGTCATGTGCTGTTTGGGGAGTGTTTTTTGGAAGGGCCATCCTGCGTGACACTGCAGTGCCACTCCTAGATGGGCCAGGTGTTTGTGTCGGCCACTTGGGTCGCTTAGCTTAGCCATCCAGCGACCTCGGTGCAAATTTTAGGACTAAAAATAATATTGTGAGGTGTTCAGAATAGACTGAAAATGAGTGGAAATTATGGTTATTGAGGTTAATAATACTTTGGGATCAAAATGACCCCCAAATTCTATGATTTAAGCTGTTTTCTAGGGTTTTTTGAAAAAAACACCCGAATCCAAAACACACCCGAATCCGACAAAAAAAATTCGGTGAGGTTTTGCCAAAACGCGTTCGAACCCAAAACACGGCCGCGGAACCGAACCCAAAACCAAAACACAAAACCCGAAAAATTTCCGGTGCTCATCTCTAAATAATACTGTAGGAACAAAAACACCCCCAAATTCTGTTATTTTAGCTGTTTTTATGATTTTTCTATAAAAAATACAGATCCAAAACCAAAACACTCAAGGGCAGTTTTGGCAAAACCAATCCAGATTCAAAACATGAAGGCGATACAGTTTAAAAACTCAAGCACAACCCTAATATGTATACAGTATATTGTTTTTATACATTAGAAGCATTTTTATCATAGTCTTCACCTTTGCTCCGGATGTATGTACTATCCCTCCAATCCTCCAATACTATTTATCTCCTTTGTCCTTTGTCTCCACTATCATACTGCCCTAAGGACGAGCTTGCTGCTCGATACGCATTAGCCAATGACAGTTGGACCTCCATACGCTTGGTAGAAGTTATTTCAGTGACGCCGCAGTGTAACACTGAGTGAGCTGAGGATGAGGTTTTGGAGCCTTGACACTACATACATAACTACATGCTCCAGAATCACATCTTTCTGGTAACATCTCCATTTTTACCAACGTGATAATGTGAAATTATGAATTTATGTTTTTTTTTCCATTTTTATGTATATTTAACTTCTAAAAGGAAAAAAAAGGGGGAAAAAATACGTTATAACATTGTTTTGGGACCTTGTCTGTTCCTTGTCTTATATATACAGTGCATCCGCAAAGTATTCAAGGTGCTTCACTTTTTCCACATTTTGTTATGTTACAGCCTTATTCCAAACTAGAATAAATAAATTTTTTCCTTGAAAACTCTACACACAATACCCCATAATGTCAACCTGAATTTTTTTTTAAAGTTTTGCAAATTTATTAAAAATAAAAAACTTAAGAAATCACATGTACATAAGTATTCACAGCCTTTGCCATGGAGCTCAAAATTGAGCTCAGGTGCATCCTGTTTTCACTGATCATCCGTGAGATGTTCCTACGGCTAAATTGGAGTCCACCTGTGATTAATTCAGTTGATTGGACATGATTTGAAAAGGCACACACCTGTCTATATAAGGTCCCACACTTGATAGCGCATGTCTGAGCACAAACCAAGCATGAAGCCAAAGGAATTGTCTGTAGACTTCCAAGACAGGATTGTCTCAAGGCACAAATCTGGGGAAGGGTACAGAAAAATATCTACTGCTTTGAAGGTCCCAATGAGCACAGTGACCTCCATCATCCATAAATGGAAGAAGGTCAGAACCACCAGGACTCTTCCTAGAGCTGGCCAGCAGTCTAAACTGAGCAATTGGGGGAGAAGGGCCCTAGTCAGGGAGGTGACCAAGTACCCGATGGTCACTCTGTCGGAGCTACAGCATTTCTCTGTTTAGAGAGGAGAACCTTCCAGAAGGACAACCATCTCTGCAGCAATTCACCAATCAGGCCTGTATGGTAGAGTGGCCAGACGGAAGCCACTCCTTAGTAAAAAGCACATGGCAGCCCATCTGGAGTTTGCCAAAATGCACCTGAAGGACTATCAGACCATGAGAAACAAAATTCTCTGGTCTGATGAGTCAAAGATTGAACTCTTTGGCGAGAATGCAAGGCGTCATGTTTGGAGGAAACCAGGCATCACTCATCACCAGGCCAATACCATCTCTACAGTAAAGCATGGTGGTGGCAGCATCATGCTGTAGGGATGTTTTTCAGCGGCAGGAACTGGGAGACTAATCAGGATAGAGGGAAAGATTAATGCAGCAATGTACAGCGACATCCTGGATGAAAACCTGCTCCATAGCACTCTTGACCTCAGACTGGGGCGATGGTTCATCTTTCAGCAGGACAACGACTCTAAGCACACAGCCAAGATATCAAAGGAGTGGCTTCAGGACAACTCTGTGAATGTCCTTGAGTGGCCAGCCAGGGCCCAGACTTGAATCCGATTGAACATCTCTGGAGGGATCTGAAAATGGCTGTGCACCAATGCTTCCCATCCAACCTAATGGAGCTTGAGAGGTGCTGCAAAGAGGAATGGACGAAACTGCCCAAAGATAGGTGCGCCAAGCTTGTGGCATCATATTCAAAAAGACTTGAGGCTGTAATTGCTGCCAACGGTGCATCAACAAAGTATTGAGCAAAGGCCGTGAATACTTATGTATATGTGATTTCTTAGTTTTTTATTTTTAATAAATTTCAAAAAATCTCAAAAATACTTGTCATTATGGGGTATTGTGTGTAGAATTTTGAGGGGAAAAATTTATTTATTCTAGTTTGGAATAAGGCTGTAACATAACAAAATGTGGAAAAACTGAAGTGCTGTGAATACTTTTCGGATGCACTGTATACCACACTCATCCTCCTATGGATCATAGAGGACAAAGTAACTATAAGAGAGGGAAGTATTGATAGTTATTATTTTTCTTTTTTATATGTTTATATTTCCATATCTCATTTATTCCTTACTGTCAGGTCCGGGTGTTTTTGTGAATCCGTTAACCTGGAACCAACCACAGGGGTAGGTGCTGGGGTATGAAGAAAACAGGGAGGACGAAGGAAGTTCCGTTTCATATATTTATTAAAGTAACAATTCAGTAAGGAGTTAAATGACTAGTTGTTAATCATCATTATACTGAAGTATTGCAGGAATGACAGAAATAATATGCAAGAGAAAACTCAGAAATAAATAAAAGAAATGTTCATGGAAACATATGCAAAAACAAGCTGAAGAATAAATGTTGAATTGTCCAAATATAAACAGGCTTTGATGCTGAACTGCAGATTGTGTTTAACTGGTTAATGCAGACATGGAGAATTAACTGTAAGAATTTGCAATGGAGTTTTAAGAGTTAACTGAGAGACTGTGAAGAATTATCCTTGTAATGACAACATAGAAAAAGTACTGAATTGGGTTACTTGCGGGTTCCGGAGATCACTGTGAAACTGTAGTAGATGGCGAGGTGATGAATGGGTTAAATGCAGAGTTGAACAAACGAACAGCTGAGGGAATTGGAATCCTCCAGACTTTGTATGATAGGCAGACAGACAAGGTAACCTCATGCAGGACACTGGGAATCCAAGTATTTCCAATAGGTGTGCAATTGACTGATAGCACAATGGAGAGCCGGTAGATCTTTGGCAGTGAAGGCTGCAAAACGGACCTCTGGGAACGGAGGCGATATCTGGACCACGGGAATCACACAGGAATGCACGGAGAGAGTTCAGAGCTAGAGCACAGCTTTGATACAACAAAGCACTGGCCCAGAGTGACATAATCCCAGCCTACTTAAAGGCAGCACAAGCACGGGATTGGCTTACACCTGCCCACAGGTGTTTTCACAAGTGCTCAGTATTAGCTATTTGGTCTCCAACATGGCCACCTCCTATACAGCAGACACACCGCAGTGCCTTAGGCCATTTGGTCCCCGCACTCACAGTTCCCAGACTCTGCATTACCTGTGCCATTGATCACGCCGTGTCCCCACACGGGCGCACAGCACCGCGAGCAACCGCACTGGCAACGGATGAACCCCAGAACCCGCAAAGGTGAGAGACCGGTTCGTGACAGTACCCCCTCTTCTACGGGTGGTCTCCGAACACCTTTGAACCTTGTCAGGATTTTTGGAGAAGTATTTCTGTACCAGTCTTGGAGCATGAACATCTTCAGAGAAAACCCAGGATCTCTCCTCCGGGCCGTAACCCTTCCAGTCGACCAGAAACTGTAAACGTCCATATCGGGAACGTGAGTCCACAATCTCTTTAACTTCAAATTCCTCATTCTGCAAAGAGTGAACTTTAGGAGATTTGGACTGGGTAGTACGGAACTTATTGAGAATCAAAGGCTTCAGTAAAGATGTATGAAAGGCGTTAGGAATTCTCAAAGACGGTGGCAGCTTGACTTTGTATGACACAGGGTTGAGTACCTTTACAATGGGAAATGGACCAATAAACCTGGGAGCAAATTTCTTAGAAGGAACTTTGAACTTGAGATTGCGCGTAGAAATCCAAACTTGGTCTCCCACTTTGTAATTCGGTACAGCTTTACGTTTTTTATCTGCAAAAGATTTATAACGAGCGGAAGTTTTGACCAAGGACTTACGTACACAACTCCAGATGCTAGATAGACGTTGAAGCTCTTGATCTGCCGCTGGGACCTCTAGGGCTGGCAATGGATGAAACTCTGGCACACGAGGATGAAAGCCGAAGTTAATATAAAAGGGCGTAGATTCTGAAGATGAATGGAAGAGATTATTATGAGCAAATTCTGCCAATGGAAGGTAGTCAACCCAGTCATCCTGTGAGGACGATATATATAGCCGGAGAAATGTTTCAAGGTCTTGGTTGACTCTCTCAGTTTGTCCATCTGTCTGAGGATGATATGCAGAAGAAAAGTTCAACTTGACATTTAAAGATGAACAAAGCGACCTCCAAAACTTGGCCACAAACTGTGTTCCCCGATCAGAAACAATTTCTCGAGGAAGGCCATGCAACTTGAAGATTTCAGAGATGAACAATCTGGCTAGTAAAGGGGCTGATGGTAACCCAGTTAATGGAATGAAATGTGCCATTTTTGAAAATCGATCCACTATCACCCAAATGGTATTTCGCCCTTTTGATGGAGGTAGATCGGTCACGAAATCCATTGAGATATGAGTCCATGGTTGTTTGGGTATGGATAGTGGATGTAACAAACCTGGTGGAGAACTTCTTGGACTCTTATGTTGGGCACATTTAGGACATGCTGCTATAAACTCTTGGACATCGGCTTTGAGACGTGGCCACCAATAAGACTGTTGAATAAACTTGAGAGTCTTTAGAACCCCAGGATGACCCATGAAGGAAGAGGAGTGAGCCCAGGTAAGCAGCCGTTTTCGAAGACTTGTGGCGACAAAGGTCTTGCCAGGCGGAGGAACTGGAGAGGTTCGAGTCATTAAAAAGGACCTAGGATTCACAATGGCTTGATTTGTGGTAGCATCATTTAATTCAGAAGAAGCAAAGGACCGGGAAAGGGCATCTGCCTTTTTGTTCTGAGACCCTGGACGATAGGTGAGTTTGAAATCAAATCGTGAGAAGAAAAGCGCCCATCGGGCTTGTCGTGGATTCAAACACTGAGCTGACTGCAGATACAGAAGATTCTTATGATCAGTATAAACTGTAATGCGATGTTGAGCTCCTTCTAGAAGGTATCTCCACTCCTCAAATGCCAACTTGATGGCAAGTAACTCTTGCTCACCGATTGCATAATTACGTTCTGCCGGGAGGAACTTACGGGAGAAATATCCGCAGGGATGGACCTTTTTATCTTCAAAGACTTGTGACAATACAGCTCCTACTGCTTCTGTAGATGCATCCACCTCTAGTAGAAAGGGACGATTCAGATCAGGCTGTCGAAGAATGGGGGCTGACACAAAGGCTTGCTTTAAATCAGAGAAGGCTTTGATTGCTTCTGAAGACCAGTTCGTAGGATTTGCTCCCTTACGAGTTAGGGCTGTGATGGGAGCAGCTAACGTAGAATAATTCTTAATGAATCTCCTATAGAAATTAGCAAAGCCGAGAAATCGCTGAATCCCCTTGAGAGTTGTAGGAGTGGACCAATCTCGGATAGCTTGTACCTTACCGGGATCCATACATAGCTCTGATCCAGAAATGATGTAACCAAGGAACGGTATGGAAGATACTTCAAAAGTGCACTTCTCTAACTTACAATAAAGTTGATTTTTCCTCAGACGTGTCAGTACCTCTTTAACTTGGTGACGGTGAGACTTTATATCCCTAGAGAATATTAGGATATCATCCAGGTACACTACTAGACACTTGTAGAGAAGATCACGAAAAAGTTCATTCACATAGCTTTGAAAAACTGCAGGTGCATTACAAAGACCGAAAGGCATTACAAGGTATTCGTAATGCCCATCCCGGGTATTAAAAGCAGTCTTCCACTCGTCCCCTTCTCGGATGCGGATTAAATTGTAGGCCCCTCGGAGATCCAGTTTTGTAAACACAGTAGCTCCTTTTACCCGGTCAAATAATTCTGGAATTAAGGGTAATGGATACTTGTTTTTCACAGTGATCTCATTGAGTCCACGGTAATCTATGCATGGTCGTAACCCACCGTCCTTCTTCTTAACGAAAAAGAATCCGGCTCCTGCAGGTGAAGAAGATGGTCTGATAAATCCTTTGGTTAGATTTTCTTGTATATAATCAGACATAGCTTGCGTCTCTGGGATGGATAGCGGATAAATTCGTCCCCTAGGAGGTGTTTTACCCGGAACCAGGACAATTGGGCAGTCCCATTCGCGATGAGGAGGTAGAGAGTCTGCTGCTTGTTTACTGAAAACATCCGCAAAGGATTGATACACCGGAGGTAGGTCGGGAAGGCTGATTGACCGGAGAGGTACAATTGAGGCTAAACAGTTCTTGGTACAAGATTTACCCCATGAAAGGACTTCCATGGTTTGCCAATTAAGTTGAGGGTTATGTTTCTGCAGCCAAGGTAAACCAAGTATCACATCTTGAGAGGCTTTGGGAATCACGTAGAAGGAGAGGTATTCGGAATGGAGCACACCAACTTTCATCTTGAGACATACGGTTCGATGAGTAATTATACCATCTGGAATTCGACTTCCATCCACTGCTGTAACGGCAACTGCTGCTTCCAGAGGCATGGTTTGAACTTTAGACCGCATGACAAAGGCTGAGGAGATGAAGTTCTCGGCTGCCCCAGAATCTAGGAGAGCTGAAACTTTCACTGTAGAACTTGGCACTTCTAATTGAATAGACAAGGTCGGCTCTTTCCCAGAACGTGATTCTAGAGTAACTCCTAGCTTAACCTCTCTTGAATAAGCTAGGAGCGAGAGTTTCCCGGTCGGAGTTTGCAGAATTTAACTAAGTGTTCAGAGGACCCACAGTACATGCAGAGGTTACCCTGTCGACGACGAAGTCGTTCCTCTTCTGTGAGGCGAGAGCGCCCAATCTGCATAGGTTCGTCTGTCGTTACCGGAGACTGTGATGAAGAATCTTGTCGAGGCCTAGGATGATAACGTGGACTGGATCGCTCTGCCCTGGATTTCTCTAAACATCGCTCCCTGTAGCGTAGGTCAAGTTTGTTACAGAGAGAAATCAATTCATCCAGTTTAGTTGGCACATCCCGGATAGTTAAATCGTCCTTGATTCTCTCAGAAAGTCCATTCCAAAACGCGGCGATCAGGGCCTCCTCATTCCAGTTTAACTCTGAAGACAACGTGCGAAACTGAACAATATATTGATTGACAGGACGTAAACCTTGACGTAGACGGAGAATCTCCAAAGATGCTGAGGTGGTCCTGCCGGGTTCGTCAAAGATTCTCCGGAAAGAAGATACAAACTCTTTGTAATTAGAGAGGATAGGATCACCTCTCTCCCATAATGGTGATGCCCACTCCAGAGCCTGACCGGAGAGGAGGGCAATAATATATGCGACCTTAGAACGAGCTGATGGGAAACTGGCGGACATCAGTTCGAACTGGATCTCGCATTGATTCAGGAATCCCCTGCAAAGTTTTGGAGTTCCGTCAAACTTACTCGGAGAGGGTAACTGCAAGCGGGACGTAGGCAGCATCACAGGAGAAGCTGTAGTGGTAACTGGGACAACCGGAGTTGGAATCTGGACTTGAGACGTTTTAATTGCTGTATGAAGAGTCTCTAAACGGTCTGCCATAGTTTGCAACTACTGCACTATTTGTGTCTGTATAGACTCCTGGTTTTCCAGACGGGAAAGGATATTTGACGTAGCACCGCCTCCTGCGAATTGGTCACTTGACGGATCCATGTGGCCAGTGCTTACTGTCAGGTCCGGGTGTTTTTGTGAATCCGTTAACCTGGAACCAACCACAGGGGTAGGTGCTGGGGTATGAAGAAAACAGGGAGGACGAAGGAAGTTCCGTTTCATATATTTATTAAAGTAACAATTCAGTAAGGAGTTAAATGACTAGTTGTTAATCATCATTATACTGAAGTATTGCAGGAATGACAGAAATAATATGCAAGAGAAAACTCAGAAATAAATAAAAGAAATGTTCATGGAAACATATGCAAAAACAAGCTGAAGAATAAATGTTGAATTGTCCAAATATAAACAGGCTTTGATGCTGAACTGCAGATTGTGTTTAACTGGTTAATGCAGACATGGAGAATTAACTGTAAGAATTTGCAATGGAGTTTTAAGAGTTAACTGAGAGACTGTGAAGAATTATCCTTGTAATGACAACATAGAAAAAGTACTGAATTGGGTTACTTGCGGGTTCCGGAGATCACTGTGAAACTGTAGTAGATGGCGAGGTGATGAATGGGTTAAATGCAGAGTTGAACAAACGAACAGCTGAGGGAATTGGAATCCTCCAGACTTTGTATGATAGGCAGACAGACAAGGTAACCTCATGCAGGACACTGGGAATCCAAGTATTTCCAATAGGTGTGCAATTGACTGATAGCACAATGGAGAGCCGGTAGATCTTTGGCAGTGAAGGCTGCAAAACGGACCTCTGGGAACGGAGGCGATATCTGGACCACGGGAATCACACAGGAATGCACGGAGAGAGTTCAGAGCTAGAGCACAGCTTTGATACAACAAAGCACTGGCCCAGAGTGACATAATCCCAGCCTACTTAAAGGCAGCACAAGCACGGGATTGGCTTACACCTGCCCACAGGTGTTTTCACAAGTGCTCAGTATTAGCTATTTGGTCTCCAACATGGCCACCTCCTATACAGCAGACACACCGCAGTGCCTTAGGCCATTTGGTCCCCGCACTCACAGTTCCCAGACTCTGCATTACCTGTGCCATTGATCACGCCGTGTCCCCACACGGGCGCACAGCACCGCGAGCAACCGCACTGGCAACGGATGAACCCCAGAACCCGCAAAGGTGAGAGACCGGTTCGTGACACTTACTATTTATCCACATTCATGTTCGCATATGGGTTTGTGAAAATATGAAAACAGTTTTTTGTCAACTTTCTCTCATTGCCACTCACACCACACTATGGGCTTCCACATGCCACTTGGACCATCTTAAGTGTTTCCACATGCCAGTTGGACCACCTCATGAGCTGCCAACACACAAGCATCCATAGACTCAGACCACCACATGCAACTTTGACCTCCTCATGCCACAAAAAAAATGACACTGACCCTCCCAACATCCCACAACATATACAGCATTGACCCTCCCCACATCCCACAACATATACCGCACTGACCCTCCCCTCATCCCACAACAAATACCACACTGATCTCCCGACGTCCCATAACAAGTACCACACCTACCCTCCCCACCTCCCACAACAAATATCACACAACAAATACCACCCCCATTGTTTTTTTAAATAAGCTTTTACCTCCCAACAGCTCTCTGCACATCATGTAGGTGCTTGGGGCCGGGTGGCAGCTGCTGTCTACCTGTCAGGAGGACCTCCACAGCTTCTGCTGCTGTACTCTTGGTTGGACCCCTCCTTCCCGATGGGTCTGTGTTGCTGGGTGCCGCACACTAGACTAACCTGCACAGACCCAGTGTGGAGGGACTTATGTAGGGATTTGAAAGCAACATTGGGGAATTAACAATTGCCTTATCTAGCAGTGTCCGCCTCTGAGGGGAGTAGAGACAAGGCCCAAGGGGATCGCCACTGAAGCCCTCCTGCACTACATTAGCTTATCACTGCCTGTTAAACAATTTGTCAGGTACACACACAGCAGAGCAGGGAGAGTGCCTGTATATCCCGGTGCCTCCATACATTGCTGATCATGCTGAGTGCATCGCTCCGGCCCTGCCTGCAGCCATCATTATTAGTATTGGGACTTGATACATACAAGATGGAATAGTTCCATGAGTCCACATTGTCGCCACCCAGAAACACCCATTTCATTGAAAGAGTGCTCCGTTAATGTACAGGCTAATCTGTATTTACTTGCAGATTATGTCAATGTATGTACCAGTGACGTGCGTGAGGTGAGGCAGAGCCTTTCCTGTCATACTAACGTATACACCAGAGTTTTGACTATATAAAGTATATAAAAAATACAAAGACTATACTAAAAATATCCTCTTTGTTTTATTCTAATCATTTTTATAATCAAAACTCTGGATCAAAAAGTCTATGATTGGTGAGGTAGTACCTCCCCTGCTTATCTTTTCCGCACATCTCTGATCAATACTCACCAAATATCCAGGAGATTATACTGCGGCACCTATGTATAATGTCCACATGAACCCTTTGTTATTATATGGTGCTCTGCGTACCTGTCTCCATATGCATGGGATTACATGGGCGCATCTTCTAGTGTTCATCCCCTAGTGTCCAGTGTCCCTGGGAGGTGGAGTTAGTACACTGAGCTGCTCCATCTTAGAGTGTGAGTACAGCGCTGAATCTGAGCACATGTGAGAGCTGAGAGAGACTTGCTGCGTTCCTTTGCATACCACATGTACAGCGCCTCCAGAGCTAATACAGTCCTCCGTCCCTTATCACCGGAGCCAGCCCCCGCAGTCATAACGCAGCCACATCAGGACACTGATAAGTACCGCGTTACCCTGTATGTTATAATAAACCCAATTGTTATTATCTCATTAGTGTGGACTAATGTCACTGCACCAAGTACCGCAATACTCTGCCAACAGGTTATGGGCCCAGACCCGCGTGGTTGAAGATTAACACCTTACGTGTTTTGAGTAATATCAGAATAAAAGAACACACAGATAAAGGGCCTAATTCAGGTAGGATCGCAGTGTGCAATCCAAAAGGAATTTTTGAGAAAAAGTTGCGTGCGCATATGCAGCACCCGTCCTGCAATTGCGCCCATCTTGCACATGCGCCCGCATACTCTTTGCGGGGGCCACAGAAAATGTGATTGCCTCTGTCTGTCAATCAGGCAGAGGAGGTCGCGGGGTGGCGTCAGGCAACGCTCCATTTCCAGGGAGGAGGCGGAGTGCTGCAGGGGCGGTGCAGAGCAAATGGGCTGCGGAGGCGGCCGAATGAGGGAGTGTAGGGGGCGTGATCATGGAAGATGACGGCAGAAGGGTTCCTAAGTTTCTGCTAACAAGCAGAAATTGCAATCGCATCGCAGTTTCTGCTTGTTCAATTGGGGAGGCTCCAGTCAGCATGCTGGGTGGCCTTGCCCAGCTATGGGCGGCAGGGCCGGATTAAGCCTTGGGGGTGCCCGGGGCACTTAAGACAGGGGGGCCCTGGGGGAAGGTGGGGGATGTATATTAGATTGTGCATACCTCCCAACATGACCCATTCCAGGAGGGACAAAATGCTCTTTACCTGGACTACCCACTTAATATATAATTGGCATCGCCTGTGTTGTACTATTTAATTGATAAGAAAGATGTTTCACCAGGGAATTGCAATCATAAATTAAGAAGGAAGTCCAGGTAGAGAGCATGTTGTTCCTCCTGGATGGGTCATGTTGGGAGGTATAAATTGTGTATATTAAATTTAAACCAATGGTGTATATTAGTTTTAACTAATAGTGTAATAATGTCTAAGTACTGTTTATAGCTCCACCTAACTGAAAGACAACTATTTTATAAACTTTTCTTGTAGTGGAACATAGACAACTTAACCTTAAAATACACACAGAAAAATAAAATAATTTATTATGCAAGAATAGCAGCAGCCTTTGTACTACTTATACACTGGGACAGGACTCAGGAGGACACTCTGTGTGTGTCTCTATCTCTAGATCCAAGTGGTTTGGTAGCATAACAGTTTACACAGGACTCAGACACCCAGGTGGGGAGGAGGAGTAGCTGGGATCAATGTGTCACTTACAGCTCTTTCCACCCTCCTATCTCTCCTCTGGTCAGAAAGCGCCATCGGTAGCTCATGAAACATGATAATACTGTGTCTCTGCCTGCACTGTGTACTGTCCTGCTCACAATCTGGCAACTGGTTCTGATGCTGCTTAAGAGGGAAAGCTAGTGATGTTAGTGTGATCTGGCCGGGGAGCCCTCTGACAAAGGGGGGCCTGGGGTACAGTATTCCCTGCATCCCCCCTTAATCTGGCTATGATGGGCGGCCCCCAGCATGCATTTTAAAGGATAGCAAATTCTGCTAATTAGCAGAATTTGTTATCCTTACTGAATTAGGCCCAAAGTGACATTTTATACAAGCGCAGAGAAGATGTATAACACAGGGCACAGTATGAACTTTGCTAAGCTGAAAGGTTCAGAAAATTATGCTACATGGACGTTTGCCATGGAGATGCAGCTTAAGCGGGAAAAGTTGTGGAAGGTCACAATAGACCCAGGAGCAGGTCCTAACCCAGATGACGTAGACAGAGCCATCGGGACGATAGGTTTAGCTGTGGATCAGCATGTCTATTCAATAGTCAGTGGGAAAGTGCCAGCTAAGGACATGTGGACAGCCCTGCAAAATGCGTATGAAGAAAAAGGTCTGATGAGAAGGATAAGTTTGAGATGCATGCTATATGGAATGAAACTGAGTGCCTGCAAGGACATGAACGATTATATTGATAAGTTACTGTCGATAGCTCAGCAGTTGGCATCTGTGGGAGCACAGGTGGACGAGGAAGAAGTGGCATTGGCAATGTTGCAGAATCTGATGCCAGAATTAGATTTTTTGGTGGTTGCCTTAGAGTCAAATGATACTAAGCTGACAATGGAGATTTTGAGAAGGGATTTGGTAGAATAAAAAAGGCGCTCCTGATAAATGAAAAGTCCTGCTGCCTCCCCTTTACACCACTGGATTAATCCCAAGAATAATCCAAGGAAGAAAAAACTAAAGGAGGTGTATGGGTGAAAGGGGTTGGCGCTGGAAGGGGATGGGAGAATAAAACTGATGAGTCAGTTGGGAGGTTATGGTTTGAAATGATGGAAAAAATAATACTTATCTGTAGGATTTTTGATGAAATCCTGATTCTTAAAGAGGCAACATTTTTCCTCCAGGAAATGGCGGTATCATGAAATCTGTAGGATTTTTGATGAAATCCTGATTCTTAAAGAAGAGACGTAGTTCCTCCAGAAAGCGGTGGGATCATAAGACGTGATGGTATAAAAAACACAAATTAGAGGGTTTTTTTTTCAGAGTGGGAAATCTTCAAATAAATGCAGTAGATGTTAGATGGTAATAAATGTATAAATGAATTTCAGGAAAGGTAGTCGTACCTCACTTACAGTAAGTGAGCGAGGTTTGAAACATATAAAGGTTTCTTTGGAATACAGGTACAAAATCGGTTGGCGTACCTAACTTACAATGTGAGATAGAGATAAAAACACATCAAGGTATCTTTATAGGCCGAGCTGCGTACCGGTACTCACTGGTAGAGGCGTGTTCCGTCTGCGCATCAAGGTTTCTTTTTATTCCTGCCGCCTGGACCTTTAGCAGTATAGAACTTTGCTGAGAGGTGTGTCGGATCCCGACCGCTGTCATATTCTACGCAACCCCTATAAAGGTGTGCAAAGCAGTTAAAGCTGCAGATTGTTCACCTGCTCCGGATTCCCGGGTTTCATCACAGAGTAACTTTGCAGCTGTGCGCCTAATCTATCTGCACTAGCCTGTCCTAGGCCTGCCTGTGGGGCAAAACTCCTCTGCAAACAGCCCCAGGTAGCTTCTATAGAGGGGTTGCGTAGAATATGACAGCGGTCGGGATCCCGGTGGTCAGAATACTAAGTGCAGCACCCCGACAGCCTGAATCCCGACAGATGAAGGTCAACATTTAGAGAAAGCCTCAACTTCAAGAACCAAATGTACATTCAGTTGTGGATTTACAGAGTTGTCCGACACACCTCTCAGCAAAGTTCTATAGAGCCAAGAGCCACACATCCAGTGGTTTTGGGCCTTCCATGGCTCCGTCTCCACAATCCATCGATTGACTGGACGACTACGCAGATACTAGCATGGGGTCCCTCCTGTGCTGAGACCTATTTGTCCAAAGTGCTTCCTGTTTGTTCTTCCTCCCCCAGGTCGTCTGATGTTCCACCTCCTCCATATCAAGACTACACGGACGTGTTCAGTAAAGCCTCCGCTGATATCCTTCCTCCTCATAGAGAATGGGACTGTCCAATTGATCTCATCCCAGGGAAGGTTCCACCTCGAGGCCGAACTTATCCGTTGTCCCTTCCAGAGACGCATTCCATGGAGGAGTACATCAAGGAGAACCTGGCGAAGGGTTTTATGCGACCTTCCTCTTCTCCAGCTGGCGCAGGCTTCTTTTTCGTTAAGAAGAAAGACGGTGGCCTGCGGCCGTGCATCGACTACAGAGGTTTGAACGACATTACCGTTAAGAACCGATATCCTTTACCCTTGATTACAGAGCTCTTCGATAGAGTTAGCGGAGCAACCATCTTTACAAAGTTGGATTTGAAGGGTGCCTACAATCTCATCAGGATCTGTGAGGGTGACGAGTGGAAGACCGCCTTTAACACCCGGAATGGACATTATGACTACCTCGTCATGCCCTTCGGATTGAGCAACGCTCCAGCTGTTTTCCAGCATTTCGTGAATGAGATCTTCAGAGACATCCTGTACCGCCATGTCGTGGTTTATCTAGATGATATCCTTATCTTTGCCAATAATCTAGAGGAACATCGCTTCTGGGTAAAGGAGGTTCTGTCCCGTCTCCGTGTCAATCATCTCTATTGCAAATTAGAGAAATGTGTTTTTGAAGTCAAATCCATTCCGTTTCTAGGTTACATTGTGTCCGGTTCCGGACTAGAGATGGATCCTGAGAAACTACAAGCAATCCAGAATTGGCCGATACCCCTAACCCTCAAAGGGGTCCAGAGGTTCTTAGGGTTCGCCAATTACTACAGAAAGTTTATACGAGACTTTTCCACCATTGTGGCGCCTATCACTGCGTTTACCAAGAAGGGTGCTAATCCGTCCAAGTGGTCTGAAGAAGCTACGCAAGCTTTTCATCTATTAAAGCAACGGTTCATCTCTGCACCAGTTCTGAAACAGCCCGACATCGACTCTCCTTTCATCTTTGAGGTGGATGCCTCCTCCGTTGGAGTAGGAGCAGTGTTATCCCAGAGGGCTAAAGATGGTCATCTACATCCTTGCAGTTTCTTCTCCCGGAAGTTCTCCCCAGCTGAGCGCAACTATGCCATTGGTGACCAGGAGTTGCTAGCCATCAAGCTCGCTCTAGAGGAGTGGAGATATCTGTTGGAGGGAGCTTCTCATTCAGTCACTATACTTACCGACAACAAGAATCTTTTATATCTGAAAAGCGCACAATGTCTTAACCCTCGTCAGGCCAGATGGGCACTTTTCTTTTCCAGGTTCGACTTTAAACTCCAGTTCTGTCCGGGTTCTAAGAATCGCAAGGCCAATGCCCTTTCCTGCTCATGGGAGCAAGAAAATGAGTCAGAGTCTTCGGACAAGCATCCTATTATTAATCCGTTGGCATTCTCCACGGTAGGGATGGACTCTACGCCCCCACCAGGGAAAGGTTTTGTGAAGCCGGTGTTAAGGAAGAAGCTCATGCATTGGGCCCATGCTTCCCGTTTTGCCGGACATACAGGCATTCAGAAAACCCTTGAGTTTATCTCTAGGTCCTATTGGTGGCCAACTCTGAAGAAGGACATCATGGAGTTTATTGCCTCTTGCCCAAAGTGTGCCCAACACAAAGTCTCCCGCCAGTCGCCTGCGGGGCAACTGGTTCCATTATCTGTTCCCCGTCGACCGTGGACCCATTTGTCGATGGACTTTGTTACAGACCTGCCTATGTGCAACAAGTTTAATACCATCTGGGTGGTAGTTGACCGGTTCACCAAGATGGCACATTTCATACCTCTCACCGGTCTTCCGTCAGCTTCCAAGCTGGCTCAAGTGTTTATTCAAGAGATCTTCCGACTCCACGGTCTTCCTGAAGAGATCATCTCTGATCGTGGAGTACAATTTGTAGCCAAATTTTGGCGAAGTTTATGTCAAGCCCTCCAAGTCAAGTTGAAGTTTTCTACAGCTTACCATCCTCAGACCAATGGTTAAACTGAGAGGGTGAATCAGGACTTGGAGGCCTTCCTCCGCATTTATGTGTCTTCCTCTCAAGATGACTGGGTTCAACTCCTTCCTTAGGCCGAGTTCAGCCACAACAATCAATACCATTCCTCATCTTCTTCAACACCATTCTTCATCAACTCTGGATTCCACCCTAAAGTTCCAGAATTCCAACCGCTTCCAGCAACTTCTGTTCCAGCAGTGGATGTCACCTTGCGTCAGTTTTCTAACAACTGGAAGAGTGTACGAGCGGCCCTGCTCAAAGCCTCGTTCAGGTACAAGAAGTTTGCAGATAGAAAGCGTAGAGCGGTTCCTGCTCTCAAAGTGGGTGATCGTGTGTGGTTGTCCACGAAGAATTTGAGGTTGAGAGTTCCCAGCATGAAGTTTGCACCTCGTTACATCGGTCCTTTCAAAATTGAACAAGTCATCAATCCTGTTGCTTACAAACTCCAGTTACCTCCCTTCCTGAAAATACCCAGGACATTCCATGTTTCCCTGTTGAAACCGCTGATCCTGAATCGGTTTCATTCCGCACTTCCTCCGGCTCCGAAAGTCCAGACTCAACGGGGAGTTGAGTATGAAGTTGCCAAGATTCTGGATTCACGTTTCCGTTATGGTCAATTGCAGTATCTTATTGACTGGAAGGGCTATGGTCCTGAAGAACGCTCTTGGACCAATGCGTCAGATGTCCATGCTCCTGCCTTGGTCTGGAATTTCCACTCTAAGTTTCCTCAAAAGCCTAAGAAGTGTCCTGGGGCCACTCCTAAAGGGAGGGGGTGCTGTCACGATCCGGGTATCTGGACGCCATTACTTGCCTTTTAGATGCCTCCTGAAGCTGGCTCAGCGTTCCAGGGCCGGATCTCATCTGTGTTACTGATGTCCACACTCTGCATATCCCTCCTGTCACTCTGAGACACTGTCACAGCAGCGCCATGTTTGAATCTAGTATGGCGTCTCCCGTCCTCCGTGGCCTCCGCCGCCGCTCCTGTGTTCCAATATGCATGTTGTCAGAGTGGTGCCCCATGCCTGCCGCGGCCTCCGCTGTCATCCATGTGTCTCAGTGTGCAGTTGTCAGTTTGGCGTCTCCTGTCCTCCGCGGCTGGCTCCGCCATTGCTGCTATGTTTCCACATGGTTTTCCAAACCAACTTTCCCTCCAGTACTAACATGTTTGTTCCAGTCACATGTTCAATCTCCCCCAATCCGCTGCACTGTGAATCTGCATGATTGGCCAGCCAATGCCTGCCCTGCAGCAGGTATAAGTATCCTGTGCCTGAACCAAGAAATGGTCAGTGCTTTGATTGTCAAACCTAGTTCCAGTCTCTCTCTCCTGTGGTTGTTTCTCAAGGTTCCAGCTCCTGTCTCCAGCATCCACTAAAGAGACCCGCACCTGCCTTCCATCCTGCGGTGCAGCCTGACTCTGCAGTCCTCCGTGGCTATTCCAGCTTCCAGCTATTAACCCATCTGCTTCCAGCGGTCAGCTTCCAGCAGTATCCAGTTTCCTTAAAGTGCCGGTGTTGTTCCAGCGGATCCCTACTTACCAGCAGTATCCATAACCACCGGTAACCTCTTTTCAACTCTTCTGTTTCCACGCTCCCTAGCATCTTACAGTATCCACTCCGTGTCTTCATCACCTGGCTGGTTCCATCCAGCATCCACTCCGTGTCTTCATCACCTGGCTGATTCCATTCAGCATCCACTCCGTGTCTTTACCATCTGGCTGGTTCCATCCAGTATCTACAACAGTCTATTCAAGTTACCAGCTTCATCTAATACATCTACTGGCGTGTTCCTCGGCTACCTTCACTGCTACAGCCAGGCCTGGTAAGGTTATTCCATCTAAGGACTCTAACATCTGTTCCTCAACCTACCAGTGCTCTGTGATACCTTCTACGGTTATAGTGATCCAGGAACTGTATTATTTGCCACTGATTATTATCAACTGTGAATACTGTTGTTTCAATACGGAGCCTGTTAATAAAGCTTTTATTGACTTTTAACCTGGTTGTCATGGTCACACCTTCGGGTAATCCTTCTACACTTACATGTCCAGGGGTCTGATTAAACCTCCCAAGTTTAATTTCATTTCAGCCCCTACAACTGAGGCTTCCTCCTGTCAGCCTAAACCCTCAGTTGTGACAGTAAGCACTGACCATATGAATCCAGTCGGAGACCAGGATCCAGCGGCCAGGCCGATGCAAGAACTGGCAGCCAGACTCGAACATCAGGAGGCTGCACAAGGCCACATCATCCGCTGTCTCCAGGATCTCTCTACCCGGCTGGATGGGATTCAAACGACCCTCCGTGGACCTGGCACGTCCGGTGCATCCACCACAGTGACACCAGCTGTAACCCCACCCACCTTACCCATTTCTACTACACGTCTTTATCTTCCAACGCCAGCAAAATTTGACGGATCTCCAAGATTCTGCAGGGGATTTCTCAACCAATGTGAAATCCATTTTGAGCTACAACCTGGCAATTTCCCCAGTGACCGTACTAAAATTGCCTATATTATTTCCCTTCTCAGTGGCTCAGCCCTTGACTGGGCATCACCTTTATGGGAGAAGTCTGATACCCTGCTGTCCTCCTATACTGACTTTGTAGCTACATTCAGGCGCATCTTCGACGAGCCAGGCCGGGTAACCTCGTCTTCATCTGAGATTCTCCGTTTACGCCAGGGAACACGTACTGTATTATTTGCCACTGATTATTATCAACTGTGAATACTGTTGTTTCAATACGGAGCCTGTTAATAAAGCTTTTATTGACTTTTAACCTGGTTGTCATGGTCACACCTTCGGGTAATCCTTCTACACTTACATGTCCAGGGGTCTGATTAAACCTCCCAAGTTTAATTTCATTTCAGCCCCTACAACTGAGGCTTCCTCCTGTCAGCCTAAACCCTCAGTTGTGACAGGGGGCGTTTGTGGGTGTCAACTGACCGTTTTCTGGAAGTGTTTGGAAAAACGCAGGCATGTCCAAGCGTTTGTAGGGCGGATGTCTGACGTCAATTCCAGACAAGAACAGGCTGAAGTGATCGCAGCGGCTGAGTAAGTTCTTTCTAAGCTACTCAGAAACTGCACACGGCTACTATCTGTTCGCAGCACTGCAAAAAATAGCTAGTGAGTGATCAACTCGGAATGACCCCCATAGACCATATTCCTGTCTAAACCATAGCTGATGGTTCTGCCTTGATCACAAAGGGCGCAAAGTCTAAAAAGCACAAGTTCAAGTGTTTTGTATGTCACAAGATAGGACATAAAGCTTCAGAGTGTAAAATGAGAAATTCCAGTGCTGCGCAGAAGCAGTGTTGTACGTGCCAGATTTGGGAAGTAATCTCATTGCTATCAGCGTCCTAGAGAACAAAGGCTACAGAGTCCAGTTTGAAAAGGGCAAGTGTATGGTGCAAAATAAAAAGGGACTGTTACTGCTCCAGCAACCTGGTGCAACCAACTATGGGGGTCATTCCGAGTTGTTCGCTCGTTGCCGATTTTCACAACGGAGCGATTAAGCCAGAAATGCGCATGCGCATGGTTCGCAGTGCGAACGCGGTTAGTATTTTAGCTCAAAACTTAGTAGATTTACTCACGTCCCAACGAAGATTTTTCATTGTTGAAGTGATTGGAGTGTGATTGACAGGAAGTGGGTGTTTCTGGGCGGAAACTGGCCGTTTTCTGGGAGTGTGCGGAAAAATGCAGGCGTGTCAGGGAAAAACGCGTGAGTGTCTGGAGAAACGGGGGAGTGGCTGGGCGAACGCTGGGCGTGTGTGTGACGTCAAGCCAGGAACGAAATGGGCTGAGCTGATCGCAGTGTAGGAGTAAGTCTCGAGCTACTCAGAAACTGCTAAGAATTTTCTATTCGCATTTCTGCTAATCTTTCGTTCGCTATTCTGCTAAGCTAAAATACACCCCCAGAGGGCGGCGGCTTAGCGTGTGCAATGCTGCTAAAAGCAACTGGCGAGCGAACAACTCGGAATCACCCCCTATATGTTCTATATGTTCTGGGCACTTAGGAGTGTACTGCAATGATGGCTACTGATGCAAACCAGTCAATGGAGCTGTGGCATAAATGCTTGGGTCATCCAGGATATGACAACATCCAGGAACTGCTTGATGGAATGGTAAAAGGGATCACCATGAGTAACGCAGAAAGACCCATGTGTGAGAGTTGCCTAAAAGGCAAGCAAACCCGCAACCCATTTCAAAAATCAGTTAGTAGAGCAGAGACACCACTAGCTCTAGTGCACACCGACGTGTGTGGTCCAATGGAGGTAGAATCAATCAGTGGCTAAAGGTATTTCAAGACTCTCATTGATGACGCCACAAGAATTACAAACGTGTACTTAATTAAAGAAAAGAGTGAAGTTGTCAACAAAATTGTGGAGTACAAAAACCTGGTCGCGACTCAGATGGGTCTGAAACTAAAGATTCTGAGATCAGACCACGGTGGAGAGTATGATAACAAAGTCTTAGCCGCATTCCTTAGAAAATATGGCATAAAGCATCAGCTAACAATTGCCTACACACCGGAATAGAATAGCGTGAGTGAGTGGGCAAACCACACAATTGTTGAAAGAGCACGGACTATGTTAAGTGATGCTGGCCTGGAAAATAAATTTTGGCCAGAAGCAATATCTACTGCAGTATACCTAAAGAATTGTGCACCTACAGTGGTCATCAAAGGTAAAACGCCACTGGAGGCGTGGTCCAGAGAAAAGCCAAGTGTCAGTCATCTTCAAGTCTTTGGGAGCACAGCTTTTGCACATATACCAAAGGAGAAAAGGAGAAAGTTAGATCCAAAATCCATAGAATGTATAATGCTTGGGTACGGCGAAGAAAGCAAAGGATACAGGGGGTCATTCCGAGTTGATCGTAGCTGTGCTAAATTTAGCACAGCTACGATCTTCTTCCCTGACATGCGGGGGGACGCCCAGCACAGGGTTAGCCCGTCCTGCATGTCAGTCCGGCCCCCCTCGCAGAAGTGCAAAGGCATCGCACAGCGGCGATGCCTTTGCACTTCAAGAGTAGCTACCGGCCAGCGCAGTTTTAGTGTGCTGGCCGGGAGCTACTCATCGCTCCCCGGCCCGCAGCGGCTGCATGTGGCGTCACGCAGCCGCTGCGGCCCGCCCGCCCGTTCGGTCCGGCCATGCCTGCGTTGGCCGGACCAAACCCACGAAACGGTGGCCAAACATGGCCGTTCCACCCCCTCCCGCCCAGCGATCGTCTCTGCCTGTCAATCAGGCAGAGGCGATCACATCCCTACTACGGCCTTCGGCCGTCTGGCTTGCGCCGGTGCACTACTGCACTGGCGCATGCGCAGCAGGGACCCGTTCGCTCTGCTGCATTAAAACGCAGCGAGCGAATGGGTCAGAATGACCCCCAAAGACTTTGGGATGTTACAAACAAACGTCTTCTTAAATTCAGAGATGTGGTATTCCATGAGACAGCACCACAGTCTGGAGCAGTGGAGCAAGAAGAGAATGTATTATTGGATGTACAGGCAGCAGAAAGCATTTCTGAATCTGAGAGTGTCAAAGTAGACAACAAATCAGGGAACAGAAGTTCTATGAGGAGCAACAAAGGTGTTCCAGCCAATAAATAGTGAGGAGTATGCAAACATAGCTTACTGTGAACCTAAACACATACAAGAAGCAAAGTCAAGCAGTGATTGGACAGAGTGGAAGTTAGCAATTGATACAGAACTGTCAGCACTGGATGATAGCAGTACATGGACTATGGTTGATAAACCAAGTAACCGTAAAACGATCAAGAGCAAGTGGGTCTTCTGCAAGAAGTTGAATGCAGACGGAACGATAGCTCGTTAAAAAGCCCAACTTGTTGCCAAGGGATATACCCAGAAGTCTGGAATCAATTATGGAGAGATCTACTCGCCTGTCACAAGGTATAGCACCTTAAGATTAGTGATTGCTATTGCTACACTACATGATCTACTATTATATCAGTTAGACTTTGACTCCGCATTCCTGAATGGAGAGTTAGTTGAGGAAATTTACATGGAACCACCTGAACACTATGATGTGAATATATTCCAAACAGGAAAAGTTTGTCTCTTAAAGAAGTAGCTAAACGGACTCAATCAAAGTGATCATTGCTGGTATGTGAAGTTGGATGCAGTGCTACTAGAAATTAACTTTGTTAGGTGAGAGACTGATCACTGCCTATACCATAAGACTATGGAATAAAAATTGTTCATATTAGCTGTATATGCGGATGATTTACCTCTGGCAGGTCAAGAAAATCACATCACTGACATGAAGCACCAGCTTAAACAAAGATTCAAGTTGAAAGATCTAGGCCCTGTAAATCACTTATTAGGCATGAAAATTGTACAAAACTTAAAAGAAGGGACTGTCACAATTGACCAATAAACATACATTGAGGCAATAATTTCCAAATATGGAATGACAGATGCAAAACCAGTAAGCACTCCCATTTATAAAAGTGTAAAGATGGACAAGGCCATGTCAACAAGCAGCAAGGGGAAGATAGAGCAAATGCAAGAAATCCCTTATCAAAATGCTGTTGTTAGTTTGATGTATGCAAGTATTGGGACACGTCATGACATCACATATGCAGTGAGTCGGGCATGCCAGTTTGCAAATAATCCTGGGAGACAACACTGGATTGCAGTAAAAATAATTCTAAGGTACCTAAAAGGTACAAGTTCACAAAAGCTGACATTTACAAAATCAAAAGACACCAGCTTGAAAGTATTCTGTGATGCTGACTGGGGGTCAGATGAGGATGAAAGACGTTCCTACACTGGATACCTTTTTGCATTAGCAGGCGCAGCTGTCAGCTGGGAAAGTAGGAAACAGCCCATAGTTGCTCTTTCTACAACAGTGGCGGAGTATATGGTGCTCACAGAAACTTGGAAAGAAGCACTTAGTATAACAAAGACTTTGTGAGTTAGGTCTTTATCACAGTGAGATTATCAACATAGAGTGTGATAACAAGGGAGCAATAGATCTTTCTTGTAGCACAAAACATCATGGACGGTCTAAGCGCATTGCTATAAGACATCACTTCATTCGTGAATTAGCAGAAAATAAGTCCATCAGTGTGGAATATGTTGCAAGTGAAGAAAATCTTACTGACATGTTGACAAAAGGACTGTCATCACACTTGTTACAAGCATTCTTGAAGGAATGTGGACTGGAATATATTTAATGTTGATTTATTCCTACTGTTTTTGCTTCACATTTATGCTTTCGATTATTGAAATGTTGATAAAATGTCAAGTTCTTTTATATGTGACCAGAGACAGTCTTGAGCGAGGGGGAGTGTTAGTATATGGTGCGCTCCGTACCTGTATCCTTATGCATGGGATTACATGGGCACATCCTCTAGTGTTCATCCCCTAGTGTCCAGTGTACCTGGGAGGTGGAGTTAGTACACTGAGCTCCTCCATCTTAGAGAGTGAGAGTACAGCGCTGGATCTGAGCGCATGGGAGAGCTGGGAGCTGAGAGAAACCTGCAGCGTTCCTCCGCATATCGCATGTACCGCTCCTCCGGAGCTAATACAGAGCCAGGCAGTGCATCACTTCTCCTTCACAGCGGGAGTCAGACTGCATGGCCGGCAAGTCCTCTGTCCCTTATCACCAGAGCCATCCCCGCAGTCAAACCGCAGCCACATCAGGACACTGATAAGTACCGCCAATACCTGTTACCCTGTATGTTATAACAGACCAGTTGCATACTATTGCTGCATACTCAAGTCACCTGTGTATATTATGAATAAACCCAATTGCTATAAACTCATTAGTGTGTGGACTAACGTCACTGCATCAAGTACCGCAATACTCTTCCAACACCCTTGGGCTCATATATAGTGTGTAAATCTGGCTCTGGTACTAGCCAATGCCTCCCCAGCCATTTACCTCACCGCACATCCCTGGTGCTTATGTGTTGTCCGGCACATGCGCAATCAGTAATTTAATTTTATAGCGCATGAGCAGTGTGCAGATATTCATAAATTATGCTGCATTCCGCTTAGATCTGGCACAATATTTCCTCAGTCATCTCTTCTACACATAGAAATGTTACAACTAAAGGCATCAACATTTGCATTATCAATATTATGATCAAAACAAGGGCCCTCATTCCGAGTTGATCGGTCGGTATTTTTCATCGCATCGCAATGAAAATCCGCTTAGTACGCATGCGCAATATTCGCACTGCGACTGCGCCAAGTAATTTAACAATGAAGATAGTATTTTTACTCACGGCTTTTTCATCGCTCCGGCGATCGTAATGTGATTGACAGGAAATGGGTGTTACTGGGCGGAAACACGGCGTTTTATGGGCGTGTGGATGAAAACGCTACCGTTTCCGGAAAAAACGCAGGAGTGGCTGGAGAAACGGAGGAGTGGCTGGGCGAACGCTGGGTGTGTTTGTGACGTCAAACCAGGAACGACAAGCACTGAACTGATCGCACAGGCAGAGTAAGGTTGAAGTTACTCAGAAACTGCAAAGTAGTTTGTAATCGCAATATTGCGAATACATCGGTCGCAATTTTAAGAAGCTAAGATACACTCCCAGTAGGCGTAGGCTTAGCGTGTGTAACTCTGCTAAATTCGCCTTGCGACCGATCAACTCGGAATGAGGGCCAAGGTGTTTCCATACAGCCAGTGGTGGATTGGGGGGGTTAAAGTCATTGGGAGGCTTGGCGACCGTGGGGACGAATTAGGGATGGTCATTAACCATCAATTATTCAAAATCATCAATGGTCTATGGCTGATGTAGAATATATTTTACATTGATGGGGAAGAACCATATAGTTCCCCACCATCGATGACCATCCCTACGCTGAATGCAGCATATGACTCCGCCCCCAGCGGAGCTCCATCCACAATGAGCATGTGTAGCTCCATCCACAATGAGCATCACTCACTTTTCTGCAGCACCAGCCCGTGTCAGTGGTATGCAGTGCGGAGGAGCTTAGACAGCTGTCAGCAATACTAAGTCAAGTACTGTCTGAGTGATAGTCTTATGCTGCCAATATAATACCTTCCACTGGTACTATATATGAAATGATACTGCTATCACATTTGAAGAATATATTTCAGGGACAGATTGCACATTGACCTCAAAGGAATATTTCATGGTAGGCCAGACCACTGCTGAAATAATTTAGTTTTATTTTTGGAAAAATTTGCTCCAACCAGCGCTGATCGGGAACCAGCCTTGGTGGCTGAAGACAGCTCAACACTGATTTGTTAATGGTGACTAACCCCTACCCACGGATAAGGCCACCTATGCTTCCTGTTCTTGATCAGCCCACTCCTTCATGATCCCCTACTCAGCATATTCACCTGCTTCTGGCTCCCCGCTGGTGGAATCACATCCTCTTCTAGAAGCTATCTTCAGCTCTAGCTGGAAAACAATATTAAGTACTGCACTTCTGTGGGATCTGTACCATCTGTAGGATTCTGCCAATCCTTGTGTTTCCCGGTGAGAGTGGCAGCTTGGATCTGCACTGCCGCATTCTGCTTCTGAGCTGAATGCAAGCCGCCAAGAGCTGAACATTGGGTGCCATCTGTGATATGCCTGTTTATATTCCTAATGGGAGGAGGACACAGGATTTGACAAGTAGGAGTTGGCTTTCTAAATATGCACAGGTCAGTATTATGCAAAAGTTTATGCAGCTAGACAGCTGGGCTGGAGGCAGTGCAGGGTATAAGGGCAGAGTTGTCAGAACTGGGTTGGAGGCAGAGCAGCTTATAAGGGTAGAGGTTGTAGACCATAGCTGGGCTGTAGGCAGAGCAGGGTATAAGGGCTGAGTTGTCAGAGTTGGCTTAGAGGCAGAGCAGCTTATAAGGGTAGAGGTGGCAGACCAGAGCTGGGCTGTAGGCAGAGCAGGGTAAAAGTGCAGAGGTGGCAGAGCTGGGATGGAGGCAGAGTAGTTTATAAAGACAGGTGGCAGTGCAGTGCTGGGCTGGAAGCAGAACAGGGTATAAGGGCAGAGGTGGCACAGCTGGTTTGCAGGCAGAGCAGGGTATATAAGGGCAGATGTGGCAGAGCTGGGCTGGAAGCAGAGCAGAGTATAAGGGCTGAGGTGGCAGAGCTGGACTGGAGGTAGAACAGTGTATATGAGGGCAGGGGTGTATCTACCCATCGGCCAGGATGGCACTCGCCAGGGGCGCCATCCGAGCAGGGGGCGCCATCCGACGGTGCCACCCTCGGCCAATGGGTGGAATCCCTTAAGCCGTAGTGTTTGGCAATACCTGCTGTGCCGAGCTGCCTGTCATTGCCTGGGATGGAGTGTGGTGGATCACTTAGTGGGCAGGAGCTGGCGCCGGTGTCCAGCACCGCAATGCACTACAGGGAAGAAACTGAAAATAATCTACAACTCTCAGCAACCCTTGCTGTCGGGAGCTCCCAGCGGCAAGGGCTGCTGGAAGCTGTAGGTTTTTTTTCAGGTTCTTCACGTTTTTTAATGTGGTGCCAGACACCGGCGCCGACTCCTGTCTACAGAGCGATCCTCCGCCCTTCATCCCAAGCAGCTCGGCACAGCAGGTATTGCCAGACACTATGGCTATGTGCTGTGTGGGGAGGCTATGTATGTGCTGGGAGTGGGGGAGACTGCTACTATGTCCTAAGGGTGGACTACAGCTATGTGCTGGGAGGGGGATGGGAACTATGGCTATGTGCTTGAGGAGGTGAGGGGCTATGTTTCCGGGAGGGGGACTATGGCTATCTATGCTGGCAGGGAACTATTGCTATGTGATGGGAGGGGGATGGGGACTACTGTATCACTGTGTTGGGAGAGATGGAGACTACGGCTATGTGCTGGGGGGAATACGGCTATTGCTTGGGGTGGGGGGGGGGGCTATGGTTATTTACTGGGAGGGGACTATGGCTATGTGTTGGGAGGGGGATGGGGACTACGAATCCATGACTGTGGGGGCATATCTTGCAATGTGGGGGCTTATATGGCACTGTGGGGGCATATCTAGCACCATGGGGGTACATCTGGCACTGTGGGGGCATGTGTATCTGGCAATGTGGGGGCATATCTGGCAACATGGCGGAATATGTGTATCTGGCACTGTGGGGCATATCTAGCACCGTGGGGGCATATCTGGCATTGTGGGGACATGTGTGTATCTGGCACTGTGGGGGCATATGTGTATCTGGCACTGTGGGGGCATATGAGTATCTGGCACTATTGGGGGCATGTGTATCTGGCAATGCAGTATTGGGGTCATATGTGTATCACGCTCCCATTTTCATTGGCCATGTGGCATGTGGCCACACCCTTTTTTGGGTGTGTGCATGCCGTCGGCATGTGCACGCAGTACCACTAACATATTTTTCTACTTGCACCACTGGGTAGTGTGCTGCACTGCACTTCTTTGCACTACTATTTCATTATACTACCTGGCTTTGGGGGGCATTGCATCCTCAGCCAGGCCAGGCACTGCTGATGTCTCCTCAGTGTTATAAGAATTACTGTGTGGGCATAATGTGTATAGGGAACTGCTACTGTCTGGGCATGATGTGTATAAGGGTTACTACTGTGTAGTGTCATTTGAATTGGGGAACTATTGTATGGCCATGCCCCTTTCCCACAAGATCATGTCCCTTTTTTGCACATGCACCTTCCCTATTTCAAATATGGGGGGCACCAGTCCTTTACTTTGCCAGGGGCGCTCAGACCACTAGATACACCCCTGTATGAGGGCTAAAATGGCAAAGCAGAGCTGGGCTAGAGGCAGAGCAGGGAATAAAGGGTGAGGTGGCAGAGCTGGGCTGGAAGAAGAGCAGGGTATAAGGGGGTGGTGGCAAAGCTGGTGTGGAGGGTATAAGGACAGAGAAGATCTGGGCTGGAGGCAGAACAGGGTATATAAGAGCAAAGCACAACTTAGCTGGAGGCAGACCAGAGTATATAAGGGCAGAGGTAGGTCCAGAGAGTATTTTAAATATCAATACCAAGTAGCCACAACAAAATCGTACATTCCCTTTGCATTAATTAAATACTTGGGCTATATCACAATACTTTAAAGCCTTTTTTTGTGTGTTAGAGCTGCCTACTGTCATATGCTCCCCTTTGTGTTGCTGTAATGCCACATACTATTGAATGTTTTCTTTAGCCTTGACTACTAATTGTGTGCTCATCCCACCTACTTTTGTGTTAGCCACACCAGCAGTTTTTTGGACCCACCCACATGAGGTCACTTCTAAAAATATTTCCAGGACCACTTTGAATTCTCAATCCGCCCCTGCACACATCTGTTTATGGACAACAAAACATCTGTTTCACAAATAAACAGAATGTAGGGCACTTGTTCAATCACCTATACAGGAAAGCACTGAATGTTTGAAATTTGGCAATTGAAAAGGATATTCTTTTAATGACAACATACAGTACGTGCCCAGAAAACTGCATGAGTTGGCAGACTCATTATATTTGCTATCAGCGCTGACTATAATCTGCTGCAAAACTGTGTGTACTGTATGTAGCAAATAAAATGTTATTTTGTCATATTTTGGACCAAAACATTTAAGCTTGCAGCCAATCATCAAGGAACCTCAGTTTTCTGCATGTCCCTACTAGTGATGAGCGGGTTCGGTTTCTCGGAAACCGAACCCCCCCGAACTTCTCCCTTTTAACACGGGTTCGAGGCAGGTTCGAACCTTCCCGCCTTGCTCGGCTAACCCGAGCGCGCCCGAACGTCATCATCCCGCTGTCGGATTCTCGCGAGATTCGGATTCTATATAAGCAGCCGCGCGTCGCCGCCATTTTCACTCGTGCATTGGAGATGATAGGGAGAGGACGTGGCTGGCGTCCTCTCCGTTTATTGTTGAAGTTCAGTGGCGTAACTACTGCCCCCGCAGTCCTCGCGGTGGCTTGGGGGCGAGGGGCTGCGGGGGTGCCGCCACTGATTTAGAGCAGATTGACATGCGGACGAGCGTCCGCATGTCAATCTGTTGTCACTAGCCCCCCGCTGTGAAGTAGGGACACGGAGGGCACAGCACGCGCCTCTCCTGTGTCCCTCTGACTCGAGTCTCCGGCGTGTCGGGGGCGTGGCCTATGAAAAGGGGGCGTGGCTTCGCGGGAGGACCCGCGATCGCGGGCCACGCCCCCATTTTCGTCACTGAGGGGGCATGCCCAGCGCTCTGTGAGCTGCTGGCATGCCCTCTCTCCCACTGTGCGCTGAATAGACGCTGTGCGCATGCGCACAGCATCTATTCACTACTGCTCTGCTATGCAGAGCAGTGAGTGTACGAGCCTTCCAACTGCCCCCCCCCCCATCGCGGGACACTGCGGCCCGCGGGTGGGACAGTGGGACAGTCCCCAAAAAACGGGACTGTCCGACGAAAATCGGGACAGTTGGGAGGTATGCATATATGGCACTGAGGGGGCATATATGGCACTGGGGGGGGCACAGAGGGGGCATATATGGCACTGGGGGGCATATATGGCACTGCTGGGGGCACTGAGGGGGCATATATGGCACTGGGGGGGCACTGAGGGGGCATATATGGCTCTGGGGGGGCACTGAGGGGGCATATATGGCACTGTATGTGTACCTGGCACATGGGGGGGGCTATATTTGGCACTGGGGGCACGTGAGCACCTGGCATTGTGGGGGAATATCTGGCACTGGGGGCATATGTGGCACTGGGGGGAGAGGCTATATTTGGCACTGGGGGCATGTGAGTACCTGGCACCGTGGGGGAATATCTGGCACTGAGGACATATGTGGCACTGGGAGCACAGCCCTAGCAACAAGCACTACCCCCTAGCAACGAGCATGACACCCAGTGCATGAAACCCCTGGCAACGAGCATGACACCGAGTGCATGAAACACCTGGCAGCGAGCATGACACCCTGAGCATGAAAACCCCTGGCACCGTGCATGGAACCAAGAGCATGAAACCCCTGGCAACGAGCAGGTAATTTAAAAGTAATTAGAAGCCTTACTGTAGGACTTAATGTGTAATGTACATTACGGTGTGTGGCATAATGTATCACGGACATTGCGGTGTGTGTCAGAATGTGTCACAGGCATTACGGTGTGTGGCAAACTATATCACGGGCATTGTGGTATGTGGTATAATGTCTCAGGGGCATTGCAGTGTGGCATAGGGTATAACGGGCATTGCGGTATGTGTCACAGGCATTACGGTGTATGGTATACTATATCACGGGCATTGTGGTATGTGGTATAATGTCTCAGGTTCATTGCAGTGTGTGTCATAATGTATCACGGACATTGCGGTGTGTGTTATAATGTATCACGGACATTGCGGTGTGTTGTATACTATATCATGGGCATTGTGGTATGTGGTATAATGTCTCAGGTTCATTGCAGTGTGTGTCATAATGTATCACGGACATTGCGGTGTGTGTCATAATGTATCACGGACATTGCGGTGTGTGGTATACTATATCATGGGCATTGTGGTATGTGGTATAATGTCTCAGGTTCATTGCAGTGTGTGTCATAATGTATCACGGACATTGCGGTGTGTGTCATAATGTATCACGGACATTGCGGTGTGTGGTATACTATGTCACGGGCATTGTGGTATGTGGTATAATGTCTCAGGTTCATTGCAGTGTGTGTCATAATGTATCACGGACATTGCGGTGTGTGTTATAATGTATCACGGACATTGCGGTGTGTGGTATACTATATCATGGGCATTGTGGTATGTGGTATAATGTCTTAGGTTCATTGCAGTGTCTGTCATAATGTATCACGGACATTGCGGTGTGTGTCATAATGTATCACGGACATTGCGGTGTGTGGTATACTATATCATGGGCATTGTGGTATGTGGTATAATGTCTCAGGTTCATTGCAGTGTGTGTCATAATGTATCACGGACATTGCGGTGTGTGTCATAATGTATCACGGACATTGCGGTGTGTGGTATACTATATCATGGGCATTGTGGTATGTGGTATAATGTCTCAGGTTCATTGCAGTGTGTGTCATAATGTATCACGGACATTGCGGTGTGTGGCATAATGTATCACGGACATTGCGATGTGTGGCATACTATATCACGGGCATTGTGGTATGTGCTATAATGTATCAGGGGCATTGCAGTGTGTAGCATAATGTATAACGGGCATTGCGATTCCTGTCATAATGTGTCACAGGCATTACGGTGTGTGGCATAATGTGTCGGGGGCATTACGGTGTGTGCATATTGTGTCATGTGCATTATTGTGTGTGGCATAATGTCTGAGGGCCTTTGCAGTATGTGGCATAATGTATACTGGGCATTACTATAAGGAGGAAAAATGACAAATAATGGAAGGGGCATGAATCAGGATTATTTTTCTTTCCTGTGGTGGCTAACGTCTGGGCGTGCAGGTTGCAAAACTGGGGTATAAGGTAGTCTTTTCCTGCAATGCCACGCCTCTTTATGTGAAGCCACGTCCATTTAAACAAAACCACGCCCCCTTTTTGGTGGCGCGCGCCTTCGGCGCGCACATGTTTGTCCCTTTACTAGTGCCAATTATGGGGGGGGGCGCCGTAGAATTTTTTGGCTTGGGGGAGAAAAATTTCTAGTTACGCCACTGTTGAAGTTGATTGGTTTATTGCTTAATTGTGGGAAGGACTGGGGAGCAGCTGTTAGGAGGAGCACAGTGCAGAGTTTTGCTGATAAGTGACCATCAGTTTTTTATCCGTTCTCTGCCTGAAAAAAACGCTCCATACCATATCTGTGCTCAGTGTGCTGCATAATATATCTGTGCTGAGTGCTCACACTGCTTAATTGTGGGGACTGGGGAGCAGCTATAGCAGGAGTACAGTGCAGAGTTTTGCTGACAGTGACCACCAGTATACGTTGTCTGCCTGAAAAACACTCCATATCTGTGCTCAGTGTGCTGCTTTATTGTGGGGACTGGGGACCACCAGTATAATTAATATTATATAGGAGGAGTACAGTGCAGAGTGCACTGCTGTACCTACCTCTGTGTCGTCATCCATTAAGTATACTATCCATCTACATTCTATGCCTGTGGTGCATTTTAGTTTTGCAGTTTGCTGACACAGTGTCCACCAGTATACTATATATAGCAGTACGGTAGGCCACTGCTGTACCTACCTCTGTGTCGTCATCCATTAAGTATACTATCCATCTACATTCTATACCTGTGGTGCATTTTAGTTTTGCAGTTTGCTGACAGTGTCCACCAGTATACTATATATAGCAGTACGGTAGGCCACTGCTGTACCTACCTCTGTGTCGTCACTCGTCATCCATTAAGTATACTATCCATCTACATTCTATACCTGTGGTGCATTTTAGTTTTGCAGTTTGCTGACAGTGTCCACCAGTATACTATATATAGCAGTACGGTAGGCCACTGCTGTACCTACCTCTGTGTCGTCACTCGTCATCCATTAAGTATACTATCCATCTACATTCTATACCTGTGGTGCATTTTAGTTTTGCAGTTTGCTGACAGTGTCCACCAGTATACTATATATAGCAGTACGGTAGGCCACTGCTGTACCTACCTCTGTGTCGTCACTCGTCATCCATTAAGTATACTATCCATCTACATTCTATACCTGTGGTGCATTTTAGTTTTGCAGATTGCTGACAGTGTCCACCAGTATACTATATATAGCAGTACGGTAGGCCACTGCTGTACCTACCTCTGTGTCGTCATCCATTAAGTATACTATCCATCTACATTCTATACCTGTGGTGCATTTTAGTTTTGCAGTTTGCTGACAGTGTCCACCAGTATACTATATATAGCAGTACGGTAGGCCACTGCTGTACCTACCTCTGTGTCATCACTCGTCATCCATTAAGTATACTATCCATCTACATTCTATACCTGTGGTGCATTTTAGTTTTGCAGTTTGCTGACAGTTCCACCAGTATACTATATATAGCAGTACGGTAGGCCACTGCTGTACCTACCTCTGTGTCGTCACTCGTCATCCATTAAGTATACTATCCATCTACATTCTATACCTGTGGTGCATTTTAGTTTTGCAGATTGCTGACAGTGTCCACCAGTATACTATATATAGCAGTACGGTAGGCCACTGCTGTACCTACCTCTGTGTCATCATCCATTAAGTATACTATCCATCTACATTCTATACCTGTGGTGCATTTTAGTTTTGCAGTTTGCTGACAGTGTCCACCAGTATACTATATATAGCAGTACGGTAGGCCACTGCTGTACCTACCTCTGTGTCGTCACTCGTCATCCATTAAATATACTACCCATCTACATTCTATACCTGTGGTGCATTTTAGTTTTGCAGTTTGCTGACAGTGTCCACCAGTATACTATATATAGCAGTACGGTAGGCCACTGCTGTACCTACCTCTGTGTCGTCATCCATTAAGTATACTATCCATCTACATTCTATACCTGTGGTGCATTTTAGTTTTGCAGTTTGCTGACAGTGTCCACCAGTATACTATATATAGCAGTACGGTAGGCCACTGCTGTACCTACCTCTGTGTCGTCATCCATTAAGTATACTATCCATCTACATTCTATACCTGTGGTGCATTTCAGTTTTGCGCAGTAAATATAGTAGTAGGCCATTGCTATTGATACTGGCATATAATTCCACACATTAAAAAATGGAGAACAAAAATGTGGAGGTTAAAATAGGGAAAGATCAAGATCCACTTCCACCTCGTGCTGAAGCTGCTGCCACTAGTCATGGCCGAGATGATGAAATGCCATCAACGTCGTCTGCCAAGGCCGATGCCCAATGTCATAGTAGAGAGCATGTAAAATCCAAAACACAAAAGTTCAGTAAAATGACCCAAAAATCAAAATTAAAAGCGTCTGAGGAGAAGCGTAAACTTGCCAATATGCCATTTACGACACGGAGTGGCAAGGAACGGCTGAGGCCCTGGCCTATGTTCATGGCTAGTGGTTCAGCTTCACATGAGGATGGAAGCACTCATCCTCTCGCTAGAAAAAAAAAAAGACTTAAGCTGGCAAAAGCACAGCAAAGAACTGTGCGTTCTTCTAAATCACAAATCCCCAAGGAGAGTCCAATTGTGTCGGTTGCGATGCCTGACCTTCCCAACACTGGACGGGAAGAGCTTGCGCCTTCCACCATTTGCAGGAAGGAGCACCCGCAGTCCAGTTCCTGATAGTCAAATTGAAGATGTCACTGTTGAAGTACACCAGAATGAGGATATGGGTGTTGCTGGCGCTGGGGAGGAAATTGACAAGGAGGATTCTGATGGTGAGGTGGTTTGTTTAAGTCAGGCACCCGGGGAGACACCTGTTGTCCGTGGGAGGAATATGGCCATTGACATGCCTGGTCAAAATACGAAAAAAATCAGCTCTTCGGTGTGGAATTATTTCAACACAAATGGGGACAACAGGTGTCAAGCCGTGTGTTGCCTTTGTCAAGCTGTAATAAGTAGGGGTAAGGACGTTAACCAGCGCATTCATCATAAGTCAGTGACAAGTTCAAAAACTTTGGTTGACAGCGGAAGCAGTCCACTGACCACTAAATCCCTTCCTCTTGTAACCAAGCTCCTGCAAACCACACCACCAACTCCCTCAGTGTCAATTTCCTCCTTACCCAGGAAAGCCAATAGTCCTGCAGGCCATGTCACTGTCAAGTCTGATGAGTCCTCTCCTGCCTGGGATTCCTCCGATGCATCCTTGAGTGTAACGCCTACTGCTGCTGGCGCTGCTGTTGTTGCTGCTGGGAGTCGATCGTCATCCAAGAGGGGAAGTCGGAAGACCACTTGTGCTACTTCCAGTAAGCAATTGACTGTCCAACAGTCCTTTGCGAGGAAGATGAAATATCACAGCAGTCATCCTGCTGCAAAGCAGATAACTCAGGCCTTGGCAGCCTGGGCGGTGAGAAACGTGGTTCCGGTATCCATCGTTAATTCAGAGGCAACTATAGACTTGATTGAGGTACTGTGTCCCCGGTACCAAATACCATCTAGGTTCCATTTCTCTAGGCAGGCGATACCGAAAATGTACACAGACCTCAGAAAAAGACTCACCAGTGTCCTAAAAAATGCAGTTGTACTAAATGTCCACTTAACCACGGACATGTGGACAAGTGGAGCAGGGCAGACTCAGGACTATATGACTGTGACAGCCCACTGGGTAGATGTATTGCCTCCCGCAGCAAGAACAGCAGCGGCGGCACCAGTAGCAGCATCTCGCAAACGCCAACTCGTTCCTAGGCAGGCTACGCTTTGTATCACCGCTTTCCAGAATAGGCACACAGCTGACAACCTCTTACGGCAACTGAGGAAGATCATCGCAGAATGGCTTACCCCAATTGGACTCTCCTGGGGATTTGTGACATCGGACAACGCCAGCAATATTGTGCGTGCATTACATCTGGGCAAATTCCAGCACGTCCCATGTTTTGCACATACATTGAATTTGGTGGTGCAGAATTATTTAAAAAACGACAGGGGCGTGCAAGAGATGCTGTCGGTGGCCCGAAGAATTGCAGGCCACTTTCGGCATTCAGGCACCGCGTACAGAAGACTGGAGCACCACCAAACATTCCTGAACCTGCCCTGCCATCATCTGAAGCAAGAGGTGGTAACGAGGTGGAATTCAACCCTCTATATGCTTCAGAGGATGGAGGAGCAGCAAAAGGCCATTCAAGCCTATACATCTGCCCACGATATAGGCAAAGGAGGGGGAATGCACCTGACTCAAGCGCAGTGGAGAATGATTTCAACGTTGTGCAAGGTTCTGCAACCCTTTGAACTTGCCACACGTGAAGTCAGTTCAGACACTGCCAGCCTGAGTCAGGTCATTCCCCTCATCAGGCTTTTGCAGAAGAAGCTGGAGACATTGAAGGAGGAGCTAAAACAGAGCGATTCCGCTAGGCATGTGGGACTTGTGGATGGAGCCCTTAATTCGCTTAACCAGGATTCACGGGTGGTCAATCTGTTGAAATCAGAGCACTACATTTTGGCCACCGTGCTCGATCCTAGATTTAAAACCTATGTTGTATCTCTCTTTCCGGCAGACACAAGTCTGCAGAGGTTCAAAGACCTGCTGGTGAGAAAATTGTCAAGTCAAGCGGAACGTGACCCGTCAACATCTCCTCCTTCACATTCTCCCGCAACTGGGGGTGCGAGGAAAAGGCTAAGAATTCCTAGCCCACCCGCTGGCGGTGATGCAGGGCAGTCTGGAGCGAGTGCTGACATTTGGTCCGGACTGAAGGACCTGCCAATGATTACTGACATGTCGTCTACTGTCACTGCATATGATTCTCTCACCATTGAAAGAATGGTGGAGGATTATATGAGTGACCGCATCCAAGTAGGCACGTCAGACAGTCCGTACGTATACTGGCAGGAAAAAGAGGCAATTTGGAGGCCCTTGCACAAACTGGCTTTATTCTACCTAAGTTGCCCTCCCTCCAGTGTGTACTCCGAAAGAGTGTTTAGTGCAGCCGCTCACCTTGTCAGCAATCGGCGTACGAGGTTACTTCCAGAAAATGTGGAGAAGATGATGTTCATCAAAATGAATTATAATCAATTCCTCCGTGGAGACATTCACCAGCAGCAATTGCCTCCAGAAAGTACACGGGGACCTGAGATGGTGGATTCCAGTGGGGACGAATTAATAATCTGTGAGGAGGGGGATGTACACAGTGAAAGGGGTGAGGAATCGGAGGATGATGATGAGGTGGACATCTTGCCTCTGTAGAGCCAGTTTGTGCAAGGAGAGATTGATTGCTTCTTTTTTGGTGGGGGCACAAACCAACCAGTCATTTCAGTCACAGTCGTGTGGCAGACCCTGTCGCTGAAATGATGGGTTCGCTAAAGTGTGCATGTCCTGTTTATACAACATAAGGGTGGGTGGGAGGGCCCAAGGACAATTCCATCTTGCACCTCTTTTTTCTTTCATTTTTCTTTGCATCATGTGCTGTTTGGGGACAATTTTTTGGAAGTGCCATCCTGTCTTGATTGACACTGCAGTGCCACTCCTAGATGTGCCAGGTGTTTGTGTCGGCCACTTGTGTCGCTTAGCTTAGTCACACAGCCACCTTGGTGCGCCTCTTTTTTTCTTTGCATCATGTGCTGTTTGGGGACAATTTTTTGGAAGTGCCATCCTGCCTGACACTGCAGTGCCACTCCTAGATGGGCCAGGTGTTTGTGTCGACCACTTGTGTCGCTTAGCTTAGTCACACAGCCACCTTGGTGCGCCTCTTTTTTTCTTTGCATCATGTGCTGTTTGGGGACAATTTTTTGGAAGTGCCATCCTGCCTGACACTGCAGTGCCACTCCTAGATGGGCCAGGTGTTTGTGTCGGCCACTTGTGTCGCTTATCTTAGTCACACAGCCACCTTGGTGCGCCTCTTTTTTTCTTTGCATCATGTGCTGTTTGGGGACAATTTTGTGGAAGTGCCATCCTGTCTAGATTGACACTGCAGTGCCACTCCTAGATGGGCCAGGTGTTTGTCTCGGCCACTTGTGTCGCTTAGCTTAGTCACACAGCCACCTTGGTGCGCCTCTTTTTTTCTTTGCATCATGTGCTGTTTGGGGACAATTTTTTGGAAGTGCCATCCTGTCTTGATTGACACTGCAGTGCCACTCCTAGATGGGCCAGGTGTTTGTGTCGGCCACTTGTGTCGCTTAGCTTAGTCACACAGCGACCTTGGTGCGCCTCTTTTTTTCTTTGCATCATGTGCTGTTTGGGGACAATTTTTTGGAAGTGCCATCCTGTCTTGATTGACACTGCAGTGCCACTCCTAGATGGGCCAGGTGTTTGTGTCGGCCACTTGTGTCGCTTAGCTTAGTCACACAGCGACCTTGGTGCGCCTCTTTTTTTATTTGCATCATGTGCTGTTTGGGGACAATTTTTTGGAAGTGCCATCCTGTCTTGATTGACACTGCAGTGCCACTCCTAGATGGGCCAGGTGTTTGTGTCGGACACTTGTGTCGCTTAGCTTAGTCACACAGCCACCTTGGTGCGCCTCTTTTTTTCTTTGCATCATGTGCTGTTTGGGGACAATTTTTTGGAAGTGCCATCCTGCCTGACACTGCAGTGCCACTCCTAGATGGGCCAGGTGTTTGTGTCGGCCACTTGTGTCGCTTAGCTTAGTCACACAGCCACCTTGGTGCGCCTCTTTTTTTCTTTGCATCATGTGCTGTTTGGGGACAATTTTTTGGAAGTGCCATCCTACCTGACACTGCAGTGCCACTCCTAGATGGGCCATGTGTTTGTGTCGGCCACTTGTGTCGCTTAGCTTAGTCACACAGCCACCTTGGTGCGCCTCTTTTTTTCTTTGCATCATGTGCTGTTTGGGGACAATTTTTTGGAAGTGCCATCCTGCCTGACACTGCAGTGCCACTCCTAGATGGGCCAGGTGTTTGTGTCGGCCACTTGTGTCGCTTAGCTTAGTCACACAGCGACCTTGGTGCGCCTCTTTTTTTCTTTGCATCATGTGCTGTTTGGGGACAATTTTTTGGAAGTGCCATCCTGTCTTGATTGACACTGCAGTGCCACTCCTAGATGGGCCAGGTGTTTGTGTCAGCCACTTGTGTCGCTTAGCTTAGTCACACAGCCACCTTGGTGCGCCTCTTTTTTTCTTTGCATCATGTGCTGTTTGGGGACAATTTTTTAGAAGTGCCATCCTGCCTGACACTGCAGTGCCACTCCTAGATGGGCCAGGTGTTTGTGTCGGCCACTTGTGTCGCTTAGCTTAGTCACACAGCGACCTTGGTGCGCCTCTTTTTTTCTTTGCATCATGTGCTGTTTGGGGACTATTTTTTTGAAGTGCCATCATGCCTGACACTGCAGTGCCACTCCTAGATGGGCCAGGTGTTTGTGTCGGCCACTTGTGTCGCTTAGCTTAGCCATCCAGCGACCTCGGTGCAAATTTTAGGACTAAAAATAATATTGTGAGGTGTGAGGTGTTCAGAATAGACTGGAAATGAGTGGAAATTATGGTTATTGAGGTTAATAATACTATGGGATCAAAATGACCCCCAAATTCTATGATTTAAGCTGTTTTTTAGGGTTTTTTGAAAAAAACACCCGAATCCAAAACACACCCGAATCCGACAAAAAAATTTCGGTGAGGTTTTGCCAAAACGCGTCCGAATCCAAAACACGGCCGCGGAACCGAATCCAAAACCAAAACACAAAACCCGAAAAATGTCCGGTGCACATCACTATCCCTACACTAGCATATACAGTATGTCCAGTACACCATTACACTTCAGTTAAATGTATAGATTATTATTATTTATATTATTATTATTATTATTATTATTAAATGTTATTTATAAGGCTCCACAAGTTTTCCACAGCACCACACATATACGACACCAGTAGAATAGTACAGGGTACACAGAACTTTGCATAATGGGGGTCATTCTGAGTTGATCGCTAGCTGCATTCGTTCGCTGTGCAGTGATGAGGCAAAAAAATGGCACTTCTGCGCATGCGTATGCGGTGCAATGCACACGAGCAGCATACTATTACAACGAACTATGTCGTTTTACACAGGGTCTAGTGATGCTTTTCAGTCGCACTGGCAGCCGCAGAGTGATTGACAGGAAGTGGGTGTTTCTGGGTGTCAACTGACCGTTTTCAGGGAGTGTTCATAAAAACGCAGGCATGCCAGGAAAAACGCAGGCGTGGCTGGGCGAACGCAGGGCGTGTTTGTGACGTCAAATCAGGAACTGAATGGTCTGAAGTGATCGCAAGCGCTGAGTACGTTTGAAGCTACTCTGAAACTGCACAAAAATATTTTGTAGCCGCTCTGCGATCCCTTCGTTTGCACTTCTGCTAAGCTAAAATACACTCCCAGTGGGCGGCGGCATAGCGTTTGCACGGCTGCTAAAAACTGCTAGCGAGCGATCAACTCGGAATGACCACCTATTTTACACTAACCAAGACATAAACAGAGCACAGGTAACAATTACCACCACAATTCTCAGTACAGAATACAGATGAGATACAAGTTGAGTGAGGGACTAATCAGCGAAGGGTGGAACCTGTCTCCAATAGTGACGGCATGAACAGCAAGAGTAGAGCCACTGGAAGACATGAACGAATGAACGAGAGGAATTCCGGGCTAAATGGCTACTGAGTAGTTGAAAGCTTTCATTGAAGTGCTAGAGAAGAGGGCTCTGAGAGCAGGATCGAGGAGAACCCTGCTCCTAGGAACTTACCATCTAGGGGAAAGGGGAGACTGACAGATGACATGAGGGGTGAGCATGTAAATGGGGACCTGAGGGCAGCTATGCAGGGTCAGGGAGAGCCTGATGGAGTGAGGGAGCTTGTTCCAGTGAAGGGGGCAGCACGGGCAAAATCTTGGATTGGAGCATGAGGTGCAGTAACCAGGGTAGGGTAGAGGTGATGGTCATTGGCTGCCCAGAGTGGGCGGGAAGGAGTATGTAAGGAGATCAGGCTTGTGATGTAGGGAGCAGTGGTGCTAGAGAGGGCCTTGTATGTGAGGTTATGGAGTTTAAAGAGTATTCTGTAGGGGAATGGGAGCCAATGCAGGTTGTGGCGGAGGGGAGTGGTGAATGTGCAATGTCAGGAGAGGAAGATTAGTCTAGCTGTAGTGTTGAGAACAGATCTGAGGGGAGCAAGATGGGAATGTGAGAGCCCAGTGAGGAGAAGGTTGCAGTAGTCGAGCCAAGAAATGATTAGTGAGTGGATAATCAGTTTGGTAGCCTTCTGAGAGTGGACTGGCCTGATGCAAGCAATGCTGCGTAGCTGGAACTGACAGGATTAAGAAAGAAATTGAATGTGGGGAGCAAGGCAGCCTCCTATACTGCGTCCATTGGCTCCTATGTGCAGGGCCGGACTGCCCATCTGGCATGTACCAGAAGGGCTGATTATCTGGTGGGCCAGTTCAATCAAACAGAGAGCCGGAAAATCCATGTGTAGCTTCCAGCTCTCCCCCCCCCCCCCACCCCCTATACATGAAGTGCCTGGTGTGCAGAAATATGGGGGTGTGCCGCGGGTACACACACCCCTGACTCGTGGCATGCCCCCGTGAACAGTGTCTGCATGCCTCTGCACGTGCACACAAATGTCAGGGTCAAAAAGTGGCCCCAGTCTGTCAATGCCTATAGGGTCAGGGGTTTCACATATACCCATCACTCCTGCTCAAAAATCTGGACAAAGGGTTTGTGACGATACCTTTCCTTTTCTGTTGCTAAAAATTCTGTGCAAAATCGTGATGGGTAAACAAATATATCTGGTATTCCCAATGTGGCTATTTAGGGACTTGCTGCTTTAAATGAAGGCTATTTAAGGCCTGTGTGGCTCACAAGCCAGCCCTTGGGCTTAAGCTGCAGGTTGGAACTGAAAATTTCAAGTGGCACTCACATTCAGGGTAAAGCCTGGCATGCTTTACACTGAATGTTAGTGTCGCTTTAAATTGTCAGCTCCTACTCACTGAGGAGCCACCGCTTCGTAAATATAGCCACTTGTCTGGATATTTCTCTCTGTACATGAGAGGTGAGTGCATATAATTTAATTGTGTGTTAAGCAGGTTCGGTATGAATTACCGCCGCATGGGATGCCCAATGTCAGTATACCGACATCAGCATAGGCGGATCGGGGAAGGGGGGGGGGGGCACTCGGGCCCATCCCCCCCCTTTGGTTTCTGACTTCTTCATTTTTTCAAAAGGAGAACAGCAGCAGCACTACTGCTATTTCCGTCAGTCAGATTTGATAAAAGAGTCGGCAGGCACTAGAACTCGCCACGCCTCTAACAGCAAGTCCGTGTGGTAACCAATGGGGAGCTCACACCGCAACCTACCTCCCTCACTGCCAGCCGGCCAGAGTCCAGCCCAGGCACGGGGTTCAAATGCCAGCATTGAGTAAGACTGTTACTTATGATGGCGCAGAAGCATAGGCGTGCGCAGGGGGGGTGCCTGGTGCGCACAGGCACCCCCTAATGTCTGGCACCCCGATCTCACAAGCCTGATGCAGCGATCGCCGAGCAGGCTGATTACTGTCCCCTCTGCATTGCACCCTGTCAGGACTGCATTACTGACCGGACAACTGGGTTAATCAAGGGTGCCACTGCGACCGGCTTTTAAACTCCCGGCTCCACCTCCATGTACAAAAACAGTGTGATGTGAAGTGATGACGTCATGCTGCTCGCACGCCCACCCGTCATACCTGCCACACGTCCACCTCTTTCCTTCTATGCTATGCCAATGCCAGCCACTGATGAGGAGCAGCATGCAGCCAGCGTTCCTCTTAGGAAGACAAATTCAATACTGGCAGGCGGTCGGCAGCAGCATTGACACGTCACTCGTTTTTCCAGCAGCAGCAGTACTAGTCTGCTACTGTCAGTGTCAGTGAGTGACTGCAGCTTGCAGGGGAAAGAGAGGGGGAGCCAGACCAGGCTGAGGAGGAGCAGTGTAATTGCAGTGAGTGCCATCAGGGGTGTTTGGTGCACACCACAACATCTGACAATGTATCTGCATTAATAGGATTGGTACAAAGGTGGATATTTTATATGCGTTGACCATCAATAGATGGTGCTTGACACGCCCAAAAGGCGGTGCTAGACACACCCCTCCGACAGTGCACCCCCTAATAAAATGTGCTGCGCACGCCAGTGCGCAGAAGGCTTCATTAGCCCTCACTGCACCGCACAATAATCCCAGCGCTTCCTCCTCCACTTCCTTTACCACCATGCTAGGTGCAGTCACACTCAGCCTCAGCTTTGAGAAGGCGGCCCGTGTGATTGTAACAGGGCTGTCCTGCAGATGTCTTATGCTGTGTGACTGTGACAGGGCTGTCCTGCAGATGTCTTATGCTGCTTGTTGGAAATCCAGCCGGCTGCTTCTGCTAATCAAAGATGGGCAGTTTGTGTCCTGCTGTCTGAGTCTCAGTGCAGTGCCCAAAACGAGGTATGCTGCATCTGTCACCACCAACTAAAAACTTTAATAATTATATTGTGCTGGGGTGCCTTCCAGGCTTCCATAACTAATGGAACAGGTGACCAACATTTCAAGGCCCAGCCTTTTCATCAGGATGAAACATAGGCAATAAACCAGGATGCGCTCCTACAGCCAATCATTACCTGATGGCGTATTATGTGAGGCCACGCCCCCTGTGATACCACTCCCCTTATCTGGGAGTACGCGTGCCTTAGGTGCATGTAAATATAACTAATACTGTTTCTTTATTATAGTGCCCCCCCTTTCATTTTCTTCTGGATCCGCCCCTGGACTCTAGCATCCCGAGCGGTAGAATGCCGGCAGGGGGGCAAGCGCAACTAAGCCTCTTGCGGTCTCAGAGGTGAGCTTCACTCGCCACAGGTACTGTTCTCCCTCTATTGGTGTCATGGACACCCATAGAGGGGGAATCACCTACCTCTTCGGTATACCGGCGGTTGTATGGTGCCCCCGTCGGGATCCAGACATCGGTATTATGACAGCCAGGATCCCAACGAGCGGTATGCTAACCACATACCATTTTAAGCATTTATGCTAATGTTTAAACTATGAAGTTTAAACGTTTTGATCACATATGAACAAAAATCCACTTTTAAATGCTAGATACACACAGATCTGCAGTGGTAGTATGATAGCTGCAACTTTTTAATTTGCTGAGGTACTCCTAAATATGATTTCTGTACATATTTAGAGTTTTTGTATATGGGGGAAGGGGGTAATTTATTTTTACAATTTTCTGCAAACTACCTTACATGCTGACTTGAGCCTTGGCAACTATAGAGGCTGGACAAACTCTTATTCCCACTTTGCAAACTAAAACATCCTATTCCAGTCATCCTCTAGTTCAATTTGACCTACTCCATGACTCTTCAGAGCCTAATGTATGTGTTGTTTCCTGTTTATCATTTTATCTAGCTCTTATATATCCTCCAAGAGAAGATATCTTTCCGCTGTTTTTGACCTGCAGAAAAACTTTCCAGCCTGCCACAGCATCTACTATTATAGAATGGACTTTGGGGGTGATTCAGACCTGATCGCTGGGCTGCAAACTTTTCTGCCCTGCGTTCAGATAGTTGCTGCCTCCAGGAGGAGTGTAAATTCGCTGTGCAAGTGTGCAATCCTATGTGTACGCCGAGCTGCTAAAATCCACTGTGTGCAGTCTCTGCGCATCCCTGGACTTACTCCTCCAGTGCGATGAGAACAGGCTGATGCTGGCCGGAGCTAACGTCAGACACCCTCCCTGAAAACGCTTGTGAACGCCTGCATTTTTCCAGACACTCCCAATAAACAATCAGTTGCCACCCACAAATGGCCTCTTCCTGTCAATCACCTTGCGAACGCCAGTGTGATCTGATTTTTTGCATCATCCAGTCACTGACCGGCGATGGTCTTTGGTATTGTCCGCCGCGCGTGCGCATTGTAGTGCATACGCATGTGCAGTTAGGACCTGAAAATGCACAGCAGGGATCACATCTGAATCACCCCCTTTTGTGGCTATAATGTTTAGCAAGGTGCAGTGACCACCAAAGTGGCATCTAAAGGTATGTCTTTGTAAGCTATAATTCATTCTGCTAGATGGTCTACAACTTGGAGCTTTGTTAAACAGGGTTACATACGTTTTACTGGTGGATGAAATGACGTTTGTCTATATCCCGACAGCGGCATCCCACCCGCCAGAATGCCAGCAGCGGGGCGAGAGCTAAGAGTCCCCTTGCGGGCAAGCTGTGCTCGCCATGCTGCGAGGTCGGTGGCTCGCCACAGGATCTATTCCCACTCTATGGGTGTAGTGGACACCCACAAGTGGGAATAGCCCTGGTGCGCAGGGATGTAATCTGTCGGCATTTCAGCGTCGGTATCCTGAACGCTGGGATCCCAAGAACTGGCATTTTAACTGCAACTGGTTAAACATTATTGGAGACCAACCAACCTGCAAAGATCCAATTTCTCAGAGCAACCACCAGACATGTGGTAGTTTTCTCACCAGCTATTGCTAAGTGGTAATTCTCCTGAAGATCAAACAGTAGTTTACAGGAATCTACAAATGTAATTTGTTCTAGGGATTAGGTTCTCCACCTTGAAATAACTCCCACTCTATTCCCCGATTGCTAGGTCTGTTGTATGCAGTGGGAGAAATTTGATTAACGTTGATCATTAATTTTTTCAGCTGCCACAAAAGACCAGTAGAGGCTTCAGGTAACATTGCCTAAAGACGCAAAGTGAAACTTGGGTCTACATTTCAAAATGTTTATTGACACTGGCAGTTTGACAAATCTTCAGTTTCCAATTTACAATATCAAGTTGCAGTTCTGCCGGTTTCTTTCCAGGATGTCAAGACTGTGACTTGCTTTACAATGTTTTCTTCTTTATGACAGTTTGTTTTCATGCATCTCATAGTTTATAACAATACGTTCAACAATGCCTTTTGTTTATAAAACACTTGGGTCTTTTGTTTTTTTTTGTATTTTCTTCTTAGGTTATTTATATATTATTTCCTAAAGAAAATAGTTGTACATGGTGTTTGCCATCAGTAAGCTTCCAAGAAAAATGTAACTGTACAGTATGCTAGCGTCCTGCACAGAGATTGTCTTGTATATGTATGTCCCTGTTACACGATAGCGCTTGCCAGCTGTACACTGAGCCTGATTCTCAGTTGCATGCAGCCGCGTATATTGGTGGTTGCCAGTCATGCGACTTTATGCAAAAGCCGCTACAAAGTTTAGTGTGCGTCCATGTGTATGAATGTTCAACGACTGTGATGCCCTCTTTTACAACCCGTCCACGTTGTAAAACCACCTGGTGCATCTTAGATGCTACCATCAGTAGCACCATGAGTGTACAACATGTTGGGCGGCGAGCGAGCACTAGTAGTGTGTATCATGATGAGTGGCAAGTGAGCACTAGTTGACTGTGAGCGTACAGCATGCTGAGAGTTACGTGAGCATTGCTTGTGTACGGTATGTGAGTGTGCAGCATAATGAGTGGTAAGTGAGCAGTAGTAGTGTGTGAGTGTAAAGCATGATGGGCGGTAAGAGAGTTTTGTTAGTGTGTGAGTGTGCAGCATGATGGGCGGTAAGTGAGCAGTAGTAGTGTGTGAGTGTACAGCATGATGGGTGGTGAGCGAACACTAGTAGTGTGTGAGCATGCATCATGATGAGTGGCAAGTGACCACTAGTAATGTGTGAGCATGCAACATGCTGAGCGTTGCGTGAGCATTGCTAGTGTACAGTATGTGAGTGTGCAGCATGATGAGCAGTAAGTGAGCAGTAGCAGTGTGTGTGCAGCATGACGGGCGTTACGTGAGCATTAGTAGTGTGTGTGTGTGTGTGCAGCATGATGGGCGGTAAGTGAACATTAGTAGTGTGTGAGTGTGCAGCATGATGGGCGGTAAGTGAGCAGTAGTAGTGTGTGTGCAGCACGACGAGCGTTAAGTGAGCATTAGTAGTGTGTGAGTGTGCAGCATGATGGGCGGTAAGTGAGCATTAGTAATTTGTAAGTGTGCAGCATGATGGGCGGTAAGTGAGCAGTAGTAGTGTGTGACTGTGCAGCATGATGAGCAGTAAGTGAGCAGTAGTAGTGTATGTGTGTGCAGCATGATGGGCGGTAAGCGAGCATTAGTAGTGTGTGAGTGTGCAGCATGATGGGCAGTGAGCAGTAGTAGTGTGTGTGTGCAGTATGATGAGCAGTAAGTGAGCAGTAGTAGTGTGTGTGTGCAGCATGATGGGCGGTAAGTAAGCTTTGATAGTGTGTGAGTGTGCAGCATGATCAGTGGCAAGTGAGCAGTAGTAGTGTGAGAATGTGGAGCATGATGGGCTGTAAGTGAGCAGTTGTGTTTGAGTGTGCAGTATGATGAGTGGCAAATGAGCAGTAGTAGTGTGTGAGTGTGCAGCATGATGGACGGTAAGTGAGAATTAGTAGTGTGTAAGCATGCAACAAGATGGGTGGTAAGTTAGCAGTAGCAGTGTGTAAGTGAGCATTAGTAGTGTGTGTGCAGCATTATGGACGGTGGGGGTCATTCCGAGTTGATCGTAGTTGTGCTAAATTTAGCACAGCTACGATCACTTACACTGATATGCGGCGGGACGTCCAGCACAGGGCTAGTCCGCCCTGAATGTCAGCGCCGCCCCTCCCCCCCCCGCGCAGAAATGCAAAAGCATCGCACAGCGGTGATGCTTTTGCATTTGAGGAGTAACTCCCGGCCAGCGCAGCTCCTGCGGCTGGCTGGGGGAACCTCTTCGCTGCCCGGGTCGCAGCGGCTGTGTGTGACATCACTCAGCCGCCGCGGCCCGTCCCCCCAACAGTCCGGCCACGCCTGCATTGGCCGGACCGCGCCCCCTAAACAGCAGCTTAACGCTGCCATCCAGCCCCCTCCCGCCTCTGCCTGTCAATCAGGCAGAGGCGATCGCTAGGGAACGATGGCCTTCAGTCGTCTGGCATGCGCCGGCACAGTTCTGACCCGATCGCTGCACTAAACTGCAGCAAGCGATCGGGTCGGAATGACCCCCGGTAAGTGAGCAGTAGTAGTGTGTGAGTGTGCAACATTATGGACAGTAAGTGAGCAGTAGTAGTGTGTGTGCAGCATGATGGGCGGTAAGTTAGTTTTGATAGTGTGAGTGTGCAGCATGATGGGCGGTAAGTGAGCAGTAGTAGTATGTGAGTGTGCAGCATGATAAGTGGCAAGTGAGCAGTAGTAGTGTGTGAGTGTGCAGCATGATGGGCGGTAAGTGAGCAGTAGAAGTGTGAGAATGTGGAGCATGATGGGCGGTAAGTGAGCAGTAGTAGTGTGTGAGTGTGCAGTATGATGAGTGGCAAATGAGCAGTAGTAGTGTGTGAGTGTGCAGCATGATGGGCGGTAAGTGAGCATTAGTAGTGTGTGAGCATGCAGCAAGATGGGCGGTAAGTTAGCAGTAGCAGTGTGTGAGCATTAGTAGTGTGTGATTATGCAGCATTATGGACGGTAAGTGAGCAGTAGTAGTGTGTGAGTGTGCAGCATTATGGACAGTAAGTGAGCAGTAGTAGTGTGTGAGCAGCATGATGGGCAGTGAGCGAGCATTAACAGTGTGTGAGTGTACAGCATGATAAGTGGCAAGTGAATATTGCTAGTGTACAGTATGTGAGTATGCAGCATGATAAGAGTGAAGTGAGCTGTAGTAGTGTGTGAGTGTGCAGCAAGATGGGCGGTAAGTGAGCATTAGTAGTGTGCAGCATGATAGGTGGTAAGTGAGCAGTAGTAGTGTGTGAGTGTACAGCATGATGGGAGGTGAGCTTGCTAGTGTGTGTATAGCATGATGGGTGGTGAGCGAGAACTAGTAGTGTGAGAGTATGCATCATGATGAGTGGCAAGTGAGCAGTAGTAATGTGTATGCGTGCAGCATGCTGAGCCTTACGTGAGCATTGCTAGTGTACAGTATGTGAGTGTGCAGCATGAGGAGCTGTAAGTGAGCAGCAGTAGTAGTGTGTGAGTGTGCAGCATGAGAAAGTAAGTGAGCATTAGTAGAGTGTGTGTGTGCAGCATAAGAAAGTAAGTGAGCATTAGTAGAGTGTGTGTGTGTGCAGCATGATGGGCGGTAAGTGAGCATTAGTAGTGTGTGTGCAGCATGATGAGTAAGTAGCAAGTGAGCAGTAGTAGTGTGTGAGTGGGTAGCATGATGAGCGGTAAGTGAGCATTAGTAGTGTGTGTGCAGCATGATGAGCTGTAAGTGAGCATTAGTAATGTGGGAGTGTGCAGCATGATGGGTGGTATGTGAGCATTAGTAGTGAGTGAATGAGTGTGCAGCACGTTGGGTGGTAAGTGAGCAGTAGGGGCGTGTGAGTGTGCGGTAAGTGAGGGCTCCACTCTCCCTCTCGCTCGCTGTCAGTTTCCTGGGCGGGCGCGGGGAGGAGCTGCAACTAGAGCTGCAGCAGCGGCGGCGGCGGCAGAGGAGGAGGAGGTTTTTGGCCTCTGAATGGATGAACTTCGGATTCTCCTCTTCCGTTTCCAGTACTTCAACAATCAGGGAAACCGACAATAACAGCCCCAGCAGTGAGCAGTCCGGGGAATAGGAGTGCAGGCAGGGGTGGCAGCTGCAGCCCCGCGCTGTGTATGTGTGACAGATGCGTGTGCTGGATGTGATATTGTAGCTGCAGGGGGGATCATGGGGCACTGCCTTGTTTGCGGGTCATGCATGTTGCAGTTCCCCGCCTGTGTGTCACAGATGTGAGCGTTTGGCTGTACTTGTCATGCTGCAGGTGCGGTTTATTAGCCTGCTGTAGTGTGTGCATTTTATGTTCCAGTGCCTTCCTCTCTCATTGTATGCGTGAGTGTGTGCCAGTAATTCAATCGTCTGCTACTTTGTCAGTGTGACTCCTGTCTGTATCACTGTGATTGCTGCTGCGTTCACCTTGTGTGTGTCTGTGTGAATAGCACACTGTTGCCCTGTAACTGGCCATAGCTGTAGAACGTGTGGCATTGTGCTTGTGGGCTGCCAGGCTTTGTGCATACACACCAGGAGTGCTGCAATTTCTTGTGGGTGCTGGTCAGGTCAGGACACCATGAAGAAGTTTTCTCGAATGCCCAAGTCAGAGAGTGGTGGAGGCGGTGGGTCAAGTATGGGTGTAGGATCATCTGGAAATTATGTCAGTGGAGCGGTGACAGTGGGCAGAGGATTCACCATTGGGCGTCACCAGGTGACTGTGGAGGAGCTTGTGGCAGAAGGTAATATACCTTTACAGTTTATAATATGCTTACATTTTTTGGCCTGATGTTTACTAAAAATATTGCTAGTTAAATATCTTGCTTAGTACAACATGTATGCAAGTGTTGAACATATGTGATTGCATACTATTAGATGTGCAGTATGTCTACTCCAGCAGCTTCACACAGAACACATACAGATATGTCCAAGTGCTTAGTGTGTCTTACTGTGACATCATTCAGTCTCCTTCATTGCTTGTCCCTTTGTGTTTGCATTGCTGCAGGTAATGTACAGGTAAGTGTTTCCGTGGAGATTGTTCACACGCAATATAGTGATAATATCACTGACAAACCTAGTGTTCTGAGCATGCAAAGTCAATCTGAGACTATTCTGTAGAAATCATTATACCTGTACAATGTCTCAGCCTTCACGCAGTTATCTTATTTTCGTGTGTTTTATGAATGATAGTAAAAGTATGCTGTGTTGCCCAAGAACATTTTTTTTCCCCCCCTACATTCTAGTCGAGCAAGTTACTCAGTCACACATTTAATATGATTGTGCAATGAATAGGGAGTGTGCACATGTTGTATGCTATCGATATATATTCTGAATGTAAAAGCAATGACAAACCTCGTTCTTACCTTCCACTTATTCTCATGCAAATCTCCAATGGCTTATGTTTACCAACCTGTAAATTTACTCCTACCAAAAGAATGTTGATAATTAAATACCGAAGTACTAACGGGCAGTGATGGTTTTCAACCACACATTCCCATTCGCTGAATATGTTCAGGAACAGTGTTTAAGACTTGTTATCCAATGGCGTTTAACACGTCATGAACCCAACACTAGATCAGTTCCTTAACACAATTGCGGCTTCCATTCCTATACCCTGTTATATGTTTTTGCACGCTTTACAAAATGCTAATAAAAGTATGTGTTTAGATGCCAGTGGGGTTTTCATTTTCATGGGTGAGCCTCATACAAGGATACAACACAAAAATATTTGAAAACGAAGTTAAGACTCAAAGGGATCATGTTACTGAGATAGTGGAAGCATCTCTTGTTGATTCTTCTTGGAGGCAGTACGGGGATGGTACTGAGTTAAGGCTGGTATACATGGGAGAGATGTGTGCTGAGCGATGCGGGGGATGACGGGGGGCCGTTCATTTCACCCAGCGGGGGGAAATGAGCGACGTGCTAGATTGGCCTGCATGCAGGCTTAATCTAGCACCGGCAATAGCGATGCGCGGCCCTATCGCTGTGGGGGGTACACACGAGTGATCTGTGCTTAAAATAAGCATGGATCTCTTCGTGAGTACCTCCCTTAAGCAATCTAGTCAGATTGCTTAGATTTTAAGCATGGATCTCTCCGTGAGTACCCCCCTTTACATTGGGCTTTAGTAACATTGGGTGCTAATAATGTTAATTATTGCTGGGTACCACCACTTGCGTGCCTCTTGTTTTCTTCTGCCAGGAAATAGGACAACCGTTTCCATTACCTCTCAATTGGGTTGTGAAGTCAAAAGTTTAGCAATCTTCTAAAACTACCCCTACAGTATTTCAGTCCTTGGTTCTGCAAATCCAGAACATCTTGGGACACATGCATATCAGGTGCTTTAATTCTAATTAGTGGGACAAACCTACAGCATCTAGAATGAATTGTCTTGTATGAAGCATACAAGTTTTTTAACATGTCAATTAAAGTGTCTTGATGTATTAAGCAGCGTAAGCCTATTACAGGTTGAGTCTCCCTTATCCAAAATGCTTGGGACCAGAGGTATTTTGGATATCGGATTTTTCCGTATTTTGGAATAATTGCATACCATAATGAGATATCATGGTGATGGGAACTAAATATAAGCACAGAATGCATTTATGTTTCATATACACCTTATACACACAGCCTGAAGGTCATTTTAGCCAATATTTTTTATAACTTTGTTCATTAAACAAAGTGTGTGTACATTCACACAATTCATTTATGTTTCATATACACCTTATACACACAGCCTGAAGGTCATTTAATACAATATTTTTAATAACTTTGTGTATTAAACAAAGTTTGTGTACATTGAGCAACCAGAAAACAAAGGTTTCACTATCTCACTCTCCCTCAGAAAAGTCCGTATTTCGGAATATTCCGTATTTCGGAATATTTGGATATGGGATACTCAACCTGTATTTTATATAGAAAATGAAGTATTGTCAGTAATAACGTTGCTTGCATAGCACTTTTGTGTCTTATTTTGCTTGTCTCCTGCTGGATAAAATACTGTTAAAGAAGTTGATTGCTGGCTTCTTTGTGTGTTTTTTTAATTTTTTTTATTTGATCTAGGAATCTTTGGCTTACCATATCTTTAAGAGGTAGTACTTTTTTATGTATGACATGCTTATGTGTTTAAATAAAATCGCATAATCCTAGATTGTGTCTCTTTTGAAATGACTAGAACCAAATCTGTTGATTAGACTAAAACAAATATGGTGCTGTGACCGCATTAGTGTTTTTTTTTGTCATAGTCGTGTCTGCTACTTTAAGGTAATGCTAGTAAGAATTTTTTTCCCTGGTGTACAAGAGTGTGTCTGACTGTGCAAGGGCTAGGATGTCCACTATGCATCTTTAAATGCAGCAATCCTGTTTGGTGCATTTTTAAATACTGCCATCACCTGCATCATTGGAGCTATCACTTGCCCAGTGCTAGGTACAGATTCTCCATCAGCATATGACCTCTATATAGATAAGAGGGCCTTCCATAAAGACAGAGAATGTCCCTGTACGCATTGCTTCTTGATATGCACTAAAAGGTTTCCTCTGGCTTATGTCTGCTAGCGCTATTGGCAGTAAGTAGAGAGGTCACTTACCATCAGATGTCTTCTCAAGCGCCGACTTCGTCACCAGTAGCTGCCGTTATCTGCGTCTCCTTACTGGAGAAGCAGGTAGAGAGCTCCTTGTCATTTTGGCTGCTTGTCAATAAAGTTTTGGCCAGAAATGTTTTTTCATTGCTACACGGGAGAGGTGCACATTGCATGAAATGCTGCCATTGCCGTTAATTGATGTTCACTCTCCTTGGAGGGACTATTTTTTTGTAAAAATCGCGGTAGCTGCCTACTGCTTTGCAACGGTAGCAGGCGAAGCAAGATCTGCTATTTCTGCATGATAAGTTTTTAGTTTTAGTACAAGTATCTCAATCTGCGACACAGTGTATTTACACAATGTGGGATGCACGTGTTGTGCAACTATTTAGCTACTTGGACAATTCATTTGTGCAAATATTGGCATTATGTCCAACACAGAATCAGAACCCTTATGTGGAATAAACACAATAGAAAATAATGAAACACTGTAAACAAGGGTTTACTTTATTCTTGGCTTGTAGTATGCATCTTCCTCTAATCTGTTGAGATCTTCAAATAATATCACTATACTATTTGTATGTGCCCTCCTGCCCGTATATAACTTGTGCTATTTTCTTGGCTTTCACTTGTGCATTTCATCAAGGCTTTTATGTTAGACCCTGCAGCTAATATAAGGAAGTGCTTCCTGGCCGATAGAAAAAGTATACTGAACAGAGTAGAAGCAAATCCAAAATGTACGTAAACTGTTTCCTGATCCAAGTCTGAGGCACCATTATTACAATGAACACTGTCTTAAACTGCATCTGACCTGGAGATATGAATTCTAGGTGGTGGAGAGAGGTGTCTAATGACTGCATGGACTAATATACTAATACATGTACACAGCATGTGCTGCTTCAAGTAGCTGCAGTAAAATGGACTGAATTTAATCTGCGGGCCCTGTGCACAAGTACACTTTTAGTACTTGACTACACCAGTGAGATCGTGGGTTCTAGTCCCACAATGGCCCTAACTGTGTGGAGTTTGTATATACTTCTCGTGCCTGTGTGAGTTTTCTCCAGGTACTCCGGTTTCCTCCCACACTCCAAAAATATACTGGTACTTGTAGGTTAATTGGTGCCAAACAAAAATTAACCCTAGTGTGTGTTTGTGTACATGGGCAGACTAGATGGGCCAAGTGGTTCTGATCTGCCCTCAAAATCTATGTTTCTGCTGCGGGGTACACTAGGTTCCACAGGGAATGACATTGGGGTGTAGAGTAGGATCTTGATCCGAGGCACCAACATGCTCAAAGCTTTGACGGTTCCCAGAATGCCTAGCGCCGCCTCCTCTATAACCCCGCCTCTTTGTAGTTGGTGCCATGTAGTAAGCAGGCACTTAACAGGGGGGCTGCTCCAGCAGCCCTGTAATAAGCTTTTAAAGTATTTTGAAGACTTCAAGGGCTGCAGCAGAGACACTGGGGTCGATTCAATTCGGCAACTTATGAATAGCGCCGGGAATTAGCTCCCGACGCTATTCAATTCAGCTCCAGTTATGTCGACGATGGCCCGTTCTCGCCGACTAAACAGGTTGAATTGTCGGGAGAACGGGCATTCTCCGACTTAACTCCCCGGCGCGAGGCTGATTCCCGACAGAATCAGCCTTGCGCCGGCCGCGAGGCAGCACTTTTGTCGGGTTTCTTCTCTCATCCCCCGGGGATGAGAGAAGAATTCCCGACAATTGCGGGTAACTAGCAGCTGAATTGAATAGCGTCGGGAGCTAATTCCCGGCGCTATTCATAAGTTGCCGAATTGAATCGACCCCACTGACTGTGTTAGATGTCAGTCAGACATCTCCTGCTGTAGTTCCATCACCTCCCACAGCGGCGCTGTACACTCCCGCGCCCTGGTTGCCGAGTACCTACAGCGGAGGCTCCAGTTTTCTTCCAGTTAGTCTCACACACACACACACACACACACACACGACCGCTGTTCTCCTGGATTGTGTGGCCGCACTCATGGAGGAGGTAAGTGGGTCCCCTGGTGGGACCCGCTGTAAATCGCGATCCCGCCCGGTCGGTGGGAGACGTGGAATCTGTGGTAGTACAGAGAACCCACTAGACCACCAGGGCAAGGGCGCAGGTCGGTTTTCTCTCATAAACCGTTTATATAAGCCCACAGTACCCGGTGGTGAAGTCAGCAGGGGGATAAGGCTTTGACCTGTAGCCGCTCCCCCAGCCCCAGGGTGCCATTTAGAGTAAATGTTCCCGCCCTGGAGCTGCATATCTCTCTCTCTCTCCCTCACTCCCTGTCAGCATTTGGGCGCCATTACCTCAAGCTGAGCTGATCCTGGGACTGTTTAGGCAAATCCTCCTCTGTAAAGCCGCCTGCATGTCAGCGCTGTGCATTTTACAGGACACTTAAGTATTCTACATGTCTGCTGACAGTGTTAGTTAAGAAAAAGTGCATTTAGTCAGGGTTATATAGTACAAGTACCCTGTGATATACATCCAGTCTTTACTGTGCATTGTTATATGTATTGAGTGTATACCAGTGATCGCGCTGAGCAGAAAAAATTGTGGGTCCCGGGGACCCCTCACTTTAAAAAATTGGGGTCCTACTTCACAGTTTCTGGGTCCCATAGCAATGTATGCTTTTGAGCTCCCCTTATGCCTCCCCACATAGCATTAGACCACCCCACATGGTAGACAGCAGTTATGGCAGTATTGCGGGGCAAATGGAGGGTTAGGTGCAGGAAGTGCTGTAGGCAGTGTTAGGGGTAGGGAGGCATCAGTACCCAGGATTCGGTGAGTCCTGCTCCCCGTCAACTTTTAAGATCAGCTTCTCTGTGTCCTTGTTGAAGCCCTACCGCTATAACACGAGGTGTGTGCGTATGCTGGGCACTGCTTTGGTTTGGGGATTGTTTGTGTCTATGCTGAGCACTGTGTGTGGATATGGGAGTTTGTTTGCTGGTCACTGTGTATGGGGGGATGTATCATAGGCACTGTGGGTATGGAGTACCCATATGTTAGGCGCTGGGGGGGGGGGGTGTATAATGAGCACTGTGTGGGTATGGGTGGTGCGTATGATGGCCAGTGTGTGGGTATAGAGGGTGCTATGAGCATTGTGTGTATAATTGGCACTGTGTGGCACGGGTGTGTGTATGATAGGCGCTATGTGGCATGGGTGTGCGTATGATGGGCGCTGTGTGGCATGGGTGTGCGTATGATGGGCGCTGTGTGGCATGGGTGTGCGTATGATGGGCGCTGTGTGGTATGGGTGTGCGCATGATGGGCGCTGTGTGGTATGGGTGTGCGCATGATGGGCGCTGTGTGGTATGGGTGTGCGCATGATGGGCGCTGTGTGGTATGGGTGTGCGCATGATGGGCGCTGTGTGGTATGGGTGTGCGTATGATGGGGTGTGTATACTGGGCATTGTGAATAATGAGCACTGTGTGGGTATGGGGGTGTTTATAATGGGCACTGTGTGGGTATGTGGGACAGAATGGGTGCAGTAGAGGTGGAAGGGGATAGGATAGGTGCAGTACTGGTAGCAGGATTTGAGCAGTAGTGGTAGCAGGGGGCAGGATGGGTGCAGTAGTAGTAGGGGGTAGGATAGGTGCAGTAGTGGTAGCAGGGGGCAGGATGGGTGCAGTAGTGGTAGCAGGGGGTAAGATAGGTGCAGCAGTGGTAGGGGGCAGGATCGGTGCAGTAGTGGTAGGGGGTATGATAGGTGCAGTAGTGGTAGCAAGGGGTAAGATAGGTGCAGCAGTGGTAGGGGGCAGGATGAGTGCAGTAGTCGTAGGGGGTATGATAGGTGCAGTAGTGGTAGCAGGGGGTAAGATAGGTGCAGCAGTGGTAGGGGGTAGGATAGGTGCAGTACTGGTAGCAGGATGGGAGCAATAATGGTGGTAGCAGGGGCAGGATGGATGCAGTAGTAGTAGGGGGTAGGATAGGTGCAGTAGTGGTAGCAGGGGGCAGGATGGGTGCAGTAGTGGTAGCAGTGGGTAAGATAGGTGCAGTAGTGGTAGGGGGCAGGATGGGTGCAGTAGTGGTGGTAGCAGGGGGCAGGATGGGTGCAGTAGGGGGTAGGATAGGTGCAGTAGTGGTAGCAGGGGGTAAGATAGGTGCAGTAGTGGTGGTAGCAGGGGGCAGGATGGGTGCAGTAGTGGTGGTAGCAGGGGGCAGGATGGGTGCAGTAGTGGTGGTAGCAGGGGCAGGATGGGTGCAGTAGTAGTAGCAGGGGGGTAAGATAGGTGCAGTAGTGGTGGTAGCAGGGGGCAGGATGGGTGTAGTGGTGGTAGCAGGGGGCAGGATGGGTGCAGTAGTGGTAGCAGTGGGTAAGATAGGTGCAGTAGTGGTAGGGGGCAGGATGGGTGCAGTAGTGGTGGTAGCAGGGGGCAGGATGGGTGCAGTAGGGGGTAGGATAGGTGCAGTAGTGGTAGCAGGGGGTAAGATAGGTGCAGTAGTGGTAGGGGGCAGGATGGGTGCAGTAGTGGTGGTAGCAGGGGGCAGGATGGGTGCAGTAGGGGGTAGGATAGGTGCAGTAGTGGTAGCAGGGGGTAGGATAGGTGCAGTAGTGGTAGCAGGGGGTAAGATAGGTGCAGTAGTGGTAGGGGGCAGGATTGGTGAAGTAGTGGTGGTAGCAGGGGGCAGGATGGGTGCAGTAGGGGGTAGGATAGGTGCAGTAGTGGTAGCAGGGGGTAAGATAGGTGCAGTAGTGGTGGTAGCAGGGGGCAGGATGGGTGCAGTAGTGGTGGTAGCAGGGGGCAGGATGGGTGCAGTAGTGGTGGTAGCAGGGGGCAGGATGGGTGCAGTAGTGGTGGTAGCAGGGGGCAGGATGGGTGCAGTAGTGGTGGTAGCAGGGGGCAGGATGGGTGCAGTAGTGGTGGTAGCAGGATGGGTGCAGTAGTAGTAGGGGGTAGGTGGTGATTCACCACATAACCTGTGGTGATGGGGAAAAACACAGCCGACCACAGCTCCAGCCCCCCTCCCTCCGAAGACGCCAGCCAGCCAAGGAACCTTTACAGCGCCTGCAATTACTGACCACTTAGTCTCCCTGCGGGAACCCCGGACACCAGTCAGCAAACCCAGGCATAGTGACTGACACGGCCGTGACTAACACGCGTCACGGCCGCAGCTATACATTACCGCCACCAAGTTCACCGGGTCTCCATAGCGGACAGACTAACGGGATTCGAGCGCACCACGTCAGCAGGAATCGGCGTCCGTGATCTAGTGGCTAAAGCTGGGCAAAGTGACTGGGGCTTCCCGCGGTGCCGTCTGAGGCAGTGTCCGCGCTGCCGCTCTTGCTTTGAGAGAACACATCAAAGGCAAGAGCGGCAGCGCAGCCACTGCCTCAGACGGCACCGCGGGAAGCCCCAGTCACTTTGCCCAGCTTTAGCCACTAGATCACGGACGCCGATCCCTGCACATTGCCAGCACCTCTCATCCCTGTGACAACCCCCGCCCCCCCCCCCCCCCCCCGATACACTTACAGACACCGCGAGTCAGCCGGCATCCGCAATCAGCCAGGCACCAAAGAGGAGGGGGAACTGGCTCCACCTCCTCTTTCTAGCATTCACCACGAGGCCAGCATGTCAATCAAACAAATCCCCCTTACGGATTCGCGGAATGAGGAGCGCGTCCCCGGGGACCCTCCCACTTTGTATACTGGAGTCCCGTGTCTTCAAAAACGGGTAAAAAACGCGCTTTTGCGATCACTGTATACATAGTACTACTCTATTGCAGTTTTATTGCATGTCATCATTTCTGCATTGTACAGTGTGACTATATGTGTCACACTATATGCTGACACTGTTAGTTAAGAAAGAGTGCATTTAGTCAGGGTTATATAGTACAAGTACCCTGTGATATACATCTACTGTGCATTGTTATATCTATTGAGTGTATAGGTATACATAGTACTACTCTAATGCAGTTTTATTGCATGTCATCATTTCTGCATTGTACAGTGTGACTATATGTATGTGCATAAAGCTGCTGTCTGACCTCCATTTCGTGTATCTCACTCGGATTGCTATCCCTATATTCTATAACCTGTGGGGGTGTGGGGGCTAAGTGCGTCAGGTTTATCATTTAATATAGGTAGTTCACAGGATATACTCAGTGTGTATTTTTCTCTGATTTCTAGACACCATATACCTCTTGAATTCCCTGTTTGTGCTGATACACTGCACAGGGGGTTCTTGTCAGGTATTATGCTGCTGATATTGTACTGTGTTGCCTTGTATTGAGCTTTCGGATATGTCAGCTACAAAGGGCAATGGTGCTGGAGCTGACCCCACATTGCGTGGTGGTGATGCTGCAGACACATTTGAGGAAAACATAGCAGCTGAGGGTTCAGGTTCTGGGGGATCCTTACCCCAAAGTGGGACTGTAGCAACGGGGGTTCAAAATGACCCACCTTGGGCTACGTTCTCCACGCTATTGAATACGCTGGTAACTAGACAGCTCAATTGTCCGCTCAGTTACAGCAGTTGAACCAATCACTGACTACTCAGAAGTCTAACACTCACCCACCTAAGACCAAGGGGTCCTCTAAGTGGGCCATTACTTCCTCACAATCCACCAACGTCCCAGACTCCTCGTCTGATGAGGATGGCGTTTATACTGACCCCACAGATTCTGATCCCGACTATTTTGATGGGGAATCTGTTTCACAGGTGGCTGTTCCTGACTTGTTGGAGGCTATCAGGACCATTCTTCAAATTACTGATGACCCAGAGCCTGATGCTGCCCCTAAGAAACCGGACAGGTTTAAACGTCAGAAAGTGGTTAAACAAGTTTGACCTCATTCTGACCATTTAGTTGACATACGTCAGGAGTCCTGGGAAAATCCAGGAAAGAAATTCACGCCTCACAAGAAGATGCTGGCTCGCTACCCCCTCACTGCGGAGCTAAGTAAAAATTGGGAAACGCCCCCGCCAGTGGATTCGCAGGTGGCGCGGCTGGTGGTATCCTCAGCTCTGCCGGTAACTACCGTCACGTTTCTGAAAGAACCGACTGATATGCGTGTGGAGGGTTGTTTAAAGGCAGTTTACGCCCTAACTGGTGCTGAGCATAGGCCCACCATTGCAGCGACATGGACTGCAGAGGCTGTTGAAGCGTGGGCTCAGGAGCTGGAGGCGGAGTTGCCTTCCAACGCTTCTGATCATGCTAGACAATGTCTGTCTTATATTGTCACAGCTTCTCATTACATTAAAGAGGCGACTTCTGATGTCGGTATTCTGGCGGCCAAGACTTCTACTACGTCCATTTTGGCTCACCGGATTCTCTGGTTACGGTCCTGGTCTGTGGATCTGGACTCTAAGAAAACCCTGGAGGTACTCCCTTTTAAGGAAGACATTCTCTTCGGAGAAGACCTCCACAAGATAGTGGCTGGCTTAGCTTCTGCTAAAACAGCATGTCTACCTACTACTGCTCCTTCGGTGCCGAAGGCTAAAAGTACTCCATTTCGCTCCTTTCGTCCTTCAGGGAAAGCAAAATGTCAGACGTATCCGAAACAGGTTCGCACTTTCAAACCCAATAAGCCCAAACCCAAAAGGGCCGGGGCTGCCCATCAGCCTGTTTCCAAAACTGAAAAGCCTGCCGCAGGACGGGGCGGGGATCCCAGGGTGGGGGGCCGATTTCTAGGGTATACCAAGGAATGGTTGAGGACCACTTCCGATACCTGGGTACGGGAAGTCGTCACTTGAGGTTACGCCATATCCTTCAAGAATTGTCACCCTCATCGATTTAGCCTGACAGACGTCCCTTCGGTTCAGGTGAAGGCAAAAACTCTTCATTCTGTTGTACAGTCCCTCCTGGACACAGGAGTGGTAGTACAGGTGCCTCTGGCTCAGAGAGGCAAATGGTACTATTCACTGCTGTTCCTAATCCCGAAACCGAATGGGTCCTCCCGGCCCTTTCTCATCCTCAAGTCCTTGAACAAATTTGTGAGGGTCTCCAAGTTTCGTATGGAAACTCTTCGCTCTATTGTTCTGGCTTTAGAACCTGGGGATTATATGGTCTCCCTGGACATACAGATGGGTCCTCCGTTATCTTGGCTGGTTGAGGCGTTAGTTGCGATCAGGCATACGCAGCGTGCCTGGGCGCAAAGAGGCGTGCCTAGTCGAAGGGAGGCGCACAGAGCGTTTGGCGTTACCTTTGAGTGTAATACCTAATATCATCCACCAGATGTCGCTTTTTAAAATCACCAATGCGCATGCGTGTGGTCTCCATTAAAATACAAAACTGAACTACAGCGTAAGAACTATTTTACTGGTGCGTCTCATTACGCTACATTATGCTACAGTATGTCATACAGTCTATAACAGTATATATAGTACATTTGCAAATAGTACAGCATATCATATACAGATGCAAACGAACAAGTTACAGATACAGTATGGTCTATTGATGTTAGGGATATGTGAGCGTCCAAATCCCGTAGTATTAAGTATAATGGGGAGAGATAAAAGCTCCTCCCTAAGTTCCTGGATGCCAAATCACTGTGTTTATAGTTTATACAGATACAAATGAACGTGTTAAAACACTTGTGTATGCAGACGCAACTAATATGTGAAAGGAATAATGTAGCTCATTGACTTTACAGTATGTACAGTGCACGAAATGAGCGTCCGAGTCCCCTAATGGCATAAAAGGAATTGCTCTTTGCAGTACTTTTACACATGAACTTGTGAATCTTCCATGCAGTGTTGTGGGCTAGCGATGAAGGTTCCCGCCTGACACGCTGAGAGTCCCGGGTTTGATTCCCAAAGTGCCAATGTTTTTTTTTTTTTTTGTGTGTGTTCACGTGACATTCACTTTATTATTATTATTATTTTTTTCTGTGTAATCCATTGTAAAACATTCAATGGAAGGGTGCACAGAGGTTTCACACAAATCAGGGTAAATCTGCAGGAGCGACTCATTCGCTATCTTCACAGCGGTAATGAACACCTGTAGACATACCAGTAAATATAAAATAGTGTATTCTGACGCAACTAACAGTTCGAGCAACACAGTACTGTAGATCATCGGCGTTGGAGAATCTGTGTTGTGAGAATCTGTGTTGTACTTAATGAGAAGGAATCGCTGCTACTGTACCATTTACACATCTACAGTATCAACGCGACTGCAGTTCTCTGTGATTTTCATACACAGTATACTGTTGCACTGTCTTGTAACCTGACCTGTGTATTGCATGAACTGTGCAGGCTCCCAGGGGTGAAGGGCGATGGGGGTAGGGGAAGGCAGGTGAAAATACCGTGCTTTTGAAATACAGTATGAGTGTCCGAGTCCCCTAAGGCATAAACCAACACCAATGACTACAGCCCTGCGGAAGCCCTATAACGGAGAGAAATGCGCATAGGTGGACAGTGTGTCACGTCCTAAATGCATATATAATTAAATAATACATTTCTAATTTATATTAATGTATGTTGATAAATCCTGTGTGCACTGTTGTATCTCCGCAGTCTTTATTAAGATAGCGGCGGACACAGCCTCCTGAGAACGCAGGAGTCCATAGCAGATCTGATCATAACGGCCGAGCTAGCGGGGACGCCCGCAATACAGAATAGAAAGGACACACAGGGAATTTTTTTTAACACTTTTAACTCCTCTTAATACTGTACACAATTAAGCCCTGCACGGATCTCACTGATATGGCTGGGCTTCATTGTGTTTTGTCTGGCATAACACAATGATGGGGGTAGGGAAAGGCAGAGGGAAAGGGGAGACTGTGGAAAATATTGTGTTTTCCAATATGAGCGTCCGAGTCCCCTAACAGCATAAAGGGGAGGGGAAGGGTGAGGGGGGAGGTGGGGATTAACCAGCGGAGGTCAGAGCCGCTGTCGAAAATATTAATTGTCTGTCGGGATTTAAAAAAAGAAACCAATAAATCAAAGTAGTGTGGACAGATACAAACGAACATGTTAAACCGAACGTCAATGGACCATTTCTTTATGTGAGCTATTAAATTAAATTCAATTCAAATGGGCTTAAAGCTTAATGTCTCCGGTTCTGAGGGTCAAATCAGCTCAGAATTAGGTTGGTATGGAAGGGGAGAAATTAGCTACCGGAGGATACCAACCCCAAGTTTCTGTGACCCTCACAAGGCTCAAGGCAAGCCATGGTGGGTCTGAATTAACTGGCCCATTATAGTCTGTGGGAAAATGGGTCCACTTTGCGTACTGATATCTCTGGTTCTGGGTGTCCCAGAGACTCTCGACTGGTACCATACAAAAGAGGAGACTCTTGGCTTTCAGGGCAGACCAACCACTAGTTTATGTGATACTGCAAAGGGAAGTGGCAAGCAACCGTGTGCCGAGTCCTCTCCAGTTGTTCGCCCAGCTTGCACGGGATGCAGGGTTTCTGGCTAGATAGGAAATACTGTACAGAAATCCTAAGCACGGTAATTTGGCATCCAGGAACTTAGGGAGGAGTTTTTTTTTCTCTCTCCATTATACATAGAAAGATTACAATGGAGAGAGGTAAAAGCTCTTCCCTAAATTCTTGGATTACAAATCACTGTCCTTAGTATCTCTGTACAGTATGTTCTACTAGTGTACTAATTACCACGAACAGCTTGTAATGTAGAGTGGCAGGTTTAATCTTTCTATGTATAATCGAGAGATAAAAGCTCCTCCCTAAGTTCCTGGATGCCAAATCACCATCCTTCATATCTCTGTACATGTTCTACTAGTGTATTAGTCTACTATTCAGACATGGGATTCCAGTTTTTAAAGGCGCAGTGTTTCCGGTGTAAGGAAAATTGTATATGTCTAGTTACTACTCGAGAGCTAAAAGAGCAAAATATATATTTCAAATTGCTCTAAAAGAGTAAATTAAATTTTCATTGACCTGACTTTTTTTTTTTTTTTTTTTCTTAAAGTCGTGAAAGCTCTTTCCAATGTTATTTTTGTGTTGTGGGATGTTCTAGTCCTACAGATACTGGTTTGGATTAATGTCTAGTAAAATAAGGATCTTGCGCTACTGTCCTTTTGTAAAGTAGCTCCTTTTCCTAAAATAATGTATTTTCTCAAATAAAAGTAAGCTTACATATTGATTTACAGCAGTTATGCTGACCATACATCAGGACGACCAGCATTAGATGCGAGTCATCTCCGATTTTCCCCCTTGCAGCTCCCCTGCGTACGATAGCTTAAGGTCAGACTTTGTACCTTATGATCTATTATACGACCTTTAATTCACCGCTGCCCAGATCGTCTGATCGGGTGGTATTCATGTGACCGGCGGTCTGCTGACCGACAGTCACATGACCTCCTCCACCATCCCGCCGGCTCAGTATCTCGATGGTCGGCATGCCGACCAACAGGGACTATTTCCACTCGTGGGTGTCCACGACACCCATAGAGTGGGAATAGAACCCGTGGCGACCCCAGGTCGCCACCGAGCCCGCAGCGTGGCGAGCGCAGCGAGCCCGCAAGGGGCTTGCTACACTCGCCCCTCCCCGCCGGGATCCCGGCGTCGGTATGCTGCCGGGATCCCGGCGTCGGTAAGCTGACCGGCGGTCAGGAGACCGCCGGTCAGCCATACTACACCCGTCTGATCATATGTGCAGCACATATGAATAGACGATGTGACATTCGACCTATCGGACCGCCCATTGCATCGTAATCATACCCCAAAAATGCAGTATGTGCACACGATGCAATGTACGAGGCATAAAAATCGTACATTCGTATGGAAAATTGTCCTACTGTATGGCCAACTTAAGATTTAATAAATTTTTTTTTTTTATATTTTCAAATATTGGGAACATTACTTTCTAAGCGTCCTGAATTAGTCTTTATCAAAGAGTCACCAAATAAACAGATATATGTTCTACTGGACCGATATCAAATGCTATTCATTAGGCAGTAGCAAGCAAATGTTACAAAATTGGAGCAGCAGGGATGGTGTAATGGTTAGCATTACTGCCTCACAGCACTTGAGGTCTTGGGTTTGGGACATAGGGGGTCATTCCGAGTTGATCGCACGTAGCAACTTTTTTGCTGCCCGTGCGATCAACTAGACGCCGCTTATGGTGGAGTGTATTTCTGCATAGCAGGGCTACGAACGCTTGTGCAGCCCTGCTATGCAAAAAATATTTACTGTAAAAGAAGACCAGGGTAAGAGTTACTTACCCTGTGCGATCGTTCCAGTGATGCAGGTCACGGAATTGACGTCAAGACATCCGCCCTCGAAACGCCTGGACACGCCTGCGTTCACCGAAACACTCCCGGAAAACGGACAGTTGACGCCCCGGATCGCCTTCCTCCTGTCAATCTTCTTGCGGTCGTTGCTGTGACCGCTTTTGTTAGCAAGCGTCGCTGCCCGGCGGCGGCCGTCACCATGTAACGACGCGCCTGCACAATGCGGCCACCGCACATGAGCAGAAGCGACCTGTTCGCATCGCTGCGACAAACAGTGCGAACGGGTCGGAATGACCCCCATAGAGTGTACGCTCTGTTAGGGCAGGGAGTGATGCGAATTCCAAATATTCTGTACACAGCGCCACTAACTATGTGTGCACTATACTGTGTAAGTAATGGATAATAAAGTACATGTACAAAAGTAGAAATGAATCTTTCATAACTGTATAGGATCTTGTGAGCTAAATGAGTGCTTTGTAATACACCATAAATGTACCTTTTCGCTCAAGAACAAATAATACTGTATTCTACAGTATATACTATAACAGGATGTTTGGGGGATATAAACACATTGTTCAAGGAAACAACCTTCCACATCCTTAGATCCCACATGTCCCTTGGAACTAAATGATGTTGTCTGTTTCGGCTCAGTTCTCATTTTTTAATTATCATTTGTTCTTCAAGGGACCCAACCATTGTTTCTGCTGCGTAGTTCTGTGTAAAGCTGCATTATAATGATCTCTATGAAATGTTTTTTTTTTTTTTACTTGTTATTAATAGTCATTGCCTTGATGCTGTACTGAAATGATGCACTACACTTATCTAATAGGAATTCTGGTACTTTCAGCAGAACATTTTTTTTTTGTGTGTGCATTTTCTCTTGCTAAAAGAGGACACATTGAAATAAACATTGACAATATGAGGTCAGTCCAAACCAGCATTCCTTAATACAAACTGTGGGTCACATGTCTACAGCTATGTTCTGAAATATTCTATTATTGTATTTTGTGCAAATTCCTGTAGAAATTAAAATATTGCTTTTTTATTATGCTTATTTTTTTCTTTCTGTTTTTATAATCACATTACTAATTCATAACTGTGACAGCATTTGAGCTAATGGGGAAAGCATTTGTGCTGTCAAGAAGAAGTTGAGGCTTCCCCCCCCGACACACACCTTTTTTTGCAATAATAATAATACAGTTGACTCAGTATGCTCTGTAATTGTGGAATGATTTTATTGCTACATAACGTATGGAATACCGGCAGTAAGAATACTGGCGCTGGAATCCCGACAGCTGCCAGAATGGCAATACCGGAATCCTGAATGTAAGTTTCCGGGGAGGATTATGGTTAGGGTTAGTTTAGTTGAGCGCCCCTGTTGGGATTTTAGGCAATTGGAATGCTGGTGTCCATATTCTGACTGCCGGTATCCCGTACCTAACGCCTACATAAAAGGTAGCAGCCTTGCAGTTACCCCTAAAATATGCACTCCTCAGTTCAAAGTTTTCAAAACTTAAATCTGTTATTGCTTCTGCTTGAGTTCTCTTGTAGAATGTATTTACGGTGTAGGACAGCATTATAGCATATATAAATGTCATTACATGTTTTTACAAGCTGTAATGAACTAGTTTTCATGTCTGGCAGTATTATTTTTGTCTTTATGCATTATATAAATAGCACATGCAGTATGCTTGCACAGGCACACACATATATGAATATACAGATATATTTCACATACCTATGTTTCTCAGTAGGTTTGGTGTACTGTAACTGTATGGTTTCAGTCAGCCACGTTCAGGGAGGTATCCAAAAGCACTGGCATCTTAATGTGCTGTAGATAAATTTCACTTATCTAACCTAAACAGCGATGGCTTGAGCAAGCTGCGTTATGCTATATAACCCAGCATCATCATTATTGGGAATAGGTGCTTCTCCGACATTCTCCAGTAGCCTCTCAAAGGACACTACTCTTACAATGTGTGGCTATTAAATAACGAGACTGCTGCTATAATTTGTTTAATTATATCGAGTACATTTTAACGCTGGTCCCCCTTCTGTGTACTCCCTTTCCGCTTCCACACACTGCTGCATTCTTGTTTTCTTTCCATTGGTCAAAGCCGTGCTGTATTTCATTATCTGTTAGCGGTCTTAACAGCGCCATCATTTTCTTCTTTACCTCATTAACAAAACGGATTTGACTTTAGGGGGGAAAAATGAAGTCACATGGTGCTAGGTCTGGTAAATTTGGAGGGTGTTCTAGCACTGCAATCTGTTTCTTGGCCAAAAACTGCTTCACAGAGACCTGTGTGGGCTGGTGTGTTGTTGGAGGATGTAACCATGTATCCACAACTCTGGCCTCTGTCTTCCTGATTATTTCCCGCAAAGTTTCTAGAACATTTTTGTAGTAATTTTGATTCACTGTTGTGCCTTCTGGTACCCAGTCTTCCAAAATTACACCTTTGATATAAAACAAAACAATTAACATGGCTTTGAATTTGGATTTGCTTTGATGTGCTTTCTTCATTCTTGGTGATGGTGGCGTTGCCCAATGCATGGACTGGCGTTGTGTCTTAGGACCATACTGGAAGATTCATGTTTCATCACAGGTATAACTTTGTCTAAAAAATGTGAATTTTGAATTTGTTCCAAAATGTCTGTACAAATACGCTTTTGATTTTCTGTCTGCTCGGCAGTGAGAGGCCTCGGATCCATCTTGGGACAAACTTTCATCATGACAAAATCTTTACGCAAAACCTGCCTAACAGTTTCTTTGTTGAAGTTTACCATTTCTGCTAACATTTGGATGCTGAGTTAACATCCTCACAACCGTCTTTAAGTCTTTTGTGCCACTCAAACACACGTTCACGTGACAAACAATCTGCCCCATTAGACTATGTTGGCATACGGAAAGATTTGGTTGGTGTTTTTGTTAATTTAAGTAAACAGTTTAAGTAAGACTTCGCTCTACCTTTGGACTAAAATTTTTACAACTCAAATGAAAAAGAGCAATGTTTTGTGACAGCAGCTATCTGCGAGTGGGGTAAAACTTGTAAAACCGTTTTGGGATATTCCAAGGTATACGTTCCCCCACTCCCTTTTAACACTGTATGGTTTATTTTTTCAAGTACAGTCTCGTTATTCAATAGCAGTCTTATTATTTAATAGCTGCACCTCGTATGTATAACTCAGACACCTGTGATTAGCCATCCTCCTTTCTTCACAGCTGTTCATTAGTTGCATCACTTAGAAAACACCCATATATTGGGGCACAATTGGGTGTTTTGCCCCTTTCACATTCACCCCTCTCCTTAAGTATTCGTAAAAGATTCTGAGGCCATAGTGCGTCTATGTGACTAGTAAAGGGGGGTACTCACGGAGCGATCACTGCTTAAAATCTAAGCAATCTGACCATATTGCTTAGATTTTAAGCAGCGATCGCTCCGTGTGTACCTCTCACAGCGATAGCGATGCGCAGCCCCGCGCATCATTATTGCTGGTGCTAGATTGGCCTGGGTGAAATGAGCGCCCCCCCCGTCTTCCCCCGCACGCTCAGCACACATCTCTCCCCAAATCGGCCCGTCTATATGGACCTTAACACTTCTATGATGTCTGTCATACTTATTTTTGCAGTTTTTTTCATATGAAACTACTCAGAACTTTATAGATAAGCTGGATAGCACTGCTGTAGGGGGATTTAATGTAATCTGAAGTTCTTATCTTCTAGTCATCGTATTATCTAAATATGTACAACTTCTAACTTGCTGGCAGTTGTGATACTCAGTTGGGCGTCTCTGGGCAAGTTCTGTAATTTTCTTCTTCCCTTTTTTTAAATGGCTTCAAGTAGAAAATGCAATTCATAAATACGGAAATAAGGATTATAATCAGTGGTTCATATTTCAAGCATAAAAAGCAAGTTTTGTTCATGTGCATGATATAATTTAATTCTCACTTCATATTTCCACCCACCCAGAGAGTTGTGTTAGAAATAATTAGCATCTCTGAGCACTGTAGAGCATTTGTAAAATATGAGGGGATCACTCATCCATTTAGTTTAAATGCAACTTGAAAGAAGGCTGTGCCCATGAAATAACTCTGCAGGTTTATGACGATTTCTTATTAAGAAGATTAAGCACTAGTGCTGATTTATATTCATTCTGCACCTTTGTCTATAAGCTGTTTTTCTAGAATCTTAAATGCTTTTGCTACATGCAGCTACAGGTAGCTAGCCTCTTATCTGATATGTATATTTTACATTTTGTGCAGCCTGTTTGTTAAATTGTAAGTATTACTCTATATTTACAGAAGCTTGTAATGGCTTGGAAGGCACCAGAAACCCTATGTGGCTAAAGCAATCTGGTGTAATATATGGGACTAAGGGGCTCATTTATCAAGCCTTGGAGAGTGATCAATAGCACGGTGATAAAGTACCAGCCAATCGGCTCCGAACTGCCATGTTACAGGCTGTGTTTGAAAAATGACAGGAGCTGATTGGTTTGTACTTTATCACCGTGCATTTATTATCATTTTTATCATTTATTACTCTCCAAGGCTTGATAAATCTGTGCATAAATGTACTAGCCTCCGAGTTGCCGGAGGTGCGGGACTTTGTGCGAGTCTGTCCTCTTCTTTTTTTTTTTTTTTTTTTTTAAACCAGCAACAGCAGACTTACACAAAGTCCCACAACGGAGATACTATTACATTTGTCCCCCTGGTGTTAACCATTACTTGCACCTGCTGCTGAGAAGTCAGTGAAGAAATCCAACACAGGTCAAAAAATTCAATTGTTTTTGGCCGTCCACAGTTCCCATCTTAAGTGACATGAGTTATTCAGTTGTTTGTGCCAATGGGCGTCCATTATTTCTGCTCACACTCTCCTGAGGTGGCAAATAGAAACCCACCCAAAGTCAGACTTTAGGCACCCAATCTGCCATTTTGGCAATTCTCCCAATACTTTGTACTGGTTTAGCAACTCTGCCATCTATACCAGGTGCATGTGGGTGCAACAAGCTCAAAAAGTAATGTGGGTCCACAGCACTCATGCCCATCTGTGAAACAATTGAATATTGCCATTCGGGTGCCCATTACTTGCACGCAGCTCAAAACAATTGACTCTCCCCGCCCAGCAATGTGTTTGCTTCTAGGCATTACAAGGACATGGGGGCCCAATTGCAGCAAATTTGTTAGCTAATGGGCAAAACCATGTGCACTGCAGGGGAGGCAGATATAACATGTGCAGAGAGAGTTAGATTTGGGTGAGGTGTGTTCAAACTGAAATCTAAATTGCAGTGTAAAAATAAAGCAGCCAGTATTTACCCTGCACAGAAACAATATAACCCACCTGTGAGGATACGGGTTTCTTCTAGACACAAAGCGGATGAAACCAAAGTGATGGTTTATTTCTCATTGCACACAGGAATAGATATCATACAGGAAACAGAGGTAAATCTAGCCCAGAAACAATATGCAGGTTAGCAGTCCAGATAGTAAATCCCAGTAGAGGATTTAGATCCACAGAAGTTACAGATAAACAGGTCCACACAGCAGAACTATCACGGAGTCCACATAGCAGTGATAGCAGATTAGTCCACAGGAGAAAATTTGTATAAGTCCACACAGCACTGGTGATGCGTTCCACAAGGTACCTTAGCAGAGAATCACCCCTTAGCCAAAGTCCTGTGACTAACATCCGGATCTGACCTACGCAACCTCTTTTAAACCCTTCCAAATGCCCATCATGCCGTGCTCACCTGGAGAGGATACACAGGTTCCTGATTGGGGGTTTCCCATTCAGGTTTCTCCCTCCTCCCTCCCACAGCTGGCCTTCTCCTGCTGACCACATGCTGGGTCAGGCTCCGAGTTGTCTGTCAGAGCCCAGGGTTTAACAGAGGAAAGTAAACATAAGGAAAAATGGGGGTAATTCTGAGTTGATCGCAGCAGCAAGTTTATTAGCAGTTGGGCAAAACCATGTGCACTGCAGGGGGGACAGATATAACGTGCAGAGAGAGTTAGATTTGGGTGGGGTGTATTCAAACTGAAATCTATATTGCAGTGTAAAAATAAAGCAGCCAGTATTTACCCTGCACAGTAACAAAATAACCCACCCAAATCTAACTCTCTCTGCACGTTATATCTACCCCCCTGCAGTGCACATGGTTTTGGCCAACTGCTAACAAAATTGCTGCTGAAATCAACTCAGAATTAGGCCCAATGACAGGGAAATTGGTTTAAGTCCTGATTGTTCCCTGTGGAGGAGCATCTTCAGAGAGACATTACCTGGTCCTCAAGTTTATTTCCTGTGTGACCATATAAGGATAATATATGTTTCTCTATCGTCCTAGTGGATGCTGAGGTTCCTGAAAGGACCATGGGGAATAGCGGCTCCGCAGGAGACAGGGCACAAAAAGTAAAGCTTTAGGATCAGGTGGTGTGCACTGGCTCCTCCCCCTATGACCCTCCTCCAAGCCTCAGTTAGATTTTTGTGCCCGGCCGAGAAGGGTGCAATCTAGGTGGCTCTCCTAAAGAGCTGCTTAGAAAAGTTTAGCTTAGGTTTTTTATTTTACAGTGAGTCCTGCTGGCAACAGGATCACTGCAACGAGGGACTTAGGGGAGAAGAAGTGAACTCACCTGCGTGCAGGATGGATTGGCTTCTTGGCTACTGGACATTAGCTCCAGAGGGACGATCACAGGTACAGCCTGGATGGTCACCGGAGCCTCGCCGCCGACCCCCTTGCAGATGCTGAAACGAGAAGAGGTCCAGAATCGGCGGCAGAAGACTCCTCAGTCTTCTTAAGGTAGCGCACAGCACTGCAGCTGTGCGCCATTTTCCTCTCAGCACACTTCACACGGCAGTCACTGAGGGTGCAGGGCGCTGGGAGGGGGGCGCCCTGGGAGGCAAATGAAAACCTTTTTTGGCTAAAAATACCTCACATATAGCCTCCGGGGGCTATATGGAGATATTTAACCCCTGCCAGAATCCGTTAAGAGCGGGAGACGAGGCCGCCGAAAAAGGGGCGGGGCCTATCTCCTCAGCACACAGCGCCATTTTCCCTCACAGGCTGGAGGGAAGGCTCCCAGGCTCTCCCCTGCACTGCACTACAGAAACAGGGTTAAAACAGAGAGGGGGGGCACTAATTTGGCGTTAGAAATATATAAAAAAGATGCTATAAGGGAAAACACTTTTATATAAGGTTGTCCCTATATAATTATAGCGTTTTTGGTGTGTGCTGGCAAACTCTCCCTCTGTCTCTCCAAAGGGCTAGTAGGTCCTGTCCTCTATCAGAGCATTCCCTGTGTGTGTGCTGTGTGTCGGTACGTGTGTGTCGACATGTATGAGGACGATGTTGGTGAGGAGGCGGAGCAATTGCCTGTAATGGTGATGTCACTCTCTAGGGAGTCGACACCGGAATGGATGGCTTATTTAGGGAATTACGTGATAATGTCAACACGCGCCAAGGTCGGTTGACGACATGAGACGGCCGACAAACAATTAGTACCGGTCCAGACGTCTCAAAAACACCGTCAGGGGTTTTAAAACGCCGTTTACTTTAGTCGGTCGACACAGACACAGACAGGGACACTGAATCCAGTGTCGACGGTGAATAAACAAACGTATTCCTTATTAGGGCCACACGTTAAGGGCAATGAAGGAGGTGTTACATATTTCTGATACTACAAGTACCACAAAAGAGGGTATTATGTGGGATGTGAAAAAACTACCGTAGTTTTTCCTGAATCAGATAAATTAAATGAAGTGTGTGATGATGCGTGGGTTCCCCCCGATAGAAAATATGGGCGGTATACCCTTTCCCGCCAGAAGTTAGGGCGCGTTGGGAAACACCCCTTAGGGTGGATAAGGCGCTCACACGCTTATCAGAACAAGTGGCGGTACCGTCTATAGATAGGGCCGTCCTCAAGGAGCCAGCTGACAGGAGGCTGGAAAAATATCATAAAAAGTATATACACACATACTGGTGTTATACTGCGACCAGCGATCGCCTCAGCCTGGATGTGCAGAGCTGGGGTGGCTTGGTCGGATTCCCTGACTAAAAATATTGATACCCTTGACAGGGACAGTATTTTATTGACTATAGAGCATTTAAAGGATGTATTTCTATATATGCGAGATGCACAGAGGGATATTTGCACTCTGGCATCAAGAGTAAGTGCGATGTCCATATCTGCCAGAAGATGTTTATGGACACGACAGTGGTCAGGTGATGCAGATTCCAAACGGCACAAAGGTGTATTGCCGTATAAAGGAAGAGGAGTTATTTGGGGTCGGTCCATCGGACCTGGTGGCCACGGCAACTGCTGGAAAATCCACCGTTTTTACCCTAAGTCACATCTCTGCAGAAAAAGACACCGTCTTTTCAGCTTCAGTCCTTTCGTCCCTATAAGAGTCATATCTGCCCAGGGATAGAGGAAAGGGAAGAAGACTGCAGCAGGCAGCCCATTCCCAGGAACAGAAGCGTTCCACCGCTTCTGACAAGCTCTCAGCATGACGCTGAGACCGTACAGGACCCCTGGATCCTACAAGTAGTATCACAGGGGTACAGTTTGGAATGTCGAGACGTTTCCCCTGCGCAGGCTCCTGAAGTCTGCTTTACCAAGGTCTCCCTCCGACAAGGAGGCAGTATGGGAAAAAATTCACGAGCTGTATTCCCAGCAGGTGATAATTAAATTACCCCTCCTACAACAAGAAAAGGGGTATTATTCCACACTATATTGTGGTACTGAAGCCAGAAGGCTAGGTGAGACCTATTCTAAATCTAAAAAAATTTGAACACTTACAAAGGTTCAAATCAAGATGGAGTCACTCAGAGCAGTGATAACGAACCGGGAAGAAGGGGACTATCTGGTGTCCCGAGACATCAGGGATGCTTACCTCCATGTCCCAAATTTGCCCTTATCACTAAGGGTACCTCAGGTTCGTGGTACAGAACTGTCACTATCAGTTTCAGACGCTGCCGTTTGGATTGTCTACGGCACCCCGGGTCTTTACCAAGGTAATGGCCGAAATGATGGTTCTTCTTCGAAGAAAAGGCGTCTTAATTATCCCTTACTTGGACGATCTCCTGATAAGGGCAAAGTCCAGGGAACAGTTGGAGGTCGGAGTAGCACTATCTCGGATACTGTTACAACAGCAGGGGTGGATTCTAAATATTCCAAAATCGCAGCTGATCCCGACAACAAGTCTCCTGTGCTTAGGGATGATTCTGGACACAGTCCAGAAAAAGGTGTTTCTCCCGGAAGAGAAAGCCAGGGAGTTATCCGAGCTAGTCAGGAACCTCCTAAAATCAGTGCATCATTGCACAAGGGCCATGGTAAAAAAATGGTGACTTCCTTCGAAGCAATTCCAGTCGGCAGATTTCATGCAAGAACTTTTCAGTGGGATCTGCTGGACAAATGGTCCGGATCGCATCTTCAGATGCATCAGCGGATAACCCTATATCCAAGGACAAGGGTGTCTCTCCTGTGGTGGTTACAGAGTGCTCATCTTCTAGAGGGCCGCAGATTCGGCATTCAGTTTTGGATGTTGGTGACCACGGAGGCCAGCCCGAGAGGCTGGGGAGCAGTCACACAAGGAAAAAATTTCCAGGGAGTGTGATCAAGTCTGGAGATTTTTCTCCACATAAATATAGCTAAGGGTAAATTTATAATGCTCTAAGCTTAGCAAGACCTCTGCTTCAAGGTCAGCCGGTATTGATCCAGTGGGATAAAACATCACGGCAGTCGCCCACGTAAATAGACAGGGCGGCACAAGAAGCAGGAGGGCAGTGGCAAAAACTGCAAGGACTTTTCGCTGGGCGGAAAATCATGTGATAGCACTGTCAGCAGTGTTTCATTCCGGGAATGGAAACTGGGAAGCAGACTTCCTCAGTAGGCACGACCTCCACCCGGCAGAGTGGGAACTTCATGGGGAAGTTTTCCACATAATTGTAAACCGTTGGGAATTACCAAAGGTGGACATGATGGCGTCCCGTCTGAACAAAAAACGGGACAGGTATTGCGCCAGGTTAAGAGACCCTCAGGCAATAGCTGTGGACGTTCTGGTAACACCGTGGGTGTACCAGTCGGTGTATGTGTTCCATCCTCTGCTTTTCATACCTAAGGTACTGAGAATTATAAGACATAGAGGAGTAAGAACTATACTCATGGCTCCGGATTGGCCAAGAAGGACTTGGTACCCGGAACTTCAAGAGATGCTCACAGAGGACTTATGGCCTCTGCCGCTAAGAAGGGACTTGTTTCAGCAAGTACCATGTCTGTTCCAAGACTTACCGCGGCTGCGTTTGACGGCATGGCGGTGGAACGCCGGATCCTAAGGGAAAAGGCATTCAGGAAGAGGTCATTCCTACCCTGGTCAAAGCCAGAAAGGAGGTGACCGCACAACATTATCACCACATGTGGCGAAAATATGTTGCGTGGTGTGAGGCCAGGAAGGCCCCACGAAGAAATTTCAACTCGGTCGATTCCTGCATTTCTTGCAAACAGGAGTGTCTATGGGCCTCAAATTGGGGTCCATTAAGGTTCAAATTTCGGCCCTGTCGATTTTTCTTCCAGAAAGAATTGGCTTCAGTTCCTGAAGTCCAGAAGTTTGTCAAGGGAGTATTGCATATACAACCCCCTTTTGTGTCTCCAGTGGCACTGTGGGATCTCAACGTAGTTCTGGGATTCCTCAAAACACATTGGTTTAAAACCAGTCAAATCTGTGGATTTGAAGCATCTCACATGAAAAGTGAACATGCTCTTGGACCTGGCCTGGACCAGGCGAGTGTCAAATTGGTGGTTTTTTTTCTCAAAAAAGCCCATATCTGTTTGTCCATTCGGACAGGGCAGAGCTGCGGACTCGTCCCCAGTTCTCTCCCTAAGGTGGTGTCAGTGTTTCACCTGAACCAGCTTATTGTGGTGTCTTGCGCCTACTAGGGACTTGGAGGACTCCAAGTTGGTAGATGTGGTCAGGGCCCTGAAAATATAGGTTCCAGGATGGCTGGAGTCAGGAAAACTGACTTGCTGTTATCCTGTATGCACCCAACAAACTGGGTGCTCTTGCTTTTAAGCAGACTTTTGCTAGTTGGATGTGTAATACAATTCAGCTTGCACATTCTGTGGCAGGCCTGCCACAGCCAAAATATTTAAATGCCCATTCCACAAGGAAGGTGGGCTCATCTTGGGCGGCTGCCCGAGGGGTCTCGGCTTTACAACTTTGCCGAGCGGCTATTTAGTCAGGGGCAAACACGTTTGTAAAATCCTACAAATTTGATACCCTGGCTAAGGAGGACCTGGAGTTCTCTCATTCGGTGCTGCAGAGTCATCCGCACTCTCCCGCCCGTTTGGGAGCTTTGGTATAATCCCCATGGTCCTTTCAGGAACCCCAGCATCCACTAGGACGATAGAGAAAATAAGAATTTACTTACCGATAATTCTATTTCTCGGAGTCCGTAGTGGATGCTGGGCGCCCATCCCAAGTGCGGATTATCTGCATTACTTGTACATAGTTACAAAAATCGGGTTATTATTGTTGTGAGCCTTCCTTTCAGAGGCTCCGCTGTTATCATACTGTTAACTGGGTTCAGATCACAGGTTGTACAGTGTGATTGGTGTGGCTGGTATGAGTCTTACCCGGGATTCATAAATCCTTCCTTATTGTGTACGCTCGTCCGGGCACAGTACCTAACTGAGGCTTGGAGGAGGGTCATAGGGGGAGGAGCCAGTGCACACCACCTGATCCTAAAGCTTTACTTTTTGTGCCCTGTCTCCTGCGGAGCCGCTATTCCCCATGGTCCTTTCAGGAACCCCAGCATCCACTACGGACTCCGAGAAATAGAATTATCGGTAAGTAAATTCTTATTTTTAAGCAGGATTATCCATGATAACTTGTAACGTCATACACAGAATGGCATCCTCCTAAAATAACATAACCTGACAGCACTATGTGCCAGGTCACAGCACACCTGTATTTACCTGAGTAATATTACAGTACAGAGGATACAGGCTAACGCAATAGTTTTAGTCCTGTGAATGAACACGCACATTGGGGAATAGTTGACACAAGCCAGAGAGGCAATGGAATAGAAGGAATCAAAAGTACATTTATCGCTACAAAGATTGAAACACCACAAATACAGTTTTACCCTCTGCCTCCTGTCTTTACATCACCCAAATCTAACTCTCTCTGCACATGTTATATCTACCCCCCCTGCAGTGCACATGGTTTTGCACATTAGCTAACAAATTTGCTGCTGCGATCAGATCTGATTTAGGCCCTAGAGCCGGAAGCATGCAAAAAATTCTGTTGCAAACACTCCTGATGACAAAGGCAAGTGGTCTCTCGCACCTATACATTTAATTCCATCCCAGTTCACATGCTGTAATACTGGTAATGACATAATGTTTAATACACAGTGGGCGATCAGGTCTGAACTGCGCAGGCGCCGCAGTGCGCCGGCGCATTCCAGAGATGCTATCAGCATCTCAGCCCAGCGATCGCCTCCGCCTGATTGATAGGCAGAGGCGTTCTCTTGGCGGGAGGGGGTGGGACAGCGGCGTTGGGCTGCCATTTTGGTGAGGCGTGCCCGGACCGTGCGTTGGGCGGGCCGCGTGACGTCACACGCAGCCGCTGCGACTCGGAGAGCGATGGGTAGCTCCCTGCCACGTGCAGGAGCTGCGCTGGTAGGGAGCTACTCTTCAGGTACAAAAGCTTTGCCGCCGCGCAATGCTTTTGTACCTGTGCGGCAGGGGTAGGGCCAGACATGCGGGGCGGACTAGCCCTGTGCTGGGCGTCCCCCTGCATGTCAGGGTGGCTGATCGTAGCCGTGCAAAATTCTGCACGGCTGTGATCAGGTCTGAATTAGGCCCCTTGCTCACGTTTTTGATGTGTCTGCATATTGCTTTGTTTAGATGTTTTTTAATGACATGCCTCTTGGATAAATCGGGCTTTGTAAAGTGAAGATACTGTATAATAGAAGCTGTCACAATGTGCATTTATTTATGTTTCTTTTTAAATACATCAGCAGTTTAAGTCCATTTCATAATCAGGAAGTTAAAAAAAAATGTTCCAACAGGAAAAGCTGGCTTCCGTACAAGCTTTTGTGATTGATGCTTGTGACTGATACTGGTATGGTCATTCATTTTACTAGCACGTCTGTACATTTAACATGGACACTGCATATTTTTATTAAGGCAGCTGTAACTTACATATTGTGGCTATTATCATTTCAGTGGATGGTTGGTATATTATTTTTATGGCCCAAAGTATGATTTTTTTTTCTTTGTTAAAGTATAGTCAGTGACCTTGCCATCAGTGAGTATGTATGTGTGTGTGTAATGGCTGAGAGAATTTTGTTGAAAGTCCACTAAGAATGACATTAGTACTCTGTACATGTAAAAAAAAAGGGTTTTTACAAAGACGTTAAAAGAAAGAGACTATGGGGGTAATTCAGAGTTGGTCGCAGCAGCAAATTTGTTTGCTAATGGGCAAAACCATGTTGCACTGCAGGAGGGGCAGATGTAACATGTGCAGAGAGAATTAGATTTGGGTGGGCCGTGTTCAAACTGAAATCTAAATTGCAGTGTAAAAATAAAGCAGCCAGTATTTACCCTGCACAGAAACAATATAACCCCCCCAAAATCTAACTCTCTCTGCACATGTTACATCTGCCCCCCTGCAGTGCACATGGTTTTGCCCATTAGCTAACAAATTTGCTGCTTTCGATCAGTTCTGAATTAGGTCCCACTTGCACTGCAGGTGTGACAGATATAACATTTGCAGAGAGAGTTAGATTTGGGAGGGTTATTTTGTTTCTGTGTAGGGTAAATACTGTCTGCTTTATATTTACACTGCAATTTAGATTACAGTTTGAACACGCCCCACCCAAATCTAACTCTCTCTGCACATGTTACATCTGCCCCCCCTGCAGTGCAGATGGTTTTGCCCAACTGCTAATAAATTTGCAGCAGCGATCAGGTCTGAATTAGGCCCTATATACCTATTCTGGGGCACACTTATGAATTAATTTGTTAAAAATTAGCTTTTAATAGTTTGTTTTAAAATACTAGGCTTTATGCGACATATAGGAGTCAATACTGAAACAAATAATAAATCTAGCATCAATTTGCTTGTATAATAGCGAAAACATACAGGTTAAGTATCTGGAAAAAACATTATCAAGAGTTCCTCTGTAAATAGATTTATATAGGGAGATATGGTCGCTCCATTCACCACCTCTTGTTTGTGTGTGTGTGTGTGTATATATATATATATATATATATATATATATATATATATATATGAGATACACACACACACACACACACACACACACACACACACACACACACACACACGCAAACCCCTTTCAAGACAAGCTTAGTATATATCCCTCAAAACGGCAACATTAATACATTAAACATGCATTTGATATTTTATTGAATTTAACATGAATGGAGGAACTGTGTTTTGCCAAGAGCTCAATATCTAATCATCAAAACAGCATCACAAACTCACTGAGAATATATTCTCCCAAAATTATTAGATATTGAGATAATTTGTCATGCTGTGTCTCGTATGGGATTTTATTTTCTTATTTTTAGAATGAAGATGTTGCACACAAGGTCAACAACGCTAAAAACCTGAAAGTAGGTGATTGAATCTCCCTTCATTTCTACTGGTATAGTTAAAAATAAGGGGAACATCAAAGGGTAGAAGGGCGTCTTGTGAATGTATCATATATTCTGTCGGTCTCCCCTCCCCTTAGATTGTAAGCTTCTAGGAGCAAGGTCCTCCTCCCTCCTGTTCTCTCAGCCCTCTTCAGTTTCACTTCAGTTATACCGTTTTGACATCGCAAATGGGGCCGCACCCAGAAATTGGAAACGCGACCCTGCACTGGACCCTAACGCTGGCTTCCCTGACCAGCAATATGGTCAGGTTGCCCGCGGGGGCGGGGACAGTGGCATCATCGGGAGCGGGGGTGTAGGCGGCGTTGGAAGATTAGATCATATCCGCGCCGCCTCTCCCTATACAGTGAACGGGTCCCGGGTCACATCGATCCGGCAACCCATTCACACTGCACCTGACCTGGTATTTAACCCGGGAATTACACTGCTACCCGGTAATTCGTAATGGCCCCTTTCACACCACAGAGTGACCCGTGTCGACCCGGCAATATACCAGGTCGATACCCCTTTCACACCGCACTAATAACCTGGTATTACAGTCCTAAACAACACACTAGCCGTTTTCCAGAATTCCGCCTGCTTGAAGCAGTTAATCCTTTCCGCCGGCTCTTAAATGACTAGTATCGCTATAGCTATTGATGACACGCCCCTACCTTAGCTGCTCACCTGCTTACCATCTGTATTGTGTACTGAGATCTGTGGTGCAAATTGTTTACTTGTGTTCTGTTTATGTTTTGGCTACTGTAATGTTCTGTCTTACTGTTTGCCTTTTGTACGGCATTGCAGACCACTTGTGGCGCCATATAAATAAAGTGTAATAATAAAAAATGTTTAATCACATGTTTAGGATTATTTGGTTTAAATGTACCCACAGTGCTTAATATAAAGTTTACACCCATTGTGCAGGAGTTAATAAATATTGATAGAAAACAGATGGTACCTGATCAGGAAAACATTGAGCACCCCTGCTATAGGTTGTAGGCGTACCAGCAAACGTGCTTCCTTTAGAAGATATTCTTTTGCTACTTGCAACTGGTTTCCACAGATAACAAAACAAACAGCTGCTATTGTGCCCTAATGACATAGCAGTGACTGTTTCCCTGTAAACTCTAAAGTGATAAAGAAACACCAGTGAAGGCCCTCAGTCTACTGTGGTGACAAATAAATATAGGAACTTTCAATTGCTCTGTTTATTTTCAGTTGCACTGTAGCCTGGCTATTCAGTTAGGGGCTTTAATCACCTCATAATTTCCTACCAGATTTAAGGGGTGTGCAGAGTGGGCCCGAATCAGCTACCCCAAATCAAAGGTACAATTGTGTTTATTAAAAAAGCTGCAATTGGCATATAAGCATTTGCAGAGTGGCAACTATTGTGTATGCTGCTTGCCAAAAGTGGCATATGCAACTGGTGCCTCCAAGCAAACATAATGCACAATTACAGCCCATTTGCTCCTATGTTTCGAACTTATTTAATATTTAGAAAAATAGTCACTATTCAGCCTCAATAAAACTGCTCAAACCTTTCTAATACAGCATAAATTTCTACCAAGGGTACAGTTGTGAAGCTGCAGGCTTACAATAGTGGACATAGGGCCTAATTCAGCTTGAGTTGTAGGTTTGCGAAAAATCGCTTCTCTAACATGAATGGGGGGGCTGCCCAGCACAGGGCAAGGCCGGCCCGCATGCACCAACACCAACAGATGCATTCTTCCTCATTAGCCTCCGTATGTAATGAGTTGCGGAACACAGGGCGCATGAGAACCGCCAGTGCCGAGCATCTTTTAGTCCCCCGAAAACTTATCTTATTTGCATCAAAATGTGGGAATAAGACGCACAAGCAGAATTTGCTGAATAAAATGAGGTATGTGTATATTCTGTGTGCGACTGCAGCTGTATCTGCGAACAAATGCTACGTTACAGTGTTTTTCTGGAGAACACTGTAATGTAGCACTTCGTATGCAGATGCTGCTGCGTACGAAATTTGCATGCATCCTTTCGTGAATACCCCCCCTCCCCCGAAAATTCATCTATTTCGCATCGCTATACGACACCCAAGCAAACTTTGTTGATTAAAATGATATGCGACGTGTAAATTCTGTGTGCGACTGCAGTTGCATCTGCATACGAAATCTCTCTTTGGGAGCTCTTTCCTGATCCCTCCCCACTGGCAGACTGCAAGCCGTAGCCTCTCCCTGGCTTATATAAGCCATCTAGAGTGGGTGGGGTATTGATGCCGTCAGGCACGATTGATCTGAGGTGGCCATCTTGGATTTCAAAAATGGCTCAGCGGCACCATTTTTTAAATGGCCCACACTGCCGAAGTCTGCTATAATGGCTGACAGGACCTGGATCCTCAAGGAACCAGATCTGCTGCCATGCACACAGACACCGCCAACGCATGCTACCACCACTACCCGCTGCTGCCAATGCACACTACCCGTACCGCCGCTGCCACAGCTAGTACCTGCGACCTCTGCCTGCTCATCAAACTCATCAGGCTATTCTGCAGTTTAAAAAAACCCATGATGATGCTACCTGGCTCCTGCAAACTCAGCACAGTGACAGACGGATACAGTCACAGTTAGTGCTGGATACAGCTGTCCAATCGGTTTGGTATAGCGTGACGGCCGGTCACCACACAACGCCGTGATCCCGGCTTGTAGATGCCCGGTGAGGGTGAACGCAACAAAGCCCCTTGTGGGCTCGCCACACTGCGAGTTCTTTGGTGAGCTGTGCTATCCACAGGTTCTTTCTCTATCGTCCTAAGTGGATGCTGGGGTTCCTGAAAGGACCAGGGGGAATAGCGGCTCCGCAGGAGACAGGGCACAAAAGTAAAGCTTTTACAGGTCAGGTGGTGTGTACTGGCTCCTCCCCCTATGACCCTCCTCCAGACTCCAGTTAGATTGATTTTTGTGCCCGGCCGAGAAGGGTGCAATTCTAGGTGGCTCTCATAAAGAGCTGCTTAGAGAGTTTAGCTTAGGTTTTTTATTTTACAGTGATTCCTGCTGGCAACAGGATCACTGCAACGAGGGACAGAGGGGAGAAGAAGTGAACTCACCTGCGTGCAGGATGGATTGGCTTCTTGGCTACTGGACATGAAGCTCCAGAGGGACGATCACAGGTACAGCCTGGATGGTCACCGGAGCCACGCCGCCGGCCCCCTCACAGATGCTGAAGCAAGAAGAGGTCCAGAATCGGCGGCTGAAGACTCCTGCAGTCTTCTTAAGGTAGCGCACAGCACTGCAGCTGTGCGCCATTTTCCTCTCAGCACACTTCACACGGCAGTCACTGAGGGTGCAGGGCGCTGGGGGGGGGGCGCCCTGGGAGGCAAATGAAGACCTTTTAAAAAGGCTAAAAATACCTCACATATAGCCCCAGAGGCTATATGGAGATATTTACCCCTGCCTAAATGTACTAAATAGCGGGAGACGAGCCCGCCGAAAAAGGGGCGGGGCCTATCTCCTCAGCACACGGCGCCATTTTCTGTCACAGCTCCGCTGGTCAGGAAGGCTCCCAGGTCTCTCCCCTGCACTGCACTACAGAAACAGGGTATAACAGAGAGGGGGGGCAAAATAAATGGCAATATATTAATATAAAAGCAGCTATAAGGGAGCACTTAATCATAAGGCTATCCCTGTCATATATAGCGCTTTTTGGTGTGTGCTGGCAGACTCTCCCTCTGTCTCCCCAAAGGGCTAGTGGGTCCTGTCTTCGTATAGAGCATTCCCTGTGTGTCTGCTGTGTGTCGGTACGTGTGTGTCGACATGTATGAGGACGTTATTGGTGTGGAGGCGGAGCAATTGCCAAATATGAGGATGTCACCTCCTAGGGGGTCGACACCAGAATGGATGCCTTTATTTGTGGAATTACGGGATAGCGTCAACTCGCTTAAGCAGTCGTTTGCCGACATGAGGCGGCCGGACACTCAATTAGTGCCTGTCCAGGCGCCTCAAACACCGTCAGGGGCTGTAAAACGCCCCTTGCCTCAGTCGGTCGACACAGACCCAGACACAGGCACTGATTCCGGTGGTGAAGGTGACGAATCAACCGTATTTTCCAGTAGGGCCACACGTTATATGATTTTGGCAATAAAGGAGATGTTACATTTAGCTGATACTACAGGTACCACTAAACAGGGTATTATGTGGGATGTGAAAAAACTACCAGTAGGTTTTACCGAATCAGAAGAATTAAATGACGTGTGTGATGAAGCGTGGGGTGCCCCGATAAAAAACTGCTAATTTCAAAGAAGTTATTGGCTTTATACCCTTTCCCGCCAGAGGTTAGGGAGCGCTGGGAAACACCTCCTAGGGTGGACAAAGCGCTAACACGCTTATCAAAACAAGTGGCGTTACCCTCTCCTGAGACGGCCGCACTTAAAGATCCATCAGATAGGAGGATGGAAAATATCCAAAAAGGTATATACACACATGCAGGTGTTATACTACGACCAGCTATTGCGACTGCCTGGATGTGCAGTGCTGGGGTAGTTTGGTCAGAGTCCCTGATCGAAAATATTGATACCCTGGACAGGGACAATATTTTACTGTCGTTAGAACAAATAAAGGATGCATTTCTTTATATGCGTGATGCACAGAGAGATATCTGCACACTGGCATCACGGGTAAGTGCTATGTCCATTTCGGCCAGAAGAGCTTTATGGACACGACAGTGGACAGGCGATGCGTAGAGGAGTTATTTGGGGTCGGTCTATCGGATTTGGTGGCCACGGCTACGGCCGGGAAATCCACCTTTCTACCTCAAGTCACTCCCCAACAGAAAAAGGCACCGACCTTTCAACCGCAGCCCTTTCGTTCCTTTAAAAATAAGAGAGCAAAGGGCTATTCATATCTGCCACGAGGCAGAGGACGAGGGAAGAGACAGCAACAGGCAGCTCCTTCCCAGGAACAGAAGCCCTCCCCGGCTTCTACAAAAGCCTCAGCATGACGCTGGGGTTTCGCAAGCGGACTCGGGGGCGGTAGGCGGTCGTCTCAAGAATTACAGCGCGCAGTGGGCTCACTCGCAGGTAAATCCCTGGATCCTGCAGATAATATCTCAGGGGTACAGGTTGAAATTAGAGACAGAGCCACCTCGCCGTTTCCTGAAGTCTGCTTTACCAACGTCCCCCTCAGAAAGGGAGACGGTTTTGGAAGCCATTCACAAGCTGTATTCTCAGCAGGTGATAGTCAAGGTACCTCTTCTACAACAAGGGAAGGGGTATTATTCCACTCTTTGTGTGGTACCGAAGCCGGATGGCTCGGTAAGGCCTATTCTAAATCTGAAGTCCTTGAACCTGTACATAAAGAAGTTCAAGTTCAAGATGGAGTCACTCAGAGCAGTGATAGCGAACCTGGAAGAAGGGGACTTTATGGTATCCTTGGACATCAAGGATGCGTATCTCCACGTTCCAATTACCCCTCACACCAGGGGTACCTCAGGTTCGTTGTACAAAACTGTCACTATCAGTTTCAGACGCTGCCGTTTGGTTTGTCCACGGCACCTCGGGTCTTTACAAAGGTAATGGCCGAGATAATATTTCTTCTTCGAAGAAAAGGCGTATTAATTATCCCATACTTGGACGATCTCCTAATAAGGGCAAAGTCCAGAGAACAGCTAGAGATGGGTTTAGCACTATCTCAAGAGGTGCTAAAGCAGCACGGATGGATTCTGAATATTCCAAAATCCCAATTAATGCCAACAACTCGTCTGCTGTTCCTGGGGATGATTCTGGACACAGTTCAGAAAAAGGTTTTTCTTCCCGAAGAAAAAGCCAAGGAGTTATCTGACCGGGTCAGGAACCTCCTAAAACCAGGAAAGGTGTCTGTACATCAATGCACAAGAGTCCTGGGAAAAAATGGTAGCTTCTTACGAAGCAATCCCTTTCGGCAGATTCCATGCAAAGGGATCTGTTGGACAAATGGTCAGGGTCGCATCTTCAGATGCACCTGCGGATAACCCTGTCGCCGAGGACAAGGGTATCCCTTCTGTGGTGGTTGCAGGAGGCTCATCTATTGGAGGGCCGCAGATTCGGCATGCAGGATCGGATCCTGGTGACCACGGATGCCAGCCTGAGAGGCTGGGGAGCAGTCACACAGGGAAGAAATTTCCAGGGAGTGTGGTCGAGCTTGAAAAAGTCTCTTCACATAAGCATTCTGGAACTAAGAGCAATCTACAATGCTCTAAGCCAGGCGGAACCTCTGCTTCAAGGAAGACCGGTGTTGATCCAGTCGGACAACATCACGGCAGTCGCCCATGTAAACAGACAGGGCGGCACAAGAAGCAGGAGGGCAATGGCAGAAGCTGCCAGGATCCTTCGCTGGGCGGAGTATCACGTGATAGCACTGTCAGCAGTATTCATCCCGGGCGTGGACAACTGGGAAGCAGACTTCCTCAGCAGACACGACCTTCACCCGGGAGAGTGGGGACTTCATCCAGAAGTTTCCCACATGCTATTAAACCGTTGGGTAAAACCAATGGTGGACATGATGGCGTCTCGCCTCAACAAAACACTGGACAGGTATTGCGCCAGGTCAAGAGATCCGCAGGCAATAGCTGTGGACGCGCTGGTAACACCTTGGGTGTACCAGTCGGTATATGTGTTTCCTCCTCTGCCTCTCATACCAAAGGTATTGAGGATTATACGGCAAAGAGGAGTAAGACTAGTGGATCCGGATTGGCCAAGAAGGACTTGGTACCCGGAACTTCAAGAGATGGTCACGGACGATCCGTGGCCTCTACTTCTGAGAAGGGACCTGCTTCAGCAGGGTCCTTGTCTTTTTCAAGACTTACCGCGGCTGCGTTTGACGGCATGGCGTTTGAATGCCAGATCCTAAAAGGAAAAGGCATTCCAGAAGAAGTCATTCCTACCTTGATAAAGGTAAGGAAGGAAGTCACCGCGAAGCATTATCGCCGTATTTGGCGAAAATATGTTGCGTGGTGCGAGCAGCGGAGTGCTCCGATGGAGGAATTTCAACTGGGTCGTTTTCCTACATTTCCTGCAATCAGGATTGTCTATGGGTCTCAAATTGGGATCTATTAAGGTTCAAATTTCGGCCCTATCAATATTCTTTCAAAAAAGAATTGGCCTCAGTCCCTGAGGTCCAGATTTTTATCAAAGGAGTACTGCATATACAGCCTCCTGTGGTGCCTAAGGTGGCACCGTGGGATCTAAATGTAGTTTTAGATTTCCTCAAATCCAATTGGTTTGAACCACTAAAGAATGTGGATTTGAAATATCTCACATGGAAAGTGACTATGTTACTGGCCCTGGCTTCGGCCGGGAGAGTATCTGAACTGGCGGCTTTGTTTTATAAAAGCCCTTATTTAATTTTCCATTCGACATAGGGCAGAGCTGCGGACGCGTCCGCATTTTCTCCCTAAGGTGGTATCAGCGTTTCACCTGAACCAGCCTATTGTAGTGCCTGCGGCTACAGACGACTTGAAGGACTCCAAGTTGTTGGACGTTGTCAGAGCCTTAAAAATATACATTTAAAGGACGGCTGGAGTCAGAAAATCTGACTCGCTGTTTATACTGTATGCACCCAACAAGTTGGGTGCACCTGCTTCTAAGCAGTCGATTGCTCGTTGGATTTGTAACAAAATTCAACTTGTACATTCTGTGGCAGGCCTGCCACAGCCTAAATCTGTTAAGGCCCATTCCGCAAGGAAGGTGGGCTCATCTTGGGCGGCTGCCCGAGGGGTCTCGGCATTACAACTCTGCCGAGCAGCTACGTGGTCAGGGGAGAACACGTTTGTAAATTTTTACAAATTTGATACCCTGGCAAAGGAGGACCTGGAGTTCTCTCATTCGGTGCTGCAGAGTCATCCGCACTCTCCCGCCCGTTTGGGAGCTTTGGTATAATCCCCATGGTCCTTTCAGGAACCCCAGCATCCACTTAGGACGATAGAGAAAATAAGAATTTACTTACCGATAATTCTATTTCTCGGAGTCCGTAGTGGATGCTGGGCGCCCATCCCAAGTGCGGATTATCTGCAATACTTGTACATAGTTATTGTTAACTAATTCGGGTTATTGTTTAGGAAGCCATCTTTCAGAGGCTCCTCTGTTATCATACTGTTAACTGGGTTTAGATCACAAGTTGTACGGTGTGATTGGTGTGGCTGGTATGAGTCTTACCCGGGATTCAAAATCCTCCCTTATTGTGTACGCTCGTCCGGGCACAGTACCTAACTGGAGTCTGGAGGAGGGTCATAGGGGGAGGAGCCAGTACACACCACCTGACCTGTAAAAGCTTTACTTTTGTGCCCTGTCTCCTGCGGAGCCGCTATTCCCCCTGGTCCTTTCAGGAACCCCAGCATCCACTACGGACTCCGAGAAATAGAATTATCGGTAAGTAAATTCTTATTTTTCTTCCTATGGGTCTCGTGGAAACCCAAGAGTGGGAATAGTCCCTGTTAGTCGGCATGCCAACTTGTCGGGATTGTGAGGAGACGGGTTCCCAGCGTCGATATTGTGACCGGCAGTCTCCTGACCGCTGGTCACATAACTACATCCCGTTCAATCACATCTGCCGGAGTGACAGCAGAGTGCATAGAGGGAGGCAAGGGGGTGTGTGACTCCCGCCAAAATATTAAATAGTTGTATGGCTTAACTAAAGAAGTTAGGTTGTCCCAAAGCAGTAGAGCCCTTGGTGTGAAAAGGTCGTATATATCATATGGTACAACACGTGTACAGCTTACAAACTGATTATTGAATTAAATATGTAAAGTAAATTCAAGTTGATATTAAAAACTTTTTTTTTTTATTGACCGTGAAAACCTGGAACTATCCATTCTAATTGATGGATTGTTAATGTTCAATACTAATCTGGAGAACTGAAATGGCTTTGATACTGTAGTTTGTGAGGAAAGGAAACCAAAATATATTCATAGTGTATACTTGATTACATGAATACGCTGTAGGTTTTCCCCATTTGGTACCATATGGAATATTAGTCACCAAATACATGTTTAAACTCCACTTGGTAAATGTTTTGAAGTTTCATTTGCTAGCAGATTGTAAAGCCTTATCTCAGACAAGCCATACATCTGTGCTCTGTATTAACATTTTTATTAACTGTCATGCATCCTCTGGAAACTGCATGGATGTGATGGATATGGCCTCAAGTTGGGCTGTAGTATATTTTGCAATATATTTGCGTAGATTGTAAAATTGCTTAATTTTGAGGTTGAACTATTGGCTCATGTACTATTCCTATATTTTTGCAACTATTTTTACTTGTTTCATATTTTTATTTTCTATTAATTGTGAAAATTCATGTAGAGTGGTTACTTGCAGGAATTCCATTCTCTGGCCATTTTCAGTGTACGTTCCACAACTTGTTACATTTGCTTAAAGTACCATCCCCAAATAGAAAGCACATTTGGATACCATAAGCATAAAATGTGCACACTGCAGCTTCAGAGATGTCACTTACTTATGCCAAGGGTAGACAAAATAACATTGGGATCAGGATCCAGTAGGTCAAACTTATACCCCTTTTCCACTGCCTTAAAAAGCCTGGATTTTTGCACAGAGGGAAAGGGGTATTTCCCGTGTCTGACCCGGCTTGGACTAGTATTCCAAATCCTGGGTCAGACTCAGGACTTTGGTGGAAAAATGGTTTTGGGCACCAGGCAATAATGGTATAGTTTGCATTTGCTACCTTGTTTCTGTAATTCATCCAGTCATGACTTGCATTGAAAAAAATAAACCGCATTATAAACAAGACAAAAGAGAAAATGTCCCCCCTAGCACACTAAAATGCATCAGCAATGATATTTGAACACTACATGATAATAGAAACTCAGAGATCTTGGTTGCATATATTTGCAAAGATATGATTAAGCCATTAGGCTGTGTCAAGGCATCTGTGTTCTGGCGGTCCCTAACGCTACATGATAATAGCACCCACTCTGGGTCCTAGAACTGCTTTTTGGTATGCTACATGATAATAGCACATACAAAATATATCTAAATCGACAGCCAACTTCTTTGGAGACACCGCTGGATCCTCAAATGTCACTACAAGGACCAGCATGCTCCCCCAACTGCTGGTCCCATCCATACCTCTCAGAACATCAATGTAAAATGGTAGCTGCTCAATAAACTTAGTAATACGTCTCGTGCATGAAAGGGAGTGGTTTCTAAACAAAAAAAAAAGTTTTCCCCAAGCACACTAAAAAGCATACAGCATTTACAAGGAAGGCCATATACTTTGTTTTTTATTGAAATTCTTTAGGATATTTGCAAATGATGCTAATAAGTCTAATGCTTTCAGTCCCTATGTTCAAATTAAACGACTTCTTTCCATATTTGTTTTAAACATTTTACTTATGAGCCTGATATTTCATCAGACATATTCGGGGGAATTAAGTTGTGGGCAAAGGGGGAAAAATGCTCTTGCTGCAGCATTTCATTGTTGGCAATGGCAGTTCTTCTCCCCTCCACCCCTACTTTATTTAAAAGTGTTCTCTACCCTATGGGGTAGCAAACACTTTTGAGCGAGATCCCGTGGCCGTAAAGAGCGGCGGGTGTCACGCTAACTCGGCTGGGCGAATCCGTTCGCCCACAACTTAATTTCCCCCTCATTATTTCAATTTTAAAACATCACTTCTGTTCCCTATTCAATAAAATTAATTAACTAGTGCTAATATTAGCTTTTAAGGTGCATCAACTTTTTTGCTGTCAATATTGATCTCCAGCTTGTGTTATGCTCTTTAGTTTTAAATGCAGTTCAATGCGTCTTTCTAACAGCAAGGGCAGCAGATAAAGTTACTGTAATATTTTTTTTTTTTTTTTTACATTTTCAACCAGATAATATAGTAAGTGAAAATGAGTGTTGCAAAAACAAAAGTAAACAAATTGCATATCTACTACATATCCACATTAATTGTGTGCTCAAATTAAAGCAGGAACTAAATGAAACAACTTTAATGGTACTTTGAGTATAAATTAATTTGTATGATCTAGAGGTAACGTGATTAAGCATGCATTTGAAAATACTTCAGAAAGTTAAAAGGACTTAAGGGAGTCCCCTGACATCCTGGTACAGTAGATGATAGTGGGAAGTTGTGAAAGCTATATCAAGATGAGGAGAATACTAGCTCAAATTAAAAAATAAAAATGCAACACTTATTTGAGTTTTTTCACAGTCCGTTTTATTGTTATACTAGTTTGGCTGTAGATGTCTGAAAGATGCACTTCCACCTTGGAAAAACAAGTGGTGTGGGGATTTGTCCAGTGTGACCAATCACAAGCTGCAGTCAAGATAATGCAGTCTGTAATTGGTCCTCACATCTTCCTGGCTTAAATGATTTGCCACATGTGTATGTATATATAAACAGCCTTTATCTTACGTCCTAGAGGATACTGGGGTTCCATTTAGTACCATGGGGTATAGACTGGTCCACTAGAAGCCATGGGCACCTTAAGAATTTGTTAGTGTGGGCTGGGTCCTCCCTCTATGCCCCTCCTACCAGACTCGGTTTAGAAAATGTGCCCGGAGGAGCCGGTCATGCTTATGGAAGCTCCTGAAGAGTTTTCTGCATTTATTTTATATGTTTGTTATTTTCATGGAAGGGCTGGTTGGCACCAGCCTGCCTGCTTCGTGGGACTTAGGGGGACGGCCTAATCTCTTGAAGGGTTAACGGTCCCGTTCCCTGCTGACGAGACACTGAGCTCCTGAGGGAACTATTCGCAAGCCCCACCACGGCAAGCATACATTCCCGCAGCACGCCGCCACCCTTAACAGAGCCAGAAGAAAGAAGAGCGGTGAGTACTAAGCCGGCGTCCCAACTAGCGGGTCGCCGACCATTATGGAGGCATGAGAGTACGGAGACACGCGGCTTCTAGCTGGGGCGGAATGCGTTTCCAGCCACAGTACACAGGTGCGTCTCAGTACACTACACGGTACCCACACTGGCAAAAACAGTCTTAAAACTGTTTTCTCTCCATTTTAAGCACCAGATTACCTCAGCCAGTATAAAAAAAAGCGGGAAGACCGCGCGCCATTGAAGGGGCGGGGCCTTCACTATGAGCGGATCTAGCAGCTCACCAGCGCCATTGTCCCTCTGCAGTGGACACAGACGCTGACTAACAGGTACATGCAGCTCCTCCGTAGAGACTCCAGATTACCTCAGCGGTACCAGGGAGTCATAGCAGGGTGGGAGCGATTATTAGTGTATTAAGTCCCCTATCAGGGTACTTAGTCTGCGACCCGGATAAGCTTGGCATTAGCGATAGGGGCACGGTGGGGGCTGGCTCCAAATAACTCTCCCTGAAGTGCTCTTTGTGGGTTAATTGTGCTTAACCTTTTCCTGTGTGTGTTGTCATATTTACATTATGTTAGGCAAAGTGTGTGTTTCTTGTACAGCGGAGTGTCGACCTTCCCAGAATAGCGGGGCTGAACCAAAGTGGGTTAATTCAATTTAGGGAATGCTCTCAAATATTTCTACAAAGCTATCCCACAATGAGAAAGAGACGCAATACTTAAGACAGACTACGGATGAGTTTATGAAGAGACTCAGTCCACAAACCAGCGTCTCAATCCCCTCCCATTTGTCCGCAAAAAACGATCTCTGGCCCATATCCTGCAGTCTGACTCTGAAACTGATGGGTCAGACATGGAGGAGGGTGAGGTGGATTTGGAGGGGGGGATGCTACTTTGGCACAGGGAATAGAGGCTCTTATAGAGGCTATCAGAGATGTTCTGCAAATTCCTGTTAAGGTGTCAGAGGAGTGTGAGGAATCTTATTTTAATGTAAAAAATAAGTCCTCGGTCACTTTTCCTGCGTCAAAGGAATTGAATACCCTGTTTGAAGAACCGTGGGTTAATCCTGATAAGAAATTAAAAATCCTTAAAAGGTTGCTCTTATCTTTTCCCTTTCCTCTAGAGGATAGGAAAAAATGGGAAAATCCGCCGATAGTGGACGCATCAGTCTCTAGGCTGTCACGTAAAATTGTATTGCCTGTCCCTGGTGCAGCCTCCCTAAAAGACACGGCTGATCGTAAAATTGAGACTACACTCAAATCATTGTACACAGCTGCTGGGGTGGCCCAAAGACCCACTATTGCATGTGCGTGGATCACTAAAGCCATTGCTAAGTGGTCAGGTAACCTAATTGAGGGGTTAGATTCCTTGTCTAGGGGGATATTGTTTTACTCCTGCAGCATATACAGGACTCTGCGAACTTTATGGTAGAAGCCATAAAAGAGATTTGTTTGCTTAATGCACGCACCACCGCTATAGCAGTGTCAGCACGCAGGGGCTTGTGGCTACGCCAGTGGACTGCTGATGCGGACTCCAGGAAAGGCATGGAAGGCCTGCCATTCACAGGAGAGGCCTTGTTTGGAGACTAACTAAACAAATGGATCTCTAAAGCTACTGCGGGTAAGTCTACATATGTTCCTTCCGCAGTTCCCCCAGCCAGGAAAGCTTATTCAGCTTCAAATTTACAGTCCTTTCGGACAGCCAAGTTTAAGGGAAGATACAGAGGTGCTTCTACGTCTTCCAGAGGTGCAAGAGGTAAACCATGCAAACCAGCAACTGCAGGTGCTCAGGAACTGAGCTCAGGCTCTGCTTCCTCAAAGCCTTCAGCATGACGGTGGACCGCGATGCCTGGAGGACTGTCAGGTGGGAGGCCGACTAAAATTCTTCAGTCACATCTGGTCAAGTTCGTGCCAGGATCCCTGGGTCATAAATCTTATTTCCCAGAGCTACATACTGGAGTTCCAGGACCTCCCACCTCACAGATTCTTCAAATTAGGCTTACCAGCTTCAGAAGAGGCAAGTATAATTTTACAGCAGGCCACCCAAAAACTGGTACATACTCAAGTCATTGTTCCAGTTCCACCTCACTCATCTGCACAACAAGGGGTACTATTCCAACTTGTTTGTAATACCGAAACCGGACAGTTTGGTACGACCAATCTGAACCTTAAGTCCTTGAACCCGTTCTTAAGAGTGTTCAAGTTCAAGATGGAGTCTCTGAGAGCGGTGATCTCAGGTCTGGAGGAATGGGAATTCCTTGTTCTCTGGATATCAAGGATGCGTACCTTCACATTCCGATCTGGCCGCCTCATCAGGCTTATCTATGGTTTGCACTGCAGGACTGTCACTACCAGTTCCAGGCCCTGCCATTTGGGCTCTCCATGGCACCGAGGGTATTCACCAAAGTGATGGCAGAGATGATGTTTATACTCCGCAAGCAGGGATTGAACATAATTCTGTACATGGACGATCGTCTGATAAAGACACCGTCCAGGGAGAGGTTGCTGGACAGCATTGACCTCTTAACCAAACTTCTCTAGGATCACGGGTGGATTCTGAACCTTCCGAAATCTCGCCTAGAGCCAACAAGGAGGCTCCCATTCCTGGGAATGATACTGGACACGGAGTCGCAGAAAGTGTTCCTTCCGTTGGAAAAGGCATTGGTAATCCATTCGATGGTTCGGGATCTCCTGAAGCCGACCTGGATATTGGTGCATCTATGCATTCGCCTTCTGGGAAAAATGGTGGCCTCTTACGAGGCGCTTCAATACGGAAGGTTTCACGCAAGACCCTTCCAGCTCGATCTGTTGGACAAATGGTCCAAATCTTCACATGCACCAGGGGATCCGTCTGTCGCCAAAAGCCAGGACCTCCCTTCCGCGGTGGCTACAGATTTCCCACCTCGTTGAGGGTCGGAGGTTTGGAATTCAGGACTGGATCCTGTTAACCACGGACGCAAGCCTCAGAGGTTGGGGAGCAGTCACCCAGGGGGTGCAGTTTCAAGGAAGATGGTCAAATCAGCAAGTCATCCTTCCAGTAAACATTCTGGAACTCAGGGCCATATACAATGCCCTTCTGCAGGCCTCTTATCTTCATGATCGGGCCATTCAGGTCCAGTCGGACAATGTGATGGCAGTGACGTACATAAACCGACAGGGTGGAATGAAAAGCAGAGCAGCAATGTTAGAGGTGCCAAGAATTCTCTGGGCAGAAAAAAAACGCTTTGGCATTGTCGGCGGTCTTCATTCCGGGAGTAGACAACCGGGAAGCAGACTTTTTCAGCAGACAAGACCTGCACCCGGGGGAGTGTGACCTTTACCCGGAAGTGTTCAGGTGCTTGACACGTCGGTGGGGATATCCACAAATCGACATGATGGCCTCTTGTCTCAACAAGAAGCTCAAGCGGCATTGTTCCAGGTCGAGAGACCCACAGGCAGTGGCGGTAGATGCTCTTACGTCTCCATGGGTCTATCAGATGGTGTACGTGTTTCCTCCATTTCCTCTGATCCCAAGAATTCTCAAAAAATAAAAAGGGAAAAAGTTCAAGCAATACTTGTTGCTCCAGACTGGCCAAGAAGGGCCTGGCATGCGGACCTTCTGGAGATGCTCCTCGAAGATCTGTGGCCTCTACTTCTTCGCGAGGACCGTTTGCAACAGGGTCCGTTCGTCTATCAGGATTTACGGCTACGTTTGACGGCATGGAAGTTGAAAGGCTGATTCTAGCCAGAAGAGGGATCCCTAACAAAGTTATCCCGACCGATCCAAGCCAGGAAGGGGGTAATGTCTAAACATTACCACCGTATTTGGAAGAAATACGTCTCTTGGTGTGAAAGCAGAAAATATTCTGTGGTGGAATTTCACCTGGGACGTTTCCTGCTTTTTCTGCAGGCAGGTGTGGATGTGGGCCTACGTCTGGGCTCCATAAAAGTCCAGATTTTGGCCTTGTCCATTTTCTTTCAGAAACAATTGGCTTCTCTCCTTGAGGTACAGACATTTTTGAAAGGTGTTTTGCGCATCCAACCTCCCTTTGTGCCTCCCACGGCACCTTGGAATCTTAATTTGGTGCTGCAGTTCCTCCAATCGGACTGGTTTGAACCATTACATGAGGTGGACGTAAAATTTCTTACGTGGAAGACTTTAACACTGTTGGGCCTTGGCTTCAGCAAGACGTGTGTCGGAGCTGAGGGCTTTGTCTCACAAGAGCCCCTATTTAATTTTCCATGAGATCAGAGCTGAACTCAGAACTCGTCGGCAATTTCTTTAGAAAGTGGTTTCTGCTTTTCACATCAACCAACCTATTGTGGTTCTGGTTGTCACCGACACTTCCGCTACTTCAAAGTCTTTGAATGTTGTGAGGGCTTTGAAGGTATACGTAAAGAGGACAGCTCGTCACAGGAAATCCGACTCGCTGTTCGTTCTTTATGATCCCAATAAATTTGGGTATCCTGTTACAAAGCAGACAATTGTACGCTGGATCAGGTTTACTATCCAGCATGCTTATTCCACGGTTTGCTGGTTCCAAAATCTGTACAGGCCCACTCTACTAGGTCGGTGGTTTCTTCCTGGGCTGCTGCTCGGGGTGTCTCGACTTTACAGCTCTGCCGAGCATCTATTTAGTCAGGTTCGAACACGTTTGCTAAGTTCCACAAGTTCGATACTTTGGCCTCTGAGGACCTTCAGTTTGGTCAATCAGTTCTGCAGGAACCTCAGCACTATCCCACCCGGTTTGGAAGCTTTGGTACATCCCAATGGTACTAAATGGAACCCCAGTATCCTCCAGGACGTAAGAGAGAATAGGATTTTAATTGCCTACTGGTAAATCCTTTTTTCGTAGTCCGTAGAGGGCACTGGGCGCCTGCCCGGTGCTTCGTTCTTCCTGCACTGTTACTTGGTTAAGTATTGTTGGTTCAGCTGTTGCTGTTCCTGGTTAAAGTTGGGTTAGCATAGCTTTCCTCTGTTTTGTATGTGGTGGTTCGGATTCTCATCACTATTTTTATCTTTCTCTCAAAGCATGTCCGTCTCCTCGGGCACAGTTTCCTAGACTGAGTCTGGTAGGAGGGGCATAGAGGGAGGAGACAGCGCACACTATCAAATTCTTAAAGAACCCATGGCTCCTAGTGGACCCGTCTATACCCCATGGTACTAAATGGATTCCTAGTATCCTCTACGGACTAGGAGAAAAGGATTTACCGCTAGGTAATTAAAATCCTATTTTTTTCCCTGTGACTTTGGCCAGATGGACGTTGCAAATTTGGAAAATATTTTTTTATGGTGCAATGCAGCTTTAACCTAAAATCCCACATTAGGTTTCCAAAAGTGACTTCATAATGGAAGTCATTTGGTGAGATGCAGTCTGACCAAACTAAAAAAAAAACCAAAAAACCCCCACACATTATAAAGCAGAACCGAGTTGAAAGAAGCTGAATGAACAAATCAAGCTGTAACCCTGCTCCCAAAACTAGCTTTTGCTGGTTTCTGCTGTTCAAACAAGGGAAACATTCCCCAAGGGCTGCTCCTGTCAAACCTCCCTCAGGCTGTTTGCTGTCAGAATCCTGTTTCACAGGGACTATTGAGGTATTAGATGCTTTAGTCCCAGGTGAAAACCTGAATAGATTGAAGCTCATGACCTAAGTATAAATAACTTGATCTTAACCCCTCCTAAACTTACACGGTTAACTGTCTTATTATTAAGTAAGAATTTATTTTTCTTTATGAGAAGTTTTCTAACCTCCAAAAGGTTTGTTTCACCAGTCTTCCAGTATAACCTACCCTTGGCAGTTTCATATATATATATATGATATATATGATATATATATATGAGATATATATATATATATATATATATATATATATATATATATATATATATATATATATCTGATATATATATATATATATATATATATATATAAATATATATATTATGAAGTGGTGGAAGTATGGCGCCACAAGTATAAGTGAGTAGGCCGAGTACACAGTTTAAAAATAACCAGAGGTGCAGACACTCCTTTGGGGGTAAAACGCGTCAGGTGACCCCAAATAAAAGGCAGGAATAAGCTGCCTGTTAGTTAAGAGGGGGGGTAGGGGTACTAGCGACTATCAATGTCTTCACTTAAAGGATAAATATATGAAGAATAAGATACGAATTTCTAAAAGGGGTAAGATATTTATTGTAAAACAGACAATTTAATAAAAAATATTTAAGAATAAAAAATGGGGGGGGAAGTAGAAGGATGGGTTTAATCAATTAAGACATAAATTCAGGCTGACTAGCATATAAAAACACATCTGGAACTATAAAAACATATAAATATTTGAGATAAGAGAAAGGTGCTTATCTTTAAAATGGAAGGTCACTTGAGGTACATCCAACGCGTTTCGTCCGTCTGACTTCATCAAGGGGTAAAGGGCTACTGAGCAATGATTCTATTTATAGCCAAGGTAATTAGCAAGCTAACTATGACCTCACTTCCTTCTAGGGCTGCATGGTAATACAGTTGAATACAACATTATAAAACTCAGATAAAAACAAGTGTCAGGGGCAGATGTTACATAAATAGTTTCACCAAGCCGAATCTGATATAAAAACGAGTAACAGAGCTTGCAGTAAAGGTAAAATAAGTCCGGGGGTGCATTTAGCGTCACTTCCGCCCCGCTTCCTGTGTCCGAGTTTGAACACTGCGCATGCGCACGGTGCCCCGCTTCCGGAATTAGCGTCCATGTTCGGGCGCGATGCTGCCCCACTTCCGGCTTGTTCTTTCTGTTAGGCATGCCACACTTCCTGTTGCGGCGGGGCGCGGCCTGGATTATATTGTCAGTCATCCTGGCGGCCATCTTTTTGAAGCCATGAAGTGCTGGACACATTCCTATAGTGGCATATTCAGCTTACACGGAGATACATACAAAAACAGATATAGAACGAGGATTAATACCTTGAAAGTGTTTAGTTAGTTTATAAGTATATAGTTGGAGCAAAGGGAATAATTAAGGGAAAAGAGTTCATATTGCGAGAAAAATGACAAAAAACAGATACTTATAAGTATCGTGAATTATGAAACTGACTACCATGTTAAATAATTATTACTCAAAGGGGCGCATATTCTGTATATATAAATTATTTCTGTATCTCTTAATACAGGTTGAGTATCCCTTATCCAAAATGCTTGGGACCAGAGGTATTTTGGATATCAGATTTTTCCGTATTTTGGAATAATTGCATACAATAATGAGATATCATGGTGATGGGACCTAAATCTAAGCACAGAACGCATTTATGTTACATATACACCTTATACACACAGCCTGAAGGTAATTTTAGCCAATATTTTTTATAACTTTGTGCATTAAACAAAGTGTGTCTACATTCACACAATTCATTTATGTTTCATATACACCTTATACACACAGCCTGAAGGTCATTTAATACAATATTTTTAATAACTTTGTGTATTAAACAAAGTTTGGTTACATTGAGCCATTAAAAAACAAAGGTTTCACTATCTCACTCTCACTCAAAAAAGTCCGTATTTCGGAATATTTGGATATGGTATACTCAACCTGTAATATAATACATGAGATAGCACCATAAATTAAATGCTGCTAATTAGCGTATAAGAATATTTATCCCAGGCTGTAAGACATCTTTGGAGTAGTTAGTGGTAGCTTATGGTGTCTCTTTAAATATAAGTGAAGGACATGTGCTCATATTGTCCATTCCATGTGCACATATTATTCATTTTAATACCAGTGAGGGATAAGTATTAAATATACCGTGTGTACATGCAGTGCATGAGAGGTGAAAGGTGTGTGTATATGAGTGAGATACTTAAGTTATATTGTGTATACGTGTATAATATAGTGACGTATGAGGCATAATAAGTGGGGGAAGGAGTGCTATTTAGCAATATTCTACGGTAATATAGTTTGTCTATATAGTGTAAGTTGTTAGATCTTTAATTTAAGAAAGACTAACGGTGGCCAATTAGCCTATCCGTGTATTAATATTGTACATCGCAGCAATACGAGTTTATTAAAATGACAGGCAAATTGACATACTACATTGTGCTAAGTGCTATGACCATAGTTACATAAATACATAAAGTGTCAAGTGCATAGTGGTCTAATATGGAGAAACCAAATAGGTGTTAAAAAGGTAAAAAGGAGATAAACAAGAGGTAGCTTCTTATCACAGGAACGGTGCGATCTCGTATCCTTCATTGAAGCCCATGGGATGTGTAGTTTTCAGTTGAAAGATCCAGTACATCTCTCTCTGGGACAACTTCTTCGCTAGATCTCCTCCTCTGTCACCGCTTGGTGTCTCCATATTAGACCACTATGCACTTGACACTTTATGTATTTATGTAACTATGGTCATAGCACTTAGCACAATGTAGTATGTCAATTTGCCTGTCATTTTAATAAACTCGTATTGCTGTGTGATCAAGTCCTTTGTCCACGAGATACAGTCACACCACACTGGCGGACGCCCAATCTCGCCCAATCTTGGAAGCTAAGCAGTGTAGGGCCCAACCAGTACCAAGTGGGGCACCACTTGGGAAGATCGGGTACTGTACAATGTGGGATACGGCAGACTTATGGCATACCTGCGATGTACAATATTAAACACGGATAGGCTAATTGGCCACCGTTAGTCTTTCTTAAATTAAAGATCTACTGGCCTGTCTCCTAGTAGCGCCTCCATGCTCTGGACACTACGCTGACAGACACAGCAAACCTTCTTGCCACAGCTCGCATTGATGTGCCATCCTGGATGAGCTGCACTACCTGAGCCACTTGTGTGGGTTGTAGGGCGGTCATACAGGCACGTGGAGGCCACACACACTACTGAGCCTCATTTTGACTTGTTTTAAGGACATTACATCAAAGTTGGATCAGCCTGTATTGTGTTTTTCCACTTTAATTTTGAGGGTGACTCCAAATCCAGACCTCCATGGGTTAATAAATTTGATTTCCATTGATAATTTTTGTGTGATTTTGTTGTCAGCACATTCAACTATGTAAAAAACAAAGTATTTAATAAGAATATTTAATTCATTCAGATCTAGGATGTTATTTTAGTGTTCCCTTTATTTTTTTGAGCAGTATATATATATAGATAGATAGATTAGATTATATATATCTATATATATATATATATATATATATAGATTTTTTTTTCAAGAAAAACGCAACAAAAGATGGTTAATTTTACAACGTTTCTCTAATTACTTCTGTGAGTAACATATTTCTCAGAATCTGTTCTACGTTGTGTTGTACTAAGCGTGCAATTGTCTTATGTTTGCGATGTTCTTTATATATGAACAGCTGCACAGTGCCACTTTTGTTGTGTGTAATTATTTACATCTGTTCTTTTTTTCTTTTATGATGTATAAAGTAAGGTTTATTGAAATAGAGCATTCAATATAAAATAATTTTATGACTAGGTCAAGTCCTGAAATTCATCATCTTGGGTATGATGCACCTTTTGACCATCTTTATTACAACTCTGTCTGAGGTGATTAAGGGCACCTACAGCATTGTTTCTAAGAATTATAATCAGATACTTATAACTTATACCCCTTTTACACTGCCACAGTAACCTGGCTCATTGCCGAGTCTATTCAGGTCATAGCATTGTTGCAAACGGTTCTTGAAAATCATCCTGGGTCCAATGACCCCGAAATCTGATCCGGGTGGCTACCAGGGTTGGATCAGAGTAATACCCCTTTCACACCGCAAACCCGGGTCCGACCCGGTATTTTGAACCCGGATCAGACCCTTTCACACTACACTTTCAACCCGGGTTATTGCAGGGTTGGATCCTTTTAGGGTCAGCAATTAAAACACCATGGATGTCATTTTAAGTGGCCTTTTTTCTGGCTCAGAAAGATGAGGTATCCGAAGGAGATGGAAGGGACAGCTCACCGCATTGCAGGAATCATGGCTGACAGAGCTATGATTTTATACACAATTACATCTTTAACATACCTCCGAACTGTCCCGATTTTCGTGGGACAGTCCCGTTTTTTGGGACTGTCCCGCTGTCCCACCTGCGGGCCGCAGTGTCTCGCGATGGAGGGGGGAAAGGGGTAGTTGTTAGTCTCCTGAGCTGGCTCAACCTGGCAATATCCCGGGATATATTTGCGGTGTGAAAGGGGTATTAGGCTGCAGTGTAAACAGGTGACTCGGGTCATCCGGCCCAGGGCCAGTTAAAAGCCTGTGGAGAGCCGGCTCACTGGCGCTTGGAGATGTCATCTCCAAGGGCTGGCAGAGGGAAAAACCATCACTACCCAAGGTCCAGTTAACGGGGTTGCAAGCTGTTGTGACACAACTTGTAAACTATGTTCAATTACCTGGATCGGACCTGAGTTTTTAGTGGAAAAGGGGTATAACTGTGCTTTAATTGCTGCGGCATATACATTTTTTAAGTTGTATACAGTAATTGAAAATGCTTTAACTTATCAATACTAGTCCTATCCTGAATGGGGTCATGTTTGTTTCTTAATTATGTGCGTGTATTTAGAAGTATATTTTTAATGTGAGCTTCTAATGTCCCTTTATTTTTTTACAAAAACATACTTGTATAGTTACCATGTCAGAGGGAAGCACTTTCCCAGCTTTCTTTGTTGCCATAGATGTATTATTATTTGGTTTAGTACAAAGGATTAACATAATGCTGGTAAAAGACAGCTTCGCATTAAGACCTGTTTCTTTGATTTTTGTGTGTGCTAATAATTTCAGAACCTTATGTTACATAGATTTCAATGTGCCAGCTGCTAGTCCATTGACAATATGACTTGTGAATCAGATCAGATGTTTGTGAGATTGTTTCTGAGCTGGATACAGCTTGAGAGAACCTTCTCTATGCCATTCATTGATAGAAAAGTCCTTTCATAGTAATTTGGGTCCTGGCAGCCCAGTGTTCATTCAGCATCAGCTGTTTTGAAAAATACCCTTTTTGAAAACTATTGCTCTCCTAAAACATGGCAGATTTTTCCATTGCATATCCTGTTCATGCAGGAAGATTCTAATACCGAAGGCGATAATAAGTCTATAGTAACTTCACTTAACTACACTCTGCTTTATCACTCTCCAAAGCTTAGTACATTTCACCCTACTGTAATACGTTTTATAGCTCTTCCAGTGAACACTACATCATGGTACTCCCTATTATAGAGTTGTATATTCATAACATGGAGCCATGGCGTCTGCCCCTAGAGAAGAAGTGCACAAGAGGCGAGGTATGCCTAGAATGTAGGAGTAGGTCCACGTGAAAGGAAAAAACATTAAGACTAGTGTTATATTGGGGGCATGAAGGGTTCGCTGAGGAAATGCAATGATTGGGGGCTCAAGGGCAGTAAACACGGGGAGAGATGTGTGCTGAGCGATCTGTTACAGACCGCTCAGCACAGTGCGAGGTGTGCTGAGCGGGGTGGGGGCGCTCATTTCACCCAGCGGTGAAATGAGCGATGTGCTAGATTGTGCTTGCATGCAGGCCAATTGAGCACTGGCGATAGCGCTGCACATCGCTTTTTCGCTGTGGGGCATACAAACGAGAGATCCATGCTTAACTTTTGACTAGATTGCTTAGATTTTAAGAACTGATCTCTCCGTGTGTACCCCCCCTTAAAGAAACTCTTCCAAAGGGAAAGGAAACCAAGTAAGTGTCTCTGGATAGCTAACACAGAACATATGTGGGCAGAGCAGGTACGGGGAAGCCTTCATTGGTGGAAACTGCCATATCTTACTGTGCGGTGGTAAGATTTTCTGACTTTTTATTTCAAAAATGATTGCAATCAGATTGTGAACATGTCACTCCTGATCGTTAGCCTGTGGGAAGTCGTTAATTTCAGCAGTAAATGAGGAAGAAGATTGAGTGAAGGGGGAAGAAGTGGCAGACTTTTTTTTTCTTATTAAACAAGCGTATTACAGATAACTCACAAGGACAATGTAGAGATTGCTGCTGTCCCTGCAAGCTACATCGTCTGCATATTTAAGGAGTCTTTCACATTATCTACTGAGAAACTGACACTGTGAGTTCAGTTTTTGGAGCTGAGCAGGGCTGCGGAAGAGGGATCATAAGATACCTCTCTTTGTGAGAATGTGTCCATAGGCATAAAGCAGATGATGTCATCTGAGGATGGGAGCACTAATTACCCTTCTGCAGGAAATTTCACAGAAATATCTGAGTCTCCTGCATTTGGCTGTTAGTCAGTAGGGCCTTATTCAGGTTTGTTTAACAAAACAAAAAAGTGAGCAACTGGGCAAAACCATGTGCACTGCAGGTGGGGCAGATGTAACATGTGCACAAAGAGTTAGATTTGGGTGTGTTGTGTTCAAACAAATCTAAATTACAATGTAAAAATTAAAGAGCAAGTATTTACAATGCACATGTTATAACCCACCAAAACATAAATCTCTGCACATGTTACATCTGCCCCACCTGCAGTGCAACATGGTTTTGATATGACTGACCCCAATTATGCCAAATGGACGGTTTCGGGAGTTTCCTTTCAGAGGTAGCTTTGCTTCATTTTGATACATCCACTAGCAGCCAAGGGAATGACTCCAGTAAACATGAGGACAGGAGTGTAGTGAAGACAAAAAGGCTGTGATAATTTTGCTACATAGATTATGGGGAATATGGGTGGTCATTCCAATTCGTTCGCTCACTGCGTTTTAACGCAACAGAGCGAACGTGTCCCTGCTGCGCCGGCGCAGTAGTGCTCCTGCGCATGCGGGGCGGCCGAAGGCCGTAGCAGGACAGTGATCGCCTCTGCCTGATTGACCGGCAGAGGCGATCAATGGGCGGGAGGGGACAAAACGGTGGCGTTTGGCCGCCGTTTTGTAGGCGCAGTCCGGCCAACGCAGGCGTGGCCGGGCCGAACGGGGGCGGGCCGCAGCGGCTGCGTGACGTCATACACAGCCGCTGCGGGCCAGGGAGCGAGGAGTAGCTCCCAGCCAGCACGCTAAAGCTGCGCTGGTCGGGAGCTACTCCTGAAGTGCAAAGGCATCGCCTCTGTGCGATGACTTTGCACTTCTGCGCGGGGGGCCGGACTCGCATGCGGGGCGGACTAGCCCCGTGCTGGGCGTCCCCCCGCATGTCAGGAAAGATGATCGTAGATGTGCTAAATTTAGCACAGCTACGATCAACTCTGAATGACCCCCATAATGTAGGAAAACGGAGATGGAAAATGACTTGGCGATATTAGTTTATAGCAAATGGAACGGTAGCACAGTGTCAAGCAGTGGTTGCAAAGGCAGACAAAATTCTAGCATGTGTAAAAAAAAAAAAAAAAGGGTGATGGGAATGTAGCACTTGTTTGTCCACATCTTGACCCTGGAGCTTTGTGCATCCCAGTATAATAAGACAAGGAAGGTCAGGGTTCAGAGACACCTCATTAATAAAGGTAATGCAAGCGATAAATTATAAAGCAAATTTAGATTGCTAGGTTAGTTTTACTTTCTCTGACGTCCTAGTGGATGCTGGGTACTCCGTAAGGACCATGGGGAATAGACGGGCTCCGCAGGAGACTGGGCACTCTTAAAAGAAAGATTAGGTACTATATCTGGTGTGCACTGGCTCCTCCCTCTATGCCCCTCCTCCAGACCTCAGTTAGAATCTGTGCCCGGCCAGAGCTGGATGCACCTAGTGGGCTCTCCTGAGCTTACTAGAAAAGAAAGTATTTGTTAGGTTTTTTATTTTCAGTGAGATCTGCTGGCAACAGACTCACTGCTACGAGGGACTGAGGGGAGAGAAGCAAACCTACCTGCTTGCAGCTAGCTTGTGCTTCTAAGGCTACTGGACACCATTAGCTCCAGAGGGATCGAACACAGGGCCCGACCTCGATCGTCCGTTCCCGGAGCCGCGCCGCTGTCCTCCTTGCAGAGCCAGAAGACTGAAGATTCCAGGAGAAAATCGGCGGCTGAAGACTCCGGTCTTCAATAAGGTAGCGCACAGCACTGCAGCTGTGCGCCATTGCTCCCACAGCACACCACACACTCCAGTTACTGGTGGGCGCTGGGGGGGGGGGGCGCCCTGGGCTGCAATATGTATACCTTTGTTGGCAAAATGCACATAATACATTTATAAACTGTATATGTGCCTAATCCCCCGCCATAAATATTATTAAAAAAGCGGGAGAAGCCCGCCGCTGAAGGGGCGGGGCTATCTTCCTCAGCACAGCCAGCGCCATTTTCTCTTCACAGCTCCGCTGGAAGGACGCTCCCCAGGCTCTCCCCTGCAGTATACACTACAAGAAGGGTAAAAAAGAGAGGGGGGGCACATAAATTTAGGCGCAAAAGGTGATATAAGCAGCTCTTGGGGGAAAATTCACTGTGTATTAGTGTAAATCCCTCTGTTATATAGCGCTCTGGTGTGTGCTGGCATACTCTCTCTGTCTCCCCAAAGAACTTTGTGGGGTCCTGTCCTCAGTCAGAGCATTCCCTGTGTGTGTGTGCGGTGTGTCGGTACGGCTGTATCGACATGTTTGCAGAGGACGCTTACGTGGAGGCGGAGCAGGAGCCGATAAGTGTGATGTCGCCCCCTGCGGGGCCGACACCAGAGTGGATGGATATGTGGAAGGTATTAACCGACAGTGTCAACTCCTTGCATAAAAGGTTCGATGACGTAACAGCTTTGGGACAGCCGGCATCTCAGACCGCGCCTGCTCAAGCGTCTCAGAGGCCATCAGGGGCTCAAAAACGCCCGCTACCTCAAATGGCAGACACAGATGTCGACACGGAGTCTGACTCCAGTGTCGTCGAGGATGAGACAAATGTACAATCCACAAGGGCCATCCGATGCATGATTACGGCAATGAAAAATGTGTTGCACATTTCTGACATTAACCCGGTTACCACTAAAAAGGGTATTCTGTTTGGGGAGAAAAAGCAGCCAGTGACTTTTCCCCCATCTGATGAGTTAAATGAATTGTGTGAAGAAGCGTGGTGTTCCCCAGATAAGAAATTAGTGATTTCTAAGCGGTTACTAATGGCGTACCCTTTCCCGCCAACGGACAGGTTGCGTTGGGAAACATCCCCTAGGGTGGACAAGGCGCTCACACGCTTATCAAAAAAGGTGGCACTGCTGTCTCAGGATACGGCCGCCTTAAAGGAGCCTGCAGATAGAAAGCAGGAGGCTATCCTGAAGTCTGTGTATACACACTCAGGTACTATACTGAGACCTGCTATTGCTTCAGCATGGATGTGTAGTGCTGCAGCAGCATGCTCTGATTCCCTGTCAGATAACATTGATTCCCTTGACAGGGATACGATTTTGCTAACCATAGAGCATATTAAAGACGTAGTCTTATATATGAGGGATGCACAGAGGGACATTTGCCGGCTGGCATCTAGAATTAATGCAATGTCCATTTCTGCCAGGAGAGTATTATGGACTCGGCAGTGGACAGGTGATGCTGATTCTGAAAGGCACATGGAAGTTTTGCCTTATAAGGGTGAGGAATTGTTTGGGGACGGTCTCTCGGACCTCGTATCCACAGCAACAGCTGGGAAGTCGACTTTTTTACCTCAGGTTCCCTCACAGCCTAAGAAAGCACCGTATTATCAAGTACAGTCCTTTCGGCCCCAGAAAGGCAAGCGGGTCAGAGGCGCGTCCTTTCTGCCCAGAGGCAGGGGTAGAGGGAAAAAGCTGCACCAGACAGCCAGTTCCCAGGAACAAAAATCCTCCCCTGCTTCCACTAAGTCCACCGCATGACGCTGGGGCTCCACAGGTGGAGCCAGGTGCAGTGGGGGCCCGTCTCCGGAACTTCAGCGACCAGTGGGTTCACTCACAGGTGGATCTCTGGGTTCTACAAGTGGTATCTCAGGGATACAAGCTGGAGTTCGAGACGTCTCCCTCTCGCCGTTACCTCAAATCAGCCTTGCCAGCTACTCCCAAGGAAAGGGAGGTAGTACTGGCGGCAATTCACAACCTGTACCTCCAGCAGGTGATAATCAAAGTTCCCCTCCTTCAACAGGGACGGGGTTACTATTCCACAATGTTTGTGGTACCGAAACCAGGCGGTTCGGTAAGACCCATTCTAAATTTGAAATCCTTGAACACTTATATAAGGAAGTTCAAGTTCAAAATGGAATCGCTCAGGGCGGTTATTGCAAGCCTGGAAGAGGGGGATTTTATGGTATCACTGGACATCAAGGATGCTTACCTACATGTCCCCATTTACCCACCTCACCAGGAGTACCTCCGGTTTGTGGTACAGGACAGCCATTACCAATTCCAGACGTTGCCGTTTGATCTGTCCACGGCACCGAGGGTATTTACCAAGGTAATGGCCGAAATGATGATACTCCTTCGAAAGAAGGGAGTTATAATTATCCCGTACTTGGACGATCTCCTTATAAAGGCAAGGTCCAAGGAGCAGTTGTTGGTCGAAGTAGCACTATCTCAGGAAGTGCTACAACAGCACGGCTGGATTCTGAATATCCCAAAGTCGCAGCTGGTTCCTACGACGCGTCTGCTGTTCTTGGGCATGATTCTGGACACAGAACAGAAGAAGGTGTTTCTCCCGGAGGAGAAGGCCAAGGAGTTGTCATCTCTGGTCAGAGACCTCCTGAAACCAAACCAGGTGTCGGTGCATCACTGCACGCGAGTCCTGGGAAAGATGGTAGCTTCTTACGAAGCAAGGATCTTTCAGTGGGATCTGTTAGACAAGTGGTCCGGATCGCATCTTCAGATGCATCGGCTGATCACCCTGTCCCCGAGGGCCAGGGTGTGTCTGCTGTGGTGGCTGCAGAGTGCTCATCTTCTCGAGGGCCGCAGATTCGGCATTCTGGACTGGGTCCTGGTGACCACGGATGCCAGCCTCCGCGGTTGGGGAGCAGTCACTCAGGGAAGAAACTTCCAAGGACAATGGTCGAGTCAGGAGACTTCCCTACACATAAATATTCTGGAACTAAGGGACATTTATAATGCCCTAAGTCAAGCAGAACCCCTGCTTCAAAACCAGCCGGTGCTGATTCAGTCAGACAACATCACGGCTGTCGCCTATGTAAACCGACAGGGCGGCACAAGAAGCAGGATGGCGATGGCAGAAGCCACAAGAATTCTCCGATGGGCAGAGAATCACGTGATAGCACTGTCAGCAGTGTTTATTCCGGGAGTGAACAACTGGGAAGCAGACTTCCTCAGCAGGCACGACCTCCACCCGGGAGAGTGGGGACTTCATCCAGAAGTCTTCCAGCTGATTGTAAATCGTTGGGAAAGGCCACAGGTAGACATGATGGCGTCCCGCCTCAACAAAAAGCTAAAAAGATATTGCGCCAGGTCAAGGGACCCTCAGGCGATAGCTGTGGACGCTCTAGTGACACCGTGGGTGTACCAGCCGGTTTATGTGTTCCCTCCTCTTCCTCTCATACCAAAGGTACTGAGGATAATAAGAAAGAGAGGAGTAAGAACTATACTCATCGTTCCAGATTGGCCAAGAAGAACTTGGTACCCGGAACTACAAGAAATGATCTCAGAGGACCCTTGGCCTCTGCTGCTCCGACATGACCTGCTACAGCAGGGGCCCTGTCTGTTCCAAGACTTACCACGGCTGCGTTTGACGGCATGGCGGTTGAACGCCGGATCCTAATGGAAAAGGGCATTCCGGTTGAAGTTATTCCTACGCTGATAAAAGCTAGGAAGGATGTGACAGCAAAACATTATCACCGCATATGGCGGAAATATGTTGCTTGGTGTGAGGCCATGAAGGCCCCAACAGAGGAATTTCAGCTGGGTCGATTTCTGCACTTCCTACAGTCAGGAGTGACTATGGGCCTAAAAATTGGGATCCATTAAAGTCCAGATTTCGGCCCTGTCTATTTTCTTTCAAAAAGAACTGGCTTCACTGCCTGAAGTTCAGACGTTTGTTAAGGGAGTGCTGCATATTTAGCCCCCTTTTGTGCCTCCAGTGGCACCTTGGGATCTCAACGTAGTGTTGGATTTCCTAAAATCACATTGGATTGAGCCACTTCAGACCGTGGAGTTGAAGTATCTCACGTGGAAGGTAGTCATGCTGTTGGCCTTGGCCTCAGCTAGGCGTGTGTAAGAATTGGCGGCTTTGTCCTGTAAAAGCCCATATCTGATTTTCCATATGGACAGGGCAGAATTGAGGACTCGTCCCCAATTTCTCCCAAAGGTGCTATCAGCGTTTCATTTGAACCAACCTATTGTGGTGCCTGCGGCTACTCGGGACTTGGAGGATTCCAAGTTGCTGGACGTGGTCAGGGCCCTGAAAATCTATGTATCCAGGACGGCTAGAGTCAGAAAAACTGACTCGCTGTTTATCCTGCATGCACCCAAAAAGCTGGGTGCTCCTGCTTCAAAGCAGACTATTGCTCGCTGGATCTGTAGCACGATTCAACTTGCACATTCTGCGGCTGGACTGCCGCATCCTAAATCAGTAAAAGCCCATTCCACGAGGAAGGTGGGCTCTTCTTGGGCGGCTGCCCGAGGGGTCTCGGCTTTACAACTTTGCCGAGCTGCTACTTGGTCGGGATCAAACACTTTTGCAAAATTCTACAAGTTGATACCCTGGCTGAGGAGGACCTTGAGTTTGCTCATTCGGTGCTGCAGAGTCATCCGCACTCTCCCGCCCGTTTGGGAGCTTTGGTATAATCCCCATGGTCCTTACGGAGTACCCAGCATCCACTAGGACGTCAGAGAAAATAAGAATTTACTCACCGGTAATTCTATTTCTCGTAGTCCGTAGTGGATGCTGGGAGCCCGTCCCAAGTGTGGATTTTCTGCAATACTTGTATATAGTTATTGCTTAACTAAGGGTTATTGTTCTGAGCCATCTGTTGAATGAGGCTCAGTTGTTATTCATACTGTTAACTGGGTATAGTTATCACAAGTTGTACGGTGTGATTGGTGTGGCTGGTATGAGTCTTACCCTGGATTCCAAATCCTTTCCTAGTAATGTCCGCTCTTCCGGGCACAGTTTCCCTAACTGAGGTCTGGAGGAGGGGCATAGAGGGAGGAGCCAGTGCACACCAGATATAGTACCTAATCTTTCTTTTAAGAGTGCCCAGTCTCCTGCGGAGCCCGTCTATTCCCCATGGTCCTTACGGAGTGATAAAGCTAACTATTTACCTTAGAACACAAGCTATTTATTAATATCGTGAAGCCGTAATGGCCGCTGTCCCTCTTGCACGTGCTACGCACTTCGTACGCTATTTGTGTACAAAGACCTCGCACGTGGTACGCAAGTTACGTACACACGCTGCGCTGTGAGTACGGAATACACACAGCAAGCGTACACACAGATAATAACCTTTTAAACCTTACACAGAGTATGCTTATACTGTAATTCTTAGTGTTGAGATACTGCAATGATATAACGCTGCTTAACCTTGTTAATGCTAAAGCTGCTTGAGCGTTTGAGACGCTCCTATTACCCTCTGCAATATAATAAACACACGATACCTTGCTAAGGTTCCAACACCTTTACTAACAATCTTTTAGTTATATCGAAAAGGGGAAACAGTTTACAAGTCATACACTACAAGCTAACATATCATTCTAACAGAATATCTAGACAGAAATGTACAATAGCGTCGCAATCCTATACTATAACAGAGAGAGAGAGTATGGCCAATACAAATAGAGAACAAGTTGGTTACAGAGAATTACTTACACACACTGGGAACGATCGCTGCGCAGCTTCTGGTACCAGCTCCAAGTTAGTCAAGATGAAAACCGTTTGTGGAGAGTCAGAGAGTGAGCTGCCCAGGTTGGCTGATCTTATATACACTGCATACTGTACACTACAAAGGGACCTAATTTCTCATTGTTCATTGGATACAGGAATGTCTCCTCGCATCATAACAAAAGGTCATAGGTGGATTTGAACAGGTGGGCTGTGGCTATTACAAACTGCTCAGGTGGGAGGGAATCGCCAGATTCCCGCCGCATGGATAATGAACTGCAAATATGAGTAATGTCCAGAAACTACTAATGGGCATAACTATATGCAGGAGCGATTAATCTTTACCTAACCAACACCGGATTGTTGCTGTTAAAATACTCTTCGGTTAGGTACCAGACACCACTGTTCAACCTCAATCAGACCCTTTGTACCACGTAAAGAGGGATTCCCAAGTCCGTGAACAAGTCACATTAAACAAACTTACAGTTATCATTAAGGGGAACATTACCTATAAAACATACCATTTGGTTTTATTATTTAACGATTGAGTCGCCCGCTAGACGCACACAAACTCTACCGTAAATGCACATACCATGCGCTCGAGCGCACGCCCGTAGAGGCGCCGTCACGCAACTGCGAATATGTGCACGCACGCCAGAGAAAGTGCATGTGCAGCGGGCAAGCGCATAAGGTAAATATATGGCAACGTGTAGCATGATATTTTTCCGACTTTGACAGGAGTACCCAGCATCCACTACGGACTACGAGAAATAGAATTACCGGTGAGTAAATTCTTATTTTTTGGAGAAAAATAAATGTTTGGAAGGTGTTGTAATTGATATGTGATAATACATACAGTAATTTTATAAAGTGCATTTGGTGCTAAAGGCCATACAAAAAACTAGTGGTCATGTGTTGCGAAATACATGAAAGGAGGAGGTTTCATGATCTGCATAGGAAGAAATTCATTGTTATAAGCAGTACTATGTAAAAAAAAAATAGGTTCAGGAACTACGGGTCTGGGGGCAGAGCTATTAAAAAAGTTATAGATAGACAAATGATACATCATTTGTAGAAAAGAAGGTACTCAAAATGGACTTTAAAATAAAACTTATTTGTATGAAAAATACATTTTGGCCTTGGACAGGTTCAGGAACCCAGTTCCTGATGATGTCATATTTAATGAGAGGTTCAGGGAATTCGGTTCCTGCTAAAAAATAGCATTGGTTATATAAGTGTATTTAAATTGTGGAATTCCTAGTCACAGAATTTAAAAATGAATTGGGTATTTTTTAACAAGAAATGCTATCTGTAACTACAGTTCGTATAGTACACACAAGTGGGTAGGGGGGTTGTTTTATCAAAGATATTCACCCACCGCAGTGTTGCATAATTAGTTTCTGTTTCTCTTGGGGGTTTATGTTGCTTTCTTCTGGAACAACAAAATTAGAATTAACTTGATGAGCTTTTTCTCAGCCATACTAGTAATGGAACAGTGTGTCCTTCACCTTCAGGAATATTGTAGAGGCATTGGGAAAGAGCAAAGGAGTAGCCTACTTGAAATCTTAGGACTCCATGTATTAAGAATGTTAATGCTACTCCCGCTTCGCTGATTTTCATAGTGAAGCAGGAGAATTTTAGTGCAGAATGTTTTGAAGAGGGTGAGTAAACACTGCCCCCTCCGGCGTAGAGAGACGCACAACGTGCCTTTAGAAAACACTGCGCGCAGCAAAAAACTGCGGTGCAGCAGTGGGAATTTTTTTTTTTTGTACAAACTTTATTAACGACCAGACAAAAGCGATAGAGCTCACTTCCTGAAAGTCCCTAATCTCACTGATCTGCATGTCACTCTGGAGGCAAGCCCAGCACTCTGGAAGCTGCTTCTGGACTGCCCCTGCACTCATAAGCGTGGCATCCATTCATCTTCCCCACCAGCACCGACAGCAGCTGAGACGCCATGTGCCCTGTCCTCCAACATCCCAACCGCCCGCAGGACGCTGTGGTTGGGAGGTATGGGCTCTCCCATTGCTGTAAATGGGTCCCGGGTCGGAAGACCTGAGTTACCTGTTTACACTGCCCCACGGGTGTTATCTGTGTTCAACTCTGGTTGAAACCCAGGTAAGATTGCCTGGTAAATCGCCTGGGTTATTTTTTTTTGGAGCTGTTTACACTGACTGCTGACCTGGCAATAACCTGGTTTTCGACTGTAAAAGAGTACTAAGTGACTTCTCCTTTTCTACCCCTTTCAGACAAAGCCTTTCGACATGGTATATCGTCGGGGCTTATGGATAGACTGTCCCCGGTATGCAACTGCTCAGTACCAGGGTTATTCTCGACCAAGGTTGCAATACTTGGATGACCTCATCTGCAGGCTCCAGAGCACAAGGAGCAGTGACTCTCACTGAATGCCAGGGCAGACATGGTGGGTTCAGTGTGAATGGGTTCGAACTGGGAATTTCTTGGGTTCAGGGTGTAGTGTGAAAGGGGGTTCCTAGCTGAGACACACGTTGGAGCAGTGTTCAAAAACCCGTGTTGAAGCTGTATTCTGAAAAGGGTATTAGTATTAGCTGGGTAACAGCGCTGCCTAAGTGCCTATAGCAGCACTGATATTCTAGCCTGCTGTTAGAAACATTTTTTCTAGTACATACTGAGAAGTGATACAGTATGTACAGGGATTTTCTGTCTTTTCATTTGGCCCCCTTATCTGAGTACATGAATCTCTCGGGATGCTATTTTTCATGAATCAAATACTACACCTAAAAATAAGATTTTTCATGTACGAACCAAGAAGGTAAAATACACTAGAAGCATTTCCCTGACATTCCACTTCAGCTGTTAGAAAGTTTTGTTTAATAGAATATTACCTTCTGTTACAGATGGCTGTAAACACACTTAAGTTGCACTTATGCCAGTTTGCCATAGTGTAAAACATTCAAATTTCTTTCTTCATTTGAGAGGTTTTAAAAAAATGAAATCACGAATGACTATTGCATATGGCTGCAATATTTTTTTTGTTTATGGAAAATTGTGCCCGTGACTGTCTGTAGAATATGTCACAAATAATACTATTTTTTTGGACAATTAAAGCTTATTGTCTCATTGTTATCACATCCTTGTCGCTTTCACAGATACTAGACCTATTTATGCATTTTTAAAGAACTTTTATGTTTATATTTCAAAGTACTAATATTCATAAAAGAGCTCAGTAAAATTAAAAACAAAACAAACCTTCGTCACCTTTGTTGTAACTATTGGCTTTGTATTTTCTATTAACTAGTCACAGCAAGAGCCAATTACTTCTCTCACCGTGCTGTATTTTGGTAGTAGATTGCATAGTATCAGCATATTTTTCTCCAAGTAGCAGTCACTGAGCAAACTGACTCCTCATGCGCCATAACAGTCTGGCAGAACAAGACATTTGTAGTTAAACCCCATCTGTCACTATTCTGTTAGTTTCCTTGTGGGATAGATGTCGCAACACTAATATATAATATCTGTGTGTGTTCTTTTTGTGTTTCCGCTTCTCATTTATTACGAAATTGCTATTTTTGTTTTGTATTCTGTTATAATGGCTAAAGCAGCATTTTAGAGATTAAAGTTTTGCAAAATGTTTCCAGTATGCATTAATTGCTTAAATAAAACTCCTGAAGTCCTGTGATACATGTAAATTTACACACTAAAGATTTTCCTTTCACCAGTTATTTTGCCTCACAGTCTGTCCCGCTCAATAAATAGGTCAGTCACAGCTAGGAGTTCCTTACTCTGAAGATTCATCTGTAAATTAATGATTAGGATTTAATGCATAATTGGGTTTATTACATTCTTGGACTGAAGGAAAAAAATATTTGTCCACCTCCCATGCAGAGTTTTCCAGCTCAGGTGAGTATGGAGTTTGGTCAACCCAGTCAGACCGTAAATACAGATTGGCAGCCATCGAAGATAGGCAATCTATCAGGGAATCAGAAATTCTTCATTTAAAAAATCCCTTATTTGCAGATCCAACCATTTTCGGCTCTGGATGGGCGGATCAATATTTTTCAACTTGTTGAATGTCACCGATACCCCGCCCTGTCGTTGAGGGTTTTGTGAAAATTAGTTGCAAATGTATGGGGGCCTTAAGTCTGTGTGAAAGTTAAGGGTGTGCAAAATCCAGTCCAAATATGGGAAGCCCACTTAAATATTTTTCAAATTTTTCATTTTTCTAATTTAATACTGAGTCTACATATTTGTGCATTAGTACTTTTGCATAGATGTAAACTGTACACGACAATGTTAGTGTTGGGGGTAATTTTTTACTTGGTAAAAATGCTGAATTCTGAAATTGTTTCCAAAATCATGTGAATTAAACTTTTTTCTTTTAAAACGGATGACAAATTCTTATTTGTTTCTTGCGGAGGAGTTGTACATTTCTCAGGAAGCTGGGTCTGGGAGTTTTAAAACTAGGTAATATGGATGAACATATGGAAGGGCAATTAAAAGGGAAATTATGTAATTGTGTTGAAAATGTACCTAGTAGGGATTAGGCTATATTTTTAACCTAATCCGTACTAGGTACATTTTCAACAAAAAATAAATAAATAAAAGAAATATATATATATATATATATGTTCCGAAATACGGATTTTTTTGAGTGAGAGTGAAATAGTGAAACCTTTGTTTTCTGATGGCTCAATGTACACAAACTTTGTTTAATACACAAAGTTATTCAAAATATTGTATTAAATGACCTTCAGGCTGTGTGTGTATAAGGTATATATGAAACAAAAATGAATTGTGTTTATGTGTACACACTTTTTTTTAATGCACAAAGTTATTAAAAATATTAGCTAAAATGACCTTCAGGCTGTGTGTATAAGGTGTATATGAAACATAAATGCATTCTGTGCTTAGACTTAGGTCCCATCGCCATGATATCTCATTATGGTATGCAATTATTCCAAAATATGGAATAATCCGATATCCAAAATACTTCTGGTCCCAAGCAATTTGGATAAGGGATACTCAACCTATGTATGTATGTATGTATGTATGTGTGTGTGTGTGTGTGTGTGTGTGTGTGTGTGTGTGTGTGTATAATATATATATATATATATATATATATATATATATATAAAACCAAGAAATAAAGTACCCCTTTTTTGCGCTAAAAACTATAAAGCTCGCACCACTGAGAAGTGCCTCCTGTCAGACAAGTCAAAGAATGGAGAACAGATCTAAGAAATTCTCATGGGAGCTCGACCACTTCAGATTTCACATACAAATGTGTTTATTTTAAAATAATTCTTTAAACGGTAAAAACTGTACTCATATAAAAGTTTCAATAAAACATACACATGACTTTACATTACAAATGGACAGTATAGACAAATATTTATCTTGATGATTTTTGGTAATATCCACATCTACTTCTCAATGAAGCGTTCAGATGTATGTTCAAATCACAAATGCGTGAGTGCCCAACGCGTTTCGTTCTTACAGGACTTCATCAGGGGACGCAATCTGAGTGGTGGTTAGAAAGAGGGTGATATACCAAATGCTATTTACATTTATCACAGTCTTGCTACATTAAGATCATCTACTTACATACCAATGAGATCAAAGTTTGTAAGATATCACCTCCAACTTTTGCCGTGGGTGTATATAAAAATTCTCACAGATAAAGGATCTAGAAATGTCACCATTAGAATTGATATTAAATTACAGTGACCATATATATTCACAATAGAATTAGTAAACATAATCAAGGAGGAAGGAACAAACAAAATGGAGTAATGGAGGAATAGATGCAATATACTCTCTATCAATGGGTATGATAATTGCTCAATTAATCACAAATTGAGTGCAATTCTATGTTACTCATTATTCAAAAGCAGAATTGATGGTAATTATTCCATTATATCATAGACATTCAAACAAAGCTACTCACATTCCAATATTGGTGTCTATCATAAAAAAGTTCATCAATGTATAAACAGAAGAAAAATTGCTGTGACAGTAACCTATAAATTGGAAATATAGACAATAATATGTATGGATAGGTGAACTTTACCAGCATAAATTATAAGCTACAGATTGTTATTTACATTGTATATTGGAACCTAACTATACATAACATTCATTATGCGAATAGAGTTAATCCCTATTATTCTTATATATACAATGTCATTGCACTATTTGTGAGGGACCATGGTGAACCCAATCGCTGATCAATAATAATATCTTTATATGCCTAATTATTCATAATATCAATCTGCACTTTTATACATTATGAAAAGGCAGAGTTTTGACAGCCATTATAAGTTCAAACAATGCCTTAGTATATTAGATGAGGCAAAGCTTCACGTCCATTATAGGTCCAAATAATATCTTAGCATATTCCCTTACAAATTAACAGCCCTGTTGTTTACTTCACGTTGTACTGCACATTATTATATAATAAATCCTAAATAGTGAAAGTGATTTAATTCATAGAAATTATTGCTATACAGAAATGAGGCTACAACCGAATAAATTTAATTAATTTATAATAGGAGGAACATCTTAGGCTCACCTTTTTAGTTGAAAATAGACCAATCCTATTTAAAATAAGAATATTGTAATAGACTCAAATGAGTCAATACCCTGAAAGAGAAATTTATCCATAAATATGGGTTCTTTCTCCAATATATCAAAAAATGTCTGTTAGTCATGATATTTACCTTAGTATTCTCTCAGGATTCTCATTCACAGCTAAAGTGCTAAAAGAGTCCAGGGGCAGTAATCTGGACATCTTCTATGAATTAGTTAGGGAGGATTTCAGGAAAATAAGGCTGAAAAGCAACAAATATGGGACCAACCTTAATCCACAGGAAAAGGGAGCTTTGAAATCCCTGAAAAATGACACTGATTTGGTCATTAAAGGGGCGGATAAGGGTGGAGCAGTTGTATTGCAAACCAAAACGGCTTATCTAAATGAGGCATCTAAGATACTATTTGATGGGCAGACATATATGGAATTACCCAATAATCCCACCTCATTATATCAGGAGGAGTTATATATATTACTTTCTAAAGCCCTGAAAGACAATTTAATATGTAAGGAAGAGTTCGACTATATGTTTGTTAAACATCCAACAGTTCCAAATTTTTACCATATTCCAAAAATTCATAAGAGTAAGACTTCACCACCAGGAAGGCCCATAGTGGCTGGGATTAATTCCCTGACGGCAAATTTATCCCATTATTTGGACCTGAGATTGCAGCCCTATGTATTAAAAATGAAGTCATATCTTAGAGATTCCACCAGTGTATTGCAAAAGTTAGAGAGCATAGAGTGGTCTAAAGAATACCAATGGTTAACTGTAGACGTACAAGCATTGTATTCATCTATACCACATAGTAAAGGTGTAGAAGCTGTAGAATTAGTTTTGTCAAATGACTCTAGTCTATCCCAAAAAGAAGTACGGTTTCTATTGGATAGCATAATGTTCATTTTGAACCATAATTTTTTTGAATTTGAGAACAAATTCTTTTTGCAACAACAGGGCACGGCGATGGGGACCAAATTTGCCCCATCGTATGCCAACTTGCTCATGAAAGCATGGGAGGAGATTTATATATATGATTCCGATTTTGAAGTTAATATAATATTCTACCAAAGATATATTGACGATCTCCTTTTCATTTGGAAAGGTGATGAACATAGTATTAATGGATTCATAACATCTATACAGTCGAATGGTTTCAATTTGAAATTTACTTTTCAGCATAATCCAATAAGTATTGATTTTTTGGATTTAACCTTAACAGGGGTAGAAGGTAAAAAAATAATAACGAAGACCTTCTTTAAGGATGTTGACGCCAATAGTTACATCCCCCAAACCAGTTGTCACTACCCTGCTTGGAAGAATAACGTACCATATGCGCAATTTTTACGGATAAGGCGCAATTGTACCAACATAGATGATTATTGGGAACAGGCCACTTATAATTGGAAACAGGTTTATAGAAAGGGGTTATAACCCAGACTCTATTGAGGCAGCAAAGTCTAAAGCTTCTTTGCAAAAAAGGGATTTAATGCTATGTCCCAAAAATAAAACCCAAACAGATCAAAGGTTTTGTAGACCTTTCATTACACAATTCAATCAAGAAAACGTAGCCATCAAAAAGATTCTAAATCGACATTGGGGTATACTTTTAAAAGACTCTGTTTTGGGCCCTTCCCTCCCTAAAAAACCAGACCTGGTATTTAGGAGAGCAACGAATTTAAAAAGCATAGTGGCACCAAGTAAGTTGTCAAGGTTGCATTCTTGTATTAGAAAGGAAAATAGTGATATCATACCCACCAAAGGGTGCTTCCCATGCTCTAGGTGCATATGCTGTAAATTTATGGACCGTAAATCATTTAGTATGGAATTCGAGTCAGGGGGATGTTATAGATTGAAACACTTGGTTAATTGCAACACAGAGTATGTTGTATACAAGATCTCTTGTAGTTGTAGTTTTACCTATGTAGGAAAGACAAAAAGACCAACCAAAATAAGAATTCAAGAGCATATAAGAAATGTGAAAAACAGGTTTCTTTCCCATAGCCTCCCAAGGCATTATGCCGAGAAGCATGGTGCGATAGTGACGAGGGATAACTTTTCATTTACAGTATTAGAACATATACCAGTAGACCCAAGAGGTGGAAATAGGGATTTGAGATTATCTAAACGTGAAACATACTGGATTTATACGCTCAACACATTAGCCCCCAATGGCCTTAATGAAGACGTGGATATTGTCTCTTTCCTATAAGTCCTTAATTCACCATTCTCCACATTCTATATCCAATATGTTTCATGTTTTTAGTATAACACTCCCTATTTAATGGACCATATTTAATGGGGCTCAACTCTATATCACAACTGATTTTATGATTTGTTATCAGATCATAGGTTGAAGGTTAAAGCATGATACATTAAGATGTTAAGTTGCCAACTTGTAACAATTGTAAATGGGGGACCATGTTGATCTGAACTGCTTTATTTATGGCTGTTGTTGTCGTTTTCTTATATATAAGTCTATTTATGGCTGCATAGTCAGTTAGATAATTATGTTATAGGTTAAAGTTAGAATATACCACAGAGCACATTAATGAGGTTAAAATCATAATAACATTATTAAAATATTATTAGATTAACATATCAATAAATCATATAGATTAATAATATAATTAAACATCACAAATCACATAATTAATTGTTAAATTACCATCACTGGAAGCACAATATTGATTACTGTTTATGTTTATTTTTAATGAAGGATTTTCATGTAGCATCAGTCCCTCTATATAATTACTTCATCACTAAGTAAAACAAGATGGTTAAACACTTTAAATAAATTTATCAATCAACCATTATCCACTAAGTAAATAGATCGCATGTGTTATTAGATCAATATGATAATGGAGTAGCTAATGATGGACTAGTTGGGCGCCATTAAGCTATGATTATCCGTTTTGACTACTTTAATTTGAAGCAGCAGCCAGTAGAACGCACGCCGGCATAGATTTAATATGTGTGGAACGCATACCGGAAACCGGAAGTAGCGTCTATGGAACGCACGCCGGAACCGGAAGTAGCGGCGGTGGAACGCACGCCGACGACGATGGAACGCAAAAGCGTTCAACATCATTTTAATAGAAATATCTAAGTCCATTTCAGTTGTCTTTTAAATCCTCGAGTGACTGACTCACTGGTCAGTAATGCTATCACTGTTAAACAGATTGAATGCTAGAAAGAATCACTAAAAATTAAACTAAATAAGATAAATATCAAACAGGAAATGAGGTCATTGGGGAGGAGGTATAAATATCAGCCCCAGTCTCCATTTAGCACTTTAGCTGTGAATGAGAATCCTGAGAGAATACTAAGGTAAATATCATGACTAACAGACATTTTTTGATATATTGGAGAAAGAACCCATATTTATGGATAAATTTCTCTTTCAGGGTATTGACTCATTTGAGTCTATTACAATATTCTTATTTTAAATAGGATTGGTCTATTTTCAACTAAAAAGGTGAGCCTAAGATGTTCCTCCTATTATAAATTAATTAAATTTATTCGGTTGTAGCCTCATTTCTGTATAGCAATAATTTCTATGAATTAAATCACTTTCACTATTTAGGATTTATTATATAATAATGTGCAGTACAACGTGAAGTAAACAACAGGGCTGTTAATTTGTAAGGGAATATGCTAAGATATTATTTGGACCTATAATGGATGTGAGGCTTTGCCTCATCTAATATACTAAGGCATTGTTTGAACTTATAATGGCTGTCAAAACTCTGCCTTTTCATAATGTATAAAAGTGCAGATTGATATTATGAATAATTAGGCATATAAAGATATTATTATTGATCAGCGATTGGGTTCACCATGGTCCCTCACAAATAGTGCAATGACATTGTATATATAAGAATAATAGGGATTAACTCTATTCGCATAATGAATGTTATGTATAGTTAGGTTCCAATATACAATGTAAATAACAATCTGTAGCTTATAATTTATGCTGGTAAAGTTCACCTATCCATACATATTATTGTCTATATTTCCAATTTATAGGTTACTGTCACAGCAATTTTTCTTCTGTTTATACATTGATGAACTTTTTTATGATAGACACCAATATTGGAATGTGAGTAGCTTTGTTTGAATGTCTATGATATAATGGAATAATTACCATCAATTCTGCTTTTGAATAATGAGTAACATAGAATTGCACTCAATTTGTGATTAATTGAGCAATTATCATACCCATTGATAGAGAGTATATTGCATCTATTCCTCCATTACTCCATTTTGTTTGTTCCTTCCTCCTTGATTATGTTTACTAATTCTATTGTGAATATATATGGTCACTGTAATTTAATATCAATTCTAATGGTGACATTTCTAGATCCTTTATCTGTGAGAATTTTTATATACACCCACGGCAAAAGTTGGAGGTGATATCTTACAAACTTTGATCTCATTGGTATGTAAGTAGATGATCTTAATGTAGCAAGACTGTGATAAATGTAAATAGCATTTGGTATATCACCCTCTTTCTAACCACCACTCAGATTGCGTCCCCTGATGAAGTCCTGTAAGGACGAAACGCGTTGGGCACTCACGCATTTGTGATTTGAACATACATCTGAACGCTTCATTGAGAAGTAGATGTGGATATTACCAAAAATCATCAAGATAAATATTTGTCTATACTGTCCATTTGTAATGTAAAGTCATGTGTATGTTTTATTGAAACTTTTATATGAGTACAGTTTTTACCGTTTAAAGAATTATTTTAAAATAAACACATTTGTATGTGAAATCTGAAGTGGTCGAGCTCCCATGAGAATTTCTTAGATATATATATATATATATATATATACATAAAACTTTGATTATCTCATTGCTATGACACCTGTCAGGCAGTGGGATATATTACACAGCAAGTGTATAGTCCATTTTCTCTAACGTCCTAAGTGGATGCTGGGACTCCGTAAGGACCATGGGGAATAGCGGCTCCGCAGGAGACAGGGCACAAAATAAAAGCTTGAGATATCAGGTGGTGTGCACTGGCTCCTCCCCCTATGACCCTCCTCCAAGCCAGTTAGATTTTTGTGCCCGGCCGAGAAGGGTGCAAACTAGGTAGCTCTCCAGAGCTGCTTAGAATAAAAGTTTAGTTAGGTTTTTTTATTTTCAGTGAGTCCTGCTGGCAACAGGCTCACTGCATCGTGGGACTAAGGGGAGAAGAAGCGAACTCACCTGAGTGCAGAGTGGATTGGGCTTCTTAGGCTACTGGACGTTAGCTCCAGAGGGACGATCACAGGTTCAGCCTGGATGGGTCACCGGAGCCGCGCCGCCGTCCCCCTTACAGAGCCAGAAGAGACGAAGGTCCGGTGAAAGCGGCGGCAGAAGACATCCTGTCTTCAAGACTAAGGTAGCGCACAGCACCGCAGCTGTGCGCCATTGCTCTCCGCACACTTCACACTCCGGTCACTGAGGGTGCAGGGCGCTGGGGGGGAGCGCCCTGAGACGCAATATAACACACATATACCTTAGCTGGCAAAAGGAATACATCACATATAGCTCCAGGGCTATATGGATGTATTTTTCCCCCTGCCATTTTACACAAAAAAGCGTGAGTTAAGGACGTCGTGAAGGGGCGGGGCCTATCTCCTCAGCACACTGGCGCCATTATTCCCTCACAGCTCCGCTGGAAGGACGGCTCCCTGATTCTCCCCTGCAGTACTGCATCTGATTCAGGGTAAAAAAGAGAAGGGGGGGCATTTTGGCAGCAAATAACTAGATTAACAGCAGCTATAAGGGATTAACACTTATATAAGGTTATCCCTGTATATATATATATAGCGCTGGGTGTGTGCTGGCAGACTCTCCCTCTGTCTCTCCAAAGGGCTAAGTAGGGTCCTGTCCTCTATCAGAGCATTCCTGGTGTGTGTGCTGTGTGTCGGTACGCGTGTGTCGACATGTATGAGGAGGAAAATGAGGTGGAGGCGGAGCAGTTGCCTGTGTTAGTGATGTCACCCCCTAGGGAGTCGACACCTGACTGGATGATTGTGTTTAAGCAATTAAGTGATAATGTCAGCAATTTACAAAAAACTGTTGACGACATGAGAAAGCCGGCAAATCAATTAGTGCCTGTTCAGGCGTCTCAGACACCCTCAGGGGCCCTAAAACGGCCGCTACCTCAGTGGGTCGACACGGATCCAGATACAGATACTGAATCTAGTGTCGACGGTGACGAGACAAACGTAATGTCCAGTAGGGCCACACGTTACATGATCACGGCAATGAAAGAGGCATTGAACCTTTCTGACACTACAAATACCTCAAAGGCGGGTATTATGTGGGGTGTGAAAAAACTGCCAATAGTTTTTCCTGAGTCTGAGGAAATAAATGAGGTGTGTGATAAAGCGTGGGTTTCCCCCGATAAAAAACAGCTAATTTCTAATAAGTTATTAGCACTATACCCTTTCCCGCCAGAGGTTAGGGCACGGTGGGAAACACCCCCTAGGGTAGATAAGGCGCTCACACGTTTATCTAAACAAGTAGCGTTACCGTCCCCTGATACGGCCACCCTCAAAGAACCAGCTGATAGGAGGCTGGAAAATATCCTGAAAAGTATATACACACATACTGGTGTTATACTGCGACCAGCAATCGCATCAGCCTGGATGTGCAGTGCTGGAGTCGCATGGGCGGATTCCCTGACTGAGAATATTGATACCCTGGATAGGGACAATATTCTGTTAACTATAGAACATTTAAAGGATGCATTGCTATATATGCGTGATGCGCAGAGGGATATTTGTACCCTGGCATCAAGAGTAAGCGCAATGTCCATCTCTGCCAGAAGAGCATTATGGACCAGACAGTGGTCAGGGGACGCAGATTCCAAACGGCACATGGAAGTATTGCCGTATAAGGGGGAGGAGTTATTTGGGGCTGGTCTAACAGACCTGGTGGCCACGGCAACGGCTGGAAAATCCACCTTTTTACCCCAGGTTACTTCACATCAACAGAAAAAGACACAGTCTTTTCAAACTCAGTCCTTTCGTTCCCATAAGTGGATCCCTGGATTCTACAGGTAGTATCACAGGGGTACAAACTGGAATTCGAGGCGTTTCCTCCTCATCGGTTCCTGAAGTCTGCTTTACCAAAGTCTCCCTCCGACAGGGAGGCAGTTCTGGAAGCCATTCACAAGCTGTACTCCCAGCAGGTGATAATCAAGGTACCCCTCTTACAACAGGGGAAGGGGTATTATTCCACACTATTTGTGGTACCGAAGCCGGACGGCTCGGTGAGACCAATATTAAATCTAAAATCTTTGAACACTTACATAAAAAGGTTCAAATTCAAGATGGAGTCACTCAGAGCGGTGATAGCGAACCTGGAAGAGGGGGACTATATGGTGTCGCTGGACATCAAGGATGCTTATCTCCACGTCCCAATATATCCTTCTCACCAAGGGTACCTCAGGTTTGTAGTACAAAACTGTCGTTATCAGTTTCAGACGCTGCCGTTTGGATTGTCCACGGCGCCTCGGGTCTTTACCAAGGTAATGGCCGAAATGATGATTCTTCTACGAAGAAAAGGCATCTTAATTATCCCTTACTTGGACGATCTCCTGATAAGGGCAAGAACCAAGGAACAGTTAGAAGTCGGAGTGGCACTATCTCAGGTAGTGCTAAGTCAGCACGGATGGATTCTAAATATTCCAAAATCGCAGCTGATTCCAACGACACGTCTACTGTTCTTAGGAATGATTCTGGACACAGTCCAGAAGAAGGTGTTTCTCCCGGAGGAGAAGGCCAGGGAGTTATCCGAGCTAGTCAGGAACCTCCTAAAACCAGGACAGGTCTCAGTGCATCAGTGCACAAGGGTCCTGGGAAAAATGGTGGCTTCTTACGAAGCGATTCCATTCGGAAGATTCCATGCAAGAACTTTTCAGTGGGATCTACTGGGAAAATGGTCCGGATCGCATCTTCAGATGCATCAACGGATAACCCTGTCGCCAAGGACAAGGGTGTCTCTCCTGTGGTGGCTTCAGAGGGCTCATCTACTAGAGGGCCGCAGATTTGGCATTCAGGATTGGATCCTGGTAACCACGGATGCCAGCCTGAGAGGCTGGGGAGCAGTCACACAGGGAAGGAATTTCCAGGGCTTGTGGTCAAGCATGGAAACATCTCTTCATATAAACATTCTAGAACTAAGGGCCATTTACAATGCCTTAATTCAAGCAAAACCTCTGCTTCAGGGTCAGGCGGTGTTGATCCAGTCGGACAACATCACGTCAGTCGCCCACATAAACAGACAGGGCGGCACGAGAAGCAGGAGGGCAATGGCAGAAACTGCAAGGATTCTTCGCTGGGCGGAAAATCATGTGATGGCACTGTCAGCAGTGTTCATTCCGGGAGTGGACAACTGGGAAGCAGACTTCCTCAGCAGACACGACCTTCACCCGGGAGAGTGGGGACTTCACCCAGAAGTCTTCCACCAAATTGTAAACCGTTGGGAAAGACCAAAGGTGGACATGATGGCGTCACGTCTAAACAAAAAACTGGACAGATATTGCGCCAGGTCAAGGGACCCTCAGGCAATAGCAGTGGACGCTCTGGTAACGCCGTGGGTGTACCAGTCAGTGTATGTATTCCCTCCTCTGCCCCTCATACCGAAAGTATTGAGAATCATAAGAAGGAGAGGAGTAAGAACTATACTCGTGGTTCCGGATTGGCCAAGAAGGTCTTGGTACCCGGAACTTCAAGAGATGCTCACGGACGAACCGTGGCCTCTACCTCTAAGACAGGACCTGCTACTGCAGGGGCCTTGTCTGTTCCAAGACTTACCGCGGCTGCGTTTGACGGCATGGCGGTTGAACGCCGGATCCTGAAGGACAAGGGCATTCCAGAAGAAGTCATCCCTACTCTGGTAAAAGCCAGAAAGGAAGTAACCGCAAAACATTATCACCACATTTGGCGTAAATATGTTGCGTGGTGTGAGGCCAAGAAGGCCCCTACACAGGAATTTCAACTGGGTCGTTTCTTGCATTTCCTGCAAACAGGACTGTCTATGGGCCTAAAATTAGGGTCCATTAAGGTTCAAATTTCGGCCCTGTCGATATTCTTCCAGAAAGAACTGGCTTCAGTACCTGAAGTTCAGACATTTGTGAAAGGGGTGCTGCACATACAGCCTCCTTTTGTGCCTCCAGTGGCACCTTGGGATCTCAATGTTGTGTTGAGATTTCTAAAATCACACTGGTTTGAACCATTGTCTACGGTAGATTTAAAATATCTCACGTGGAAGGTGTCGATGCTGTTGGCCTTGGCTTCAGCTAGGCGTGTGTCAGAATTGGCGGCTTTATCATGTAAAAGCCCTTACCTAAATTTTCATTCTGACAGGGCGGAATTGAGGACTCGTCCTCAATTTCTACCTAAGGTGGTTTCTGCATTTCACATGAACCAACCTATTGTGGTACCTGCGGCTACTAGGGACTTAGAGGACTCTAAGTTGCTGGACGTTGTCAGGGCCTTGAAAATATATGTTTCCAGGACGGCTGGAGTCAGGAAAACTGACTCGCTGTTTATCCTGTATGCACCCAACAAGCTGGGTGCTCCTGCTTCAAAGCAGACGATTGCTCGTTGGATTTGTAGTACAATTCAGCTTGCACATTCCGTGGCAGGATTGCCACAGCCAAAATCAGTAAAAGCCCATTCCACAAGGAAAGTGGGCTCATCTTGGGCGGCTGCCCGAGGGGTCTCGGCTTTACAACTTTGCCGAGCAGCTACTTGGTCAGGGGCAAACACGTTTGCTAAATTCTACAAATTTGATACCCTGGCTGAGGAGGACCTGGAGTTCTCTCATTCGGTGCTACAGAGTCATCCGCACTCTCCCGCCCGTTTGGGAGCTTTGGTATAATCCCCATGGTCCTTACGGAGTCCCAGCATCCACTTAGGACGTTAGAGAAAATAAGATTTTACTTACCGATAAATCTATTTCTCGTAGTCCGTAGTGGATGCTGGGCGCCCATCCCTAGTGCGGATTGTCTGCAATACTTGTATATAGTTATTGTTACAAAAAATTCGGGTTATTATTGTTGAGCCATCTTTTCAGAGGCTCCTTTTAAATTTATCATACTGTTAACTGGGTTCAGATCACGAGTTGTACGGTGTGATTGGTGTGGCTGGTATGAGTCTTACCCGGGATTCAATATCCTTCCTTATTATGTACGCTCGTCCGGGCACAGTATCCTAACTGGCTTGGAGGAGGGTCATAGGGGGAGGAGCCAGTGCACACCACCTGATATCTCAAGCTTTTATTTTGTGCCCTGTCTCCTGCGGAGCCGCTATTCCCCATGGTCCTTACGGAGTCCCAGCATCCACTACGGACTACGAGAAATAGATTTATCGGTAAGTAAAATCTTATTTTTAAAGATAATGTGTTGGACGCCAAAAACAAAATGGTCAAGCTTAATGATCTGAGCAAGTTTGACAAGGGCCAAATTGTAATGGCTAGATGACTTGGTCAAAAGTATTTACATAATGGAAAGTCGTGTGTGATGTTCCCGGTATGCAGTGGTTAGTATCTACCAAAAGTGGTCCAAGGAAGGATTACCAGGGTCATGGGTGACCAAGATTCAATGATGACGTAGGGAGTGAAGGCTATCCCATCTGGGCTGATCCCACAGAAGAGCTACGGTAGGACAGACTGCTCTGAAAGTTAATTCTGGGTGTGATAGAAAGGTGCTGGAACACACAATGCATTGCAGCTTACTGCTTAGCCACACACCGGTCAGAGTGCCCATACTGACCCTTGTACACCGCCAAAAGCACCTACAATAGACACATGACCATCCAAATTGGACCATGGAGCAATAGAAGAAGGTGACCTTATCTGATGAATCATGTTTTTCTACATCATGTGGAAGAGATGGCACCAGGAAGCACTATGGGAAGATGGCAAGTCAGCGGATGCAGTGTGATACTCTGGGCAATGTTTTTCTGTTAAACTTTGGTACTGGCACACATGTGGATGTTACTTAGACACACCACCTACCTAAACTGCAGGATTATGTGCTTTGACACTGCAAAAAAGGTTCAGGAATGGTTTGAGGATCAAGATAGTGAATTCAAGGTGTTGATTTGGCCTCCAAATTCTCATGACCTCAATCCGTTTGAGCATCTGTGGTATGTGCTGGAAAAACAAGGCCGTACCATGGAGGCCCAACACCACACTTAACAGGGTTCAAAGGATCTGCTGGTAACCTCTTTCTGCCAGATAGCATATGACACCTTTTAGATGTCTTGTGGAGTCCATGTTGCAATGGGTCAGAGCTGTTTTGGTGGCAGGAGGAGGACCTAAACAATATTAGGCAGGTGGGTTTATTGTTATGACTGATGGTTGTTTATCATTCAGAATGTCCTCATATAGCAAGGCGTTTAACTTAGTTGCACATGGGGCAGTACCACACACTTTAGGAGTCATTCCCTAGTCCTGATCCAAAAATACCAGACGTGTTTTAGTAAAATCGAATGTGCATCCTGATATCTACAGAAAACTGTTTATATTCCAATTAATATATGAAACGCACCCTCATATGTACCCATATAGTCCATCAACTTAGTACATCAATATGGTTCATATGTGTCTTCAAGTTTTTTTTTTTAGTAAATCCTCTACAGATCTTCAAAGGATCCTCTACAGATCTTCAAAGGAAGGAAATTTTTTTTAATATGTGTGCAAATATATAACCCCAAAGGCGAATTTGAGTGGATCACACCTACAGTACTGACACTTTATATCCTTGTCACATTGAGTATCAAGAATGGAGGAACGTCTACTGCAGGCAGAATTATCAATTTTCAACCATGTACCTCAATGTAGAAACATAAATGAACCTCTTTGTCTAAATCTGCTTTTTGATTATATAAGAAATGCATCATGTAGAACAACATAAAATGACAATTTGTCCACCAAAAGACAAGCTTTACTGCGTACTTTACCTTTTATAGGAATAGGGCAGAGGCACATTATAAGTTGTCGAAGTCAAAAATATTTCAGTACACACATCACGTACAAACTACACACAGATGGCCTCCATGCGCGTACTTGTTCTGCCGTGCGTGCACATATTCACAATTTGCGTATGATTGCTCCCGCGGTCCTGTGTATTAGCGTGTGGTATGAGTAATTACGGTAGTATTTGTGATCGCACGGAAAAGCCATAAAAACACTTTACATATTTAATCCAAATAGTGCACAATGTACACATTGCCCACATGCACCGCACCAGCGATTTATACTTGTTTAAATGGTACAGCAACAAAGGGATTCACCTTTACAGCATAGGAGGGGACAGAACTAGGTTATAAGGTGGTGTTTGGTATCCAGCTGTAGGGTATTTTAAGAGCAATATTCCAGTGTTGGTTTGCAGAAGATCGCACGCTCCTGCGAATAGTTATGTGCAGGAGCAGAATATTAATATTAACTGTATTTACTGTACACTTGATATGCGGCGGGAACCCAGAGGAGAACATCTGTAATTGCACCTGGACCAGACATCGTCCACCTATTCAAACTGACCTATGACCTCTCCTGTACTGTAAATGACCATACCAGTGTCCAATAGACAAAGAGATTACAGTTTCCATTGTGTTAGGTTTTGGACAAATGTATAAAAAGCCAGCTGCAGGCCAGGTCACTCTCTCAATCTCTGAAGGTCATCTACCTTGATGACTGAGGACTGGACCGGGAAGCGCAGGCGAACAAACGTATGTACCATTGACTAGCCTCTTTTCTGTTATTGTAATTGTATCTTTGTTGTAACCCCCTTTTATCAATTATATGTTGGCGGGTCAGATCCCAACTTCCTAAATACAATTGGTGTTGTGTCTCTTTCTCTGCTATATTTATAAGTGTACTTCAGGCACACGTGTAGCTACATTGTGCTCACGGCATGTCGGTTTGTGTGTACGCTAAGTTAGTAAAAAGTACGTATGTTAAAGATTACATCCAGCAGCCACAGCTGCTCAAATTTCAGTGTAAAAGTATAGCTTTTTGTTCTGTATGCAAATCAGCATTCTCAAAGTGAAGCTCCTGTAACAATGGTGGGAACACCAGGTGTCTATACTGCTATAAAGTTCTTAGGTCCTGTACCATACTGTTAACAAGCGCACAGTTTTGACAGTCTATTTTTCAAAAGTGATGTCTGGTGGTCAAGCGGTTACCTTATTTTTATATTTATAAGAAGGTAGTGGTGGGCGCTCCAGACAATCAAATATTCTTTCAGGTGCCAAAACAAATGAGTGATATGTGCAGAAAGGCTTGACAATCTGAAAATCGTTTTATGTGTCTTTCTGTATTTGTCTGTGTGTGTGTGTATATAAATATATGTAATATACCACCTACAGTCTACAGTTTCTTTTATTTCCATTCCCTTGTTTGATTATTGTCAAATATATAATAATTCTGAAAGGGAGATGAGAAAAGAAGATGGAAAGGGATGACCTGGCAGGCTATTATGTTCTTACATAGGGAATGATGGGGAGTGGGGACTTATGTTTACTGAGGAAAGACATAATGGTACGCAGTTATAATCCTGACTGGATCCCAATGCCAAAATCTTGACAGCCATTGAAATGCCGACGGTCGGAATACCGTCTGCCAGCCAGAAACCCCACTTGGGTGGTGGTGTGGACCACCACCCGAGTGTGAATAGAACCTTGTGGTAAAAATGCTTACCTACCTTGAAAAACCAAGTGTACAGATGATTGCAAGTAAACCAATACATTTTAAGTGTGAAAATCCAAAATGTGACCCTTGAAACTTCATACTATGCCTTTATTTTACCAAGCCCAGTAATAGCTAAGGAGTGAGAGGAGAAGTATGTTTCAAGGGAGAGGTTGTATATACTGTAAGAAGGAAAATAGAATGTGCTTTGACCTATTTTGTTCATCGTACATAAAACAATGTGTGCACACAATTATCCAAGTGGAGAGTATTTTATTGCACATTGCATCAGAACCCTAAGCATACAAAAGCAGATGCCTTGAAGTAATGATTCAAACTGTGTGTGTGTTTTTTTTTTTTATATGTCTTTTTTTATTTTTTAGATAAAATCACAGTATAAAAGTTTTATTTCTTTCTTACGTTTTACAAATGTGGGTATAACAATATTTAGAGGATTCATTTTAAAATAAAGTTTATTGCAATGTTATTTTGGTACTTTGGTCCTCACAGTTATGCTGCATTCAGATCGCAAATGCCGGATCCTACCTGGTAAGAGAAACGTGTACTTACCGGGTGGGATCCGGCATTTGCGCTCCGTTGCTGGCTTTCCGACCCGGCAATATACCGGGTCGGTTGCCATAGCAGCGGAGGGCGCAGCAGCAGCAGGGGCGGGGTGGAGGCGGCGCTGGGAGATGAGCTCATCTCCTGCGCCGCCTCTGCCTATGCTGTGAATGGGAGCCGTGTCGCATCGGAACGGCTCCCAACCCGGTAATAACCCTTCTTTTTTACCGGGTTGAATTACCGGGTCAGGCGACCCGCTAATTCTGAAAAGGACCTTTCACATCGCACACTGACCCCGTTTCGACACGGCAATATGCCGTGTCGATACCGGGTTTTTAGTGCGATGTGAAAGGGGTATTAGGGGCTAATACATTTATATATATATATATTTATATATATATATATATATATATATATATAATATATATATATCATAGCTTTGAGCAATTAGACGTAATTAAACTTGAAGACTTTTCTCTGTGCACTTTTATTTGATCAAAAGCTTTGAAAGCAAATCCACTTTTATGTGCCTTAGAGTGTTTGGAAAAAAGTCCTCAGAATCTAGAGATTACATTTCAAAGTCTGCTAATCCTCCACTTTATCTGTCTTCATGTTAGCTCACACGTTTTATTTTTTGGAGTTTGAATGTTTAAAAAAAAAAAAAAAAGTGCAGCAGGATGATGACTGCAGCAAAACACCATAAAATAAACATTAAGGAGCTCGCAATGAGTTTGCTGCAAAAACAGGTTGGAAACGGGATACCGGCAGTAGGAATGCCGGCGGTCAGAATACCAACACCGGCATCCCGACTGATAGAAATTCCGACAGGTGCGCAGGAGGCAGCTAACCCTAACCCAAATGCTCTCCCTGGCCGCAGCATAACACTAACCTCCCCGGGACTAAGTGTTGTGATCCCAACTACATACAGCAAAAATATATAATCTAAACAAGAACACAGAAAAAACATCTTATTTACCCCCCTATACTGATTTGGCTGCATATAAAAATACTTGCATACATTTCTGCTCCAGTCATGTATGTTCCAGGCTTACGTTGGGTGTACTGACACTTATACCCTACCAGGTCATAAGGACAAGTAGCGTGTTTTTTTTTTTTTTTTTAGCATTCATTTTGACAGTGAAAAATGCATTCACTATTAGATTTGCTTTAAATAAAACCTTCTGTAAATTCAGAAGGTTTGATGATCTACTTTTTCGTGTACAAATGCTAAAGTAGCAAAAAATTAATGATATAGTATTACTGCAAAATAATGTAATATATACATCATCAATGAAGACAGCTGCTTCATGCTTGCAATGTGAACGACTATATTCATGTGTATTTATGCTAGTCCTCTGGCAACCACAAGTGATGCAGCTTTTTGTGGCTGTGCTTTACTTTCATGTATAATTATACATTATGATATATTGCACTATGTATAAACTGAGTGTTCTCTGTAGCATTCTAGCATGTAATTGTGGAAGAGAGCAGTTTCTGAATAAGGAGCAGATTTAATTAGCCCTGGAGGCACTAGTTAATGTTGTTTCTGTTTGAACCCTCAGGATCTTTAGTAATAGCATCAGTTATTTAAATCTGAAGTTAAAACCCTGTTGTACTGTAATAGGCCCTACACACATGCTGATTTGTTTGAAAGATATGAACGATCTCGTTCATTAACTCGTTCATATCTTTCAGTGTGGAGGCTCCAGCGATGAACGATGTGCGGCCCCGCGCTCGTTCATCGCTGGTCCCCCATCGGCTGTGCATGCAGGCCAATATGGACGATCTCGTCCATATTTGCCTGCACTTCAATGGAGCCGCGTGATGGGGGGAGTGAAGAAACTTGTATGAGAAGAAAAGAAGACTTCAGAGGCGGCAGAAGACTTCATGATCTTCACTGAGGTAACGCACAGCAGTAAAGCTGTGCGCCATTGCTCCCATACACCTCACACACCGCAGTCACAGTAAGGGTGCAGGGCGCAGGAGGGGCGCCCTGGGCAGCAATAAAAACCTCTCCATTGGCAAAATAAGTATATACATGTACAGATGGGTACTGTACATGTATATAACAGAGCACCCGCCAGTTTCCAGGAATTTTGAGCGGGACAGAAGCCCGCCGCCGAGGGGGCGGGGCTTCTCCCTCAGCACTCACCAGCGCCATTTTTCTCCACAGCACAGCGCTGAGAGGAAGCTCCCCGGACTCTCCCCTGCTAATACACGGTGATAGAGGGGTTTTAAGAGGGGGGGGCACAAATTTGGGGGATATAAAGTATAAACAGCGCTACTGGATAAACATTTAGTGTTTTTTTTCCAGGGTCATATAGCGCTGGGGTGTGTGCTGACATACTCTCTCTCTGTCTCTCCAAAGGGCCTGGTGGGGAAACTATCTTCAGATAAGCGGTTCCCTGTGTGTGTGGTGTGTCGGTACGCGTGTGTCGACATGTCTGAGATAGAAGGCTCACCTAGGGAGGTGGGGGAGCGTATGAATGTGAGGTTTCCGTCGGCGGTGCCGACACCTGACTGGATGGATATGTGGAATGTTTTAAGTGCTAGTGTGAACTTATTGCACAAAATATTAGACAAAGCTGAAGCTAAGGAACAGTCAGGGAGTGAACCCATGTCAGTCCCTATGTCGCCGGGACCTTCAGGGTCTCAGAAGAGCCCACTATCCCAGATAGAAGACACAGATACCGACACGGATTCGGACTCCAGTGTCGACTACGATGATGCAAAGTTACAGCCAGAAGTGGCTAAATGTATTTGATATATGATTATTGCAATAAAAGAAGTGTTGCATATTACAGAGGAACCCCCTGTCCCTGACACGAGGGTACACATGTATAAGGGAAAGAAGCCTGAGGTAACTTTCCCTCCTCACAGGAGTTAAACGAATTATGTGAAAAAGCGTGGGAATCTCCAGACAAAAAACTGCAGATTCCCAAAATTATTCTTATGGCGTATCCTTTCCCGCCAACGGACAGGATACGGTGGGAATCCTCCCCTAAGGTGGACAAAGCGTTGACACGCTTGTCAAAAAAGATAGTGCTGCCATCCCAAGATACAGCTACCCTCAAGGATCCTGCTGACCGCAAGCAGGAGGTTACCTTCAAATCCATTTACACACATTCTGGTACATTACTCAGACCGGCAATTGCGTCGGCCTGGGTTTGTAGCGCTGTAGCAGCATGGACAGATTCCTTATCAGCGGAAATTGAGACCCTAGATAAGGATACCATTTTATTGACCCTAGGCCATATAAAGGATGCTGTCTTATATATGAGAGATGCTCAGAGACATTAGTTTACTGGGTTCCAGAATAAACGCTATGTCAATTTCTGCTAGACGAGTCCTCTGGACCCGGCAGTGGACAGGTGATGCCGACTCAAAAAGACATATGGAGGTCTTACCTTACAAGGGTGAGGAATTGTTTGGGGAAGGGCTCTCGGACCTAGTCTCCACAGCTACGGCAGGTAAATCGAATTTTTTGCCTTATGTTCCCTCACAACCTAAGAAAGCGCCACATTATCAAATGCAGTCCTTTCGTTCAAATAAAAGCAAAAGAGTACGTGGATCGTCCTTACTTGCCAGAGGTAAGGGCAGAGGTAAAAAGCTGCACAGCTAGTTCCCAGGAACAGAAGTCCTCCCCGGCCTCTGCAAAATCCACTGCATGACGCTGGGGTTCCGCTGAGGGAGTCTGCCTCAGTGGGGGCACGTCTTCGACTTTTCAGCCACATCTGGGTTCACTCACAGGTTGATTCCTGGGCAATAGAAATTGTTTCTCAGGGATACAAGCTGGAATTTGAAGAGGTGCCTCCTCGCCGTTTTTTCAAATCGGCTCTACCGACTTCTCCCCTAGAAAGGGAGATAGTGTTAAATGCTATTCACAAATAGTGTCTTTAACAAGTGGTGGTTGAAGTTCCCCTGCTTCAGAGAGGGAAGGGATACTACTCAACCCTGTTTGTAGTTCCGAAACCGGACGGTTCGGTCAGACCCATATTGAATTTAAAACCCCTGAACCTATACTTAAAACGGTTCAAGTTCAAGATGGAATCGCTCAGAGCGGTCATCACCAGCCTGGAAGGGGGGGATGTTATGGTATCTCTGGACATAAAGGATGCATACCTTCATGTCCCCATTTATCCATCTCACCAGGCGTACCTGAGATTTGCGGTACAGGACCCGAGGATTTTCACCAAGGTAATGGCGGAAATGATGGTGCTCCTGCGCTAGCAGGGGGTCACAATTATCCCATACTTGGACGATCTCCTCATAAAAGCGAGATCACGAGAGAAGTTACTGAACAGCGTGACACTTTCATTGAAGGTGTTACAGCAACACGGCTGGATTCTCAATATCCCGAAGTCACAGCTGGTTCCTACGACTCGTCTAACCTTCTTGGGCATGTTTCTGGACACAGACCAGAAAAGGGTTTTTCTTCCGATAGAAAAAGCTCAGGAACTCATGACTCTAGTCAAGAACCTATTGAAGCCAAAACAAGTGTCTGTGCATCATTGCACTCAAGTCCTGGGAAAAAGGGTGGCAACATACGAAGCCATTCCCTTCGGCAGGTTCCATGCAAGGACTTTCCAATGGGACCTATTGGACAAGTGGTCCGGGTCACATCTACAAATTCATCAGCTGATCACCCTGTCCCCCAGGGCCAGGGTATCTCTCCTGTGGTGGCTGCAGAGTGCTCACCTTTTGGAAGGCCGCAGGTTCGGCATTCAGGATTGGATCCTGGTGACCACGGACGCGAGCCTCAGAGGGTGGGGAGCAGTCACACAGGGAAGAATGTGTTGATGTCTTCACATCAACATCCTGGAACTGAGGGCCATATACAACGCCCTACGTCAAGCGGAGAACTTACTTCGCGACCAACCAGTTCTGATCCAGTCAGACAACATCACCGCAGTGGCTCATGTAAACCGCCAAGGCGGCACAAGGAGCAGAGTGGCAATGGCTGAAGCCACCAGGATTCTTCGCTGGGCGGAAAATCATGTAAGCGCACTGTCAGCAGTGTTCATTCCGGGAGTGGACAACTGGGAAGCAGATTTCCTCAGCAGACACGACCTGCATCCAGGGGAGTGGGGACTTCATCGGGAAGTCACGCATAGATTTCAAGTCAGTGGGGACTGCCCCAGATAGACATGATGGCGTCCCGTCTCAACAAAAAGCTACAGAGGTATTGCGCCAAATCAAAAGACCCTCAGGCGGTAGCAGTAGACGTCCTAGTGACACCGTGGGTGTTCCAGTCGGTCTATGTGTTTCCTCCTCTTCCTCTCATACCCAAGGTGTTGAGAATAATAAGAAAAAGAGGAGTGAGAACAATTCTCATTATTCCAGATTGGCCACGAAGGTCCTGGTATCCGGATCTGCCGGAAATGCTCACAGAAGATCCGTGGCCTCTTCCTCTAAGACAGGACCTGTTACAACAGGGCCATGTCTGTTCCAGTTTCCTTCACTTCCTACAGACTGGAGTGAAACCGACAGGTTTTGGCCCCCTTTTTGACCATCTCAATTCGACTTTAAAAAAAGCCGAAGTGATATGCGGGCGCAGAGACTGGGAGAGCAGCGGGCAGACGGGGAGAGCAGCGCCGGAGGATGTGTCATAGCCGCCGTTCACAGCATCGTCCACCCGGCTCCAGCATGCGAGACCTCGCTTGCTGAGGCTGGGTGGACGCTGCAGTGAGTGGCGGATGTGATGCGGGAGCAGAGACGGGGGGGGGGGAACGGGGGAGAGCAGCGCCGGAGGATGTGTCACAGCCGCCGCTCACAGCATCGTCCACCCGGCTCTAGCAAGCAAGGCCTCGCTTGCTGGAGCTGGGTGGACGCGGCTGTGATGCGTTGGGGGAGGGGGGATGGGGAAGAGCAGCTATATAGCCGCTGCTGTAGCGGTGCTCTCCCCCGTCCGCCCATTGGATAGTCCAGGTCGGATCCGACTTCAGTTGAATATACCCCATAGACTCGAATTTGCACCTACATGTGTGATTAGTGAATTAAATTTGAATGTCATAATTGTGTGTATGACATAAAATAAATACACACTGCACATGTGTACTATTCCAGCTAGTATTTTAAACTGCAAATATTGAACATCTACAGACCTATTCAGTCAAGGAAATCACATTCAAATGCATTAAGGACAGTACAGATAGTATTGATTTTGTGCTTGAGATTTTGTCTATGTACGATTTTAACGAAGTATCAATTTTGACTATACTTTGTACTAGATAGTACACTGAATAGTCGAGATCGACTTGCCTGCACAGTCTATCTAGCCTAACGATACCGACCCCACGGGAGAGCGCATCGGGATCAAATCTGTATCGCAAGCTGCCTAACACCTTGAGATATGCACTAACTTTTCATAACATTTTGACAGTATACAGTAGTCCAAAATCCTAAGGGGGGTACATACGGAGTGTTGTTCACCTAATTTCTAAGCAATCTGATGAGAATGCTTAGAAAGTAGAAACCTATCGCTCCGTGTTTAGGGGTGCCGGCGACAGCGATGCACGGTCCCGTGCGGCGCTATCGCTGGTGCTAGATTGGCCTGCATACAGGCACAATCTAGCAGGTCTCTCATTTCACTGATGAGCGTCCCCCCTCGCTCAGCACACATCGCGCGGTGCTGAGCGGGGGGGAGATCGCTCAGCACACACATCCCTCCACATTTCCCAGTCTGTACAGCCCTTTACAGATTTATCTCACCGTGGGCCAGATGTACCAGCCAATCGGCTCCTGACTGCCATTTTTCAAACACAGCCTGTGACATGTCAGTTAGTACCTGATTGGCTGGTACTTTTCACTCTCCATTTTATCACTTTCCAAGCGATGATACATCTAGCCGCTTGTGTACACACCTTAAGGGCATGCAGAAACAAATTAAGCACAACTCTTGAAAATGAGTTTTATTTCTAGTTAAAGTTCTTTGAACCATGCTCTTTTGGCGTGATTTTGAGTTGGGAGCAAGGGAAAAAAAAATACTTTTCACCTTGATAAACCTAGTTAAATGCAAGGTGTGCAAATACAATTTTACCATCATTATCATTATTATTATTATTATTATTATTATTATTATTGTTATTTTTTCATGAAGGATAAATACTGTGTTTTTGTATCTAGCGCACAAATGCTGGACTGCGTTATTACTCTGTAACTTAAATTTAGACACGCCTCCCAAATCTAAATCTTTCTACACATTTTAAATCTACCGCACCTGCAGTGCAAGATGAGTTTCAAAATTAAAAAATCTGCTTGCTTATTTTGCTTTGCTTCCAACTCTGAATTAACACTTTTATATTTAAACCAGTGCAGATTTGGAGATGATGATTAGAGCATGTTTGCTGCAGGCCAATCTCTGTGCCAAATTTAAGGTTGCATGTGTTTTCAGATGCATTTATCTCTATACAGATGTGGAGACGTAATTGAGGAGACACATTTTTGCATGTATAAAAACAGGGAATTAACCCTGAAGTGTGCAAAACTTTTAAATAGGTTCCAGCCAAATCTCTGCATATGATAAGCACTAAGGGGGTAATTCTGAGTTGATTGCAGCAGGATTTTTGTTAGCAGTTGGGCAAAACCATGTGCACTGCAGGGGAGGCAGATATAACGTGCAGAGAGAGTTAGATTTGGGTGGGTTATTTTGTTTCTGTGCAGGGTAAATACTGGCTGCTTTATTTTACACTGCAATTTAGATTGCAGATTGAACACACCACACCCAAATCTAACTCTCTCTGCACATGTTATATCTGCCTCCCCTGCAGTGCACATGGTTTTGCCCAACTGCTAACAAAATTCCTGCTGCGATCAACTCAGAATTACCCCCTAAATATCTAAAGGAAACTATCCCATTTCTACTGCACGTGCATGTTTTAATGATATCATAACAGACTAACAACGTTTAAACTTTCATTGATCATGGTTTCTGTTGTTGATTAAGATTCATTACAACAGTATGATTAGTCTGTGAGGAAAAAAGTTAGTGTAATTAATTGAGCCATGTTTGCACTGATTAAATCAAATAAAGGAATAGTAAATGGTCATAATAGCTTAGTATTTTATAATAGAATGCCATAGATGAGTGCAGTAACAAAAAGCTTTCCTTTGTCTGAATGAATACCTTTTTGGTGTTTTTTCGTTAATACAACCATAAGGCTTTTTTTTTTTCTTCACTATTCTAGCGATCCCAATACAGAAACCTGGATTATTCCCTATGACACCACTTCTCCTGCTGCTTTTTCTGCTGGTGGCCACACATTCTCACACACACCCTAACCTGGGGGTCGCCACAGCGGTGGTGTTGGGGTCCTACTACCCTCTAGCTACTTCTACTAATTCATACCCCCAGAACCGTGTCACGTTATCTACATTTGAGGTCCATGCTATCCGCCTCTTCCAACCTGTCCATCTAATAGGCCCTACACATTTCACGATGTGCCGCCGAGGTGCCCGACGGCCGATACGGGGGGAGGGGAGTTTCTTCACTTCACCCGGCTCCGTAGACGTGCAGGCAAATATGGACAATCTCGTCCATATTGGCCTGCATGCACAGCCGACATGGCACCAGCGATGAACGAGCGCGGGGCCGCGCATCGTTCATCGCTGGTGCCTCCACACTGCACGATATGAACGTTATCTAGTTCATTAATGAACGAGATCGTTCATATCGCGCAGTGATGTCGTCCAGTGTGTAGGGCCCATTAGAGTAGCTGTCATTTACTGCTCCCCTTGCATTCCCTCCAAATTCCTCCACAGTTTTGCTTCCTGGCTTCCTCACTTCTGACATAAGCTCCATTATCTTAGGTGATTTCAACATCCCTATCAATATCCACATTTAATCCCCTGCCTCTAAGGGGGTCATTCAGACCCGATCGCTCGCTGCCTTTTTCGCAGCCGTGCGAACGGGTCTGAACAGCACATGCGTGTGGTCTGCAATGCGCAGGCGCGTCGGCCGCCATTGCCGGTCATCGCCTGGCAGCGACGGATTGTACGAAGAAAGCGTTCGCACCGGCGAACGTAAGAAAATTGACAGGAAGAAGACGTCTGGGGGTGTCAACTCACAGTTTTCAGTGAGTGTCCAGGAAAACGCAGGCGTGCCCGGCCGTTTCCAGGCTGGGTTCCTGACGTCCGCTTCGTCCAGGATCATTGCAGCGGCTGAGTAAGTCCTGAGCTGTGCAGAGACTGCACAAACTTTAGTTTGTGCAGCTCTCTGCACAAGCCTTCATACCTCTGCACAGCAATTGCCCCCTCCCCTGTAGGCAGCGACTACCTTATCGCTGCAGTGCACAAAATAGCCTGCGTGTGATCAGGTCTGAATGACCCCCTAAACTCCTTAACCTTACATCTTCGCTCGGTCTCTCCGGGTGGACCGCCTCCCCCTCCCATGTGAATGGGAGCTCACTGGATCTGGTCTTCACTCTCCGCTGTGATAATTCTGATTTCTCCAACTCCCCATTTCCCCTCTCTGAACACCACCTGCTCTTCTTTAAATTATCTTTCTCTGCTACTCCATCTTTACCTCCCAAGGCTACCATCACTAAATGTAACATTAAGGCTATCGACACCACTTCCCTATCCTCCCTGGTCGTCTCACTTCTTTCTCCTATACTGTCTGTTATACCCTGAACAAGCCACTTCCCTATACAATGCTTCCCTTAGTTCTGCTCTTAACTCTGTCGCTTCACCAACCACTATTTACCTCGCAGATCAACACCTCAACCCTGGCACACCAGATTCACCAGATATCTGCAAAAATGCTCATGTACTGCTGAGCGACAGTGGAGTAAATCACCCTCTAAGACAGACCTCCTCCATTTCAAACTTATGCTCTCATACTTCACTGCTGCCCTTTCCCTCGCTAAACAGTCATATTTCAAGAAACTCGCCTCCTCCCAGTCTTCGAACCCCTGGTGTCTCTTTGCCACCCTCAACTCCCTCCTCTGCCCACCCCCACCTCGTTGTCCTTCCTCACTCTCTGCTCTTGACTGCCACTTCACTTCCAATATTGACCCCATACCTCAGGACATCACATCCAACCAAACAATCAGCAACCAGCCACTTCCTCTCCCTTACCACCCATTCCCATCCCTCTTACCAACTCTGACATCTTTCTCCCATGTATCTCCACTTCCCAACTTGATCCTATCCGCTCCCTCCTCCTCTGCTACCTCTCTCTCTTTCTGCATGTTCCCATCTTGCCCACCTCCTCAATCTGTCCCTCTCATCTGGCACTGTCCCTTTTTGCCTTAAAGAATGCACTTGTCTACCCTATTCTTAAAAAACCTACCCTTGAACCACACACTCTCTCAAACTATAGACCCATCTCTCTCCTCCCCTTTGCCTCCAAACTCCTTGAACATATTGTTTACATCTGCCTTACTGCCTTTCTTTCCTCCCACTCACTAAATAACCCATTCTAGTCTGGCTTCCATCCTCTTCATACCACTGAAACTGCCCTCATAAAAGTCTGCAATGACTTTTCTGCTAAATCCAAGGGCTACTACGTACTCTCTGATTATTCTCCTTGACATCACTGCTGCTTTTGACACTGGACCACCCGCTCTTTCTGCAAATCCTTCACTCCCTTGTTCTGCGTGATACTGCCCTCTACTAGCTATCCTCCTACCTCTCTGACCGTTCCTTCTCTGTCTCCTCTCATGACTCCACCTCCCCCCACTTCCACTAACTGTAGGTGTCCCCCAAGGTTCTGTTCTTGGTCTTCTCCTTTTCTCTCTTTTTACATCCTCTTTAGGGGAGCTCATTACCTCTTTTAACTTACAGTATCATCTCTGTGCTGATGATACTCAAATCTACCTTTCCTCCCCTGACCTCTCACTTGCTCTCTTCACTCGTGTATCCAACTGTCTCTCTGCTATCTCTTCCTGGATGTCCCAGCGCTTATTAAACTTAACATGTCTAAGACTGAGCTTATCATCTTCCCACCCTCTCGCACTACTTTACCTCCCACAATTTCATTATCTATAGATGGCACTACTATCTCCTCTAGCCCCCAAGTGTGCTGTCTTGGAGTAATACTTGATTCCTCCCTCTCCTTCAAACCACACATTCAGCTCCTCTCTCAAACCTGTCATTTTTATCTCAAAAATATTTTAAGGATCAGACCCTTTCTCAACCAGGATACAACTAAGACCCTTATCCACTCACTAGTCATCTCCGGACTGGACTACTGTAATCTCCTATCTAGCAACCCTGACAAATGCCTCTCTCCACTCCAATCTATCCTCAATGCTTCTGCCCAACTCATGTTCCTCACCAAACACACTGCATGCACCTCCCCTAACTTACAAGCCCTTCACTGGCTCCCCTTCCCCTTCAGAATCCATTTCAAGCTTCTCACTCACCCACAAAGCACTCACCCACTCCTCTCTAATTTACACCTCTGAGTGTATATCAGTTATACTTCAGCCTGTCCTCTTTGCTACGCTAATGCATGTTGCCTTTCCTGCCTACCGATTACCTACTCCCACGCCTACCTCCAAGATTTTGCAAGTGCTGCATCGTTTCTATGGCATTCTTTACCTCTCCCTCTGACTGTCCACCTCTCTACAAAACTTCAAACGGGCTCTCAAGACCCACTTCTTCCCCAAATCCAGCTGTTTCTTATCCTATGCCTCTGTCCCACGCTCACTTTCAACTCCATCTGTGTCACCCCTTTCTGTGTGCCCCTCCCCTTTACAATGTAAGCTATTGCAAGCTGGGCCCTCTTCCCCATGTGCTTTTCCATCTCTGACTTAACCTATCTTCTTTTCTATACTTCCTTGACGGCACCAAATCGCCCTGATACTTTATTTCAGTGTCCTCTTCTGATTCAGCTATGTTTATATACCCTGTACTTGTCCTATATTGTCTTGAATTGTCAATCACTGTTTTCTTACTTTGCTTATTTGTCTATGTACTCTGTAACTGCCCGCTGTGGATCCCATGTGGCGCCATATAAATAAAGGATAATAGTAATCCAAAGCATTGTGCCTATATAATTGGATGTGTAACCTAAAACAATTGTACTGCTACCTACGATACTTATGACAACCTTTACTAGACCACTGAAGTTATATAAAACTGTTACTATGTCTACTCTAAGCAATATGTAACAACTAAGAAACCTATATTGATCAGGTTTTATAGATGTCTTTTTGAGCTAATTTCCTCTCCAGAGCCAGCTATCATGCCTCTTTCCCTGTCTCGCACATTACAATTAGCCTCCTCCCTACTTCTGTTTTTTTAAGGTATGAACCCAACGACAGTAGATTACTCAATTGCATAGGAAATGTTAATGCAAGATTGTTCATTTCCTAACTTGTACTTGATTGCAGTGTCTGTACTAAACCACAGCAACTATTAGCTTGAATTTATCTACAGCAAGTTAGACCATGGAAGCCATGACATGGAATGTCTGAATTAAAATCTAAGTGCAGTGGTATTATAAGAACTAGGGTGTATATGTATATGTGTGTGTTTATGTATATATGTATTAAAAGGCCAATAATAGAATATAGCCTCTAATATCAAACGCCTCAATTTCTGTCAAGAAATTCATAGTTGCTAACATTAAAAAAAGAAAACAATCCTGCAACACCCAAAGCGCTGCATCTAGACCAGAGATTCTCAAACGCGGTCCTCAAGGCACCCCAACAGTCCAGGTTTTAAGTATATTCATGCTTGGCCACAGGTGACTTAATAAGCACCTCAGTCAATTTGATTTAACCATCTGTGCTGAGCCATGGATATACCTAAAACCTGGACCGTTGGGGTGGCTTGAGGTCCATGTTTGAGAACCTCTGATCTAGACACATCACTAGGAAATGCCCTATTTTTCCATATCCTCAACAAATCATGCCACGAGATCCACCCATAACACCTACATTATGAGACACACTTTCCTGGGCTATGATTCGAGACCTTTGCGGAAAAATAGGGACTGTTTAGAGATCTGAAACTTCTATTCTGACATGTTTTAATGAACTTCATTAGAATGTGTTTAGTTTAAAACTAGAAAGTACAGAGAATACAGATGTGTCGTAAATCTTTGCTCATTGCGCTACAAGTTGCGTTACACAACGCGAGTGCCGTGTGACTCAGTAGCGTTGAGCATCCTTATTTTGCTTTTTTTTCCACGAATATGCTTCTTAGATGCAAAGTTATGTTATAGGACTCGCATGCAGTTTCTGCTGATTAAAATGATATGCAGCATGCTTGTATTCTGTGTGTGACTGCGACTGTATTCGCATTCAAAATGCTATGCTACAGTGTTTTTCCTGGAAAACACTAACATGGCATTTTGGATGCAGATAGAGCCGCAATTACACACAGAATATAGGCATGCTGCATATAATTTTAATTAGCAGAAGTGCGTCCTATTACGTTACTTTGCGTCTAAGATGCGTTTTCACAGGAAAAAGCGGAAAAAAGACGCTCAACGCTACAGACGTTCGCCACAGCATGGTGCGACTTCAAGGGCTGTTTAGTGTGACTGTAGCAAGGATATAAGAGTACACATCTGTATAGGCAGACGGTGAGTTTTGAATTAATTTTATACAGTAATTAGTTTAGTTGGCCAGAATGGAAAAAATTGGCACATTTCCAAGGACAAATAATTTCCAAATGTAAAACCAGTTTTTGCTTTTTTTTAGTACAATTAAAATGATCTATACGTATGATTGATTGCCTTTTTTGAACTACTGTTCTTTTACCTTTTAATAAAGCAAGAAACATAGGGAGGAATTCAATTAGACCCAATTAATATTTTTGGCGCTAAAAATTTTACTTTACTGCAATTTCTTTTCTTTCTTTTTTTTGGGCAATCCAATTAGAGCCTGTTTTTCCCGCCCGAAAACACACACAATCCGTGATTAGTCCACAAGTCTCTGCTGCAATGTGAAAATAGGGCACTTATCTGGGATTTTTTTCTTTACTGTATCTCTGTCCACTTACCACTCTCCAAGGCTTAGTACATTTCCCCCTATTGTAATACTAAGGGGAGAATTTATTTACCCCCCCCCCCCAAAAAAAAATAATAATAATGGGCTTTTACTGCGATTTTTGCCCATTTTTTATTTATTTATTTATTTGGGGGGTGGGGGGGGGGCAGTTTTACTCCATTTTTTTCCCCACACCTAAAAAGTGACCAGTTTTCAGTCAAAAACACATAGAATGTGGGATAAATTCCCAGACTGCGATTGCGAAAACAGGTCCCTTAACAGGGATTTTTTTTCTGGCGCTTCAGCGGGTCCTGGAAAAAAATCTCCAATGAGTGCCGGCATTGGGCTAAAATACAAAATGAAATAAACCAAAGGCATTGTCTTATGTTAGAGGTCCGCTTAGTCAAGAGGACTACAACGGTCCCAAAAAACTTCACATTATGTTCAGTGTATACATTCTTGTCTCTGAATGTGTGAAGAAGAAAAATAAAAACAGCCGGTAAGGAATCGCGATCACTTCTATTTCTCACTTTGTAGTGCTAGAAACTCCACAAAACTCACCTCAAGTGGGTGCCCTATATTCACGTAAAGGTTTCTTTGAGCGTCTCTGGGGGTTATTTCCAGAACCACTTGTCTGCACGCCTGGATCTATTAACCGTCCAAATGCTTTCAAAGAAACTTATTAAACCGTGTTTCCAGATATTTATGGCCAAAGCAATGCTCCACAAGTGGAAATCCAAAATCATATATTTTTATTGGGTATAGCAACCATTGGTAAAAGACAAGAATGGCAACATACACTGTAGCAGAAAGTCCATAAAAATAAAAAAACAAGACATGGAAAATATGAGGAATTATTGTGATAAAAATATTCCCTGGCTAGAAGTATCCACTCCCCTTGCAGCTTTAGGGACTAAACAGGTGGTCACAAGAATAGTCTCCTATAATCGTGATAATAGGTGACAAAAAGACCACGTATAAAAAGGGGGGTTCTAACATGTCCCAGCTGGATAATAGGGTGGGTCTTCAGTCCAGTCTCCACAATCACTAACGCGTTTTGGAAAAAATCCTTTTCAAAACAATTGAATTCTCCCCCATGTAGGTGAGGAACAGCGTTAAGATGTTTACTAGTCCCAGCCAACTGGAAACGTAACATAAAAAAGCAATCGACTTTGCAATTCTGAAAATTCTGTTGGTGGTTTCTTTATGCCTTTATGTCCGTCTGGATGAGTTCAACCTACTGTATCTGTCATACAGTACTTATTATGAAAGTATATGATCTTATGGCACACTTGGGGAAGGTAGACACATGGATTTCACATTTATTTCCTACAAACAACTATTTCACTATATAGCTGAAGGCCATCCCTATCACTTGCTCAACATGCACTGTTGCAATTCCATGTTCTATGAATAAAAAAATACAGTGCATGTTACGCTAGAATCGTTTTATTTTTTTATTAAAGATGTGGTAAATAGCATTCAGGGTTCATTTATTTTCCGAATATAGAATTCCTGCAGAAGGAAATTAGCTAATAAAACGAACAGTAAATGGTGATTTGTTTTTTGTTATTGTGATATCTGAAGCTACTGTGTTTACTATACTCTTAACACCAATATTTAGCAATGGGGTTTGTTTTGTTGAACATTTTTATTTTGTAATTTGAAAGCGAATTTAACAGAAATAAAAAGATTGTACAAAGCAAACAAAATATGATTGCAGGCGAAAAGCCTTTTTTTTTTTTTTTTAGTCTGAGTATTTGTCACAAGTGCATCACATTTGACATCTAAAGTGAGTTTGCTGTTTTAGGCAAATGGAGCTACCCGTAAATTCAGTGTAAACTTAATTAAAAAAATATCTGTGTAAGCTTCCTACTGGACTATAGAGTCTTCATGAGCGTTAATGACAAAAAGTTTGAACTAGAGTCTGAATCAACATGTTTGGACCTGAAGAAGTGAACGTGTTGGCCTTGAGCAATTTTTAAGGTCTATACAGATTTTTCAGTCAGCCTCCCTGGGTGTGGATCATTGGGTCAACCATAATTAGGTAACATAGGAGTCCCCGGCATACTTACTTTCGGAATGCCGGCGGTTGGGATTCTGGCATCGGCATTCTAAGTGATTTGAGTTCCAGGGCCTGGATTTTGAGCACCGGCATCCTGACCGCATCCCTGTTAGATATGTAAATGGGAAAGGAATGAGTGAAGGCTTTGTAAGTGAGTATGATAAGCCTGAATTGGTTCTGGAAGGGGAAGGAGAACCAGTGAAGGGCTTGTGAGGCAGGGGAAGTGGACATAGTACGCTTGGAAAGGAAGATGAGCTGGGAAGCAGTATTGAGGCTAGACTGGAGGGAGAGAGACGTTTAGAGTACTGTATAAATATATATTTGGGAAAGGTGTGAGCCACAGGGACACAGTAACTTCTATTCTACTCGTAAAAAGGTGCTAATCTAACTGTGAGGTTCAGTAGAAGCCTACCACAATCCACAATGTGTTTTCCGTGGGATATCTTCCCTTATTGCTTTCACAATTTTGTGGCTTTTATGTTGGTAATACAGATAGGATATTAAAGTCCTGCAAAATACTTGCATATTCTGTAAACTCACTCGGTGGATTCCTGCAAAAAACTACGTGGACCAAAAAAATAGAGCTTGGCATTTGAGGAATATTCAGTATAGACTATTGATGTGATGTCCTTTAGTGTCATTACTGGCAAACTGCCTACAGATGAATGTGAGTATCTTGGACCATGTATTCTGTTTGTATGGGTAAGGGTATACTGGTATACTAGATGTGTATAGCATCTGTTTGTCTTTTCCATGGTGCTAGTTTGTTCTAGAAATACAGTTATATTGTGATAAATGGATACTGTTTATTAGAGATGAGCGGGTTCGGTTCCCAGAGAACTGACACCGCCCCCCCGTACTACACGCTCCGAGCCCAGATCTGAGTCCGGCTCAGGTTTTTTTTCGGAAACCAGAACGAGGCAAAACGTCATCATCCCGCTGTCGGAAGCTCGCGGGTTTTGGATTCCATATAAACGGATGCACGTCGCCACCATTTCAGGGAGACAGACTTCTGTCTCTCTGTGGGTGTTGGCATCAGGTGGGGTTAGTGTGTGCTCTGTATGGGTGCTGCTGCAGTTACTGTGGTGTACCTGTGCTGTGTTAGGGGTGCTATCCTGGCTCACTGGTATTTCATGTGCTACAGCTCTACATGGGTGTTGCTTTCCTGGCTGGCACTGTGTTGTACAGGGTGCAGGGGCACTGTCCTCATGCATGGTTGAAAATTTAGTGGTGCTGCTGTCCCTGAATGTTGTAAAAATTCAGGGGTGCAATTGTTAAAAATGAAAAGCACACTGCTCCTGTATGCTGTAAAATATTGGGGTGCTGCTGGCCCTGTATGTTGTAAAAATTCAGGAGTGCAGGTAAATTAAAAGCACACTGCTGTATGCTGTAAAATATAGGGGTGTTGCTGTTCAAATAACATTATCCTGGCCCTGTATGCTGTAATAATTCTAGGATGCAGTGAAAATCAATGTACACTGGCCCTGTCTTGTAGGCTGTAAAATTACAGGGGTGTTGTAAAAATACAAGGGTGTTGGCACTGTCTGCATTTGCGATGTCTAGGCCTGACCTTCACAACACTGTATGGGAAGAGGAGGCTCCTACCACCATTTGCACGCCCCTGCAAGTGCTGGGAGGAGCACCGGCAGTCCAGTTGCTGATATTGCGATTGAGGATGTCTCTGTAGATGTACACCAAGATGAGGAGGACATGGGTGTAGCTGGCACTGCGGAGGAAGTTGATGATGAGGATTCTGATGGTGATGTGGTTTGTTTGAATAAGGCACCAGTGGAAACAGTGGTGTAAAAAAGCCCATTGTCATGCCTGGGCAAAATACCAAAAAAGCCACCTCTTCGTGTGTGGAATTATTTCTCCACAATTCCGGACAACAGATGTCAATCTTTGCAAATGATACTAAACTGTGTAAGATAATTCAGAAGGCGATGTTGTCTCTTTACAGAATGATTTAGTTAAACTGGAAACCTGGGCGTCTAAATTGGGAATGAGGTATAATATAGAGAAATGCAAAGTTATGCATTTTGGAAAAAAAACACATGCATTCTACACTCTAGATGGGGAAAATATAGGGGTAACTATGGTGGAAAAAGATTTGGGGGTGCTCATAGGTAATAGGCTTAAAGTACACAAAGTCAAAGTGCAGCAAAGAAGGCAAGTAAAGTGCTTGCGTGCATTAAACGGGGCATTGAGACAAGGGACGAGGATGTAATCCTGACACTGTACAAATCATGGGTACGTCCGCATCTGGAATATTGTGTTCAGTTCTGGGCACCGTATTATAAAAAATATATCAGAGAACTAGAAAGAGTTAAAAGAAGAGCTACTAAATTGAATAAAGGGTTAGAGACTCTGGAGTACGAGGAAAGGCTTGCTAGGTTAAATATGTATACAATAGAAAAGAGGCGTCTAAGAGGAGACATTATTAATATCTTCAAATATGTAAAGGGTAATTACAAGGAGCTAGCAGCGGATTTGTGTATTAAAAGAACTCTCTATATAGGACGAGTGGGCACTCTCTTAGGTTAGAGGAAAGGAAATTCCGTACACAACATAGGAAAGGGTTCTTCACAGTAAGGGCAATCAAGATTTGGAACTCCCTGCCGGAGAGGGTGATAATGGCAGACTCTGTAAATATATTTAAAAGTGGATTGGACAAATTCCTAACTGGTAAATGTATCTACGGTTATAGCATTTAACATATTGACATTACATTATCTGGGAGTGGTAAGAATCATTGTTTTCATTTGGTACTAAGCCATTACTTCAGCAGGCACATTATAATAAGAATAGATTAACACAGAATACAGGTTGAACCCGATGGGCAGTTTGCCTCTTTTCAACCTCATTGACTATGTAATTGCCTTTGTCAATCCATAATAAGTAGGGGTAAGGATGTTAACCATCTTGGAACATCCTCCCTTATACGTCACCTGCATCGCATTCATCATAAGTCATTATCAAGTTCAGAAACTTTGGGTAGTAGCGTAAGCAGTCCACTGACACTTAAATCAGTTTATGCAAGTAGATATTGCTTCTTTTTTTGGTGGGGCCCCAAACAAAGCAATAATTTCAGCCACAGTCGTGTGGCAGACACTGTCGCTGAAATAATTGGCTTGGCTCCTGGTGGACCCGTTTATACCCCATGGTACTAATATGGACCCCAGCATCCTCTACGGATTACGAGAAAAGGATTTACCGGTAGGTATTTAAAATCCTATTTTAAAAAAGTGGGGAGAGACCACATTTGTGGCCAAAGTCAGTGTGACTCAGAAGAAACTGAATCATAATCCAGCGCAGCTGCCGGAGAGGTAAACGTGATGTTTTCTTCCAAAGCATTAGAGAAAGGTTCTTCTCAATTATTTCATGTTAGAGCCTCAAATGAATGGCTCCAATTAGTCAACCTTAATTTAGATTTATTATTAATGTTCCACATTTTGGGATTATTTATTTAGAAGATGCACATTTTTTGTACAGGGATCTTCTTTTCCTAAGGGCTGCGTAGGGTTATCGCAAAACCTCGCGGTGTTAAAAGAACAGTTTCAGTGATCTTGCATAGCATCAGCTTTCCATTGCACTGCAGCACTAGATGGGCCAGGAGCTCATGTGAGGTACAGACAGTTACTGAATAAGGCCCAGTATGGAGTCTCATGGTGGCTTACAGCCAGGAAGATGTCTGGCTTGCCAGGCTGAGAGGCATGCTGTGGGCACAGAGGTTAGCATTGCTTCCTCCCACAGTCCTACTTACAGTATGAAATGAGTTTGGACTGTAGAGTGGTAAACTCCACTAGGACAGGGGCACAATAACAAAAAGATTTACTGCACAGTCGTGCTTAGTACTTAATACAGGTTGAGTATCCCTTATCCAAAATGCTTGGGACCAGAGGTATTTTGGATATGGGATTTTTCCGTATTTTTGGAATAATTGCATACCATAATGATATATCATGGCGATGGGACCTAAGTCTAAGCACAGAATGCATTTATGTTACATATACACCTTATACACACAGCCTGAAGGTCATTTTAGCCAATATTTTTTATAACTTTGTGCATTAAACAAAGTGTGTCTACATTCGCACAATTCATTTGTTTCATATACACCTTATACACACAGCCTGAAGGTCATTTAATACAATATTTTTAATAACTTTGTGTATTAAACAAAGTTTGTGTACATTGAGCCATCAAAAAACAAAGGTTTCACTATATCACTCTCACTCAAAAAAGTCTGTATTTCGGAATATTCCGTATTTCGGAATATTTGGATATGGGATAATCAACCTGTATGAATAAAATAAACAAGACACACAGGTATGCTCACATGCGTGTAACTGGGACACACGGGTATGCTGACATGCATGTTACTGGGAGCTGTGAAAAACAAAAATAAGGCATCTACCACAAAATATGTAAATAAAAATGCAATAAAAAAAAATTGGAAAAAAAAAGAAAGAAAACCCACGAGATTTTCACAAAATAAGTCTCCAGACTTTGTGGAGAGGAAAATTTCCAATCTTGATCCTGTGGCATACACCAGTTTATTTGTATCTCACCATTAAATCCGAGATTATCTTAATCCCTGAAAATGGAGAAGGAGGCTTTGGCCCCTAGTTTTTCAGTTTGTCAAGTAATGTGGTAATTAATATTTAAATATTTGCTTGGTTGAAGTCCTTTCTGTTCCACACCAATATAGGAGTGGAGGTGAAAGCCTGTGTGGTGTTCCTGATTGCATGTGCCTCTCTAATTTAAATCACCTTCTTTACACTCTCCTCTTGCCTCTTCTCATAATGTGAAAAGTCATCAGATATGGAGATATGTTTGTAGCTAGCTATGATTTCCCAGGTGACAACCTGTCGCTGAAATTATGGGTTTATTAAACTGTGCATGTCCTGTTTAAACAACATAATATCAAGACAATTCCATCTTGCACCACTTTTTTTTTTTTTTCTTTGCATTATGTGTTCTAGTTTTTAAAACTGCCATCCTGTCTGCCCCCAATTACACCCAAGTTCTGTGTTTCTAGCTGTCCCCCTTCCCCCCCCAAAAAAAAATAAAATAAAAAATCGTCCAGATACAAAACCAAAACGCGGAAGGGTGGTTTTGGCAAAACCAATCTGGATCCAAAACACAAAACCCGAAAAGTGTCCGCCGCACATCTCTACTTTTATACATTCTAATATATATTGAAGTCTGATGTGTTCATATCACAAATGCTTTATTGTGATTATAGTCACCTTTTATATTACATGAAAAATATATAAAAATTCTTCTTAAAGAAACATTGCTTTTTAGCTTTAAATAGTAATCGTTTTACCCAACTGTCTGTACCATGCTATGGAAACTGCATACTGACAAGAAGATATATTACATGCCTTAAAACTCATGGGAAAATACTGCTAAACCGTTCAGTCCATTTAAGCTCATGTTAATTCCTATGCAATGTCCAACCCCTCCCATGTGTATGTGGTATGACATATAATTAATTATGTTTTTCCGGACCTCAGATGCAGCTCTTGGTATTTCCATGGTGCAAAAGTTCACATATAAGAGAGGCTTAATTTGATTTGCTTTCCTACCGCTGTGTGCTTTACAACATGGCTTCAGAGAGCCAATACACAGGTTAGTTTAATAGGATCCTCATTATTGCACACACATCTGTGGCACCCAGGTTATTAGGGACTTTTTATAGCATAGGTTCTCAAACTCTGTCCTCAGGACCCCACACAGTGCATGTTTTGCAGGTAACCCAGCAAGTGCACAGGTGTATTAATTACTCACTGACACATTTTAAAAGGTCCACAGGTGGAGCTAATTATTTCACTTGCGATTCTGTGAGGAGACCTGCAAAACATGCACCTTGTGGGGTCCTGAGGACCGAGTTTGAGAACCTGTGCTTTATAGTGATGGAATATGTGTGCAAACTCTTACGCAAAGTTTTATTAGTTTTGTACATATTAACTGTCCTTAATGCTAAACTAGTAAGCTATTGTATAGCGTATTGTTTTTTTCTCTAACGTCCTAGTGGATGCTGGGGACTCCGTCAGGACCATGGGGAATAGCGGCTCCGCAGGAGACGGGGCACAAAAGCAAGCTTTTAGGATCACATGGTGTGTACTGGCTCCTCCCCCTATGACCCTCCTCCAAGCCTCAGTTAGGTTTTTGTGCCCGTCCGAGCAGGGTGCAATCTAGGTGGCTCTCTTAAAGAGTTGCTTAGAAAAAGTTTTTAGGTTCTTTATTTTCAGTGAGTCCTGCTGGCAACAGGCTCACTGCATCGAGGGACTTAGGGGAGAGAAGTGAACTCACCTGCGTGCAGGATGGATTGGCTTCTTAGGCTACTGGACACCATTAGCTCCAGAGGGAGTCTGAACACAGGTCTCGCCCTGGGGTTCGTCCCGGAGCCGCGCCGCCGACCCCCCTTGCAGATGCTGAAGATTGAAGAGGTCCGGAACCAGGCGGCAGAAGACTTTCAGTCTTCATCAGGTAGCGCACAGCACTGCAGCTGTGCGCCATTGTTGTCAGCACACTTCACACAGCGGTCACGGAGGGTGCAGGGCGCGGGGGGGGGGGCGCCCTGGGCAGCAATGTATAATACCTGTATGGCGAAAAATACATCACATATAGCCCTTGAGGCTATATGGATGTATTTAACCCCTGCCAGATATCACAAACTCCGGAGAAGAAGCCCGCCGAAAAGGGGGCGGGGCCTATTCTCCTCAGCACACAGCGCCATTTTCCCTCACAGAAATGCTGGTGGGAAGGCTCCCATGCTCTCCCCTGCACTGCACTACAGAAACAGGGTTAAAACAGAGAGGGGGGGCACTGATTTGGCGATATGAATATATATTAAATGCTATAAGGGAGGAACACTTATATAAAGGTTGTCCCTATATAATTATAGCGTTTTGGTGTGTGCTGGCAAACTCTCCCTCTGTCTCCCCAAAGGGCTAGTGGGTCCTGTCCTCTATCAGAGCATTCCCTATGTGTGTGCTGTATGTCGGTACGTGTGTGTCAACATGTATGAGGAAAATGTTGGTGAGGAGGCGGAGCAAATTGCCTGTAATGGTGATGTCACTCTCTAGGGCAGGCTTTCCCAACCACGGTCCTCAAGGCACACCAACAGTGCAGGTTTTAGTGATATCCAGGCTGCAGCACAGATGGTTAAATCAAAATAACTGAGCTACTAATTAAGACACCTGTGCTGAAGCCTGGATATCACTAAAACATGCACTGTTAGTGTGCCTTGAGGACCGTGGTTGGGAAAGCCTGCTCTAGGGAGTCGACACCGGAATGGATGGCTTATTTATGGAATTACGTGATAATGTCAACACGCTGCAAGCCGGTTGACGACATGAGACGGCCGGCGAACAAATTAGTACCTGCCCAGGCGTCTCAAACACTGTCAGGGGCTGTAAAACGCCCATTTACCTCAGTCGGTCGACACAGACCCAGACACGGACACTGATTTCAGTGTCGACGGTGAAGAAACAAACGTATTTTCCTTTAGGGCCACACGTTAAGGGCAATGAAGGAGGTGTTACATATTTCTGATACTACAAGTACCACAAAAAAGGGTATTATGTGGGATGTGAAAAAACTACCTGTAGTTTTTCCTGAATCAGATAAATTAAATGAAGTATGTGATGATGCGTGGGTTTCCCCCGATAGAAAATTATTGGCGGTATACCCTTTCCCGCCAGAAGTTAGGGCGCGTTGGGAAACACCCCTTAGGGTGGATAAGGCGCTCACATGCTTATCAGAACAAGTGGCGGTACCATCTACAGATAGGGCCGTACTTAAGGAGCCAGCTGATAGGAGGCTGGAAAATATCCTAAAAAGGTATACACACACATGCTGGTGTTATACTGCGACCAGCGATCGCCTCAGCCTGGATGTGCAGAGCTGAGGTGGCTTGGTCGGATTCCCTGACTAAAAATATTGATACCCTTGACAGGGACAGTATTTTATTGACTATAGAGCATTTAAAGGATGCATTTCTATATATGCGAGATGCGCAGAGGGATATTTGCACTCTGGCATCAAGAGTAAATGCGATGTCCATATCTGCAAGAATATGTTTATGGACACGACAGTGGTCAGGTGATGCAGATTCCAAACGGCACAAAGATGTATTGCCGTATAAAGGGGAGGAGTTATTTGGGGTCGGTCCGTGGGACCTGGTGGTCACGGCAACTGCTGGAAAATCCACCGTTTTTTACCCTAAGTCACATCTTTGCAGAAAAAGACACCGTCTTTTCAGCCTCAGTCCTTTCGTCCCTATAAGAGTCATATCTGCCCAGGGATAGAGGAAAGGGAAGAAGACTGCAGCAGGCAGCCCATTCCCAGGAACAGAAGCCCTCCAACGCTTCTACCAAGTTCTCAGCATGACGCTGGGACCGTACAGGACCCCTGGATCCTACAAGTAGTATCCAAGGGGTACAGATTGGAATGTCGAGACGTTTCCCCCTCGCAGGTTCCTGTAGTCTGCTGTACCAATGTCTCCCTCCGACAGGGAGGCAGTATTGAAAACAATTCACAAGCTGTATTCCCAGCAGGTGATAATCAAAGTACCCCTCCTACAACAAGGAAAGGGGTATTATTCCACACTATATGGTGGTACTGAAGCCAGAAGGCTAGGTGAGACCTATTCTAAATCTGAAATATTTGAACACTTACAAAAGTTCAAATCCAGATGGAGTCACTCAGAGCAGTGATAGCGAACCGGGAAGAAGGGGACTATATGGTGTCCCGGGACATCAGGGATGCTTACCTCCATGTCCCAAAAAATTTGCCTTTCTCACCGAGGGTACCTCAGGTTCGTGGTACAGAACTGTCACTATCAGTTTCAGACGATGCCGTTGGATTGTCCAAGGCACCCCGGGTCCTTACCAAGGTAATGACCGAAATGAGGATTCGTCTTCAAAGAAAATGGACGACTTCCTGATAAGAACAAGGTCCAGAGAACAGTTGGAGGTCGGAGTAGCACTATCTCAAGTAGTTCTACTACAACACGGGTGGATTCTAAATATTCCAAAACCGCAGTTGTTCCGACGACACGTCTGCTGGTCCTAGGGATGATTCTGGACACAGTCCAGAAAAAGGTGTTTCTCCCAGAGGAGAAAGCCAGGGAGTTATCCGAGCTAATCGGGATCCTCCTAAAACCAGGAAAAGTGTCAGTGCATCATTGCACAAGAGTCCTGGTAAAAATGGTGGCTTATTACGAAGCGATTCCATTCGGCAGATTTCACGCAAGAACTCTTCAGTGGGATCTGCTGGACAAATGGTCCGGATCGCATCTTCAGATGCATCAGCGGATAACCCTATATCCAAGGACAAGGGTGTCTCTCCTGTGGTGATTACAGAGTGCTCATCTTCTAGAGGGCCGCAGATTCGGCATTCAGGATTGGGTGCTGGTGACCACGGAGGCCAGCCTGAGAGGCTGGAGAGCAGTCACACAGGGAAAAAATTTCCAGGGAGTGTGATCAAGTCTGGAGAATTCTCTCCACATAAATATACTGGAGCTAAGAGCAAATTTATAATGCTCTTAACTTAGCAAGACCTCTGCTTCAAGGTCAGCCGGTATTGATCCAGTGGGATAACATCACGGCAGTCGCCCACGTAAACAGAAAGGGCGGCACAAGAAGCAGGAGGGCAGTGGCAAAACTGCAAGGATTTTTCACTAGGCGGAAAATCATGTGATAGCACTGTCAGCAGTGTTCATTCCGGGAGTGGACGACTGGGAAGCAGACTTCCTCAGCAGGCACGACCTCCACCCGGGAGAGTGGGAACTTCATCGGGAAGTTTTCCGCATGATTGTGAACCGTTGGGAAAGACCAAAGGTGGACATGATGGCATCCCGCCCGAACAAAAAACGGGACAGGTATTGCGCCAGGTCACGAGACCTTCAGGCGATAGCTGTGGATGTCCTGGTAACACCGCGGGTGTAACAGTCGGTGTATGTGTTCCCTCCTCTGCTTCTCATAACCAAGGTATTGAGAATTATAAGACGTAGAGGAGTAAGAACTATACTCGTGGCTCCGGATTGGCCAAGAGGGACTTGGTACCCGGAATTTCAAGAGATGCTCACAGAGGACTAATGGCCTCGGGAGCTAAGAAGGGACTTGCTTCAGCAAGTACCATGTCTGTTCCAAGACTTACCGCGGCTGCGTTTGACGGCATGGCGGTTGAACGCCGGATCCTAAGGGAAAAGGCATTCCGGAAGAGGTCATACCTACCCTGGTCAAAGCCAGGAAGGAGGTGACCGCAAAACGTTATCACCACATGTGGTGAAAATATGTTGCGTGGGTGAGGCCAGGAAGGCCCCACGAAGAAATTTCAACTAGGTCGATTTCTGCACTTCCTGCAAACAGGAGTGTCTATGAGCCTCAAATTGGGGTTCATTAAGGTTCAAGTTTCGGCCTTGTAGATTTTCTTCCAGAAAGAATTGGCTTCAGTTCCTGAAGTCCAGACATTTGTCAAGGGAGTATTGCATATACAGCCCCTTTTGTGCCTCCAGTGGCACCGTGGGATCTCAACGTAGTGTTGGGATTCCTCAAATCATATTGGTTTGAACCGCTCAAATCTGTGGACTTGAAATATCTCACATGGAAAGTGACCATGCTGTTGGCCCTGGCCTCGGCCAGGCGAGTGTTAGAATTGGCGGCTTTGTCTTACAAAAGCCCATATTTGATTTTCCATTCGAACAGGGCAGAACTGCGGACTCGTCCCCAGTTTCTTCCTAAGGTGGTGTCAGCGTTTCACCTGAAACAACCTATTGTGGTGCCTGCGGCTACTAGGGACTTGGAGGACTCCAAGTTGCTAGACGTTGTCAGGGCCCTGAAAATATATATATATATGTAATTCCAGGACGGCTGGAGTCAGAAAGTCTGACTTGCTGTTTATATTGTATGCACCCAAAAAGCTGGGTGCTCCTGCTTCTAAGCAGACTATTGCTCGTTGGATTTGTAGTACAATTCAGCTTGCACATTCTGTGGCAGGCCTGCCACAGCCAAAATCTGTAAATGCCCATTCCGCAAGGAAGGTGGGCTCATCTTGGGCGGCTGCCCGAGGGGTCTCGGCTTTACAACTTTGCCGAGCAGCTACGTGGTCAGGGGGGAACACGTTTGTAAAATTCTACAAATTTGATACCCTGGCTGAGGAGGACCTGGAGTTCTCTCATTCGGTGCTGCAGAGTCATCCGCACTCTCCCGCCCGTTTGGGAGCTTTGGTATTATCCCCATGGTCCTGACGGAGTCCCCAGCATCCACTAGGACGTTAGAGAAAATAAGATTTTACTTACCGATAAATCTATTTCTCGTAGTCCGTAGTGGATGCTGGGCGCCCATCCCAAGTGCGGATTGTCTGCATTACTTGTACATAGTTATTGTTACAAAAATCGGGTTATTATTGTTGTGAGCCATCTTTTTTTTTTTTAGAGGCTACTTCTTTGTTATCATACTGTTAACTGGGTTCAGATCACAAGTTGAACGGTGTGATTGGTGTGGCTGGTATGAGTCTTACCCGGGATTCAAGATCCTTCCTTATTGTGTACGCTCGTCCGGGCACAGTACCTAACTGAGGCTTGGAGGAGGGTCATAGGGGGAGGAGCCAGTACACACCATGTGATCCTAAAAGCTTGCTTTTGTGCCCTGTCTCCTGCGGAGCCGCTATTCCCCATGGTCCTGACGGAGTCCCCAGCATCCACTACGGACTATGAGAAATAGATTTATCGGTAAGTAAAATCTTATTTTATGCCGCCTTTACTTCATTCTCAAGGAAAACATCTCTGTTGGACAGCATCTACAATGCCTTCTTTTGGATATTCATTCTTACACATTTCTTCAAAACAGCACATTTAATAAATATAATTTAATAATTTTATAATTTTATATTTATTAAATATAATATAAAATATCCTTAAGCAGTATTCTGCATAAAACAGTAATATAAATTAGAAATCATAATAGTAATATATAAATATAATTGCCAGTCAAATGAACTGTAATTATCGTAATGAAGCTCTTGTACCCTTTAATTTTATTTATGAATAGCAAAATCATTGTATTTGTTTTTCTTTCAGAAAGATAATGATTTTTCCACAAATCACAAAGACTATTCTCTGCAGTAAAGTAACGAGATTGAACTGACTTGGGCTTTGAAATCCTTAAACCCATGATCATTCCCAGCTTGTGTCACTGCTGGGAGGCCATGTGGCTTGGGAATTACATGCCTGACCTCTGCTTACAGAGCACTGAGTTTTGTGGTCATAGACACTTGGCCACAGGAACGTCTCTGTGTTTTGGTGTGTTTTAAGTGGTCTTTTATAAAGTTTTGTAAATGCTGTTATAGTTTTGATTGTCTATAGGTTCTTTTATTTTTGTTTTACTTATAGTACTTTGAATTCTAGTTTAAGGAACATAACCCTATTTGGGTGTCATTGTGAGGCAGCTTAATGCATACTTGGTGATGGGTTGGTGATCTCCATCAATTACATTTCATTTATTTGTCTGTTCACAAAATCAAATCATAATTTTTGGGGGGCATTTGGATTCATCTGTGTGCCAGGCCTGCTTTAAACGGTGTGCATTGTGATCCGCCTATATCCTCATATACTGTAAGCATGTGCAGCCATTTTGTTTTGTACTTCCCTTATTAACAAGATTATACAAAAAGGCCCAAAACATCTTTGCAATGTAAGCTCACATTTTTCCTGATTTGGAAATGACCTTTAACGACATTTAGATTTCTATTATTTGCTAATGATTTTATTGCAGAATAAGTGTAAATGTACCATACTTATACATAGACTATACTTTTGTGAAATTTTCTGTTCTAACAGGCTCCAGAAAAATTCTCTCCTCTTTGTCAAAGCCATCTTCAGTTACCTGCAACAAAAAAGTGTTGTAACTTTTGAGCTATAACTGCTATTTCAAATCGTTTGCAGCAATAAACTTTTCAGCAAATTCTGATGTTGTTTTGACATGTTACACGACCCCCTTTCCATTTAAAAAAACTGACTTAGTTTCAAGATGGTCGATTTCAAGATGGTGCCCATGTTCGGTAAGTACCCTAAAAGATAGCCCACCTCACCCATACCTTACTGGAGTATTCAGTTTTCCCATTTCCTGCACAGTTTTTGAAACAAAAGGGTGTACTGCGAATTTTGAATCCCCCTGTATTATAAGGTTAGTGGCCATCTGACATTTGTAGCTTTTGCTAAATCAATTGGCATTAAACAAGAACAAGGCCTGAAATAATTTACCAGATTAGCATCTCTCCCTTATATTTTATTTTACTTATCTTTTGGTTAAGTGTCATAGATTGTATCAGCCATAGCAAGAGGGAGATATATCTTTTAGTAGTTGTATGATAACTATTTTATCCGTGTTGGGTACATTTATCGGGCTCTAGTCTACAGTATTGGCCATTCAGACAGGAGTAGGCACAGCGGCCATTTTGTTGCCAGCATGCAGCTTTATCAAGGGCTCCATGAAGGAACTACCTTTTAGCGTTTTGCCATTATACTTCCTTTTTTCATGAAACCAGTTTTAATCAGCTGTACAGTCCATACCTGATGCCCTGTGACTTCTTTGTGTTCCCACAAATCAAGTGCAATATCTATGGTATTCGTTTTGAGTCACCGGAAGCTGCAATGTAACCTTCACGCAGCATGTAGAAGACATACCTGCTTTAGACTGGTTCACCAAGTGGTTTTGAGCGCATGAAACTTTGCATAGACTCCTGGCGAATACTAATTTTATGATCACTATGTTTGTAAATATAATACCTTTTGTACATCTGTAAATTACTGCACACCTCTCGTATAAAAGTGGTAATGACAATAAAGGTGGGCTCGTACAAGAGCTGAATTAAATTGTTCTTATCTGTAGGTCTGTTAGGTAGGTCATGACTTGCTATAAATGCATATGGTCATTTCAGCGAAGTCCACAATGTGACAGTAGCGTGTGTGTATCTCTCTCTCTCTCTCTCTCTCTCTCTCTCTCTCTCTCTCTCTCTCTCTCATTACTTCACATTAGACTTTAGTGAATATGCACTGTCTGCTAACTAAAGTCTAGTAGCATATACATTGTGTAATTCATTCTTTTCATTAGTGAGCTTTTTTCATGTCATAAAATTCATGTAAAGTTACTGGTAAATATACCTGAATGAGCGTGCTGTTCTAGTTTTCATTTTATGCTGTATCTGCAGTGTTTTGAACACTTTGACAGTACTGATAAAAGACACATTTCCAGCTTGAGGGTCTATCAGTGGGCCTCACACACTCTGACATCACTGCTGGCAGATGATAGCTGTTTATCATTAACCCTTGTGTAGTGAATCTAAGGTCCCTCTGGCAGCCAGGGAATTAATGGAAATGGTTGGAGAAAAGAAAGTTGTGTTTGCATGTTACATATTACAGTAAGGATTTAAGTTAATTAATATATCTCAGGACGACCCTTTTTGAACTAAAATACTTGTCTTAATTGATTTTGTTGTTGGTTAGGATGCAATTTCCTGTCCGTTTCCTCAACACAGTGCCAAATGCTGCTGCTTCCAGGAATGGCATCATATCATTCTAGATTAACCTACACAACTCTTTATTTTTTATTTTTTTTATTTTATTTGCTGTGAAAGCTGCAATAACACTTTGCTTAGTATATTTACTAGTTATTGCAGTTAAGGTCCAGTTGGAAAGTTCTCCACTGGGAATGTGGTCTGAATTAGTATAGTATTTTGTACAGGGCCCAAAGATAAATGCTTTGTAAGTTCCTATCGCCCTGTCCCACTGCAAGTTTACAACATGAGTATTTATTGAAAGCAGATGCTGACCTTCTCCTCTAGTTTGGAGGATATTAACCCCTCTGGCAGAACACTTATTTGAGTAGTAGTGATTTGCTCAGTAAATGCCAGAAGCTCTTATATTTATACTGTACAAATAGTTTTGATAGTCCAGCATTGTGAAGTACCTCTGGAGTGTATTGTTTTTCCATTTTGAGAGTTCTGTTACATAATCCCTTTAGTTGTTTAGGAAGATCACCATACTGCACAATTGTAATACCGACTGTCTCTGCTGAAATAGGATTGAAAATAACTACACTAAAGCACAGATGGGAAAAAAATACTGTTCCTTTTTTAATGAAGACACTTGGCTTAATTTTGTAGAGATATAAACAAATTGCATATTCAGTCTTATTTAGTATACGTCTAGTACTGGGCCTCACAATTTTGTGTAATACTTTCTATGATACCGATCATGCGAATGTAACATGCTTTTAAGAACATCTTTTATATTCTCACCTATTGTATGTAACATTATGCGGCTCCTAATGTTAACTGACAATTTGTATTTGAGCTGAACTATTCACCTGCAGTATGAATCTTTACCAGCAAAAACTTCCAAGTTCCTCTCTTACAGAACTGCACTATTCCTGCTTTTACCAATCATTTTGTGGACTTGCAGTTGAAGAAACATTAGCATATTGTAGAAGAAAGCAGTATTACATAATTAAGATTGTACTAGATGGTGTGCCTGGTTTCAACTGGAAAAGGTTTCCTGGGCGGAAAATGTTATCATACCTCCCAACATGAACCTCTCCAGGAGGGACACAATGTTCTGCTTCTGGACTTTTCTCTTAATTTTTTGATTGGCATCACCTGTTTTGAACAGGTTAATGGATTAGAAATGTGTATCAGGAGCAGAGCATTGTGTCCCTCCTGGAGAGGGTCATGTTGGGAGGTATGTATTATCCCTTTTAACTCCCTTAGGAATTGAAATCCCGTAGTATCCCTGCTTAGCGGGTGGCTGCATTGACATGCTGTGACAGTTTCCAGACCACCGGACAGGTGCACAGGCAGAGTTGACAACCTTTCACATTTTCAAAGACCTCAATGGTGATGCATTGTAATTGGCTGGCGGATGTTTTGTCACAGAACTCTGAAATGAAGCTAAGACTTACAACGCCAATATAATTCTGCACTTCTATGGACCAAGAGCTTTTAATTTGGTATGTGATGAGCCCTGCTCAGGCAACAGCTGCCTAGAAATAAGTCACTCATAAAAATCGTCCTCACACTGTTAATATATAGATATAAAAATGTTGCATTTCAAAGAGTAGTGTTTACGTAGAAACCAGAAAATGCTACAAAACCGGATCTTTTTCCAACTCTTACTTCCTGAACATCTGCAGCTGTTAAAAGGGATATCCACCTCTGAAAACGTGTTTAACCAAATCCTTCCTTCCCTGACTACAATGTCCTGTCCATATTCAAACATACAGTCTGCTTACATTTATTTTCATTGCATAGGGCAATCGATGGGAACAATAGCCATCCCATCAAACTGAGTTTACCCAGGGGATCGCCCAGTCCCCATTTAATGCTACATATAGCACTTTGTGACTACAGTATGCAGCATCTCCATAACTGCAGTTTATCCTGTGCAAGGAACCAAATATTTTTCTAGCCTGGAACAATAAAATAAACATTTTTCTCTATCGTCCTAGTGGATGCTGGGGTTCCTGAAAGGACCATGGGGGATAGCGGCTCCGCAGGAGACAGGGCACAAAAGTAAAGCTTTCCGATCAGGTGGTGTGCACTGGCTCCTCCCCCTATGACCCCCCTCCAAGCCAGTTAGATTTTTGTGCCCGGCCGAGAAGGGTGCAATCTAGGTGGCTCTCCTAAAGAGCTGCTTAGAAAAGTTTAGCTTAGGTTTTTTACTTTACAGTGAGTCCTGCTGGCAACAGGATCACTGCAACGAGGGACTTAGGGGAGAAGAAGTGAACTCACCTGCGTGCAGGATGGATTGGCTTCTTGGCTACTGGACTTCAGCTCCAGAGGGACGATCACAGGTACAGCCTGGATGGTCACCGGAGCCTTGCCGCCGGCCCCCTTGCAGATGCTGAAGTAAGAAGAGGTCCAGAATCGGCGGCAGAAGACTCCTCAGTCTTCTAAAGGTAGCGCACAGCACTGCAGCTGTGCGCCATTTTCCTCTCAGCACACTTCACACGGCAGTCACTGAGGGTGCAGGGCGCTGGGAGGGGGGCGCCCTGGGAGGCAAATGAATACCTATTTTGGCTAAAAATACCTCACATATAGCCTCCGGAGGCTATATGGAGATATTTAACCCCTGCCAGAATCCGTTAAGAGCGGGAGACGAGGCCGCCGAAAAAGGGGCGGGGCCTATCTCCTCAGCACACAGCGCCATTTTCCCTCACAGAAAGGCTGGAGGGAAGGCTCCCAGGCTCTCCCCTGCACTGCACTACAGAAACAGGGTTAAAACAGAGAGGGGGGGCACTAATTTGGCGTTAGAAATATATAAAAAATGCTATAAGGGAAAACACTTATATAAGGTTGTCCCTATATAATTATAGCGTTTTTGGTGTGTGCTGGCAAACTCTCCCTCTGTCTCTCCAAAGGGCTAGTGGGTCCTGTCCTCTATCAGAGCATTCCCTGTGTGTGTGCTGTGTGTCGGTACGTGTGTGTCGACATGTAGGAGGACGATGTTGGTGAGGAGGCGGAGCAATTGCCTGTAATGGTGATGTCACTCTCTAGGGAGTCGACACCGGAATGGATGGCTTATTTAGGAAATTACGTGATAATGTCAACACGCTGCAAGGTCGGTTGACGACATGAGACGGCCGACAAACAATTAGTACCGGTCCAGACGTCTCAAAAACACCGTCAGGGGTTTTTAAAACGCCCGTTTACTTTAGTCGGTCGACACAGACACAGACAGGGACACTGAATCCAGTGTCGACGGTGAATAAACAAACGTATTCCTTATTAGGGCCACACGTTAAAGGCAATGAAGGAGGTGTTACATATTTCTGATACTACAAGTACCACAAAAGAGGGTATTATGTGGGATGTGAAAAAACTACCATAGTTTTTCCTGAATCAGATAAATTAAATAAAGTGTGTGATGATGCGTGGGTTCCCCCCGATAGAAAATTATGGGCGGTATACCCTTTCCCGCCAGAAGTTAGGGAGCGTTGGGAAACACCCCTTAGGGTGGATAAGGCGCTCACACGCTTATCAAAGCAAGTGGCGGTACCGTCTATAGATAGGGCCGTCCTCAAGGACCAGCTGACAGGAGGCTGGAAAATATCATAAAAAGTATATACACACATACTGGTGTTATACTGCGACCAGCGATCGCCTCAGCCTGGATGTGCAGAGCTGGGGTGGCTTGGTCGGATTCCCTGACTAAAAATATTGATACCCTTGACAGGGACAGTATTTTATTGACTATAGAGCATTTAAAGGATGCATTTCTATATATGCGAGATGCACAGAGAGATATTTGCACTCTGGCATCAAGAGTAAATGCGATGTCCATAACTGCCAGAAGATGTTATGGACACGACAGTGGTCAGGTGATGCAGATTCCAAACGGCACAAAGGTGTATTGCCGTATAAAGGAAGAGGAGTTATTTGGGGTCGGTCCATCGGATCTGGTGGCCACGGCAACTGCTGGAAAATCCACCGTTTTTACCCTAAGTCACATCTCTGCAGAAAAAGACACCGTCTTTTCAGCCTCAGTCCTTTCGTCCCTATAAGATCATATCTGCCCAGGGATAGAGGAAAGGGAAGAAGACTGCAGCAGGCAGCCCATTCCCAGGAACAGAAGCGTTCCACCGCTTCTGACAAGTTCTCAGCATGGCGCTGAGACCGTACAGGACCCCTGGATCCTACAAGTAGTATCCCAGGGGTACAGATTGGAATGTCGAGACGTTTCCCCTTCGCAGGCTCCTGAAGTCTGCTTTACCAAGGTCTCCCTCCGACAAGGAGGCAGTATGGGAAAAAATTCACAAGCTGTATTCCCAGCAGGTGATAATTAAATTACCCCTCCTACTACAAGAAAAGGGGTATTATTCCACACTATATTGTGGTACTGAAGCCAGAAGGCTAGGTGAGACTTATTCTAAAAAATTTTTTGAACACTTACAAAGGTTCAAATCAAGATGGAGTCACTCAGAGCAGTGATAACGAACCAGGAAGAAGGGGACTATATAGTGTCCCGGGACATCAGGGATGCTTACCTCTATGTCCCAAATTTGCCCTTCTCACTAAGGGTACCTCAGGTTCGTGGTGCAGAACTGTCACTATCAGTTTCAGACGCTGCCGTTTGGATTGTCCACGGCACCCCGGGTCTTTACCAAGGTAATGGCCGAAATGATGATTCTTCTTCGAAGAAAAGGCGTCTTAATTATCCCTTACTTGGACGATCTCCTGATAAGGGCATAGTCCAGGGAACAGTTGGAGGTCGGAGTAGCACTATCTAGGATACTGCTACAACAGCACGGGTGGATTCTAAATATTCCAAAATCGCAGCTGATCCCGACGACACGTCTGCTGTGCCTAGGGATGATTCTGGACACAGTCCAGAAAAAGGTGTTTCTCCCGGAAGAGAAAGCCAGGGAGTTATCCGAGCTAGTCAGGAACCTCCTAAAAACAGTGCATCATTGCACAAGGGTCCTGGTAAAAATGGTGGCTTCCTACGAAGCAATTCCATTCGGCAGATTTCACGCAAGAACTTTTCAGTGGGATCTGCTGGACAAATGGTCCGGATCGCATCTTCAGATGCATCAGCGGATAACCCTATATCCAAGGACAAGGGTGTCTCTCCTGTGGTGGTTATAGAGTGCTCATCTTCTAGAGGGCCGCAGATTCGGCATTCAGGATTGGATGCTGGTGACCACGGAGCCCAGCCCGAGAGGCTGGGGAGCAGTCACACAAGAAAAAAATTTTCCAGGGAGTGTGATCAAGTCTGGAGACTTTTCTCCACATAAATATACTGGAGCTAAGGGTAAATTTATAATGCTCTAAGCTTAGCAAGACCTCTGCTTCAAGGTCAGCCGGTATTGATCCAGTGGGAAAAACATCACGGCAGTCGCCCACGTAAACAGACAGGGCGACACAAGAAGCAGGAGGGCAATGGCAAAAACTGCAAGGACTTTTCGCTGGGCGGAAAATCATGTGATAGCACTGTCAGCAGTGTTTCATCCCGGGAATGGAAACTGGGAAGCAGACTTCCTCAGCAGGCACGACCTCCACCCGGGAGAGTGGAAACTTCATCGGGAAGTTTTTTCCACATGATTGTAAACCGTTGGGAAATACCAAAGGTGGACATGATGGCGTCCCGTCTGAACAAAAAACGGGACAGGTATTGCGCCAGGTCAAGAGACCCTCAGGCAATAGCTGTGGACGTTCTGGTAACACCGTGGGTGTACCAGTCGGTGTATGTGTTCCCTCCTCTGCTTCTCATACCTAAGGTGCTGAGAATTATAAGACGTAGAGGAGTAAGAACTATACTCATGGCTCCGGATTGGCCAAGAAGGACTTGGTACCCGGAACTTCAAGAGATGCTTACAGAGGTCTTATGGCCTCTGCCGCTAAGAAGGGACTTGCTTCAGCAAGTACCATGTCTGTTCCAAGACTTACCGCAGCTGCGTTTTGTCGGCATGGCGGTGGAAAGCCAGATCCTAAGGGAAAAAGGCATTCCGGAAGAGGTCATTCCTACCCTGGTCAAAGCCAGAAAGGAGGTGACCGCACAACATTATCACCACATGTGGCGAAAATATGTTGCGTGGTGTGAGGCCAGGAAGGCCCCACAAAGAAATTTCAACTCGGTCGTTTCCTGCATTTCCTGCAAACAGGAGTGTCTATGGGCCTCAAATTGGGGTCCATTAAGGTTCAAATTTCGGCCCTGTCGATTTTCTTCCAGAAAGAATTGGCTTCAGTTCCTGAAGTCCAGAAGTTTGTCAAGGGAGTATTGCATATACAACCCCCTTTTGTGCCTCCAGTGGCACTGTGGGATCTCAATGTAGTTCTGGGATTCCTCAAATCACATTGGTTTAAAACCAGTCAAATCTGTGGATTTGAAGCATCTCACATGAAAAGTGACCATGCTCTTGGCCCTGGCCTGGACCAGGCGAGTGTCAAATTGGTGGTTTTTTCTCAAAAAAGCCCATATCTGTTTGTCCATTCGGACAGGGCAGAGCTGCGGACTCGTCCCCAGTTCTCTCCCTAAGGTGGTGTCAGTGTTTCACCTGAACCAGCTTATTATGGTGCCTTGCACCTACTAGGGACTTGGAGGACTCCAAGTTGCTAGATGTTGTCAGGGCCCTGAAAATATGTTCCAGGACGGCTGGAGTCAGGAAAACTGACTTGCTGTTATCCTGTATGCACCCAACAAACTGGGTGCTCTTGCTTCTAAGCAGACTATTGCTAGTTGGATGTGTAATACAATTCAGCTTGCACATTCTGTGGCAGGCCTGCCACAGCCAAAATATGTAAATGCCCATTCCACAAGGAAGGTGGGCTCATCTTGGGCGGCTGCCCGAGGGGTCTCGGCTTTACAACTTTGCCGAGCAGCTACTTGGTCAGGGGCAAACACGTTTGCTAAATTCTACAAATTTGATACCCTGGCTAAGGAGGACCTGGAGTTCTCTCATTCGGTGCTGCAGAGTCATCCGCACTCTCCCGCCCGTTTGGGAGCTTTGGTATAATCCCCATGGTCCTTTCAGGAACCCCAGCATCCACTAGGACGATAGAGAAAATAAGAATTTACTTACCGATAATTCTATTTCTCGGAGTCCGTAGTGGATGCTGGGCGCCCATCCCAAGTGCGGATTATCTGCAATACTTGTACATAGTTACAAAAATCGGGTTATTATTGTTGTGAGCCATCTTTTCAGAGGCTCCGCTGTTATCATACTGTTAACTGGGTTTAGATCACAAGTTGTACGGTGTGATTGGTGTGGCTGGTATGAGTCTTACCCGGGATTCAAAATTCCTCCCTTATTGTGTACGCTCGTCCGGGCACAGTACCTAACTGGCTTGGAGGGGGGTCATAGGGGGAGGAGCCAGTGCACACCACCTGATCGGAAAGCTTTACTTTTGTGCCCTGTCTCCTGCGGAGCCGCTATCCCCCATGGTCCTTTCAGGAACCCCAGCATCCACTACGGACTCCGAGAAATAGAATTATCGGTAAGTAAATTCTTATTTTAAGGTACCTTTTTTTTTTTAAGGAAATTTGCCTTTTTTGCTAATACAAATGTTGCAAGTATATACTAAATTGTGCATTTATATTTTTTGCATATTTCAATTTAAGAAGGATCTAAAAGTGACAATATTATAGTCCGCGTACGCATCATTTTTTAGTTTTTGGTTCTAACAACAGGGATAGTAAATCTTTTTTTATTTTTACATCTTTTTATTTAGTTACACATATTACAAACAGAAGACATATCTAATATTTTTCTATATTTGTACAGAGAAAAAAAAGAATATACTGTAAATACAAGAATATCAAGCATCGGACAAGTACTCTGTAATAAAATATCATCCCATCATTGTTGTACGTATTTGTCATTAATTTAATATTTTAACAATAGTTCAGTACTGGCAGAGAAAACCCTCCTGAGAGGTAAAACAGATAATAGGGGCACCAAATAATAGGTAATATGGGCGTGGCTTCACAGGGAAGGGGCATGGCCACAGTTATGCCCCCCCCAGTAGCTGTGACCCCTGTACTTGTGCCCACTGGTAGCGCCGCTTACAAACACAAAAGAAAACAATACTCACCAGCCCCGCTCATGCTTCCCGACCGCTGCTGCTCCGTCTCTGGCCGCCCGCTCCTCTCTATGGGAGAGATGTCATGACGTCTCTCCCATGGCGCCGCACATACACGAGTTCAATTATGACCTCTAGTGTCTGACAATGGCGCCGGCTGCAGCGGGCGCCCACACAGACCACGGCGTCTGCTGCAATCGGGGAGCGGGATGTGGAGTGCAGGTGGGCGGTGGCCACAGTCACTCCGCAGGCGCCCGCCGCCCACCCGCATCGCTACGGGAGCCGGCCCTGCTTGCCCGTGCCTAGATCCGCTCCTGCCAGGGGCCCCAAATCGCATGAAATTTGTCTAACTTTTGTGGAGAAGGACTGTAATATACTCCACTGAGGCCGAATACTAAACTTGATTGATTAAGGCAGAAATGGAGGGGGCGGTAGGTTGTTTTCAGTTTGTGGCTATAAGTAAATTAGCTGCATTATATATGTGACTACATAATTTACTGTGTGAATTAGGGATCTTTTTAGTTGGTTTGCAAAATAGCACATGCAATGGGTCCTTAGGGAGGACAAAATTAATAATTCCACCCACTAAAACAAGGACATCATCCCAAAATTTGGAGCCCAAAAGACCGTCCCACCATATGTGTAAATATGAACCTCTATGTCCGCAATGTCGCCAACAGAGGTCTGAGGATGAATGGAATATAGAATGCAATCTTACATGGACCATATCCCAAAAATGTGTAAATTATGTAGGTGTTTTCTTTAATATTAGTGTTTGTAGAGGATTTAGGGCCTAATTCAGACCTGATCGCAGCAGCAAATTTGTTCTCAAATGGGCAAAACCATGCGCAGTGCAAGTGGGGCAGATATAACATATGCAGAGAGAGTTAGGTTTGGGTGGGGTGTGTTTAAACTGAAATCTAAATTGCAGTGTAACAATAAAGCAGCCCGTATTTACCCTGCAGAGAAACCATATAACCCACCCAAATCTAACTCGCTCTGCACATATTATGGGTCTAATTCAGTAATGATAGCAGATTCAGCAGAATTTGCTATCCTTTTGCTCGCATGCTGGTGGCCGCCCAGCGCTGGGCAAGGCCGCCCAGCATACTGACCGGCGCCTCCCCCCCTTCGACAAGCAGAAATTGCGATCGCTTTGCAATTTCTGCTTGTCAGCAGAAACTAAAGACGACTCCTGCCGGCGCAGCTTAGCTGCGGCCGCAGGAGTCATGGTGCCATTTTACCTGCCACGGTGGCTGCGTGTGATGCCACGCCCCCAACACACCTCCGTTCGTCCGCCCACCGTTTGGTTCACCCCACCCCCGCAACGCCCCGTCTCCTCTCTGGAAACGGAGCATTGCCCCCGCCCCGCGACCCCCTCTGCATGATTGACAGGCAGAGGCAATCGCATTTTCTGCAGCCCCCCGCAAAAATTCCGATCCAACCTGAATTAGCCCCTATATCTGTCCCACCTGCAGTGCACATGGTTTTGCCCATTAGAGAACAAATTTGCTGCCGCAGGTCTGAATTAGGCCCTTAGCCAACCACTGCCGGATGTCTGACCAATCTTCATCATCTAGACATATCCTCAGGTCAGTTTCCCAGCACTGTTCGGCTCATTAAATTCATCAGGTAGACTGGCCAACAAAGAATTGAGACTGGAGATGGCACCTGGGTCATATCGCTTAAATGGGTTTGGTTTTCTAAGTTTGCATGATTTGCTTAGAGAGTGTATAAAGCTGGAAATTTGTAGATATTTCCCTATGTGTCCAGAAGGACACCTGATCAATGTATAGTTGTAAGTTGGGAGCTGTGGGACAGGTCCAGAGATAGATAATGTCAAGAAAATTATTAAGGATTTCAACAAATGACAAAACTGGGAGGAAGAAATAGGTGACTGTCTTGGCTGCTATACTAGCTAGATTAGTGTGGTAACAGTGTTCTTGCTAATGGACAACCAAGTAGCCCTGCATCACCTCCACCCAGCCATTACTGACATTTTTTAATGTCCTCCCGAACATCACAGCAAGTATTTCTGGGGTTATTACTACTACAGGTTGAGAACCACTGTTCTGTTCTGGAGGGAAGTTGAAACAAAGGGTTTAATTCAGACTGGAACGCTGCAGCGGCAGCATTCACAGTCTGATGTCGTGTGAAGTGTGCGCACTCGCAGAAGCCGCACTGTGTATGCGCACACAGTGAGATGCGATCACAGCGAAGTGTCATTCAGGTAGAGGCCGGGCAGGAGGGGGCATGATGGCGGCGTTGGGGGGTGCAGACCAGACAATGCAGATGTGTCTGGACTGTTTGTGGGGCGGCCCACAACGGCTGAAGTCACACGCAGCCACTGTGACCCTAAACATGGCGGGTAGCAGTCTGCCTTCGGCAGGGAGCTACTCGGCAGGTGCAAAAGCATCACTGCTGTGGAATGCGTTCGCACGTCTGCGAGGGGGTAGGGCCAGGCATGCTGGGCGTCCCCCCACATGTCAGAGATTTTGATCATAGATGTTAATTTTTTCGCACATTAACGATCTGCTCTAAATTCGTAGCAAAGTTTCCATTGATAAACCTGTGGAAGTTTCGTTAACATATGGTCTTGACCACCAGCACAGAGAGAATTCTAGGGGTGGGTCCACAAATGGGAAGATGGTGCTTCTTTCTCCTTTGGGTCCAGACCTTAAGATGAATCGGCCAGGCTCCCTTGCAAAAAGCGAAGCGAGTTTATAAATGTAAATAGTTCTGTGTCATTTTTATTATACTTAATCCAGCTAAATACAGGTTTGGTCTTAATTAATTTGCACATTGCTGTAGCATATAAAGAGTAAAATGATGCACCGCTAAATAGTTTCTCGACTGTATTGTCGGTATATTATATATAATTATATAAAAAATTGAATATAGTCCTTTTTTTTAGAGCCACTGCTAAAGCAGTGTGGCAATGAATCTAAGTCATAGTATAGTACTTTACCAGCAATGACGCACTACAAATATATCAACATACTGTTCTAAGCACTGTGTAAAATATCAAGTGGTTGTTCAAAACTTTTTACATTTTTGATATTTAATAATTCTACTTGTCTAAAAGTACAAATCCAATTGAAATGATTTTGATGATGTAAGTTCTGCATGTGAAAGAAAAGACTTGGAAAATGAAGTGATCTGGTTTAGACCAGATGCAAAAATAACACAGAGACGTGTCCAGTGATTGTACTGCTTATCCTTACAGGAGCCTGTTAGTGGCTGCAGCTTGCTTACAAGTCATGTCACAGTGGAAAAGAAACATTCACACAATGACCTAATGTGTGTATATATCCTGACTTAACGGCCTCTATTATCTCAGCATACATTATATGCCATTGCTATAAGCAAATATGTAGACTATAAAGGTTAATTACCATAGTTCCAGCTAATATTATAGCAATAATTCTAAGCTTGCATGCATTATATGGTCACTGGCTTATAATGACAAGTTCCTACTAACTTTTTCATCTGTTTTCCTTACTTACTGTTTTTGTGCCTCCATTTTGAAAAGGAAATGGATATACATAAATGGCTTCATTTGTACGCCATTGCCTGACATATGTTGTATCTTTATTCATGCATGCAGAGCATTTATATATGAAGTTAAGTACTCCCTGCTGTAGATAACCGCACAATTTGATAAGTTCCTGAAGAGTTCATGATTGTGTAAAGGCACAAGTCCACAAGCTGAGTGGTTTACAACTAAGGCACAGAAGTCAATGTCACATATACTGTAATATGCATTATAATGGACAGTAACGTAGTGGGCAGGTGTGCGCTTTTTTATCATTTCTCCTGCTGCTTTGAAAAATTATAAATTTGTAAAATTATGTTATACCTTTCTCTTACATTTTCCATTCCGCTAGCTCTAAATTTCCATTTTGACTTCTCGTCAAGCCTTCATTCGCTGGTGTCCGTCAGTCACGTGCACTTAATAATACTCCCTTAGTTCTCAAGACTTTGAGCTTTAACTTGTATGAGAAGGAACTACATCCGACCGCCTCAGAATGTCTTGTTGTGTGGTACTCTTTATGAAAGGAGGAATGCAAATAAAATTTTATTTACATTCTGAGAGACAGTACTGTATATGCTAAATCAGATTGTGCTTGGGAAAGCAAACTGGTTTGTGCTATATTTATGAAAGTAAAGCAGGAAATTGCTTTATCCAGTTTTTTAGAGATGTATTATGTATTTATTTATATTTTGTGAGATAGCATGATGAGTTAGTAAGACCAGGGGTGGCACTACCCCCTGTGTGTGTGTGGGATGAGGATAAAAAGGAGACCTGTGAGCCTAGTTTGACATAAACCTTCTGTGGCATCAAGAAATGTTGTACTGTGGCTACCTCCACACAATACTTGCAAAGGGAAGAGTCTTTTTTTAAGACTGCTTGAGCAAAAAAACATCTTGCCTTCACAACAATGGCCTCTTATCCTGAGACCGGACCACAAGGAATGCATCAAACGCAGTCACGTTCTCCGGCTGTTCTTGGTTGAGACCAGCATCTCCAGGCTCTGCCCTCTGCTAGCTACCATGCAGGTCCTGGTCCATGAAGAGTGACCAGTGGGGAACCAGCCAACACCAACCAGGAGGTGTAGCAGCAGTGTGCCTATGCACTCAGCAGCAAAAGGTATCAGGTGCTGGTGGTAGGAGCCTACAGTAAGTCGAAATTGGTGGTGCCAGTGGTAGTACCTGGTGATGGCAGATAAATATCCACCCACTGCGCTGTAGGTGGAGTTTGTAAGACTTTAGATGACACTGTGACACCCAAACAAATCTGTGATCGCTCGGTGCAGGCAGCAAGGCGCATTCAGTCACAAGCAATATAAATCTACCCCAATGCAGTTCACTTTGTAGGAAAGGTTTTTAGGATTTTTTCTTATGTGATAAATGCCTCCCAGTTAGTCCCCTTTTAGGTTTTCTTTATGTTGTATATCTGAAGAGTTTCTCATAACCCTAACTTAAGTTTAGGTTTCATATGTTTCACTGTGAGTTTATTGCTGTGACAAATGCCATAGCCTTAGAGAAACACAAATTATATTTTTCTGTCTATTATTTTTATTCTATCCTTAAAGTATTGATGGCATTTCCTTCCAAGCTTACATTTAATATCCGTAATCCATGAAGAACTAAACAATGCAACAAGGTAAATATTGTTATTCAACCTCAGTGTTTATTCAGTTTGGGCAACTTTTATGTTGGTTTCATTTATTTTTTATATATTTTTTTAATCAAGCTAGTACCTAATAGACATCTAGTATAAAGTTAGTTTTATTCATATACCAATAGTTTTACGTAAGCCTAACTTATTAAACAATATTGTCCATTCGTGATACGGTCTGAAGATCGACAGTGTCTAGGTCGACCACTATAGGTCGACAGGGTTTAGGTCGACATTTCAAAAGGTCGACATGATGTTTTCACATTTTTTTTCTTTTTGGAACTTTTTCATACTTAACGATCCATGCGGACTAAGATTGGGAATAGTAACCTGTGCACTAATTGGGCTTCCCGGTCACTGTACAGAGAAAACAACACCAAAAAAACATGAAAAACTCATGTCGACCTAGAAACCCTGTTGACCTAGACACTGTCGATCTATAGTGGTTGACCTAAACATTGTCGACCTAGACACTGTCGATCTAGTGATCCACATCCGTCCATTCTATAGTTAGATTGCAATCTGTTTGAATCTAATTTTGATAAATGTAACTGAAAAGTTACACAATGTAAAAAAAATATATCATAAAGACAAATTCTTTAAAATAAATCATAGGATCTCAAACTCAGTCCTCAGGAACCCAAGTAATTCATATTTTCCAGGTCTCCTCACAGAATCGCAAGTGAAATAATTAGCTCCACTTGTGGATCTTTTTTAAAATGTGTCCGTGAGTAATGAATACACCTGTGCACCTGCTAAGTGACATGGAAAACGTGTACTGTATTTAGGTTTTAGAGGAACGAGTTTGAAAACCACTAAAATAAATCTTACGCCCAGCGTCGGACTGGCTGACTGGGTAATTGCTTCTTATCCATTTATGCCGGGACAATGTTTAGAAGCACCTGGCTCTTTACACCTCGCAGGTGCGAGTGCAGAGAATCAGGTGCCTCTAAACATTTTCCCACCATAAATGGACTGGAAGCAGTTCCCCGGTCAGCCAGTGTGAAGCAGTATATGCCTATTTAATAAACGTTGACTTTTCAAGGCGGCTGGATTTAAAAGGGTAATACATTTAAAAAAAACTTTTCTGTGTATTACTATTGCCCCCTTTTTTATTTTAAAAAAGGTCTCTAGTAAGTGTACCCCTTAGTATTTGAGAGGGGAGAGAAAAACAAATGAAATTGGCAGCTGGGGGTTTGTTTATTTTTTGTTATAAAATTGTCTTGCTGTATTTCTGTTTGCAAGATAAAATTCAAAGACCGCCATAAATGTGATGCCACTTTGGGCATTTATAAACTTTGAGCAATGTGGAAGTATATCTGTTTTATATAAACTGTAATTCCTTGTCAGGGCCGGTGCTAGGGTGTTCGGCGCCCTCCTGCAAACTATCAATTTTGCGCCTTTCTACAAATACAAATGTGACCGATCTCATCCTCAGAGCTGTAACTAGACATTTTGGTCCCATCCGTCCCCCTCAAGATCCATAAATATAGGGTCATAAAAAAATTACATAATATATAGGGGCGTAAAATAATTATGACGCACAGTGGTCAACATTATTCAAAATTACGCCACACAGTAGTACCACTTATATACATTACGCCAGGTAGTGCCCCTTATATACGTTACGCCAGATACAGCCCCCTTTTACATATTGCACCAGGTAGAACCAGTCACACATTATTCCAGGTAGAGCACCCTTTTACACATTCCACTTCCCCCAGCAGGGGGAAGCGCCAAAAATATAGGGGCCACAGAATAGTACCAATTCACATTACACTGCACAGTAGTGTTCGCTAGTCACATTACACCGCACAGTAGTGTTCGCTAGTCACATTACACTTCATAGCAGTGTCCGTTAGTCACATTACACTGCACAGTAGTGTCCGTTAGTCACATTACACTGCACAGTAGTGTTCGCTAGTCACATTACACCGCACAGTAGTGTTCGCTAGTCACATTACACTTCATAGCAGTGTCCATTAGTCACATTACACTGCACAGTAGTGTTCGCTAGTCACATTACACTGCACAGTATTGTTCGCTAGTCACATTACACTGCACAGTAGTAGTGTTCACTCTAGCAGGGAAAAGGGGCATGGCGCCAGACTCCGTAACGGGGGCGTGGCCATGCAAATTAGGGGGCGTGACCGCGCCTAAGTCATTTTAGTGGGCGGTGCGGCCCACAGACGCTACTATAGAGAGCGTCTGTGGCCGGCAACGTCACTTTTGGAGGCGTGCCCAGCACCTCCGTAAAGATGCCGTGCGCATGCGCGCGGCATCCATTCACGCATTGGGAGAAAGCTTCCCCCAGCTCTCTCCCAATGCGTGAATGGATGCTGCGCGCATGCGCACGGCATCTTTACACGCTGGGAGGGCAGCAAGTGGGCGGCTGTTCTAGCAGGGGGCCGCAAAAGGGGCAGGGCGGGTTTTGCCTGCTAAAAAACGGGCAGGGCGTGGCGCCCTGCTAAGACAGCCTAGAGAGAACACTACGGTATTGTCAGTTTGTCACATTACACTGCACAGTAGTGTCAGTTTGTCACATTACACTGCACAGTAGTGTCCGTTAGTCACATTACACCGCATAGTAGTGTTCGCTAGTCACATTACACTGCACAGTATTGTTCGCTCGTCACATTACACCACGTAGTATGTCCTTTAGTCACATTACACTGCACAGTAGTGTCCGTTAGTCACATAACCCCGCATATAGTGTTCGCTAGTCACATTACACTGCACAGTAGTGTTCGCTAGTCACATTGCACTGCACAGTATTGTTCGCTAGTCACATTACACTACACAGTAGTGTCCGTTTGTCACATTACACTGCACAGTAGTGTCTGTTAGTCACATTACACTGCACAGTAGTGTCTGTTAGTCACATTACACTGCACAGTAGTGTCCGTTAGTCACATTACACTGCATAGTAGTGTTCGCTCGTCACATTACACTGCACGGTATTGTTCGCTCGTCACATTACACCACATAGTATGTCCTTTAGTCACATTACACAGCACAGTAGTGTCCGTCAGTCACATTACACAGCACAGTAGTGTCCGTCAGTCACATTACACCGCACAGTAGTGTCCGTCAGTCACATTACACCGCACAGTAGTGTCCGTCAGTCACATTACACAGCACAGTAGTGTGCGTCAGTCACATTACACAGCATAGTAGTGTCTGAAAAAAAAAAAGGCTGCTGACAGCGCAGCCAGGAGTCAACCTTACATCAGATGCATCCGCAATGTAATTGCGGATGCATCGGGAGGTGGCGCTACACATGCTTTGTGCTGGGCGGCCCTGAGCAAGTTCAGAGATGAATGCAGATCCGGCTGCGTATTCAACGATCTGCGTTCATCTCTGAATGACCCCCTATGCTAGGTACAGCCTTTGTTCCCTCCACAGTGCGGCCCTGTTACCTGCAGGAGGTCCCGGCTCGGGCGCTGCTCCTCCTCTCCCTTCTCCGCCGGTTTCTCGCAGGCTCCGTTACTCCAATAGCTCTTTAGGATGCTGTCAGTGACGAGGGGGAGGGAGCGGGTACTAATTACATGGGCCTGGGACTGATGGAGGGGCCCGGAGAGGGCCCTGGTCCGCTACACTCCCACCTTACTGGGCAGCAGCAGCTCTCATCTTGGCAGCACAGCACATGCTGCAGTGTGCTGTGCTGCAGTGGGGCAGAGAGGCTGCTGCTAATACTGATCCAGTGTGTGTTCCTGTATGGGTGGGTGGGGGGGGAGTATGATCACAGTGATCACACTCCCCCCTCAAAATGATCCTGGCTGAGTGGCAGAGGGCTGGGGGCTCAGGCACTGCACCTACCCAGCACTGTGCTGCAAGGACTTATTTTTCTTAAAAACCCACCAAAAGGGGCGTGGCCACGGCTCCAGCGATTAGGCCACGCCCCCCATCTGGGTCGGAATTGGGATGTCAGCGCGCTGTGTGTGGGCTGAGGCCGCACACTGCATACACACTCTGGGGAGGAGGAGGGGGAGGGAGCCGCGCTGCAAGCTGCCAGCGCCGCTACGGGATGCAGAGCAGGGAGAGGCTGAGCGCCTCTTCAGTTTGGCGCTTCCCTGCACTGCATCCCTATGCTGAGCGGCTTGCGCCGGCTCTGTTCCTTGTATAAAAATGTGGTGCACTGATAGCTAAAGATTTTACCTCCTCAGATCTCTGTACAGTTGTATGCTCCAGTGATCTGGGCAGGTCAAGGACCAATATTACCGGAGACCTTTTCACTTTGGTCAACTGTAAGGGCTGTAACACACGCGCCGGCTCCCGCCGCCCAGCAAAATCCCATGCAGCTTATTCACGCTGCCGTGCAGCAGAGGCATTCGGAGCAATGTGTCCTTTCACATGGCACGGCCCTAGCACGGCTGCCGGAAAGATCCACTGGAAGGTCCGGCTGCCGGGCCGGGACCGTACCGTCTTTGCAGGCAGAGAACCGTGTGTGTGAAGGGGAGCTTTCACACACAACGGGTTTTTTTAGCCGCCGCCGCTGCTGCTGCGCATGCGTACTGCATTACACACGGATCAAAGCCGTTGTGTGTGAAAGACCCTGCCGGATGGCAAAAAGCCGGACAAAGTTTATCTGGCTTTTTGCCATCCGTTGTAAACCGGGTAATGGGAAACAGCCCTAAGGGTTATGGCTGATTTTGTGTAATTTGATCACTTGGAAATAACAGTTATGCCGTAATGGACACTATGGGCACATTATGCACCTGCAATATTCAACCCTGTGGAAACACCTTGACTATTTGCCATACAATAAAGCGGGTATACAAAGCTCCTCCATGTACCATCCTGAAACACGTTTCTTTTAAAAGTTATGAAAATATGCAAGTTTCTAGCAGTTTGGTTAATGTGGCATGTCATTTTTTTTTAAATGATAAAATATTTAGTGTCGTTTTCTATAATATAGTTCATTCAGAGAGCGTTCCGTGCAAACCTTGCCCTGAAACATGTTGTTCATTCTACTTTGAGATTTAGCAATGTACAGTAAATTAAGGGCAGATTTATTAAGCTCAGTGAAGTGATATAGTGGAAGGTGATAACGCACCAGCCAATCAGCTTCTAACTGCCATGTCACAGGCTGGGTTTGAAAAATGTCAGTTAGGAGGTGACTGGCTGGTCCTTTATCACTTTCCAATTTATCACTTCACCGAGCTTAGTAAATCTGCCCCATAGTTCTTGCTGATAACTATCTCAGGCTAATGTTGCCTAATGCACAATGAGATCATTCTGTAATTTCTCAATATAGGAATGTTGTACTAATTGCTCTGTAGAACAGCTGTTTTTATTAAGTCAGTGTTTTATGTGACCGTATTACAGTGCTGTCAAGCTTGCATAAGATCCTGGCGTGAGAAACTATGCACACTCATCTTGTTGACGTTTAGAGTATCTACACCAGAATATCTGCATGGTCTGAATGTGGACATTTTAGAATGTCCGCATTCACAAATGTCGACAGTGACAGAATATTGTCATCATGTTGACAGAATGTTGACAGTGTATTTTACAGTTAGGCTGCAGTTAGGGTTAGTTGAGAAGTCCTACAAAACTGGATTGTCCACATGCCAACTGTCAATGTTACGACCATGTCGAACTTTATGACAACACATTTATATGTCAACATTTAGGACATGTCAACATTATGAATGTTAATTTTTTTTTTTTTTTACCACACACACACACTGAGGAACCTTTGTTGCATTTTCAGTGTTACACCGATTCTCCCAAGGTGGGGTAAAATACACCAGCCTGCGAGATGCAGTCTGTATGGGGGAATTCCTTCGATTATATATCTGTATTTTTAAAGCGGCAATCATTCACTAGGCGAAAATGAAATGATTGCTGCCTTAAAAATACGGGCAGACTCGCAGGAATTCCCGAACAGCCTGCACCTCGCTATTACATTTTGCCTGTAATGTTTGTGATAGGTCTGTTTATATGTAGTGCATCAAAGGCTATTTTGTTTGCATGCAGAACTTCTTATGGGTAGCGTGGTGGGTAGCATTGTTTCTCCTGCTGGTGCTCATATGTGAGTGCAAGATATTAAATAGCCATGAAAGATCATTTGACTGATCCATGTCAGATATTTTTATGTTTATGTTGTTGGTTTTTAGGATAAGATCACCAGGAATATATCATAGAATATACACTCACAATAGCACTTTATAAGATATCAACACATGTGCCAATTGGTTGATCCACCCTAGTCCTAGGCAGCGGCATCAGTGACTATTGATGTTGCACACATTTAGACAAATTGGAAAGATATATGTATACAAAATGAAGGCTTAAGATTTGAATTGTTGATGATTATCATATTTTGACTGGGTCTCACGTTCTTTTAATGCCAGGTACAAACTAGAGTGATGTCTTCACAATATGCTCTTCATAACGACATTTCGCCTACATCGCTCAGTATGTTTGCATGATTGCACGCTACCGCATTCGCTAGCAAAGGATGCTTGGTTGTATATTCTGCACATTAAACTAAGTGTTGTCGCTAGCATCCTGTGGTATGCGAATGAAGGACGGAACATGTCTGTTCTGATCTTCATTAGCATCGCTCCAGTGTACACACAATCTGGGCTGACGGGGAACGACTCCCCATCACTGTAGTGTGTACCCGGCATTAGACATACACTGTTTGATATATACTTGGACCTATATATTTTGTAATATTTGGTTCAACTAGTTCTAAAAGGTATTGCAGAAAAATTGCAGAAGATAATGCACCTTGAGGGGGTTTCAGCACCATACTTAGATCAGGTTGTATTACAGTTACGCATAAATCTATTGTATTTTAGATTTTACACGTGCAGCAACTCGCTGGTTGGGATTCATCAACCCTAATCCTACTAAAATATACAAATACTCAATACCTGAAACTTCCCTATACTTTTGTAGATCTGTGAACATGTTTAGTCACTAAAGGGTACATTTACTAAGCAGTGATAAGAGTGGAGAAGTGAACCAGTGGAGAAGTTGCCCATGGCAACCAATCAGCACTGAAGTAACATCTATAATTTGCCTACTATAAAATGATACAGAGCTGCTGATTGGTTGATGGGGAAATTTATCACTGGCTCACTTCTCCGCTCTTATCACTGCTTAGTAAATGTTCCCCTAATATTCTTATATTTTAGAGAAAACACACAGTTCTTCCTCCTTTTTTCCAGTTGCCATGCTAGAAAAAAGGTAGTAGTATAATGTAACATTACTCAATGTATTGCTTAAGATGGATTGCTTAAATTAAAGGAAGTGTTAGTTCTTGTTATTGGCCTGGCTGATACTCCCCACTGAGTGAGTGAGGTATCCCAGATACCCCTGCTCACGTATTGACTGTTTAAGAAAAGCATTTGAAAATCCTAAAGTTGATGGCATCTTGTTGTCTTTCTCGTTCCTAACCTTGCTTTCTTTGTATTACTTTAGCACTTTAATTTCAATTGCAGTTTGAGAATACAGGTTCAGCTCCATTTCTACTTTGAGTTGTGACAGTGTGATACCTCTCTATAGCCAAGTTGGAAGGTTTTGTGTATAGGACAGAGCCAAGGTAGTGTTGGGTGTACTGCTGTTTGATTGCACTGACAAGCAAAGCATTTACAGATGTGCCCTTATACATCTTGCCTCAATACGCCACGCTGCTGGAGATACCTGCGTGAGTGAGCTGACAGGTCCCATGCAATGCCATTAGCATTGGCGGTCTTTTTTTTTTTTTTTTTTGCAGAATATGCGCCTTGTAAGCATCGCTATGCAAATATGACCCACAATCAGACTCTGCTGATTAAAATTAAATACAGCATGCCTATATTCTGTGTGCAAACACGCCTGTATCTGCATACGAAATGCTATGCTAGCAGTGTAATCTGTACAGTGTATAACTTTTGTCTTACTGGTAATTTTGAAAGTTCTGTTTATCTATTTGGTTTTTCAGGATAAGG